>NC_138865.1:91437269-92037269 GCF_965194805.1 Balaenoptera borealis
TGGGTCCAGCAGGTTCCCCCTGCTTTGTGAGACCTGAGTGGGCCTCCTGGAAATTGTCCTGCAAAGCTGGGGAAGTCACATGTCCACCTTGGGATCTCTTTTAACAACTGGAGAATGTAGGCCCTCTTAGTGTGATGCTGTGCCAGCCTGGGGGAGGGGCAATGTGTTCAAAGTGAAACCTCTCCTCTTACCCTTCTAAGGTGGTCTTTCTTGGTCTCTGTGGTCCAGGGGTGTGTTTCAGCCTTACCCCCAGGGTTCTGGGTTATTCACAGTGGCAAGCTATCTACGGATAGATGCTAGATGGTCTTCTTGCGTCAGGGACTGAGGTCAAGAACAACCTATGTCACCATCTTGATGATGTCATTAACCTGGGTTTCATTATTTTCATCTCTTATCTCTCTAGATTTCATTTTAGGTCATTTTAAGTATCTATTTTGTTGTCCACTTATTCTCTTTTTAGCTGTGTTTTATTTTATCCCTTCATTGAAGTTTTAATTTCATTTATTTTAATATTTATTTCTAGAATTCTACTTGGTTCCAATTCTGTGTGCCTAATTACTCTTTCTGGGCTCTTGTTTCTTTCTCATATTTTCAAGCCTCTCTTTTATTTATTTAAATTATATTCAATATGGTTATTTTATTTTTGGTACTTGAGAATACCATTTGCAGATCTTTTTTGGGTCTGTTATATGTTTCTCACTCATAATGCATTATTTTCCTTGTGTGTTTAGTAACTTTTCTTTCTACTGTGGTCTCTTCATTTTCTTTGGAATCTTATCTCTGGGAAATAGATGAGCTCTGGATTGACACTGGGTTCCTCTAGGAAGGATTAGCATTGGTTTCTGCCAGTTGCTTAGTGGAACTACCAAATTGGGACCACCTTGAGTTAAATTCTCTGCTTGAGGACTTTTGTTCTCAAAGGTAGTATGAATTCGGACTGTATATAAACTCATGTGCAAACTAGCTTGTTATTAATTATCAGGGGATTTTTTTTACCCCCTCTATCTAGTAATAAAGCAAAAACAGTCAAGATTTGGCCATCCCTTTTTGTGCAGTGGGGCTCATTTTGCTGAGACCGAGGTGCTCCAGCTTTATGTGTAGTTTTATTTGTTTGCTTATTTTTAATAAGTTATAATTTATTTACAACAGAATGGGCATTGATTGCAGATCAATTGGGAAAACACGGTGTTTTCAATAAATGGTTGCTGCAACAATAGGTTTTCCATACATTACGTTCCATAATGTAATGAGATCTTATATCACAGCATAAACAGTAGACCCTAGGAATGAGCTTCTTTCCATTGAGATCCATGTGGTCATCAAAGCAGACGCTTAAGGTCCCTACGGTTCAGCAGAAACCTCAAGATAAAAGCCAGGTTTTTTTTTTAACATCTTTATTGGAGTATAATTACTTTACAACGGTGTGTTAGTTTCTGCTTTATAACAAAGTGAATCAGCTATACATATACATATATCCCCATATCTCCTCTCTCTTGCCAATCAAAATCCCAATAGAGAGTCTCATGAAATACCACAAACTGATCTTAAAATTCTCACAGAAGAGCCAAAGATTAAGAAGAGTTATGGGGGTGAAATATACAGCATAAGAGATATGGTTAACGACATTGTAATAACTTTGTATGGGGACAGATGGTTACTATACTTATAGTGGTGATCATTTTGTAATGTATTTACATGTTGAATCACTATGCTGTACACCTGAAACTAACACAATATTGTATGTCAACTATTATTTCAATAAAAGAAAAAGAAGAGCTAAGATAAGTTTGGAATACAAAAAAAAAAAAAGCCAGTTTTGGTGTCGGCTTATCTGCCTAAGCCTGTTTTCACTGCATTTTTGGGCTTTGTATCTTACTTTCTTACCTGCTCAGTTTTACATTGAACTGCATTTAAAAAATATTTCATAATTTTATCCAACACGTTACTGTTTCAACCCTGAGAGGGCTGTTCATCCACTCTCATCCACCATAGTGCCATAAATGGAAATTCTATTTCTCTTTATTTACTCTTTAATCTTTTCCCTGTATTTTTGACATTCACTTTGATAATAAGAAACTTCAATGCAACTATAAAGTGAGACTTTCTGGTGTTTAAATGCTAACTGGGAGTATTTGAAACTTATGGAAATAACTTTATTTCTGAACCATGACAATATTTTAAAAATAGATGAGTTTCCAGCCCCTAGCTCTCTTGGTAAACTTAACATTGACTTCTAAATATTCATTTATTTCCATGTTGACTTTCTATTTCTTTCTTTTTTAGTATTAACAAATGATTTTGTTTTAAGTTTATTATTTATTTTTGGCTGCATTGGGTCTTCGTTGCTGCGTGCAGGCTTTCTCTAGTTGCGGTGCGTGGGCTTCTCATTGCGGTGCGTGGGCTTCTCATTGTGGTGGCTTCTCTTGTTGTGGAGCAGGGGCTCTAGGCGCATGGGCTTCAGTAGTTGTGGCACGCGGGCTCAGTAGTCGTGGCTCGTGGGCTCTAGAGCACAGGCTCAGTAGTTGTGGTGCACAGGCTTAGTTGCCCTGCGGCATGTGGGATCTTCCCGGACCAGGGCTTGAACCCATGTCCCCTGCGTTGGGAGGTGGATTCTTAACCACTGCGCCACCAGGGAAGTCCCAGCAAATGATTTTTAATTAAAGATAGAGAGCATCCATCCTCCACTAGCTCAACCCTTGATGAACTTTTGTTTTCCCTGCCACACAGTCATACTTTAATGCTAACGATTTTTATTATTTAGGCAGGAGCATTAAAATCATCAGTTCCCTTCAAAAAACCTCATTTAATCAACTGCATTAGTAACCTACTTAATGCAATCATAGGCTAATTGAGTGAAAAAGAGAAAACCAATACATTATGCTGGTTAAGCTATTAAAATCTGTAGGGTTTGATGGGAAAACAGAATTAAATTATAAATTCTTTGTTATATACTCTACTTCAGTTCTTTCTCCCTCAGTGGGAGAGAGTCTGTATTATAGCATTATTAGTATGTAAAACACTTAATGGTGCCTGTAAGTGTGCACACCTACATTTACAGTATTTTTATTCATGCTATACTTTGGTGTAAAGAACTATCTACATTTAAAAACATATTAAAGATAGTTTAAGACAGGAGATTAGAAAGACAGTAAGCTGATGAGATTATTCTTCTCAAGAATTTTTTTTCAGGTCACACTGGGAGAAGGTATATTTGATCTTTTCCTCCAAACTATTGGTTATTTTAAGATTACGTTAGCTAATTTCTCATAGGAGTACATCTTTCTTAGGTGGTCAAAAGCATCGTTATATCACTAAGCACACTACTATAAAGTGAAGAGCATTTTAAAGTTTGGGTATCTTACTGTTCTGATATATTGAGTTAGTTTAGCACAAACTTCCAGAAAGATATGAAAGGCCAGAGGAGGGTTTTCTCTACCTGCCTATGGTTTTCACCCAAAGGTCTTCAACATTGGCTTTGGTATTGCTTAAGAAGGTATTTCAAATGCTACCCTTGCCTTGGAGAGCCATCTGAAATATTTGCAGAGTGGTCCTTTTGTTCTGCATGTAATCTAGTCCAGACGTGGTGCCCCAGCTGGGTTAGGCGATCTTTTGTGCTCTGTAGCTTCCTATAGGAAGCACGGGTCATGTAGTCCTGATTTCTAAGTGTCTCTCCCACTAGATTACAAGGTCCTTTGCTCTGCAAGGTATCATGCACATAATAGGCATGCAATAAATGCCTATTAAGTAACTGAATATATGAATGCTTAGACTTTTTTGGGGAATGAGTTTCCTGTAGTCTTTCTTTTGTCTCTCTCTTGCCCTTATCTCAGAATGACCCCTAAAGAAAACTAAATCTAGAGAAATCCTTTATCATTTTCAGTATGGATTTGCTGGCCAAAAGAGGGTTTCAAACTCAGATTTGTGCCTATTTCTTGGAAGCTGGCATTTGACTCTGCATTAATACTCATTTTTGGCTTTTGCAACATGTAAAACTAAAACCACATGCCAATTCTTCACTTACTTGGTGAAAAGGAGCTGTGCTGTCATATTATTAAGGCCCTTTACAGTTAGGTTTTATAAGTTTGTTTTATGTGATGAATCTTGATTCTTGCTTTAACTTTTTTTAACTCGCACTTCGATTCTACACATATTTTGTCATGCATGGAACACTGAATATTCCATGTGAGACATGAAGAGGTAAGAATTAGACTCTCCTTATTCATATTTTAGAACTAATGGACAAGGAGGTGGTTGAAGTTATATCCAAGGTAGAGATGCTCTCTGGAAATGAAGGCATGTGTTTGTCATTAACCTGTTATAATTAAAGCACTAGGGAGGAGCCGGTACTCTTTCTCCACCTGTGAACACCTTTATCGCAGAAGGCAGGGCTAGGAATTTCCTAGGTTGTTTAGGTTTCTTTGTTCCCCTATTCAACAAATATTAATCGAACATCTGGCACATGCTAGGACTGTGCTTGGGGCTTGGAATCAGTACTTCTGCAGTTGTTTTCTCACTGCTGGGGAAGGGCAGACATTGTTACCACAGTGTCTGGCATATGGTAGAAACTCCATACATATTAGTTTTTGTGATTGTTATTATTCAAGTAGTCCCACATTGTGCACAGCCCAACAATGTCAGTTATACTGTGATTCCATCTCAGAGGCTTGGACAGAGGGTAACCAGATTTCAAGAAGAAAATGTGGGAACTCCACTGTACTTATTTATTTCAAATTATTTATTTCAAATTATTTATTTCAAAGAGAACCCCTGCCCCAGGAAGAGCAACAACCCACATTTGCTGAGTCAGTGCAGCAACTTCAGGGGAAGTCCAGTAAAATTGGAGGCCCCTTGGGGGCCAGTGCACAGCAGGAAGTGTAGTAAGGATCTTTGTAGACAGTATCATCCAGCCCTCCTCACTGCTGCTCAACTGTGCAGGGCCCCTCATCCATTCACTGCAGGCAACAGCAGCAGGTGCCCTGGCTCTCTGTCCGTTTCCCTGCTCCATGCTGCCTACCTCTCATAGTAGCCCACACTTCATCCAGGTGGTCTAATATGCTTTAGTATATTTTAGTATCTTTGTTTTGTTATTACTCATTTCTCTTTTAGGAGGTGCTCTTACTTACTTCTTTTGGGAGATCTTTTCTTTTCTTTTATACCTTGATGGCAAATTGGAATTCCAAGACCTAATTCAAATTGTGATACTGGTGCCTTAATTTATGAGCCTCCCACTTTAATCGGAGCATTTGGATTCAATATGGGGCTACCGTCTTAATATGAATATTTTGGTTCTGAGATTCTGCCCTAAAAATCATACCAGTGTGCTAAACTGTTAGTGATGTTTTAGGCATGCTAATCTTGGTTTATGAATTGATGTCACAGGGAAGGAGTGAGTCAGATTCCAGTCACTACTTTTCATGTCTATAGTACCTCCTATGTAATGTTCCCCCACACATGACTTTTCATTGTGAACTTTCAGAATAAAGTCATGTTCTGCTTTTTTTTTTTCTATTTGAAATAAACAAAAAACCAATTTAGCAGTAGGGAAGAAACTTTATTAATGAAATGACAACATATTTTTTAGCAGGCTCAAATTAAGGAAAACTGTTGGATACTCACCAACCACAGTGATGTTCTATCAAAAAACAGAGTGAATTAAAATTATGATCATATTTTTAGCACATTATCAGATATGTCACCTGTAGGGATTCCCATGTGCAGTGGTGATATTGTCCAATAAAATATGTCACTTTAATATGTTTTATATTGTTTTAAGTAAAAACTTGTTTAAAAGAAAACATGCATGTAATCTCAGCATTTTCCTGCACATTTTTAAGATTATCAAATTTTCAAGTCACTCCCCCATCTTTATTTTCAGTATTAAATGCCCTTGTTCAATTTAATTCAAACATTGATTGCACATTTACTATGTGTCAGTTATATCTTTCTCCCTTTTCTAAGCTCCAATAAAACGTGCTGTCTGAACCACTTATATGGCACTGATTGATGTATTTTGGTTTTTTGAGTTTGTCTTATCTACTCGACTACATTTCAAGATCTTGAAGGTTAGGGAATTATATATTTTTTATTCCCTTTACAGTGTCTAATACTTATGTACACAGTAGGCAGTCAGTAAATATTAGCTGATTGGATTAAATGAGTTAATCTATGTAACAGCACTTAGAACAATTCCTGGGACATGATAAGCAATGTTTGTGACTCGTTAGTAAAATATGAAATTATTAACTAAATAAAAAATATTCCTAAGGCTGGTATATTTTGGGAAGTGTAGTTAGGGTCTGACATGATGTTGGGCACACAGAATGGACAATAAATTTTTGGTAAATTATTCAATTGAAGATTCATATAAATCTATATAGTAGTAAGTTCACTGAGAAATTAGATCTGTTAGGAGATCTGTTTGGAGTCAACCAGACAGGACTTCAGTCACTTGGTAGAAATATTTGGGCCAAGGAAAAAGTATAGTGGGGATTAATCAGAAGGTGATAGGAAAAAGGATAATTTATCCTTGGCTGAGCATATGTTGATAAGAGTAAGGGATGTTGGAATGAACTAGAGAGGAGGACTGGGTTTCCTTCCTGGTTAGGACAGGTGGGTGGGTGGGTGGAGAATCAAGTGCTGGGAGGTAGTCAGTTCTACCTACCAATGTTCAATCTTAGATTCTATCCAGTAATGACTCTCAGCTGGCATTGTGGAGGAGGGGGTAAGGAATCTAATGCAGAGCAGAGCAGGACCAGATGCCCGAGGGTACCCCAAAATATAGTCTCAGTTGCAAGGGTAGAGTCAGATCTGGATGGGGTCATTCTAGTTGGCATCTGCTGGGGAAGTTGGTCCCTGTGCTCACACCATCATCTTTTTTGGAAGAGCTCAGTTCTTATTATTTATCATAAGTTAATGTGTCCTGAGGCCTGAAGGCATCAATTGATGGGCACCACAAATTGAATCAGACTTTCATATTCAGAGTAGTTGGTTACCAGCAAAAACAGAATCTGATACAAATTTTAACATCTAACAAAATTCTTTTCCATTTCCTTGGTGTTAATAGATGTGGATATATTGAAGGCTGATACGATTCTCTCTCTCTTTCTCTCTCTCTCTCTCTCTCTCTCTCACACACACACACACACACACACACACGTCTGTGTGTGTACATGCACATCCAACAAATTTAATTTTTTTTGAGCTTTTTTGTTAGAGCTTCAGCTGCAGCACGTTTGTCTTTGAAATTGAATGCACTGCTTTTTGTTTTTTTTAAATCCAAACTAAAATTAAAATTTCCTTTTATACTTTTAACTGGTTATGTGCCTCATCTGTTTGTGAGAACACATTTGCATGAATATCCTATATCCTATATTCAAAGTCTTTTATTACTTCTACTCTGGCTTCCAGCAATAAATACAGTCTTCACCAGGTTCTTTGGAAACCCAGATGCTAAATCCCATACTAAAAAATCTGTCCTATTGTCAAGCCATCTGGCTTTGGAGTTTTGGCCTCTCTGTTGCTCTGTACATAAGCCTTTGCTTACTCTGCTTTAGGTCACCATAAGATTCCTGACTGGCAGCTTTTGTTTTACTTCTTTGCATGAGTATGGGCACAAGCCTTTCCCAGAGTGTGTTGCCATGAGATGGCTGAGGCCAGACCACAACACTGACAAAACTAATGATGATTCAAAAACAGTGGAAGGGAAGTTTTCAACATAGAGTGTAACCTAAACAACTTCTAGATGAGGATTCTCTTATCTTCTGTAGGCCTGGATCCAGAGTGTTGGGTCCCTGATGGTGTCCTCAAGGCTGGTGACACTTTGGAGGCCAGATCTAATTACCAGATAGATAAAGGATTTTATCTTTGCCTCACTTCTCAACCCTCATTTTCTGCCCCAGGATCTGCTCTTTCTGTGAACAATTGGCAGCTAAAATATTTACTCCTTTTAAGGAAATCCCAAAGGCAAGTGATCTTGACCAGTGGCTCTCACCAGGATAATTATACCAAATTACAGTAGTCCAGCATCACCACACATAGGGGTTTTCAGGTTTAAGTAACATGGCATATCAGAGGAAGGTGTCCATACTGAGCCGTGCTGAGTTCAGTTTAATTTGCTTTTAAAGCAGTTGAATATCATACCTGCTGCCTTTCTGCTGTTGTGGGAGTCTCATATCCTTATCTACATAAGCAATTCTCAGTACACCTGCCTTTTCCTATCTCTGAACCCAGCCATTTCCCTGGGAAAAACAATGGTATTATTTAAATCCATGTATAGGAAAGAAATAGTACTCTAAAAATAAATAGTAAAGCCTTAGAGACATAATCCTGGCAAAGGCATTTTTACAATAACCCATATCACCAATAGAAATTGTATCTTCTCAGACTAAATATCTACATTTGTGTTATTTCACCATTTCCCCCAAGAATTATGCGTGAGAGCATTTAATTAACCGAAGAGCTCATCTGAGATTGTTTTTCCTTAAAAAAGATAGAATCAATCACAAAGGTGAATTCAGGTCTTCTTTAGAGAGACCAAGATGACCTGCAGCTACTTGACCAGCTGTTCTGTTTTCCTTCCTCCTTTTTGCTTCTTTCTGCTCTCGCTTTGTCCACTTTCCCCCTGTGAACTTCCTGTCCATCCGTGGATTATGTTAATGGGGACTAAACTAAGGGACCAACTTGCCACAGCAATTCCCTCTCTCTCTCTTTTGGATCTTTTTATTATGGAATATTTCAAACATCCATCATCGAATAGTAAAATGCACCTTCATGTACCCATTAACCTTTGCTCATCTTATTTCATCTGTTCTCCCCACATCTTTATTTTTTGGTAGCATATTTAAAGCAAATCCATATTATTTCACCCATAAATACACCAGTATGTTTACAATAGATAAGGACTTAAAAACACTGCTACACAGTAACAAAGATTTTATATTATCTGATTAAACAATACCTCTGAAAAATTTCATATTTGTCTCCAAAGTGCCTTTTTACAGTTGTTTTATTTGAATTAGGATCCAAACAGGGTTCATACATTACATTTGTTTGCCATCTTTCTGAAGTCTCTTGATCTCTAAAAGCCCTTACTCCACTTTTTCATGCTGTTTATTTCTTAAAGAAACCAGGACATTTTTACTGGGACATTTTTCCTGTACAGTGTTTCTTATTTTGAAGTTGGCTGATTGCATCCTCATGCCGTTGTTTAACATCATCCTCAATCTTGTTTTTTGTAGGCTGGTAACTTGATCTAGAGGCAACTAGATTTAGATTCAATTATTGGGCAAGAATAATTCACAGATGGTGAAGCACAGAATGACTGTTTTTTCTACTTTTCATACTATTTTAAGGTTGGTTACTGGGTTCAGGTGATTTAAACCAGAGTGTGTAATGTAAAGTTCACCATCAACCTGTCACTTAATGGTCTTAGCTTCCATTGGTAATTGAGGTCCAGTTCCTTTATTCATTATTATTTACATAAAGGGTGATTTTTCTAGTTCTGTTATTTCTTTTGCATTATTAGCAGGTATTCTTCTGTGACGAAGAACTTTCCTTCATCATCTCTTTGGTTTATAAAAACATTTACTAATCCTGATGGAGCATATAATGCTTTTGCTCTTGGCAGGCTGCCTCTCCCAGAATCTGCTCTGAAGCCCCTTCCCAGCTCAATGAGCCTGATGGAACACACCAGCTGCTCCCTCACATCTCACCACTGATCAGTGGCTTCCCTCCTACCACCATATTCTATTCCTTGGCAGTCTATTTTTATAACCAACTGGTGCTCAGAGGGAAGCATGGAGCCTTTTGACAAAAGAGGCTTTCCTAGCCAAAACCATGGGGTGGGACTTCTCAAAACACTCTCACACCTGTGAAGATTGCCTGCATTCATTTTGTTGCCTGCACGTTCTTGACACGTGTGTTGCAGTCCCCAGCATTGGGTGTTTTGTGAATTTTCAGGGTGTTGCTGAGTAGGCAGGCATGACATGAACTTTGCATCGTTGTTTAATACTGTCTGGAAAGCTCCCTGCTCAGGAACCCTGGAGCCGAGCCTGTTAGCCTTCTGCTTTGTGATTTCTCTATGTGGGAGGACTCCATTTGCTGTGGGCTTATAAAAAGTGCCTCGATATGTAGCTAAAGAGAAAATTCATTGCTCTATTAACAAGTAAATGTGACTCATAAATTCATATTCTGTATTGGTGCAAGTAAAAAAGAGGACAAAAATCTGTATCTTCAAATTCAGCTGCTAATTTCATGAAGTCCTTAAACATATTTTCTTTCCCTCCAGAATGGAGCAGTTAACAAGGAACGCTCTCAAAAACTAGTTACATTTTTATCCAGATTCTTCCCCAGTACACTGGAAAGCCACAGCATATTTCATTACAATTCCAGATATTCTGACATTACACTCCTTTCTTCAGATTCTCCCTTTGAAAGAGTGGTTGAAAGACTTGCTGTACAGAGGTGAAATCCTCTCTCCTATCCCTGAATCAGTTTTATAGAGTTTGCTCCATGGGCAAATTGAGTTCCACCTTTTTATGCTCTAGGATAGCTTTTAAAACATGAGCTCCAGGGTTTTCAGTGCACTTATCCATTGCTATATTTGAATTAAATTGAAAAAAATTCCAAGAATTTTGATTTCTGTGTTTTAAAAATATTTTTCTATGAATTTCTTTAGGTTAACACTTAGTATGAGTTGAGAAGGATTGATGGCTCTGCCATTGTTTGACCAATAATTATATATGTTGAAAGCCTTTGAGCAAGGTAAATATCTTCTTTTCCAGTTGCCTTTTTCCCAGAGTCTCCCCATCTGAGACAGTTGGAAAAGGCATGAAAAATGAATGTGACAGGAAGTGGCTTTAGCTCCCTGACACGCCGATATTCTGGAACTGCTTGGGATTTATTGAAGCAGAATCAGTGGCAAGAAGTATCCAGTGCTGCCAACATGTCCAGTGGGCTAAGGTACTATAAATCTATGGAATAAATAGCTGCATAGTGGTATTTTTTCACCTATTTATTAACTGGTAGATAAGTCTCTTTGTTGCCATGGCAACTTGAGAGTGGAGAAAGGAAATAGTTGGCAGGTTGTTACACAGTATCAAACTTCTTTTACTCCTTCCTACATTCAGTTTTTTTCCGTTTTGTGGGCTTGTGGCTCTACTGGCAATAGTGTATTTTTGAAAAAGGCATTGTTTAGGAATTCTCAATGTCACCTATGGCATCTGAGGGGCTCTACAGAATGCCCCTAAATACTGAAGCTCTTACCCTATAGGAGCTCACATTAAGAGCTGTGAGACTTGACATCTCACAAGGCAGAGAGGGACCTGGGAGGATTACTTAGGGATAAAAAAAATTTTCCTTTGAAAATTGTCCTTTGATTAAGAAAAGAGAAATGGATTTTCTATAGCAGAGTCTTAATACCTAAAATTGGATTTTCCTAAATACAGTAGTATTAGGACTCTAATTTATAATAAGAGTGTTCATGTATCCTTTTCAAAGAACTTTCCCATCCTCTTCCATACTAAGCTTTTCTAATTCCACTGTGATAAAGGTAAGCCTTATCTCTACGTTACAGACAGAGATGCTGAAGCAGTAAGTGTAGATGAGTAGATACAGAGCTACAAGCATGATTAGTGTTTTCTGTATCTTAAACCTGGGCCCAGTCTGTTAGGATTTTCTTGTTCCCTTCTTCCCAACCAGGATACACCGAGTATAAATATTCATTGGTGATGCTGAATAAACTTTGAATGGTTTACACAGGGTGTAACTTTTGGTTGTTTCAATATCCAGTCACACTCCAGGTTCAGTTTCCTTTGACTCACTGTAAAAGATTGGATGCACTTGTAACCTCATAATTTTTTTTTTGGTTTGTTTAAATCAAGGTTCAACAATTCAAATGCTTACAGGGCTGAGGCTGTGTAATTGAGTGTAATAGAGTGGTTGTGTGGCTTGTGGCTAATTGGAATCTCTACTTAGTATTCAAATTAAAAAAAAATTAGAGCAAGGTTCAACCCTTTGTCTGGATTGAATTCAACCAGCAGTTTCAAGACTGGCATCTCCAGAAACATTTAAATGCTTGAAAAATTATTTGCTTAACAAAAAAATATGACTCAACTATTTATATTACTTTCTTAAACATTGACAATTATACTGAATTGAAATTATTGGAATATTTGAAATATATAATTTTCTTAAATGTTGAGAGAGCATAATTAATTATGCACTTTAAAAGTCACACATTTCTTGCAAATCAAAACTACAATGCTATATCATCTCACACCGGTCAGAATGGCCATCATCAAAAAATCTAGAAACAATAAATGCTGGAGAGGGTGTGGAGAAAAGGGAACCCTCATACACTGTTGGTGGGAATGTAAATTGATACAGCCACTGTGGAGAACAGTATGGAGGTTCCTTAAAAAACTAAAAATAGAACTACCATACGACCCAGCAATCCCACTACTGGGCATATACCCTGAGAAAACCATAATTCAAAAAGAGTCATGTACCACAATGTTCATTGCACCTCTATTTACAATAGCCAGGACGTGGAAGCAACCTAAGTGTCCATCGACAGATGAATGGATAAAGAAGATGTGGCACATAGATACAATGGAATATTACTCAGCCATAAAAAGAAACGAAATTGAGTTATTTGTAGTGAGGTGGATGGACCTAGAGACTGTCATACAGAGTGAAGTAAGTCAGAAAGAGAAAAACAAATACCGTATGCTAACACATATATATGGAATCTTAAAAAAAAAAAAATTGGTCATGAAGAACCTAGGGGCAAGACGGGAATAAAGACACAGACCTACTAGGGAATGGACTTGAGGATATGGGGAGGGGGAAGGGTAAGCTGGGACAAAGTGAGAGAGTGGTAGTGTATATATGGACATATATACACTACCCAATGTAAAATAGGTAGCTAGTGGGAAGCAGTCGCATATCACAGGGAGATCAGCTCCGTGCTTTGTGACCAGCTAGAAGGGTGGGATAGGGAGGGTGGGAGGGAGGGAGATGCAAGAGGGAAGAGATATGGGTATATATGTATATGTATAACTGATTCACTTTGTTATAAAGCAGAAACTAACACACCATTGTAAAGCAATTATACTCCAATAAAAATGTTAAAAAAAAGAAAGTCACACATTTCAGAGGGAAATGACATGCCTCAGTATTGGGTATAATAAGGCCAAGTGCCTCAGTCTTTAAAATTATCCTAGGGCTTCCCTGGTGGCGCAGTTGTTGAGAATCTGCCTGCCAATGCAGGGGACACGGGTTCGAGCCCTGGTCTGGGAAGATCCCACATGCCGCGGAGCAACTGGGCCCGTGAGCCACAGTAGCTGAGCCTGCGCGTCTGGAGCCTGTGCTCCGCAACAAGAGAGGCCGCGATAGTGAGAGGCCCGCGCACCGCGATGAAGAGTGGCCCCCGCTTGCCACAACTAGAGAAAGCCCTTGCACAGAAAAGAAGACCCAACACAGCCATGAATAAATAAATAAATAAAATTATCCTAAGAAAATTACTTAAGAAAATACTGGTTATTATTGCCTTGAATTTCCAAAATTTTCCTAGTCTTAAACGCCTCTGTCCCTCCTTCCCTTCTTTTCTTTCTTCCTTCTCTCTCCCCTCCTTTTTCTCTGTCTTTCCTTCCCTTTTCCTTTCCTTTTCTCTCCCCTCCCCTTCCTTCCTTCCTTCCTTCCTTCCTTCCTTCCTTCCTTCCTTCCTTCCTTCCTCTCTCCCTCCCTCCCTTCCTGTAGTAAAACTACTTTTAGTACTATTTTTCATAAACACACATCAGATATTCTAAGATGTCTTTCCTGGAGCAATCCATATAACTTGGAGACCCCAGTAATCTTGCAGTAAACTTTAGGCAGTAGACAAATGTCATCCTGGGACATTTCTTTGTTGCTTTCATGTTGGAGTCCTTATATTCTGTATCCTGTGTTTTCCTATTTTTGGGCTAACTCCCTTGTTTTGCTGTATTACATTTTCCAGTAACTTCCTGAGAAAAAGTGTGTAGAAGGTAACTTTATATTTTTGTATAATTGTAAATGCTTATATTCTATCATCACACTTAACTGGTAATTTGGCTAGTATAGAATTTACATTTGGAAATAATTTTCCCTCAGAATTTGGAAGGCGCTGTTTCATTAACATCTAGTTTACAGTATTGGTCTGGAGAACACATCTGATTTCCGAGGTTTTGCACGTGACCTGTTTTTTCTCTATTCAGTGTTCTAAACTTTTGGAATGGTGTGCCTTGGTGTGGTTCTCTTTCATTTACTGTGTTGAGAACTTGGGTGGGCTCATTCACTATTAGAAATATTCTTATTTATTCGATAACTTCCTCTCCTTACTTTTCTGTTTTTATTTTCCTGGAAAAACGTTAGAGGTTGTACTTCCTAGAAAGATCCTTTTCTTAATTATTCTTTTGTGTTACCTGCCCACCCATCCCTCCTACCCCCCCACTCTCTAGGAGAGCTCATTGACTCCATCTTCCAAATTTTCCATTGCATTTTTCACTTCTGCTATTGTATTTTAAAGTTTTTAGAATTCTTTCTTCTTCTCTGCTTGTTCCTTTTCTTGGGTTACATCTCCTGTTTATTCATGGATGTAATAATTTAACCTTTCTAATATATTTGAGGATATTAGTTATAATTTTTTCCCAAAGTTTTTCTGATGCATGAAATTTTTCTGTTGCTTCTGTGTTCCTTTTATCTGTTTGTTTATGATCTTCCTTTTGTGTTAGAACAGTCTTTCTCGATTTTTTTTCCTCTGAAAAAAATCCTTGAAATAATTTTCAGGTCTCAGGGAACTTCTGCATAAAATTATTAAATCTTCAGCTCAAGATATATAACATGACCACTAAATTTTGGATATAATAATTCAATAATAATTTCCAATGCTCTTTTGAGTAGAGGATAATATTTTTCCTGCAAATTTGGTTATTTTGTTCAATATATTAGCTAATTCTTTTTGTGTAGTGCCCTTTCCCATATAGGATGTCGACTTTATGTAAGTCAGTAACATAGATAGTGGTAACTTCAGATTTTTTTCTTTAAACATTTCCTACTTGATTTTAAAAACTTTATCCAAGTAGCCTGAAGTCTTATTCAAATTTCTGCTATATAAAATCCTAATGAGTTATGATATGTGGTATAACATGTATGGAAGAATAGTTTTCCTCCTATTTTAAACTAGAAATGGCTATTCAATATTTTTTTGAAACAACTAGGTAGTAAAGATGAGCTTATCTTTCTTGAAATTAATATTTTTCTCTCTTTTTAAAATAAATTAAAAAATCGCATGAAGCAGATATAAATTCTGTTCAATAACTGGCTTAAGCCAACGTGGGATTTGATTTTTCTAAATATGAGTTTGTAGATTTAAGAAGAGGTTATGTATATGTATAGCTGATTCACTCTGTTATACAGCAGAAACTAACACACCATTGTAAAGCAATTATACCCCAATAAAGATGTTTAAAAAAAAAAAAAAAAGAAGAGGTTATGAATTGATTTTAATTAATGGTATTTACAACATGAAAATTTATTGACAATGTTGAATAGTGATGCTATTACAACCATAAGCAAAAGCAATATGAATGAAATGCATTGTAAGGGACAACTGTATATAAGACTGAAAAAATATTTTCTTATTGCATTCATGACCAGGATTAATTTTAATTTTAGCAATTACAAATTATTATAAATATGTGTTGGTTTCTGTTTCTCTCTTATGGACTATATAGGCATAAAAGAGTATTATTTTTGAAACTGAAAATGAAGAATAAAATTTATCTAATTACTTTGAAACCTGTGCTTCTTTCTTCCCGCACAAATACTGAAGTCTGGGTCAAATTTAAGATAGGCACACATGTATTTCATTTTCACTCAAAATGAAATGATCTCTTGATGATTGCTAAATAAGAAAAGTTTGCTCAGACATGTTGAAAGTTGAAAACTAGAGCAACATAATTCATTGTCTTTCTGTGAGTGACTGGCCTTTTTTTCAATCACCTGTTGCACCATCGCAGTGAAATGAATCTTGAGATTATAATTCTTTATCCCTAATTTATTGGAATTGCCCATTGACAGGTTTAAAATTCTTCTTTTCTAAATCATACCTCATCTTCAAAAATAACCATTTTGAGCCATCAAATATGTTTGTTAAATATAATGCTAATAAAGTATAGGATAAAGACAACAAATAACTATACAAAGTATCACGAAAAATGGAAGCTTCACAGTACAATTTATTTCTAACCTCTACAACCCACGTTTTGCATGTTTAAAATAATAGCAAAATGACAGGGAGACAATTGAATCACAGTACATAAAAATTTGTTCCTTGGAATGAAAATTTTTCTATAATTATTTTATTCACCAGCAGAACTTGTTTATTCACATAGCAGCCCATAAATAAAGATGGTTGAAGTAATTTGATGTCATCAGCCTACCATAGTCACCTCCATGCAGTGTAGCACTCACCAGTTATCAACAGCCTTCTCTATTTCATGTCAAATACTGAGAATGGGCTTTATGCAATAAACATGATCCTATACTGCACTGCTGAAAGATCTCTTAGTAAATTGCTAATGGAGCTGTTGGGTCACTGTCCATCATTTTTTCATAAGGCATGTGAGGTTCAAAACTGCTGTTTATTATTACTTTTTGAATCATGATCTTTCACAGAGCCCCTAGTGACACTTTGTAGAACCCTAGGGTTCCTTGAGAAATACTATGTTGGAGATATTTATCTGCTCTTTGAGGTTGATTGTACATAAAGTTTCTGTGAAGTATTATTGGTTGGGACCTTTCTTTTGTTGGGGATCCCCATGTGTCAGTACCTATGTCTTTTCTTGGGGTTATTCAGGACCCTCAACATTTCTGCCTGGAGATTAGGGGTTGTATGCTTGGCTTCCAGTACTCTTGGATCTCAGCCATGCAAGGAGGCTGGATGAGAACCTCACTATTCAGAATGTAGACTTTGCACTTACTACCCTTGTTTTTAGCATGGTACCTCTTCCCTACCTTCCACTGTATCTAGTGTATAGACTTGGAGAATCTCTGGTTTAATTTCTTCAAGATTTAATTCGCAGTCTGACCACTCCTTGTATAGATGTTCAGCCAATGCTATTTTCAGTCCCAAACTTCGTCTGCAATTTTGTATACCTGGTGCCACCAATCCCTAAGTTTTTATGGGGCTTATTGTATGAATTGGTTTATTTCTCTTCTCCTTATCACCCTCCATTGCAGGTTTTTTGTTTTTTTTTTTGTTTTTTGAGGTCTTTTTTGTATTCAGCTTTCTCAGCTATGATAAATCCTCCATTCATTTTCCATCTGCCAAAAGTTTGTTGGCACCTCTCATCTGTGTTGTCTCCTTTCCTGTTGTCTTTATTATTGTGGTTTTCTCTACTGTTCTCTTAGTCCTTATGGGATTCTACCTCTTTATTTCTTTATTCTCATCAGTGGGGTTCCAGGAAGGAATAGAGGTAAGAACATGTGTTCAATATTGCCTTGATTAAGCAGATGTCCTTCATTGAAAGTCTTAATCCCTTTCTTGTTGAGGAACAATTCAGCAAGGCAAAGAATGCTCATGAAAAGTTTTGGAACTCAAGTGAAAGAAGTTCAGGCTTAGGCTCAACCCAGAAGTAGAAAACTGTCAGCCTGCAGGTCCAGAACAGTCCTCAGATGTCTTTTGTTTAAATATACAAAGTTTGTTCTTTATTTAATTAGTACTGTTTTTTAAATGGGGGAGAGTTCACATTATAACCAAGAATTCAGACATCTTTAAAACAAATCAGAAGATCTGGTTGTACATTATTGCATGGTAACAATTGACTAGGTGTGAGGAGTGAATGCATTCGCTCACTGGCTTGCTACATTTATACCCAAGTCGGCTCCAGTCATAACTCTGAAGCACTTGATTTTGACCTGCCCCCACTGCAGAAGAGTATTTCTTGGATTTAGGAAATTCACCACAGGTTATACATTTGTTGTGTTATCTTCTGTCTACTGAAAAATGTCATCAGTAACCCTTTTCACTGAAAATATATCATTTCCTCCCTCATTTTTTCCCCAATATGATATCTTTTCTTTTCCTTTTCTAATTAATTTTTATTGGAGTACAGTTGATTTACAATGTTGTGTTAGTTTCTGATATACAGCAAAGTGAATCAGTTATACATATACATATATCTACTCTTTTTTAGATTCTTTTCCCATATCACCCTCATTCACTTTATTTTTTTAATTTAAAAAAAATTTAACATCTTTATTGGAGTATAATTGCTTTACAATGGTGTGTTAGTTTCTGCTGTACAACAAAGTGAATCAGCTATACGTATACATATATCCCCATATCCCCTCCCTCTTGCATCTCCCTCCCACCCTCCCTATCCCACCCCTCTAGGTGGTCACAAAGCACCGAGCTGATCTCCCTGTGCTATGCGGCTGCTTCCCACTAGCTATCGATTTTACATTTCGTAGTGTATATATGTCCATGCCACTGTCTCACTTTGTCCCAGCTTACCCTTCCCCCTCCCCGTGTCCTTAAGTCCATTCTCTACAGCTGAATCTTTATTCCTGTCCTGCCCCTAGGTTCTTCAGAACCATTTTTTTTTTTTACATTCCATATATATGTGTTAGCATACGGTATTTGTTTTTCTCTTTCTGACTTACTTCACTCTGTATGACAGACTCCAGGTCCATTCACCTCACTACAAATAACTCAATTTTGTTTCCTTTTATGGCTGAGTAATATTCCGTTGTATATATATGCCACATCTTCTTTATCCATTCATCTGTCAGTGGACATTTAGGTTGCTTCCATGTCCTGCCTATTGTAAATAGAGCTGCAATGAACATTGTGGTACATGACTCTTTTTGAGTTATGGTTTTCTCAGGGTATATGCCCAGTAGTGGGATTGCTGGGTCCTATGGTAGTTCTATTTTTAGTTTTTTAAGGAACCTCCATACTATTCTCCATGATGGCTGTATCAATTTACATTCCCACTAACAGTGCAGGAGGGTTCCCTTTTCTCCACACCCTCTCCAGCATTTATTGTTTGTAGATATTTTGATGATGGCCATTCTGACTGGTGTGAGGTAATACCTCACTGTAGTTTTGCTTTGCACTTCTCTAATGATTAGTGATGTTGAGCATCCTGTCATGTGTTTATTGGCAATCTGTATATCTTCTTTGGAGAAATGTCTATTTAGGTCTTCTGCCCGTTTTTGGATTGGGTTGTTTGTTTTTTTGATATTGAGCTGCATGAGCTGCTTGTATATTTTGGAGATTAATCCTTTGTCAGTTGCTTCATTTGCAAATATTTTCTCCCATTCTGAAGGTTGTCTTTTTGTCTTATTTATGGTTTCCTTTGCTGTGCAAAAGCTTTTAAGTTTCATTAGGTCCCATTTGTTTATTTTTGCTTTTATTTCCATTTCTCTATTTCCATTTCCATTTCCTTTTTGAGGTGGGTCAAAAAGGATCTTGCTGTGATTTATGTCATAGAGTGTTCTGCCTATGTTTTCCTCTAAGAGTTTTATGGTGTCTGGCTTTACATTTAGGTCTTTAATCCATTTTGAGTTTATTTTTGTATATGGTGTTAAGGAGTGTTCTAATTTCATTCTTTTACATGTAGCTGTCCAGTTTTCCCAGCACCACTTATTGATGAGGCTATCTTTTCTCCATTATATATGCTTGCCTCCTTTATCAAAAATAAGGTGCCCATATGTGCGTGGGTTTCTCTCTGTGCTTTCTATCCTGTTCCATTGATTTATATTTCTGTTTTTGTGGCAGTACCATATTGTCTTGATTACTGTAGCTTTGTAGTATAGTCTGAAGTCTGGGAGCCTGATTCCTCCAGCTCCGTTTTTCTTTCTCAAGATTGCTTTGGCTATTCAGGGTCTTTTGTGTTTCCATACAAATTTTTTGTTCTAGTTCTGTGAAAAATGCCATGGTAGTTTGATAGGGATTGCATTGAATATGTAGATGCTTTGGGTAGTATAGTCATTTTCACAATGTTGACTCTTCCAATTCAAGAACATGGTATATCTCTCCATCTGTTAGTATCATCTTTAATTTCTTTCATCAGTGTCTTATAGTTTTCTGCATACAGGTCTTTTGTCTCTTTAGGTAGGTTTATTCCTAGGTACTTTATTCTTTTTGTTGCAGTGGTAAATGGGATTGTTTTCTTAATTTCTCTTTCTGAACTTTCGTTGTTAGTGTATAGGAATGCAAGAGATTTCTGTGCATTAATTTTGCATCCTGCTACTTTACCAAATACATTGATTAGCTCTAGTAGTTTTCTGGTAGCATCTTTAGGATTCTCTATGTATAGTATCATGTCATCTGCAAACAGTGACAGTTTTACTTCTTCTTTTCCAATTTGTACTCCTTTTATTTCTTTTCTTCTCTGATTGCCATGGCCAGGACTTCCAAAACTATGTTGAATAACAGTGGTGAGAGTGGACATCCTTGTCTTGTTCCTGACCTTAGGGGAAATGCTTTCACTTTTTCACCATTGAGAATGATGTTTGCTGTGGGTTTGTCGTATATGGCCTTTATTATGTTGAGGTAGGTTTGCTCTATGCCCACTTTCTCAAGAGGTTTTATCATAAATTGGTGTTGAATTTTGGCAAAAGCTTCTTCTGCATCTATTGAGATGATCGTATTCTTCAATTTTTTCTTCAGTTTTTATTCTTCAATTTGTTAATATGGTTTATCACATTGATTGATTTGCATATATTGACGAATCCTTGCATCCCTGGGATAAATCCCCCTTGATCATGGTGTATGATCCTTTTAATGTGTCGTTGGATTCTGTTTGCTAGTATTTTCTTGAGGATTTTTGCATCTATATTAATCAGTGATATTGGTCAGTAATTTTCTTTTTTTTGTAGTATCTTTGGTTTTGATATCAGGGTGATGGCGGCCTCATAGAATGAGTTTGGGAGTGTCCCTTCCTCTGCAATTTTTTGGAAGAGTTTGAGAAGGATAGGTGTTAGCTCTTGTCTAAATGTTTGATAGAATTCACCTGTGAAGCCATCTGGTGCTGGACTTTTGTTTTTTGAAAGATTTTTAATAACAGTTTCAATTTCATTACTTGTGATTGGTCTGTTCATTTTTTCCATTTCTTTCTGGTTCGGTTTTGGAAGGTTATACCTTCTGAAGAATTTTTCCATTTCTTCTACGTTTTCCATTTTATTGGCATAGAGTTGCTTATAGTAGTCTCTTAGGATGCTTTGTATTTCTGTGGTGTCTCTTGTAACGTCTCCTTTTTCATTTCTAATTATATTTATTTGAGTCCTCTCCCTCTTTTTCTTGATGAGTCTGGCTAATGGTTTATCAATTTTGTTTATCTTCTCAAAGAACCAGCTTTTAGTTTTATTGATCTTTGCTATTGTTTTCTTGTTTCTATTTCATTCATTTCTGGTCTGATCTTTATGATTTCTTTCCTTCTGCTAACTTTGGGTTTTGTTCTTCTTTCTCTAGTTCCTTTAGGTGTAAGGTTAGATTGTTTATTTGAGATTTTTCTTGTTTCTTGAGGTAGGCTTGTATTGCTATAAACTTCCCTCTTAGAACTGCTTTTGCTGCATCCCATAGGTTTTGGATCATCGTGTTTTTGTTGTCATTTGTCTCTAGGTAGTTTTTGATTTCCTCTTTGATTTCTTCAGTTGTCTCTTGGTTATTTCACAACGTATTGTTTAGCCTCCATGTGTTTGTGTTTTTTACGTTTTTTTCCGTGTAATTCATTTCTAATCTCATAGAGTTGTGGTCAGAAAAGATGCTTGATATGATTTCAATTTTCTTAAATTTACTGAGGCTTGATTTGTGACCCAAGATGTGATCTATCCTGGAGAATGTTCCCTGTGTACTTGAGACGAAAGTGTAATCTGCTGTTTTTGGATGGAATGCCATATAAATATCAGTTAAATCTATCTAGTCTATTGTGTCATTGAAAGCTTGTGTTTCCTTATTAATTTTCTGTTTGGATGATCTGTCCTTTGGTGTAAGTCAGGTGTTAAAGTTCCCCACTTTTTTTGTGTTACTGTCAATTTCCTCTTTTATAGCTATTAGCAGTTGCCTTGTGTATTGAGGTGCTCCTGTGTTGGGTGCATATATATTTATAATTGTTATATCTTCTTCTTGGAATGATCCCTTGATAATTATGTAGTGTCCTTCCTTGTCTCTTGTAACACTCTTTATTTTAAAGTCTATTTTATCTGATATGAGTATAGCTACTCCAGCTTTCTTTTGATTTCCATTTGCATGGAATATCTTTTTCCATCCCTTCACTTTCAGTCCGTCTGTGTCCCTAGATCTAAGTGGGTCTCTTGTAGACAACATATATATGGTTCTTGTTTTTGTATACATTCAGCGAGCCTGTTTCTTTTGGTTGGAGCATTTAATCCATTCATGTTTAAGATAATTATTGATATGTATGTTCCTAGTACTATTTTCTTAATTGTTATGGGTTTGTTTTTATATGTCCTTTTCTTCTCTTGTGTTTCCCACTTAGAGAAGTTCCTTTAGCATTTGTTGTAGAGCTGGTTTGGTGGGGCTGAATTCTCTTAGCTTTTGCTTGTCTGTGAAGCTTTTGATTTCTCTGTTGAATCTGAATGAGATCCTTGCTGGGTAGTGTAATCTTGGTTGTAGGTTCTTCCCTTTCATCACTTTAAATATGTCGTGCTACTCCCTTCTGGTTTGTAGAGTTTCTGCTGAGAAATCAGCTGTTAACCTTATGGGAGTTCCCTTGTATGTTATTTGTCGTTTTTCCCTTGTTGCTTTCAATAATTTTTCTTTGTCTTTAATTTTTGTCAGTTTGATTACTGTGTGTCTCAGTGTGTTTCTCCTTGGGTTTATCCTTCCTGGGACTCTTTGCCCTCCCTGAACTTGGATCTCTATTTCCTTTCCCATGTTAGGGAAGTTTTTGAGTATAATCTTTTCAAATATTTTCTCAGGTTCTTTCTCTTTCTCTTCTCCTTCTGGGACCCTTATAATGCGAATGTTGTTGTGTTTAATGTTGTCCAAGAAGTCTCTTAGACTGTCTTCATTTCTTTTCATTCTTTTTTCTTTATTCTGTTCCATGGCAGTGAATTCCACCATTTTGTCTTCCAGGTCACTTATCCATTCTTCTGCCTCAGTCATTATGCTATTGCTTCCTTCTAGTGTATTTTTCATTTCAGTTATTGTATTGTTCATCTCTGTTTGTTTGTTCTTTAATTCTTCTAGGTGTTTGTTCTTCAATTCTTCTTGGTCTTTGTTAAACATTTCTTGCATCTTCTCAATCTTTGCCTCCATTCTTTTTCCGAGGTCCTGGATCATCTTCACACTCACTATTCTGATTCTTTTTCTGGAAGGTTGCCTATCCCTACTTCATTTAGTTGTTTTTCTGGGTTTTTATCTCGTTCCTTCATTTGGTACATAGCCCTCTGCCTTTTCATGTTGTCTATCTTTCTGTGAATGTGGTTTTTGTTCGACAGGCTGCAGGATTGTTGTTCTTTTTGCTTCTGCTGTCTGCCCTCTGGTGGATGAGGCTGTCTCATAACATGTATTTTAAAAGAGTTTGTAAGTTATGTGCATGAAGGTAATTTTTAAAGTTAACTATAATAGCAAGAGGGAAAGAAAAGGAGGGGAGAATATTTAAACACCTAATGAAAGAGAATGATTAGGTATCCTGTGATGTAGTAACACAGAGGGAATATTATGGGTTTATTTAAAAATATAACCAACATCTCTGTTTTATGTTAGAAAGATTATAACACAGTGCTTGATGAAAAAAACCAGAGTATTCCATTGTATATTTATATCTTTTACAAATTATGCAAATTAAAAGCATACAGATCAAGACCAGAAAGTTATTATTATTATTTTAATGTAATTTAAAGTAGAAAAATTACTATTTTTTTCTGATTTTAGATGTGATATATTTATTTATAAAAGTTGTGAAATAAAGTGAAGTATATAGAATAAAATAAAAACCAGTCTTAATTCTACCACCCCAAAATAACCACTGGCAACACTTTGATACATATGTGTATTTATATTCTTCTGTTACAGCTTTATTGAGGTATAATTAATATAATAAAGTGTACTTATTTTTTCAACATCTTTATTGGAGTATAATTGATTTACAATGGTGTGTTAGCTTCTGCTTTATAACAAAGTGAATCAGCTATACATATTCATATGTTCCCGTATCTCCTACCTCTTGCATCTCCCTCCCAACCTCCCTATCCCACCCCTCTAGGTGGTCACAAAGCACCGAGCTGATCTCCCTGTGCTCTGAGGCTGCTTCCCACTATCTATCTATTTTACATTTGGTAGTATATATAAGTCCATGTACATATTTTTAAAGTGTACAGTCTCATAAGCTTTGATTTTTTAATATCATGATGTATACACATATATATCCACAAATGATATGTATATCAACACAATCAAGATAACATATCCATCACTCCCAAAACTTTCCTTGTCCCTCTATTATTCTTTTCTCCTATCTCATCTTTTAAAGGCAATCATTGATTTCTGTCACTATAGATTGGTTTGAATTTTCTAGAATTTTATAGTAATGAAATCATACATGAACCCTCTTTTTGGTCTGGCTTATTTCAACCAACATGAATATTTTGGGATTCATCCATGTTGTGGCCTATATCAATTGTTCATTCCTTTTAATTGCTGAATAATATTCCATTGTATAGATTTACCACTATTTGTTTATCCATTTACCTGTTGATGGACATTTGGATTACTTGCAGTCTGGGTATTACAAATAAAGTTGCTATCAACATTTGTGCAGAAGTCTTTGTGTGGACATATACTTTTACTTTCTTGGCTAAATATCTAGGAAAGAAATGGCTGGATCATGTAGTAGGTGTATGTTTAACTTTTTAAGAAATTGCCAAAATATTTTCCAAAGTGGTTGTACCGTTTACATTCCTACCAGCAGTGTTTCAAGGTTCTAAATCCTCCACATCTTTTCCAAAACGCAATATGTTCAGTTTTTAAAATTTTAGTCATTCAGAAAGGTATGTAGTGCTTTTTTTATTGTGGTTTTAATTTGCATTTCCCAAATGACTAATGATGTTGAACATCTTTTCATGAAGATGTGTCTGCTCAAATCTTTTGCTGATTTATTGTTATTGTTTTCCTATTATTAAGTTTTGAGTTCTTTATATATTTTAGAAATAAGTCCTTTATTAGATATGTGACTTATAATTATTTTCTCCCAGTCTGTGGCTTGTCTTTTCATTCTCTTTACAGTGTCTTTTGAAGAGCCAAAGCCTTAACTTTGATGAAGTTCAATTTATCAGTTTTTTCTTGTATGGGTCATGCTTTTGGCACTGTATCAAAATTATTTTTACTTAACTTAAAGCTTTTGTTGTACAAAGTTTTCAGTATTAGGTTTTACATTTATGTCTGTTTTGAGTTAATTTTTGTATGTGGTTTAGTTATGGATTGAAGGAAGGTCCTTTTTTTCATATATTCTTTTCGGGATTGCATTTGCATCTTTGTCAAAAATCTACTAACCATATGTGTGTGCATTTATTACTGGACTCTGTTCTTTTTTACCTATATGTTTCTCTTCATGCCTACCCCACACTGTCTTGATCACTGTAGCTTTATAATAAGTCTCGGAGTCAGGTAGTGTTAGTCTTCTTTGTTCTTTTTAAAAAGTTGTTTTGGCTATTCTAGGCCATATGCATTTCCATATAAATTACATGATTTGGCTTGTCAAGTATTGATATTACAAAAGAGTCCTGGAATTTTGATTTGGATTGCATTAAATCTATGGATCAATTTGGATAGAATTAACATTTTAACGATGTTGACTCTTCTGATCCATAGGCAGAGCATATCTGTCTATTTACTTTTGTCTTTTTACGTTTCTGTTAACAATGTTTTGTAGTTTTCAGTATCCAAGTATTCATTACCTATCTTTGATCAGATTTATCCCTAAGTGTTTCATATATATACAAATACAGTTGGTTTTTTTATTGATCTTGATAAATTCACTTAGTAGTACCTCCCTCTTCTTCCCTCCCTCCCTCTTCCTCTCTCCCTCCCTCCTCCTTTCCATCCCTCCTTTCCCTCTCTCCTTTCTTTCAATGCATTATGATTTCCTACATAGACAATCATGTTATCTTTGGATGAAGACAGTTTTACTTTAGTTAGAACCTCTAGTACAATATTAATAGATGGGGGTGAGAGCAGACATCCTCATTTTATTCCTGGTTTTAGGAAGAAAGTAATGATGTTTCCTTTGTCATGGAATTTATAAAAGTTGCTTATTTCGGAGAACCGCTTGGAATTCCTGGACGTAAAACCTGTGAAAATGTGGTGGCTCTTCTAAGATTGGGCCCCAGGGGTGTTTAACACTAAAGTTAGTCCACATTAGGCCTCCAGCAGTTCACCAGCATTATCATTTGTGTGTGTTCCTACCAGTTACAGGCTCCAGAGGTGTCTGTTCCAGTCTTTTGTGGAGTCCTCTCCTACACTGACTCTTGAAAATCCCCTCGTGCTATTGGCAGCTCTTCTTCCACCATATGAAGAAGACTGGCTAGCTTGTTGAAAACATGGGGATCAACCCAGAGCCAACAGCAACCAGCAGACACAAAACAAAATTAAGAGAGGGCAGACAGCAGAAGCAAGAAGAACTACAATCCTGCAGCCTGTGGAACAAAAACCACATTCACAGAAAGATAGACAACATGAAAAGGCAGAGGGCTATGTACCAGATAAAGGAACAAGATAAAACCCCAGAAAAACAACTAAATGAAGTGGAGATAGGCAAGCTTCCAGAAAAAGAATTCAGAATAATGATAGTGAAGATGATCCAGGACTTCGGAAAAAGAATGGAGGCAAAGATCGAGAAGATGCAAGAAATGTTCAAAGATCTAGAAGAATTAAAGAAGAAACAAACAGAGATGAACAATACAATTACTGAAATGAAAACTACACTAGAAAGAATCAATAACAGAATCACTGAGGGAGAAGAACGGATAAGTGACCTGGAGGACAGAATGGTGGAAGTCACTGCTGTGGAACAGAATAAAGAAAAAAGAATGAAAAGAAATGAAGACAGCCTAAGAGACCTCGGGAAAACATTAAACGCAACAAAATTTGCATTATAGGGGTCCCAGAAGGAGAAGAGAGAGAGAAAGGACCCGAGAAAATATTTGAAGAGATTATAGTCGAAAACTTCCCTAACATGGGAATGGAAATAGCCACCCAAGTCTAGGAAGCACAGAGAGTCCCATAGAAGATAAACCCAAGGAGAAACACACAGAGACACATAGTAATCAAATTGGCAAAAATTAAGACAAAGAAAACTTATTGAAAGCAGCAAGGGAAAAATGCAAATAACATACAAGGGAACTCCCATAAGGTTAACAGCTGATTTCTCAGCAGAAAGTCTACAAGCCAGAAGGGAGTGGCATGATATACTTAAAGTGATGAAAGGGAAGAACCTACAACGAAGATTACTCTACCCGGCAAGGTTCTCATTCAGATTCGATGGAGAAATCAAAAGCTTTACAGACAAGCAAAAGCTAAGAGATTTCAGCACCACCAAACCAGCTTTACAACAAATGCTAAAGGAACTTCTCTAAGTGGGAAACACAAGAGAAGAAAAGGACCTACAAAAACAAACCCAAAACAATTAAGAAAATGGTCATAGGAACATACATATCGATAATTACCTTAAAAGTGAATGGATTAAATGCTCCAACCAAAAGACACAGGCTTGCTGAATAGATACAAAAACAAGACCCATACATATGCTGTCTACAAGAGACCCACTTCAGACCTAGGGACACATACAGAGTGAAAGTGAGGAGATGGAAAAAGATATTCCATGAAAATGGAAATCGAAAGAGGCTGGAGTAGCAATACTCATATCAGATAAAATAGGCTTTAAAATAAAGAATGTTAAAGAGACAAGGAAGGACACTACATAATGATCAAGGGATCAACCCAAGAAGAAGATACAACAATTATAAATATATATGCACCCAACATAGGAGCACCTCAATACATAAGGCAACTGCTAACAGCTATAAAAGAGGAAATCGACAGTAACACAGTAATAGTGGGGGGCTTTAACACCTCACTTACACCAATGGACACATCATCCAAAATGAAAAAAAATAAGGAAACAGAAGCTTTAAATGACACAAAAGACCAGATAGTTTTAATTGATATTTATAGGATATTCCATCCAAAAACAGCAGATTACACTTTCTTCTCAAGTGCACACAGAACATTCTCCAGGATAGATCACATCTTGGGTCACAAATCAAGCCTCAGTAAATTTAAGAAAATTGAAATCATATCAAGCATCTTTTCTGACCACAACTCTATGAGATTAGAAATGAATTACAGGGAAAAAAACGTAAAAAACACAAACACATGGAGGCTAAACAATACGTTATGAAATAACCAAGAGATCACTAAAGAAATCAAAGAGGAAATCAAAAAATGCCTAGAGACAAATGACAATGAAAACACCACGATCCAAAACCTATGGGATACAGCAAAAGCAGTTCTAAAAGGGAAGTTTATAGCAATACAAGCCTACCTCAAGAAACAAGAAAAATCTCAAATAAACAATCTAACCTTACACCTAAAGGAACTAGAGAAAGAGGAACAAAACCCAAAGTTAGCAAAAGGAAAGAAATCATAAAGTTCAGAGCAGAAATAAATGAAATAGAAACAAAGAAGACAATAGCAAAGATCAATAAAACTAAAAGCTGGTTCTTTGAGAAGATAAACAAAATTGATAAACCATTAGCCAGACTCATCAAGAAAAAGAGGGAGAGGACTCAAGTCAATAAAATTAGAAATGAAAAAGGAGAAGTTACAACAGACACCGCAGAAATACAAAGAATCCTAAGAGACTACTACAAGCAACTTTATGCCAATAAAATGGACAACCTGGAAGAAATGGACAAATTCTTAGAAAGGTATAACCTTCCAAGACTGAACCAGGAAGAAATAGAAAATATGAACAGACCAATCATGAGTAATGAAATTGAAACTGTGATTAAAAATCTTCAAAGAAACAAAAGCCCAGGACCAGATGGCTTCACAGGTGAATTCTATCAAACATTTAGAGAAGAGCTAACACCTATCCTTCTCAAACTCTTCCAAAAAATTGCAGAGGACGGGACACGCCCAAACCCATTCTATGAGGCCACCATCACCCTGATACCAGAACCAGACAAAGATACTACAAAAACAGAAAATTACAGACCAATATCACTGATGAATATAGATGCGAAAACCCTCAAGAAAATACTAGCAAACAGAATCCAACAACACATTAAAAGGATCTTACACCATGGTCAGTTTATCCCAGGGATGCAAGGATTCTTCAATATACACAAATCAATCAATGTGATACACCATATTAACGAATTGAAGAATAAAAACCATATGATCATCTCAATAGATGCAGAAAAAGCTTTTGACAAAATTCAACACCGATTTATGATAAAAACTCTCCAGAAAGTGGGCATAGAGGGAACCTACCTCAACATAATAAAGGCTATATACAACAAACCCACAGCACTCATCATTCTCAATGGTGAAAAACTGAAAGCGTTTCCTCTAAGGTCAGGAACAAGACAAGGATGTCCACTCTCACCACTATTATTCAACATAGTTTTGGAAGTCCTAGCCACAGCAATCAGAGAAGGAAAAGAAATAAAAGGAATACAAATTGGAAAAGAAGAAGTAAAGCTGTCACTGTTTGCAGATGACATGATACTATACATAGAGAATCCTAAAGATGCCACCAGAAAACTACTAGAGCTCATCAATGAATTTGGTAAAGTTGCAGGATACAAAATTAATGCACAGAAATCTCTTGCATTCCTATACACTAATGATGAAAAATCTGAAAGAGAAATTAAGGGAACAGTCCCATTTACCACTGCAACAAAAAGAATAAAATACCTAGGAATGAACCTACCTAGGGAGACAAAAGACCTGTATGCAGAAAACTATAAGACACTGATGAAAGAAATTAAAGATGATACCAACAGATGGAGAGATACACCATGTTCTTGGATTGGAAGATCAATGTTGTGAAAATGACTACACTATCCAAAGCAATCTACGGATTCAATGCAATCTCTATCAAATTACCAATGGCATTTTTTATGGAACTAGAACAAAAAATCTTAAAATTTGTATGGAGACCCAAAAGACCCTGAATAGCCAAAGCAGTCTTTTTTTTTTTTTTGTATCATTTAAACTTTTATTAATAAAACAGAAAACTAAACTCAGCCAGCTGCTTTTTTCTTGCATCTAATCTGACCATATGCCAGAGAAATGATTCTTTATGAGGACTTAGGTGAGAACTGTCAATAAACCAGTTCTGTTGAAAATGGCATACTGGAATATCTAATAACGTTAGGTAAATGAAATTAAAAAGAGAACAAATAACAGTATTAAAAAATCACAGGAATCTCTCCTTTAAATATCAGGGGCCTCCTTTAATAATCTTCAATGTAGCTCATTGGCAATCATAAAAAATTCATCAAGTTCAACCATACTGCACAACTCCCAAAGGATAAAACTGAGGGAACTCATGGGTAATTTTCACAGCTTCATTGTAAAGTCCAAGATCAAAAGGATGGTTATCTTCTTTAAACTGGACATAAGATGCACACATAATGGTTGCCTTGGCCGTTACTCTTCCAACTACTTCCACGATTCCAGAGATTTCTTCATCAAGAGGCTCCATCAACTCAATAGTTCCATTTTTTCCTTCTCCATCTGAAAGAATAAACATTTTCCCAGTGGGGTGAATCTTCTCCAGCCTCCCTACGAAGCAAACGGGCTGGTCTATGAACTGAGCTAGCATGCTGGCGTTGATGCGCACCTTAGGTGACTCCATCATATCCACCATGACTGCAATGCAAGGCCGGCCCAAAGCAGTCTTGAGGGAAAAAAACAGAGCTGGAGGAATCAGACTCCCTGACTTCAGACTATACTACAAAGCTGCAGTAATCAAGACAATATGGTACTGGCACAAAAACAGAAACATAGATCAATGGAACAAGATAGAAAGCCCAGAGATAAACCCACACACCTATGGTCAACTAATCTATGACAAAGGAGGCAAGGATATACAATGGAGAAAAGATAGTCTCTTCAGTAAGTGGTGCTGGGAAAGCTGGACAGCTACATGTAAAAGAATGAAATTAGAACACTGCCTAACACCATACACAAAAATAAACTCAAAATGGATTAGAGACCTAAATGTAAGACTGGACACTATAAAACTCTTAGAGGAAAACATTGGAAGAACACTCTTTGACATAAATCACAGCAAGATCTTTTTTGATCCACCTCCTAGAGTATTGGAAATAAAAACAAAAATAAACAAATGGGACCTAAAAGCTTTTGCCCAGCAAAGGAAACCATAAACAAGACGAAAGGACAGCCCTCAGAATGGGAGAAAATATTCGCAAACGAATCAATGGACAAAGGATTAACCTCCAAAATATATAAACAGCTCATGCAGCTCAATATTAAAAAAACAAACAACCCAATCCAAAAATGGGCAGAAGACCTATATAGACATTTCTCCAAAGAAGACATACAGATGGCCAAGAATCACATGAAAAGCTGCTCAGCATCACTAATTATTAGAGAAATGCAAATCAAAACTACAATGAGGTATCACCTCATACCAGTTAGAATGGGCAACATCAGAAAATCTAGAAGCAACAAATGCTGGAGAGGGTGTGGAGAAGAGGGAACCCTCTTGCACTGTCGGTGGGAATGTAAATTGATACAGCCACTATGGAGAACAGTATGGAGGTTCCCTAAAGAACTAAACATAGAATTACCTTATGATCCAGCAATCCCACTATTGGGCATATACCCAGAGAAAACCATAATTCAAAAAGACACATGCATCCCCATGTTCATTGCAGCAGTATTTACAATAGCCAGGTCATGGAAGCAACCTAAATGCCCTTCGACAGACAAATAGATAAAGAAGAAGTGGTACATATATACAATGGAATATTACTCAGCCATAAAAAGGAACGAAATTGGGTCATTTGTTGAGACGTGGATGGATCTAGAGACTGTCATACCGAGTAAAGTAAGTCAGAAAGAGAAAAACAAATATCGTATATTAACGCATATATGTGGAACCTAGAAAAATGGTAGAGATGAACTGGTTTGCAGGGCAGAAATTGAGAGAGATGTAGAGAACAAACGTATGGACACCAACTCGGGAAAGCCACGGGGATGTGGATGTGGTGGTGTGATGAATTGGGCGATTGGGATTGACATGTATACACTGATGTGTATGAAACTGATGACTAATAAGAACCTGCTGTATAAAAAAAAAGTTGCTTATTTCTAGAGATCAATAATTAGGTCACACTTTAAGCAACAAATATATTGTTTAATAAAAAATTAGTTTTCAAACCAATTTTACTATAATTTATATGAGTGTATATTGCAGTTTCTTCCCTTTCAGCATCTAACAGAATACATGTAAATATTTAAGATTTGGAAGGTGTCATGGTAACTACTTTCCAGTAATAAACATGTCTTTCCTATTTAAAATTTAAACAATGTTTGAAGGGGCCAGTAGCAACATCTTAATAAAGTGGTGTTTGTAGTAGCTGAGAAACAGGTAGAGTTGGATAAGCAGTGCTGGTTCTTAGGAGATTAGCAGAAATTTTTGCTTTGTAACATTCAGACTGTACTGGACAAAGGATAGTAAGATTTTCCAAATCTATAAAGCTGTTCTTTTCTATGCTACATACTTCAAATGCTGACCATGGTAGCAGAACCTGATTTGAGCCTAAAAAAAACTTAGTTAATCATGAGCCTTGATGGGAAAAGCCTACATCATAAAATTCATCTTTGTCCTTGGGATTTTGCTGTCAGACTCAGCAGAGTTCAAACATTTACTGAAGACCAAAAGAGTCTTCATCCTTGGTAACCATGGGGGTTGTCATCTAACAAGTAGAATTGCTTGAGCAGTCCTTGAAAGGGGTTTCAGTCCCAGAGGATAAAGAGGCTCTTAAAAACACTCTGCCCAGAATTCATCATATTTACTTGAAACTTCTGTTAGTTCCAAGAATTATTTAGAGTGCTGTCAGAGATCTCCAAGGAGCTATAAAACACCTTGTATTTTACTATACACCTTGTATAGTATCTGTACCAGCTAAAATGGTTACAACTCTTAGAAGCTCACCTGTAGGGTCTGAGAATGTTAGTTGAAGGTGTGGCTGTCTTTTATTCCAGAAACAAATAAAACGAGCCATGCTGTTTCCTCTCCCCATCCCACCCTATACTTTGCCTTTCAACTCTTACTCATCCTTCGGGTCTCTCTGCACCCTGCTCCTCACCCTGGGTTAGATGTCCCTACTTTCTATTCTGTTAGCACTGTGTACTTCCCCTAGCACACATTTATTGACTGTATTGTGATTGCTTCTCAACTTGTTTGAATGTTCCACTGGGTTATAACCTCTGAGAGGGCCCCTACTGTATCCAGCTTATTCATTATTATGTCACCAGCAGCAGTGCTTAGCCCATAGTTGGAACTCCTAGACATTTGTTGGATGAATGTATGAATGAATAAATGCATAGAGCAGACCCTGAGTGGGTAGGAGTATTTCAGTGCCCAAGTAAAAATAATAAGACAAAGGTTTCCTTGTTAATGGATTGAATTGATGAGACACCAGGGTTTGAAAAGTAAATGAAGGAATAAGCCCAGAGTTTTAGGAAGCGAGGAAGACAACCATTGCTATATAGATTAGAGGAGCCTAACATAGGAACCTGTGAAGGTCTGGTAGTGAGGTTACCTGCTTGTGACTAGGGGTCTGGAGCATGATGTAGGCACGGTGTCTATGACTTTGATGTTTAGATAGAAGTGTGCTCTTATAAAGCAGGTTGATGCATAGATGTGGGTCACTATGGTAAAGACTCAATCTGTTATGAAAATTTAGAATACTCTGACAAAGGGGAAGGGGGTGCTGCTTGTTCTTACTTGTATGTGACCATTTGTATTGATCCTTGAAATGTTTCTCAATTTTTCTGAACCCTGCCATTGTAGTGGGGAGTCATAAGATAGATAACTGGTGCTCTTTTGGTATCTTTATGTTTCCTGAAATGTTTATGTGTCTAGTTTTCTTTTACCTTCGTTTTCCTTTAGGTTTTCTCAACATGATTGGGTTCTAGCTGGGGAGAAAATGGATATAACTGGCATATACAAAATTTATCATTCAATATATATATTTGTTTTTAAAATAGCTGTATTATTGAACTCTCCTTTTAATTCCGATATTTATTTCAATTGATTGTCTTGGATTTTTTTTCAGGTAGATATATTGTTATGTGCAAATAAGGATAATATTTCCTTCTCTTCCCTAATATTTTACTTCTTTTTAATTCTAGTGGTCTTATTCAATTGCTTAGGACTACCAGAAGGATGTTCAAATACTAGTTGCGATGGTGAGCATTTTTGTCTCACTTTTTATATTAATACAAATGTCCATAGTGTTTTTCTTTTAAGTATTACGTTGCCAATTAATCTGACTACAAATATTCCATATCACATGAAAGAATACCCTTCTATTTCTAGGTCATAGATTTAAAAGTTTATCACTTGCTTTGTAAGAAACATCTATTGAGGTACTCAGATGGCTTTTCTCCTTTGACCTATTAATATTATGAAATATAGATTTCCTAATATTGGCCATAATTGCATTAATTCCTGGAATAAATCCTACTTTGTCATGGTGTATTATTCTTTTAATATCCTGACAGATTTGATTTTCTAATGTTTTATTAATGATAAATGTATTTATAGTTACAGTTGAGATTGCCTAGGAGACTGTGAATTTGCCTCACAGTTACTACTCCCTGGCCAATTCTTGCTTCCAACCCCTGCAGTTCTGAGCTGGGGTGGGGAGGCTGCTTATGACTTTTTCCTTGGGTTCTGGTCACTTTCTTCTCAGCTAGATTATGTTCTTATCCTTCCTTTATTTTGTCTTTGTCTATTGTCTTTGTAGTAGAATTTTCTTGAATCTTCTCTCCTGATTTCCTCTAATTTAGTTTGCTTCTCTTTTCCCTTTCTTTTCTATTTTCCTTTGGATTTTATTCATCAGACACTGGGAAAGTGAGGGGTCGGCAAAACACATTTTATTAATCCAAAAGCCCCGATCTTGTGCTTCAAATCTCAGAGCAATATGCAAAGCAAAATTACACAGTATTTTCATTCAATTCACATTTGAGACTGTAGCATTTCTGAAAATCTGGTATTAGCTTTCAAAATTTCATATTAGTAAAGTGTCTGCCTCAGGGAAGGGACAGTATCACTCAACTACTTCCCTAGGAGTTGTGAGTGTCTCAATGGTTGGCTCAAGATTGAAGCTGAGGATGTTGACGTTGCAAATCTTGTACGCTAAGCCTTGTGCCTTGAGGAGTATCTTTAATTGTGAAGGCTTTTGTGTAGGTGCAATAGAACATTTGGTTAACTCTGGTAATTGGAATAAGATGCATACTTTTGCTTAAGACCAATAGACTTCTTTTTGCTTTATTTGTGCTTTGGGAGACACATTCTGAATCTTGTGTATATTTGCTATTAAGCCCTGAGATATCTGGAAGAACATATAAGCATAGTCCTCAAAAAAACCACTCTCACACCAGCAGCCAATTGCAAACACCAAGGGTGTACAGAGCTTGTGCTAAACAGCACTTTACCATCTGTGTGGTTCACCTGGGGGATGGTCCGTACAGTGGATGCTGCACTCGAGGGTCCCTTCTCAGCAGGGTCTTTCTCGCTTTTCCTTTTCTTTCTCCAAGTCCTCCCCTGGGGTCATACTTTCTTCAGTTGGTGCTCCTTGTAGTTAAGGTTAGAAACTCTAATTCTAAATTCCATCCTGGAAAAAGATTGAGGCTCTTCCTGGCTCAGGAATTTGAGGTTCTTTGGGGTAGACCATAATTTTGACAAACAAACCCTTCTCTGGTCAAGAGTGATTTTTTTTTCAGTAATGCAAATCTGCTGTTTAGCCAAAAAAAGATCCCCTCTCCACCAGAAGTGAATATCTGGAGGGATGAAGGATACAGAGGCCCTTCCTGTCACATGTTTTAAGTAGTATGGGCCATTTTGACAGTGATTTTACAGAACGTGGCCAGGCTGACTAAATGGATGTTTCACCCATGGGTCTTTGAGCCCAGGGTGTTGAATTTGTTTTTGCAGATCCAGTAGTGGGTAAGCAGTCTGGGAAAGAGTTCCAGGGCTATGGTTTCTCCAAGCCTCTGTGTCCCTGAATGACCTTAGGCAAATGCATTAACTTCTCCCTCTGTAAAAGAAAGGTGATTGTGCTGTCTCCTCCATTCTAGAGCTGATGGGAAGAAGAATGTGAATGTGACAGTAAAGAGCTCTGAGCTTCCCTGAGAAGGGTGCCACGTAATCACAAGGTGTTACTATCACCATTTCTGTTAGGTGAGTTGAGATTGTATGGCTGGAACTAAATCAGTTGCACTTACCTGTCTTTATCTACAGCTTTAATGCTTCTGGTCTCCCACACAGCCTATAAGCACATAAATATTATTTTCCTAGTCAGGCTGCCTTCCAAGGAGCCAGGGCTGCCTCTCGCCTTATACCCTCGAGCCTGGTCTCTTTGGTTGGGTATATAGTGAAGTGGATTCTTTTCTTGGCCAGATAGCCCCTGTCTCACTGCTGTTGAGCAGGGTGACCTTGGACCTTTACTAAACCTCTCTAAGGCTCTGTGTCTTCACCAGTAAAATTGGGTTACTTAAAACTAATTTATGGATTAAATGAGATTAGTTCTCTAAAACTCCTGGCAAACAGAAGGTGCTCAATAAACGTTAGTGTTTTGAAATTTTATTTTCTTTTATTCTCTCCCATTTTGGCCCTGACATTAATGTGACATGTGCATTGCTATCCCAGCATCTTGTTTTGGGTAGCAGTAGCTACTTTGGGTGCTTTGAGATATGACATCATTATTTCTGAAAGACTTCATTTTGAACCATGTGTCTTCATTCTCAATGTCTTCAAAGCAATTTAAACAAACCAAATGTATAAAAGCATTTACTTTGTGACATTTATTTTCTATAGCTTGTGAGCCCTGACATACTCTTAATAGAAAGTGAAAGCTGCAAAAGCTGTTCTGGCTGTTAGGAGGTGCTATTTAAAGCCTTAGTGGGCCAAAAATGACAATTTTGAAATTGACTGTGGAGTGTGACGATGCCAAGTACTAGCAGACGCTCAGGAAACCTGTCACACTTGCCATGTGTTACCAGAAATCTCAAGAGTCTGCAGAGGTTTTAGAAGAATTTTTGTCTTAGGAAGCTTTTGCCATCTTAATCTCTAGATTTCCCTTTTGCTCCGGATGGAACATGCTGCAGCAGAGGAATCTCAGGCTGCAAACCGGGGTCTGTGGATAGGGAGGATGTCCCCCATGCAGAGATATTTGTAGGCTTCCAGCTGAGCTTAGCTACATGACAGCTTTATGCCTGGGAATTAGTGATTTCATTGAAAAGTGGCTATTTCTGCTGCATCCAGTTGTTTTACAGTGGTTTAGAGGTCTGCTCTGCCTCTGACTAGCTAGGTGACCTTGTAGGATTATTTAGCCCAGGAGTCTCAATTTCACTGTCTATAAAACTGTGATAGTGGTACCAACCTTGTGGTATTTTTATACAAATTTGTTGTAAAGTATATAAAGCTCCTACATTGGTATTTGACATATAGAAGGAGCATCAATATATTTTAGCTATTATTTTTAATAGAACCAGTGAAAAATAATCATTGTGGTAGGCTGAATAATGACCTTACAAAGATATCCTCATCCTTGGAACCTGTGACTATGTTACCTTTCATGGCAAAAAGGACTTTGCAAATATGATTAAGGACCTTGAGATGAGGAGGTTATCCTGGGTCATCTGGGTGGGTCTAATCTAATCACTCGAACCCTTAAAAGGAACCTTTTCCTTTTGTGGTCAGAGAAAAAGACGTGACAGCATAAGCAGGGTTGGCAACATGCTACGTTGCTGGATTTGAAGATGAAGAAAGGGGGCCACAAGCCAAGGAATGCAAGCAGTCTCTAGAAGCTAGAAAAGGCAAGGAAACAGATTCTCCCCTAGAGACTCTAGAAGGAACCAGCCCTCCCAACACCTAACTTCAGTCCAGTGAGACCCATGTCAGATTTCTGACCTATAGAACTGTGAGAGAATAAGTTTGTGTAGCTTTAAGCCACTAAGTTTGTGATAATTTCTTATATAGCAACGATGGAACACTAACACATAATTGAAGAGAATGTCAAGGACTTGTGCAGCTGTAGAAAGGATGAGGCCCATGATGCTCTGTATTTGGATAAGCTATTAGGGTATATGTGCTAAATTCTAGTCTCCTTGAAATCCTTCCAACTTCTCTTCTGGGCAGGAGACACGGCTTGCTTCAGAAGAATTGAAGTGTTTTGTTATACCCCCAAAGATCTGAATCTAGTCTGAAAAAGTTGCATTAATTATATTTGAATTTTGGAACTACTGTAATTGCACAAATGCCTTGTTTCCTCTGAATAAACAGCAAAAGAGTTTTGCTATACCTTATTCTGTGGAGGGAAGAATTTAGAAGTCAAAGTCAGAAGATATGAGTCTGAGTCCCGCTATCCTGGAAAAACAAATCATGTAACCTCCAAAATGGATCTGTAGAATGGAGATGATAATACTTGGTTTATTTACATGTTGTGTGGGTCAAGGAGATAATGTGAGTAAAAAGGCAGTGAGAACTGGCCCACTATACAAATTTCAGGTGTAATTGTCATTATATTTGTTGTTGTTATCATCATGTGACAGAATCATAGAATGTTAGATCAAGAAAGGGCACTAGAGATCATTTAGTCCACTAGCCTTGGAACTTGGGTCAGGAGAGGCTAAATAACTTGAAAATGTTCTCTTGGCTCCCTAATGTCCAGCCTCTGACATGGCCTGGATAATTACAGGTAGATGGGCCAGGCTGGGAACTTTATCTCATTTGAATGGTACAGGCCAGAGTGGGAAAGGATACAGCTGTAAGAATTGAGAGGTACTTCACTATGTGATAGGCTCACATTCCCAGAACTTGGATCTGTAAGTTTTGTCCTGAAAGTTTGTTTAATATCCAGACTCATCATGGGTAATCAGGTAAAACAAAACAAAACAAAACAAAATAGAACTCTTTATAAGGCAATAGCAATACTAAATTCTTCTCTGGCTCCCAAGGTCTCCTGAATGTACACATACTCAACTAAACACATACTTACACACATCATACATGTGGACACAACAGTCATACCACACTCACACACACAACTCACACCACACTCATTGCACATGTACACACACTCACACTCAAATACACACACATACCACACATGAATACACACTGTTAAAGAGAATTATACTACCACTGGTTTCAGGATCTTTTGTGTATTTTGTTTCCAAAGTAATATACTGAATTTTATCCCAATATGTGCTATGTAGAAATGTGACCTATATACAATATATTTTCTTGGATTGTATTAAGTGACCATTTGCAAATGAAGAATGGATTGGAAGTGGAAGAATGAATTGCCTACCCCTAGATTCTAATCTAACAGTAACAGTTCTTTATGGTTTTATATGGAGGTAGAATTCGGAGGGCTTTCATATTCTCCAGTGCATTGTATCCCCCAACAATCCTGTGAAAGAGTCAGGGAGGTGTCTTTATTCCTGTCCCACAGATGACACTCAGAAAGGTGACCTGAATTCACCAAGGTCAGAGTTGGGTCTAGAAGAAAGGACAGGTGGCCACTTTTCTGTAACCATGAAGCTGTTTCCCTCATCTAGTTGCTGAAGAACCACAGCAATAAAGAAATTTTAAATGAGGTTTAAAATTGATTTTAAAATATAGATTATTTAAAGATTTTCCCAATCTAAGTGTTAAACATGTTTGCTATGCAAAATTTCAAAAACTTAGAAAAATGGAGGGAGAAAATTACATTTAGAGATGACTATTGTTAAGATTTTTGGTATATTTCTTTTTCTTTTTTTTGTCCGTGCTGCATGGCCTGCAGGATCTTAGCTCCCCAACCAGGGATCGAACCCAAGCCCTCAGCAGTAAAAGCTCGGAGTCCTAACCATTGGACTGCCAGGGAATTCCCCTGGTGTATTTCTTTTAAAGTATTTTCTATGCATAGAACTTCTTTGTCATTTGATTTGTTTACTTAGTAGGGTAAGACTGAGTTATAACTTTTCTTATTTTTTTCATAAAACATTTGTCATATATTTTCTTGTATGTATCTTATAATCATATGAGATATATATATATATCTTATATATGTATCTTATAATCATATAATAGTTGCGAAGTACTCCATCAAGGGGCTGTACCATAGTTTATTTAGCAATCTCTGTCTTAGGATCTAGGTTGTTTCCAATTTTTGGCGTTTCCACATTTGATTTAATTTTTCAGGGTAGATATCAAGAATTGGGATTATCAGGCTAAAACAAATTGGATATATATTTGCCAAATTACTTTGTAAAAGTGTTATGCCAATCTATCTTTTGTATTATAGAAATGAAATGAACTTAAGATGGAGTACTGTTCTTAAAAGACTTCCAGGCACAGGTAATTTCCAACTGGCCGCCTTGCCCACAGGAACCAGTATCTGGCTGTGTTGTTCAGCTCCATCGCTCCCTTCTTCAATCCCATTTCCAACCTTTCACTACTCACCCCAGCTCAACATTCCATTCATTTCTAAGGCACAGCAGTTTGGTTTTGCTTTTTCCTTACATTATAAGCTCTCAGGAGCCTCATCTTTCCCTCAGGACCTCATCTTTGTCATCCAGAATGGCTTATCAAAGTATTTTTCTAAACAAAGTTAGCTCCCTCCCTACAAAAGGCTCTGGAGTTAGCTGTAAAGATAAATTTTAAAAATTGAAGTATAGTTGATTTACAATATTATATTACTTTTGGGTGTACAACATAGTGATTCATTATTTTTATAGATTATAAGCCATTTAAAGTTATAATAAAATATTGGCTATATTCCCTGTGCCATACAGTATATCCTTGTAGCTTATTTATTTTATACATAGTAGTTTGTAACCCTTAATTCCCTACCCCTATCTTGCTCCTCCCTGCTTCCCTCTCCCCACTGGTAACCACTAGTTTGTTCTGTATAGCTGTGAGTCTATTTCTGTTGTGTTATATTCATTCATTTGTTTTATTTTTTAGATTCCATGTATAAGTGAAAACATACAGTATTTGTTTTTCTCTGTCTGACTTTTTTCACTAAACGTAATATCCTCAAGTTCCATTCATGTTGTTGTAAATGGCAGAATTTCATTCTTTTTATGGCTGAATAATATTCCATTGTGCATATATACCACATCTTCTTTATCCATTTATGTGTTAATGGACACTTAGGTTGCTTCCATATATTGGCTATTTGTGAACAGTGCTGCTGTGAACATTGGGGTGCATGTATCTTTTCAAATTAGTATTTTCATGTTCTTTGAATATATACCCAGCAGTGGAATTGCTGGATCATATGGTAGTTCTATTTTTAGTTTTTTGAGGACTCTCCATACTGTTTTCCATAGTGGCTGCACCAATTTGCATTCCAACCAACAGTGTAGGAGGGTTCCCTTTTCTCCACATCCTCTCCAACATTTGTTATATGTAGACTTTTTGATGATAGCCATTCTGACAGGTATGAGATGATCTCATTGTGGTTTTGATTTGCATTTCTCTGGTGATTAGCAATATTGAGTATCTTTTCATGTACCTGTTTGCCATCTGTTTATCTCTGGAAAAATGTCGAATCAGGTCTTCTGCCCATTTTTTAATCAGGTTGTTTATTTTTTTGATATAATGTTTTCAACACTCCATATCACTTGTCAATGCTTGAAAAACATCTATTTATTTATTTGTTTGAAAAACATCTATTTATTTGTTTGTTTGCTTATTTAGGCTGATGGATTTCAGGATCTTAGTAAGGATGAACTTTGTAGTTATAACAGGCGGCCTAAGGAGAGAGCGGCTTGCAGGAGGTGATGAGTTCTCTGCTATGGGAGATGTCCAAACAGAGGCTAATGATCACTTGTCAGGACAATTGTAAATGGAATTCAAGCAACAGCTGACCATCGGGTTAGAATAGATGACCTTGAAGACCTCTGTAATCTTGGGATTCTGTGAATCCACAATTTTCACCTTCTCTAAATATTAAAACACTTATTCATTAATGATCCATTTTAAGGCCTCTCCCTTTAATAACAGCAAGCATAAATCGTTGAGCTAATGGGTCAAACACCTATGTCATGTTGCTTCCTCACCTGCGATTCAATGTGATTAGCTCCCTCTGGCAAGGTTCCTCCCAGTGAAATCTTTTTTAGGTAATTTTTCTGCCTCTGAGACATTTCAGCCCTTTCACTATTTTAGGAAAATAGTGATATGGCTGACACAAAGGCCATAACACCTTGCCAAGAGGAATTCTCCATGAATGGAATAAATTAAGAGAGAAAGTCTGTGAAATGCGTGTCAGTGCAGCTGCTCTGACTTTCCCAAATTCAACACAGCTTGAGGTTGAGGATTCCTGATACTCAGGGCCAGATGATGCTTTTCATATCTGGAGTTAGTTATATCAGAAGAGCGCTGATACCTCAAGTAGCCTGGGCTTGGAGATGCTGGTGTGGTCGCCAGCCCTTGTCCACCAGAAAGTCACCTTTCATTTCAACATCATGTTGCTGTTCAGAGTGGCTAAGGAGCACATTACCCTAACTTGAGGTAATTATTCTACTTTGCTAAGAAACAATCTCCTAGGCCCCTTTCATAATAAGCCAAATGTTAAATATTGCAAAGAACTCTGAGTGATGTAAGTACTGAGATTTAAAATGTACCAAAAGGTTTAAAAGTGAATATACCTTTTATCCCAACAACTTCACTTCTTCGTAAGGAAATAATGAGAGATATGTTCAAGCATGCCCCATTGCAACACTTTATAGTATCCATGTCTGGAACTTTCCTAAATGTCCTCGAATATGTTAAATGAGGTACATCCATACTATTAAGAATCATGTTGTAGGAAAAGATTTAGAGGTATGGAGTTGTTTATGATACATTACTTAGTAAAAGAACCAGGTTAACAAATAATTGACTTTTTTCTTTTTGTTAAAAATATATATGTATTAAAAAAATTTTATTTATTTGTTTATTTAATTTGGCTGTGCCAGCTCTTAGTTGCGGCACGAGAGATCTTCGTTGTGGCATGCAGAATCTTTTAGTTGCAGCATGCGGCCTTCTTAGTGAGGCATGCATGCAGGATCTTTCCCCAACCAGGGATGGAACCTGGGCCTCCTGCGTTGGGAGCGTGGAGCCTTACCCACTGAACCACCAGGGAAGTCCCCCAAAATATATATGTATTTTTAAAGAGTGTGTTTGATACAGATATAATAATAATAGTTAATATTTACTGAGTGCATACTGTATGTCAGGCATTGTCCAAATTGCTTTACATGTATTAACTTATTTAATCCTTAACAAAACTCTGTGAGGTACTATTATTCCCTCTGTTAGCTAACTGCCTTGAAGGGACTGAACATTGTGATAATGATAATAATAATAACAGTAATAGTCACAACAACAATAGCTAACACATATAATATAGTGTTTTCTATATGCCAGACACTGTTCTAAATACCTTACATATGCTAACTTGTCTAGTCTTTACTGTAACCCTCTGAGGATGACTGTGGTAGGCTGAAAAGTGGCCCCCCAAAATGTCCATGTCCTAATCTCTGGAGCCTGTGAATATGGTACCTTACACGGTCAAAGGGACTTTGCAGAAGTGATTAGATGAAGGACCTTGAGATGAGGAGATCATCCTGGATTATCTGGGAAGGCCCAACATAATCACATAGGTCCTTAAAAAGATAAAACCTTTCCCTGCTGTGGTCAGAGAGAAATATGTGAAGACAGAAGCAGGGTCAGAGAGAGATTATGCTACTGGCTTTGAAGATGTGGGGAGGGGAGCCATGAGCCAAGGGAATGCAAGGAGCTTCTAGAAGCTGACAAAGGCAAGGAAATTGATTCTCCCCTACATCTCCAGAGGATCTAACCCTGCCTACCTCTTGATTTTAGCTCGGTGAGACCCACTTCAGACTTCTGACTTCCAGAATTGTAATATAATAAATTTGTGTTGTTTTAAGCCATTAAGTTTGTAGTAATTCATTACAGCAGCAATAGGAAACTAATAGAGAGGATGACTGCCATGTTAATAGATGAGGAGACTTAAGACTTGGCGAGGGGAAGAAGCTTGCCGAGGTTTGCACAGTAATAGCTGGGAGCCCAGCACAGGTAATCTGATTCCAGAGCCCATGCTCCTCACCACTGTGCTGTACTGCCTATGAGAAAAGGAGGCCTGGCAGTGACTGTCCCCGCCACCTATGCTGATGTGACAAAATGGAACTTGGTGAGCTACTGGTAAACAGTGACTCAAAAGGGAAATAAACACTCATATAAGCTCCTCGATCTTTGTCATACCAAGTTTTAAACTCTTAAACTCTGCTGAGAACTTTGAGCCTGCATTAAAAGTTGATCATCCTGACACTTTTGAACTTAAATTCCTATTTGCTTACTTTGCCAATGGGTATTTTTTGGTCATCCCTTTAAATTTTATAATCTCTTTATGGTTTATAAAACACATTAGTCTTTGTTACTTATTTAATTCTCATAATAATCCTGTGTGGTAGATAAAGTAGATGGCTCTGAAGCTCAGAAAGTTTATTTTGCAGCCAAACAACCAATAAGGGTCAAAGCAGGAATTCTGGAGTTCCATTCCAAATCTAAAGCTATCCCCAATACATCTTTTTTTTTGAATGATAGGTTTTGTTCAAAGATGTAAATCTACCATTGTATTTTCTTTTGTATTGAGACCAAGCACCACCTCCTCCTTTTAAGAAATTGTTACTCAGAGAGTCTGATAATGATGCATGAGTGTCTTTAAGAGCGTATCTGTCACTTCCAGTTACAAACCCTATGAAATGGATCTCAACATCGGAGATAAGTAAAATCCAATTTCTCTCTTTCTTTTGTCATTTGCCAGTGAGTTATTCATTATCTTCAATCATTAGTCTGTAGTTGTTTCATGAAGTCACTGTATTTAGAATAACACTCAAACTGTCTTATACAACTGGGTCCAAATCAGTTTTGTGTATGTATGACAGGTAAATCCAGAACATTGAGAAAAGAAAACTCTGTGTCAGATGTAGTTTTTTCTGTTTGAAGATCTATCCTATGGATATTGAAACCTCAGTGATGGGAGATTTTAGTAGTGTCATAGCTTGCTCACACTCTGGGAAAAGTCATAGAAACACTCATAAAATAACTCTGTGCCTGCATCAGCTAATTAACACATTAAAAATCTTCTACAAAGGGCTTGTTATGTGCCAGGAACTGTGATAGTTATGAAGGAGAATCCAAAAGTGAATTAGACACAGTTACCACTCTCAAAGAGCTCACAGAATTCCAGAGGAATACAGACCCATAAAGCATAACCCTCAAGGCAGTCGGGTCGTAGAGGATCTGTGAGTCTTTTGCAGGTAGATGGTAGGCTAAGAATAATCTTTGAAAATAGGAGGTACAGTTCAAGCAAAGGGATCAGAGCATGAGAAGGGAGAGAATTTTTAAGAGTTGCCAATGGAAGCTAAAAAGTTGTACCTCTGTGTGTGTGTGTGTGTGTGTGTGTGTGTGTGTGAGATATGTTGTGTGGCCATGCCAGGAAGTGGGGGTATGTTCAAGGAGGTAATATGAGTCATTGAAATACTTTAAGCAGAAACAGATAAAATCATTTTTACAAAATTTAAATGTATTACTTTGGTTGCTATGTGGAGGCCTAGCTGAGGATCAGTTATTAGATCCATTGCTGTAGTTAAGGTGAGTGAGGCTAAGGGCCTGAACTAAGATCGTGGAAGTGAGAATGGAAAGGGGTAGAACTGAGGGGTCTCTTAGAAATGAAAGCAATGGGAATTTGTGAGTAATTGAATGGAGACAATGTTGAAGGAATTAGTTTTAGTGTTGTGTCATTAATTTTTCTGAAAAGATACTCTATGTAAGTATAGTCTATTTAGTGTCCACATGGTTTAGATTTTCATTTAGTCATTCATTCAACAAGCATTTATTGAGTAGCTCCCTTAAAAGCAAAACCCAATGTTTTAAGCATGATGGGACTTGCATATTGTACATATTTTATATATTATTTGGTCTTGAACCTTAAGGAACTTATAGTGTAGTGGAACTTATTTAAAGATTTGGGAAATATTGCTTTATTCTTTTTTTTTTTTTTTTTTTTTGCTTTATTCTTAAATCATGTTTCCAAGCTTGGACAATTGGATGCTCTCTCCTGGGACTTTGCAACTTGAGCAAGTGGCATAGAACCAATGGGCGGTGGTCCCTTGTCGGCTGTGCCCTAGAGCCTCTTCTGTCCACAGGTAGACCAAACTTCTTGCATCTTTACCCTCTGAAGTTCTCTTGGTCCTGTCTGTTTCCAAACCTGGATTTCCAGCCTTTATTGATTCTGTAAGCCCCTAGAAATCCATTGAAATCATTCCCTTTTCCTTACATTAGTCAGTTTCTTTGGCTTGCCTTCCTCATGTGCTCATATTTTCAATTTTCTATCTTTGCTTTTTCCCCCTCTACATTTGTTGAAAAATTTCAAGTTTGTCTTCTGCATCATTGATTCTGTTTTCTGAAGTATCGATTCTGCTCTGCCTCCAAAGCTGATCTTAATTCCTCAGTTGCTCTTTGCTCCTTTCATATCCTTTTCCATTGCAATCTCATCCCTATTGTTTTTAGTTTCAAACTGTTCTCTTCATATGGATATCTTTTCCTCTTTCACAGGGAATTTGCCTTCCTTCTTACAGTTAAGATTGCCAAAACATTTTATTCCCATCAAATATTTTATCACCACAGAAAGAAGTTTCCTTGAATATTATTTAATTCCTTAAATCAATTGCATTATTAGGGAGAAAGCCCAGGGTCCAGAAATGCTGCTTTGAAGATTGTATCACAAGGAAACTCAAGTACATTCCTTTCTACTGCCCACATCAAAATATCTTGGATTCAGATACAAAAAAAGAAAAACAAAAGAAACCATAGACACCAATGGCTCTGTGGCTGTCAGTTTGTGGTGTTTAATCTCCCCCCACCACCCCACTGTATATAGCATCTACTTCCCTAGGATTCACAAAGGCCATTTCTTCAACAAGCAAGGCTCATCAGCACATTTTTACCCCTGCCTTGCCATGTTCAGACCTCACATACATCAAAATATTTTAATGGACTAGAAAGACTTCTTCACATTGTTACTAGCTGAATCTATTCTGAAACATCAATTTACTAACGTTCTCAGGTTAGTAAAGATCCTAATCTGTCCACTGAAGAGTTATGGCTCACACCCAATTCCCACTTTCCTTAGCATTTCTATCATTTTCTACAAAATGGGAAAGACTCTCCTTTGCCTCTTTTGATAAAACAAAGAATATCTTGCTCTCTTTATTCTTGTCACTCCTGTTATTTCAGAGGCTGAGAATAGGCTGACTGCAGGAGATTATATAGACTTGCTCTTTTATGTCTGTTTGAAGGAGAGTGAGAAATGGAAGTAGAAAAAACTTATGTAGTATTATTTTATTACTTCTTTTTTATGTGCCTTGCATGTCTAGCTGCCTATGCGTTTCCACTTGGATAGCTCATAGGATTTTCACATTCAATGTGTACAAAACTCTGCTTATCTCCCTTATCCCCGAACCCAAGCCAAAGCCTGCTCCTTTTTCAGTGGTCCTGAATTCAGGAAATACCACCACTGTTCACCACCCAGAAAACTAGCAATCATCCTTGATACCTCTTTCTCTCTCAAACCTCTCATTACCAAATTCTATTGAGTGTATCTCTTAAATAAATCTCAAATTTGTCACATTTACCCACGTTTACTGCTACAACTCTAGCCCCTGCTAATGGTATCTCTATCCTGGAATACAACCACCTTAGAGATAACTCCGTAAAGAATCTTTTGGTAGCACGTAATAGAAAACAGCCTAAACAATAAAGGAATTTCATTGCCTTATATAATTGAAAAAGGCCAGAGTTAGGCCTGGCTTTGGGCAAGCCTTGATTGAGAATGTCAATAAGGTCACCCAAATCCTGGTTTCTTTCCATTTCTCCTTTCTACCTTCCACTGTGTTATCTCCCTGCTCAAACGGGATCACCCTGTCAAATAAGGGGGCTGTCGGGAGGTCCTAGGTCCTCATGCTTCTTTGTTCATGATCTTTGGGAAGGGAAAACATTTCCCCCAGTAGCTCTCATAGAAGAGTGACAAAACTTCTTTCCTAGTAGTCTTTAACCCCCTCCCCTCCAACTCATGGGTCACATGTCCTTCCCTGAATCAATCACCATAGTCAAAGGGATGGATTTTGTTGATTGGAGGCTTACACTAAGAGTTAAGGGGAGATAAATCCCATTCAAACTCCAAGGCAAAGAATGTCACAGGGGAAATAACTTGAAGGAATTTGGGGGACTTGTTAACTGAGAAGGAAAGTAAAGTAAAGCACACATGAGTTATCCATGACACCACATTCACTGTTGCTTCCCTCTAATCTTTTACCACAGTGTAGGCAGTACTGTCTTTTAAAAAAAGAAATGGTGTTGCGCCACTTCATTATTTAAGCCCACTTTGCTCCTTGGATAAAGATAAAAATAATCCTTAACATGCCTTACAAGTTCCATCTGGCCCTTCCTACCTCTCCCGCCTCATCTGTTACCACTATCTGCTCTTGATCACCATCCACTCACACCCCTGGCTTTTGTTCATTTTGTTGGATTATCTGGCTTTTTTCTATCTCAGAGCTTTCAAATCTGCTGTGCTATCTACCTAGAATGAACTTACCCACACTCTTCACATGGACAACTCCTCTTCACTTATGCTTTTCTGTTACAGTCCCTTTCACTGTTTAAAATAAATTGTAAGGAGATTGTCTACCTAATGCTTATTTTTTCCAGCTAGTCTGTAAGCATCACAAAGGTAAAAGTAGGGCTTGTACTTGTAAAAAGCACTGTGTCTGTGGCATCTAGCATAGCTCTTGGGCCTTGTTCAGCAAAGACACCCACCACTGACAGCATTGCCCACCCTGCTCTTCACTTTGAGGAAAACCCTTCACTTTAAAGAGCATTAAGTGTCCTCATATCTAACCTGGGAAAAAGTTATTTACCTCTTAGGATGCTATAAAATTAAATTAGTTAAAGTGTGTATAAATACTTAGAGCACTTGGTATAGGCTGATGAATAACTGCAAACTTAAAGTTGGCATATTTATTTGGAGCACTTTCTACCAGGTGGTGTCTGTCCTAGTATTAACTTCTGGAAAATAACTGAATGACCCTTGGAAAGTTATTTTGCCATTTATCTTCATAAATATGTGTTGAAATGTGTGGCGTTTTCCCAAGCTATTCAGGGACAAGTGAGAAAGGGAATCTGGAAGACAGAAGAGATACTCTCCAGAGCTGCTGGTCTTATTTGCACTTCATCCCAACTTGACATTAATATACACATTTTGCATTGAAATCGTTTTCTGTTAATGAAACCTGAATTTCATTATATACCAATCTACAGGGTCTTTGTAAAGGATTTTAGTTCTTTGCTCTTGTTTTCGTTTTTCAGGTTGTATTTATGTTTGGCTGGATGTATTCTTCAGATGTGCTTTGTTAAAGGCGCTATCATAAAACATAATCATTTTTATATGAATTATGATTTCAAGAATGGATTTCTTAACCTATTCCTAAATACTCACTAAGGAGATTCCTAGGAAAGGAGTGACTAATATAGCTGGGCACCTTAGCATTCATTATGTCATTTCATCATTTTAAAAACTTACCTTTTTATTATAAAAACAATTCACATTCACTATAGAAAATTTGGAAAATATAGATAAGGAAAAAAACAAGCATTTGAAATCTTACCACCCAAAGAGATAACCATTGTTGACATTTTGATGGTCTCATCCTACACATGCGTGTGCATACACACACATGCACACATGCATGGACCCTATTTCAAATGATCAAAAAAAGTCAAAATATTCATCAAGTGTTTTAATGTTTTCCAGTTAACAATAAATTGTGATCTTAATTAACTCTTTTATCAGTTCCTGTAGTTTACCATTGCTTTTCTTGCATTTGTCAGGTAGACCTATCACAAACAAATAATATTTTGACTTCATTTTTGCAAATACTTATACTGCTGATTTTGTTTTCCTGCCTAATTGCATTGAATTTCCAGAACAATGATAATTAATTTTGATAGTATTAGCTTACCATGTTCTTGACTTTAATGGAATGGTATACAACTATGTGTATATTATGAGTGTGTGCATGTGTGTGTTGTATGTGTGTGTCAGTGTTGATGATATTACATGAAAGGTGTCCTGAGAGTCTATGGTTGGTGGAGTGGGATAAGTAACCATCAATACAGTTTAAGGGACTGAATAAATTTAGAGGAAACAAATTGTTCCAGCTTTGGGGAGTTAAAAAAGGGTTAACGATGGAAAACTAAAGGCTGATTCACCACTATACTTTCTAAGACAGTAGCAACTGGTAGAAATTCACTTATATGCCATTTTTTGGGGGGGAGGGATGGGTGAGTTGGGATATAGAAAGGAAACAAACCACCTAGAATCCCTTTTGCTGTCCTGGAGCAACAACACTTGAAAGCAAGCCCAGAATCCATGCAATAGCTAAATCAAGCACAAGGCTGGCAGCACGGCAGGGCTTTTGCATCCAGCAAAAGGTCCAGAAAGGAGGCCTTTGAGGGCCAAACCAGGTAATTGGCTCAGAGGCCAGGCTAAGCATAAAGCTTTTAAAAGAAAGCTGGCCTCTGTCACAGATGTGTAAGCAAACACAAGGAAGAAAAGGCACATGAAGTTTCCTTGCTACGGCTGCCATTCATTCACAGAACTGTTACGTAAAGCTATGTAAAACAGAATTCATACTTAAGCTCGAAGAAATTCCAACAACAGCCAGGTAGGCAGTGAGGGAAAACCTAGGCCTTGGCAGACCTCTTCTAATTCCAGTGTGAGCAGATAAAGGAAAACTAATATGGGATTCTTCAAAAAAAATAGGAAGGTAAAACAAAGATGTTATAAATTCAGAGGAAGCACAAACTTTTTGAAAAATATTTGCTATGGGATTTATAAAGTATTTTGATAGCATCTGTTTATGGGATTAACTAAATTTGTAGTGTTTCATCAAGTTTATGATGAAAGGTGAAGGACAATATAATGAGACAGCCTATTCACATGAACAAAGAGCTTCTTGAAAGGCATACAGAAATAAAGACCTGGCTTAGAGTTTAATTAAATTAAAAACATAATCTCAGATTTAAAATCAGAATTAGGAACACACAAGGCAAAAGAGATTTTAGGAAATTACATAAGATATGCAGAAGACAATTTTGAAATGCTTTTTTGGAATATAGAGAAAAGGATATGGAAATGTGAAGAAGACAGAAAAATCAGAGGACTGGAAAATAGAGCAGGTATTAAAATATGAATAAATGCCATAGAAAGAGATCAGAACAAATGAAAAATAAGTTGCTTTAAGAATTTTTTACGTACTGGAAAACCACCTGAGTTTGCAGGACTCTCTGCGCCTAAAGTGACAATCCTGGTAAGATGAATAAATTTTATAAATTTATAAATTTTATAAAATGAATAAATTTTATAAAATGAATAAATTTTATATCTCTAGTGAGGACCATGCCACGTGGAGCTCCTTTTTTCACTATAGATCAGTAACATTTGGAAGCGGCTCTGATGGGGCTCAAAGAGTACTATTGTCATACCAAATAGGAAGACAGCAGGTATCAGGCCTTTGCTTGGCATGACTTCTCACTAATAAGATGGTCACCCCAAAAATGATGGGCAGTAATGTGAGGAAGAATGAGTACAAGGAGTAGAGAGTCAAATACGGACAGGTGGCTGTGGCTACTCAACAAAGACATGATTACCAAAAGATAACTGCTGAGACTCCCCGCAGTCCTAGATCTCTTCCTCAGGCTACTAGATTATGGAACTTTCCTTCATTTTGGAATTTAAGAGGAATTTAATGGTGTCCAGGGAAGGGACTCAGGGAGAAATTAACAAGACCATTTTAGGGTAAAGAACAGTTCAGGTTAAAGTTGTCCTCATTCAAGGATGAAAATAAAGCAAAACAAAACAGATGGAACCTGACAGAAATTATGAAATGATTATAAGAGATAAACAAAGAAAATAGAAAGGGATAGAGAAAAAAATACTTTTGAGAACAATTTTTAGCAAGAAACAGAATGTACCTATACTAACTATGAGTTAAAGAAAACATGAGATTTTGAGACAAGAGTTAATTGATGAGATATTAGAAAAAGGAACTGAATTAAAAATGGAGCCATCCCAGCAAAGCAAAGAGTATAGGGAAATGTCCCAAAACACCTGTTAAATTGTAATTAGAGAAGTACAAATTAAAACCACAATGAGATATCACCCTCTAGAATGGCTATAATCCAAAAGACCGACAATATCAATGGAAAATAAGTTAAAATTAAAATTTTTTTTTACTCACTGGAAAACCATTTGAATTTGTAGGTCAAAAGGACTCACTGTGCCTAAAGTGAAAATCCTGGTAAGATGAGGGAATTAATTACTGGTGGGAATGAAACGTGGTATAGCCATTCTGGAAAACAATTTCATGGATTCTTAAAAATTTAAACATATATTTTCCAGATGTCCTAACAGTTCCACTCCTATGGACCTATCCAAGGAAAGGCTTGCATGCAGATGTTCATAGCGGCATTATTTGTAATAGTTCAAAAGTAGAAACAATACAAATGTCTGTTAACTGATGAATGGATAAACAAACTATAGTATATACATACAATGGAATAATATTCATAATAACAAAAGGAAACAAGCTACTGATACATGCCACAGAATAGATGAACCTGAAGCACATTATACTCTCCTGTCCCTTGTCCTTAGAATGTATCTGTCAGGGGCAAAACCCCAACACTAGATGAGCCCACTGTCTGCCTTTGCCTTATTTGCACTCAGCTTTCTAGTCCTGTGAGTAGAAAAGCCACAATCTGATCAAATTGGTGTCAATATAAATTTGTGGTTACAAACCTCCACTGGTCTGTGCTTACCAGTTTCCTCAACAGCTCAAACTCTAGCCCTCCACAACTGTTTTATACTTTCTCCCTTCTCCTCAATTCTGACACCTTCTTTTCCCAATTCTCCTTAAATTTGCAGCAGATTAAATTACTGCCTACTTCACGGAGAAAGTAGATTTTTTCAAATAAGACTTCTGTAAACCTCCCTTCAGTGAGCTTGTTAACCTGTAATTTTCCTTTTCCTTTTATCTCTCATCCGTCCCATCTATTTGAAGAGTTGTCTCGCATCTAATTTTTCCACCCTTGTGCTAGGAATTGTAGCGAACAGATCTTTGCCTATATGGACCTTACCTTCCGGTGGGAGGAGAGAGCGTCAGTTCTTTGGGGAACGCTTTTCTAAATCAAAGACTGTATAAATCTTTGATTGATGCACCCAAAGTATCCAGAACCACCACAGTAGAACTATTGATCAAATTTTCAACTACTTGTTCAGTGTCGTTCTTTCCTATCACACTGTTAGCTTCATGAGGGCAAGGGTTGGTCCCTGTTCACTGCTGTATTTTTTAGCACTTAGCACAATATCGTGTATATGGTAAAGTCACAGTATAATTTTACTGAATGACCAACCGAGATAAATGTCTTTGTTAACCATGATTATTTCTAAGTGATGGAAGTACTGCTGATAATTTATTCATAATTTAAAAATGTCTCTACATTTCCTTTAGTTTACATTATTAAATTAACATTTTATATTAAAAACAAAAAACAAAACATAATTAAAAACCAGTGGATTTGAATCCAAGTGAATTTTACCTACATAATCTTGGGAGGAATTTCTTAGAATTATTTTGTGTTTATTCAAACTGAAAAAGCAGAAGCTAAATAATCTGCTTAGAATTGAGAAGCAAATTTTTGATGGGTTGTTAGGTAACAGAATCAGATACAAAAATCCAGTAATCTTTCTACAATTAAATGATAGAAACTTGCATTTAAACTTCTAAAGGGACTGTGAGGTCATGCTAATTGGCTTTTTAACAATTTGTTGCTTATTAAATATTTAGCAAGACTCTGAGGAGTCTTGCTGTGGTATCATATGAGTGGCTTTCAGACTTTTGCCCATAAAGTTGAAGAGTTCAAAATGATCCTATATGACAATGATGCTGCAAAGAGTTAAGATTATAAATATGTATAGTATAAAGGTCTTGCCACTGAAGGGCCAGAGAAGGCATTCAGGAAATGCTGCAGTGAAATACTGTAGTTTCGCATACTACTAATATCATTATATATAGGTGAATTAACTTTTAATTTCATTATAAAATTCCCTTATTAAGTACCAGCAATTTCTCAAAGCTATTTATTCATTTGCCTAGTTTGTTTTTATACAGTATCTAATCTCTGACTTTTGTTAATGACTGTTGACATTGCTATAAATTGGATCACTTATCAGTGGATGGCATAAAATGGAAAATCATTCTTCATGCTGCATTTCCTTTTGCGATTATGTAACTCTACAGGCTCTTTTAGGGCAAATAAGAAAGCCAAAGGGATAAGGATTATCAAATATATATTATGAACAAGAAAGAAGTCCTTCAGTTTCCTTCAGTATATAGTGCTCTTTGAATTACTTTTCAGATAAGCTGTACTGAGCCCTCTGCTTACACCATCATGGTAACAATATATTTTACTATATTATCTTTGGCTTTAGTGTTATTTTGAATCCTCCTCTGTTATAGAATAGGAGCATAGAGTAGACTGTCATTATGAATTGTATGTATTTATTTACATATGCACTCACATAGAAATACATTTGTGATATCAGCATCACCGCTTTATTACAATGTCATATCTGTGTACATTTGACTCTTTTTATGCTGTAGCATCAGGAAAAAGTACAGAGTCAAAAGAGTTGTGTTCTCATCCCCAATCTACCATTGACCGACCATGACTGGGTACATCAACATGCCCTTCATTTTAGATCCCAGAGAAGGGATGTGATCAGCATCCAAATGTACAATGAACAAAGTCAAGGAAATAAAAAAAAGAACAAACCAAACCTGTCTGTTGACAAACATGCTGTCTGGGCAGGCTGCTTCTCATTTTATGATGAAAACAACCACTACCGCCACTTCAGCAACATCTGCCACAACAACATGAAGCCAATGGAAGAACTGCGGCAGAGCCTGGGAGAGGAAGAAAGGATGCAGACTGACTCGGAGGCTGAGGCTAAAAGTTTCGTGTATCTGTAAATTATGAAGCTAAAAATTATGCATATATGTATTTATATATATACACAGACATTTTAGAAAACTATTTGTTAATAAGAGTTATAGCTGTTTTGAGAGAGAAAAGAATAGCATAAAGAAAGAATAGACATAAATAGAAACAGAAGCAATAATGGGGACATACAAGTGGAAAAGTTTCCTGAAAGGAATCTATAAAAATGAAAAAGAGAATTAAAAAATAAAAAGAATCACACCTGCATATTTACTGGCAAAATGTACTTAGATGAAGAGAGAAATCTCAAAGCATATAATGTTTACCTGTGAAGGAATACAGCTCTGGCTGGCTCAGAATTCTCCTGAGGAATGATAAATGCTAGAGAACAGTGGAGCAATGGGTTAAAATTTCTATGAGGAAACTCGAGACCTCACAAATTTAATACCTGTTTGTTAGATTTCATGTGTAAAGGCAGGAGAAACACATTCTCATATGTGCAAAGCATTGAGAAACACTTAAAGTTATTGGATGTTTTACTCCAGTGGCCCAAGAATGAGCAAAACATGGTATAAAAGAACTTGTGGTTATTTGAAACCAAACACAGGAGTAAGCCAAATATTTATAGTAAAATGAGTTTTTTAATTAAATGCAAATTACAAAATTTTTCTTGAAAGAGAAAAGATGTACTCTTACAATTTTATTAACAATAATTTGGACCTAAGATGTCACGTAAGGTGAGGGTGTATATGGTGAGAAGCATTCCATATTTTACACACACGGACACACACGCACACACACACTGTTCTTATGTACTCAGTTGCTGAATGCAGGGATGGAAGGTGGTCAGCACACATGCACCAGGTGCCCCTTGCTATTGTTCCATTTGTTTATAGCTGGTATCTCTTCTGATTGGCCAAAGTGTACCTTCTGATTGGTTGTACCATACCAGTTGCTAAATGTTTTGAATATCAACCAGGTTGAATAGATGAATGGATTAATGAATGATCAGAGTTGATCTCTTCTTTTATCCTTACCCCTATATTGTTTGGGGTATTTTTACCCTCACATTTAAGAATCTCTGAGCAGGTGTATATTTTATTTATACTCAGTAAAATTCTGCCTCTCCTTCCTTTACATCAACCACAATATTCCATTTGTGTGCAGCTGCCTACCAAGTCTGAGGACAACAATAATGTTGCATTTGACTTTATTATTTTTTCTTAAATATCAAGATTTCTTTGTTCTCTATCCATACTCTACATAATAGTGTATAATCATCTGAGACTGTATTATTTCTGAATCTATTCTTAGTTACAGTCTTGTGGACACCACTGGGTACCTTGGGCATTATTGTAATTCCTTCTATGTCATGCCTGCTAGGACTCCTTAGTAAGTGGATCCATACCTCACTTTTTCATTTTCTCATCTCCCTTTAGAGATACATTTAATATTAAGATTAAAAAAAGATTAGAAAGGCTCATAGGCATTGTATTGTCATTTTAAAAGTGACTAGGATGAAATGGGTACTGTGATTTGGTTTAATTATGCTTAATTGATGCAAAGCTTAAACCAGTGTCCAGATCTCCTGCTCCATTGCTTTTTTTTTTTTTTTAACATCTTTATTGGAGTATAATTGCTTTACAATGGTGTGTTAGTTTCTGCTTTATAACAAAGTGAATCCGCTATACATATACATATATCCCCATATCTCTTCTCTCTTGCATCTCCCTCCCACCCTCCCTATCCCACCCTTCTGCTCCATTGCTTTTAATCAGGGTAGTTCATTTTCGGACAAACATATGCTTCCTTGTACTACTAACATGTGCTGCATTTCTAGCCCAAAGCTTTATCATTTTGCTGTTTTAGATTGTAGTCCAGAAACCTAAATTTTCTTCTTTGACACCATCTGCATAGCTAGTCTTTCACCTCCCATAGCCTCCTTTCTCTTTGAAACTCCCAACTGTTAGTTGGAAGAATCAATGACAACACCACCTGTACCCCCACACATTCCTAAGCCAGATTCTCTAGTCCCAAAAGATGTTTCCTGGAGACTACTTTCTTGCCTAATTAATTAATTAATTAATATTTATTGAGCAGCTATTGTGTGCCAGGAACTGTGCTAGTTGGTTCTTTCCCAACTGAATAGTAATTGAATTGATAATGAACTTAAGGGGAATTTCTATTGCAATATGCAAACAAATAAGTTACCTTTCGCCCCACTAAGGGCATTTCTGTCTTGTTTTCCCCTTAAAATTCTAGAGATACACTTAAGATATCTTACAATAAAATTTCCATTTCATTTTTTAAGCTTCTATTTTTTTCATTTTTAGGTAAGTTATGTTCATTCAGACACATTAGAAAATTCAGATTAAAAACAAGAGGAAAACTGGCCAAAAAAAAAGGAAAAAAAATTTTTTTTATGATCATATGGTTTTTATTCTTCAATTTGTTAATATGGTATATCACATTGATTGATTTGCATATATTGAAGAATCCTTGCATCCCTGGGATAAATCCCACTTGATCATGGTGTATGATCCTTTTAATGTGTTGTTGGATTCTGTTTGCTAGTATTTTCCTGAGGATTTTTGCATCTATATTCATCAGTGATATTGGTCTGTAATTTTCTTTTTTTGTAGTATCTTTGTCCGGTTTTGGTATCAGGGTGATGGTGGCCTCATAGAATGAGTCTGGGAGTGTTCCTTCCTCTGCAATTTTTTGGAAGAGTTTGAGAAGGATGGGTGTTAGCTCTTCTCTAAATGTTTGATAGAATTCGCCTGTGAAGCCACCTGGTCCTGGACTTTTGTTTGTTGGAAGATTTTTAATGACAGTTTGAATTTCATTACTTGTGATTGGTCTGTTCATATTTTCTATTTCTTCCTGGTTCAGTCTTGGAAGGTTATACCTTTCCAAGAATTTGTCCATTTCTTCCAGGTTGTCCATTTTATTGGCATAGAGTTGCCTGTAGTAGTCTCTTAGGATGCTTTGTATTTCTGCAGTGTCTGTTGTAACTTCTCCTTTTTCATTTCTAATTTTATTGATTTGAGTCCTCTCCCTCTTTTTCTTGATGAGTCTGGCTAATAGCTTATCAATTTTGTTTATCTTCTCAAAGAAACAGCTTTTAGTTTTATTGATCTTTGCTATTGTTTTCTTTGTTTCTATTTCATTTATTTCTGCTCTGATCTTTATGATTTCTTTCCTTCTGCTAACTTTGGGTTTTGTTTGTTCTTCTTTCTCTAGTTCCTTTAGGTGTAAGGTTAGATTGTTTACTTGAGATTTTTCTTTTTCTTGAGGTAGGCTTGTATAGGTATAAACTTCCCTCTTAGAACTGCTTTTGCTGCATCCCATAGGTTTTGGTCATCGCGCTTTCATTGTCATTTGTCTCTAGGCACTTTTTGATTTCCTCTTCGATTTCTTCAGTGATCTCTTGGTTATTTCATAACGTATTGTTTAGCCTCCATGTGTTTGTGTTTTTTACGCTCTTTTCCCTGTAATTGATTTCTAATCTCATAGCATTGTGGTCAGAAAAGATGCTTGATATGATTTCAATTTTCTTAAATTTACTGAGGCTTGATTTGTGACCCAAGATGTGATCTATCCTGGAGAATGTTCCCTGTGCACTTGAGAAGAAAGTGTAATCTGCTGTTTTTGGATGGAATGTCCTATAAATATCAATTAAATCTATCTGGTCTATTGTGTCATTTAAAGCTTCTGTTTCCTTATTTTTTTTCATTTTGGATGATCTGTCCATTGGTGTAAGTGAGGTGTTAAACTCCCCCACTATTAATTTGTTACTGTCGATTTCCTCTTTTATAGCTATTAGCAGTTGCCTTATGTATTGAGGTGCTCCTATGTTAGGTGCATATATATTTATAATCGTTATATCTTCTTCTTGGATTGATCCCTTGATCATTATGTAGTGTCCTTCCTTGTCTCTTGTAACATTCTTTATTTTAAAGTCTGTTTTATCTGATATGAGTATAGCTACTCCAGCTTTCTTTTGACTTCCATTTGCATGGAATATCTTTTTCCATCCCCTCACTTTCAGTCTGTATGTGTCCCTAGGTCTGAAGTGGGTCTCTTGTAGACAGCATATAGATGGGTCTTGTTTTTGTATCCATTCAGCAAGCCTGTGTCTTTTGGTTGGAGCATTTAATCCATTTACGTTTAAGGTAATTATCGATATGTATGTTCCTATTACCATTTTCTGAATTGTTTTGGGTTTATTTTTGTAGGTCCTTTTCTTTTCTTGTGTTTCCCACTTAGAGAAGTTCCTTTAGCATTTGTAGTACAGCTGGTTTGGTGGTGCTGAATTCTCTTAGCTTTTACTTGTCTGTAAAGCTTTTGATTTCTCCATTGAATCTGAATGAGAACCTTGCCAGGTAGAGTAATCTTGGCTGTAGGTTCTTCCCTTTCATCACTTTAAGTATATCGTGCCACTCCCTTCTGGCTTGTAGAGTTTCTGCTGAGAAATCAGCTGTTAACCTTATGGGAGCTCCCTTGTGTGTTATTTTTTGTTTTTCCCTTGCTGCTTTCAATAATTTTTCTTTGTCTTTAATTTTTGCCAATTTGATTACTATGTGTCTCGGCATGTTTCTCCTTGAGTTTATCCTGTATGCGACTCTCTGCACTTCCTGGACTTGGGTGGCTGTTTCCTTTCCCACGTTAGGGAAGTTTTCAACTATAATCTCTTCAGATATTTTCTCGGGTCCTTTCTCTCTCTCTTCTCCTTCTGGGACCCCTATAACGCGAATGTTGTTACGTTTAATGTTGTCCCAGAGGTCTCTTAGGCTGTCTTCATTTCTTTTCATTCTTTTTTCTTTATTCAGTTCCACCGCAGTGAATTCCACCATTCTGTCTTGCAGGTCACTTATCCGTTCTTCTGCCTCAGTTATTCTGCTATTGATTCCTTCTAGTGTAGTTTTCATTTCATTTATTGTATTGTTCATCTCTGTTTGTTTGTCCTTTAATTCTTCTAGGTCTTTGTTAAACGTTTCTTGCATCTTCTCGATCTTTGCCTCCATTCTTTTTCCGAGGTCCTGGATCATCTTCACTATCATTATTCTGAATTCTTTTTCTGGAAGGTTGCCTATCTCCACTTCATTTAGTTGTTTTTCTGGGGTTTTATCTTGTTCCTTCATCTGGTACATAGCCCTCTGCCTTTTCATGTTGTTTATCTTTCTGTGAATGTAGTTTTTGTTCCACAGGCTTCAGGATTGTAGTTCTTCTTGCTTCTGCTGTCTGCCCTCTGGTGGATGAGGCTATCTAAGAGGCTTGATGGGAGGGACTGGTGGTGGGTAGAACTGACTGTTGCTCTGGTGGGCAGAGCTCAGTAAAACTGTAATCCACTTGACTGTTGATGGGTGGGGCTGGGTTTCCTCCCTGTTGGTTGTTTGGCCTGAGGGAACCCAACACTGGAGCCTACCTGGGCTCTTTGGTGGGGCTAATGACAGACTCTGGGAGGGCTCATGCCAAGGAGTACTTCCCAGAACTTCTGCTGTCAGTGTCCTTGTCCCCACGGTGAGCCACAGCCCCCCTCCGACCCCCCCCCCCCGCCTCTGCAGAAGACCCTCCAACACTAGCAGGTAGGTCTGGTTCAGTCTCCCCTGGGGTCACTGCTCCTTCCCCTGGGTACCGATGCACACACTACTTTGTGTGTGCCCTCCAAGAGTGGAGTCTCTGTTTCCCCCAGTCCTGTCGAAGTCCTGCAATCAATTCCCACTAGGCTTCAAAATCTGATTCTCTAGGAATTCCTCCTCCCATTGCTGGACCCCCAGGTTGGGAAGCCTGATGTGGGGCTCAGAACCTTCACTCCAGTGGGTGGACTTCTGTGGTATAAGTGTTCTGCAGTCTGAGAGTCACCCACCCAGCAGTTATGGGATTTGATTTTACTGTGATTGCGCCCCTCCTACCATCTCATTGTAGCTTCTCCTTTGTCTTTGGATGTGGGGTATCTTTTTTGGTGAGTTCCAGTGTCTTCCTGTCAATGATTGTCCACAGCTAGTTGTGATTCTGGTGTTCTTGCAAGAGGGAGTGAGAACACGTCCTTCTGCTCCACCATCTTGGTTCCTCCAAGGAAAATATTTTATATGTGCATGCATTAAAACGATCTGAAAGAATGTACTCTTCATGGAACCTCTCTGTGAAATGGGACTCAAGACAAGGAGGGGAGGAGGCTGGAGAAGGTATTTTGCTTTGCTCCCTTATGTATGGCTTGAATTTTTATGATCATATATTGTTTTTTTAATTAAAGATCTAAATGCAGAACATGAAACAAAAAACATCAAGGCCATCTAGAGTTGGCAATCTTTTTACGACAGTGGCACATAGGAACATAAAAGACTAAACTATACTTGCATCTAATTGTTAGGATTTTATTAGATTCAGAATGTGGCTTGTAATCTATTGATGATGTCTAGATCTTGCCTTGAGGACACTATTGAGAGACAGTTCTGAAGGATGCTGGTATCATCTAAAAGATGACATTGGAGCCCTAACCCCCGTACCTCAGAATGTGACCTTATTTGGAGACAGGGTATTTACAGAGATAATCAAGTTAAAATGAGGTAATTAAGGTGGGTCCTAATCCAGTATGACTGGTGTTCTTTTGTTTATTTATTTATTTTTTAAACATTTTTATTGGAGTATAATTGCTTTACAATGGTGTGTTAGTTTCTGCTTTATAGCAAGGTGAATCAGCTATACATATACATATATCCCCATATGTCTTCCCTCTTGTGTCTCCCTCCCTCCCACCCTCCCTAATCCACCCCTCTAGGTGGTCACAGAGCACCGAGCTGATCTTCCTGGCAAGATGATTTTTTGAACAAGAAAAAAACTTACTATTTTTTGGGAAAAGTAAGGGCCTTGTTTGAATCCCTGATCATATCCTTGTGAGATATATAGATATAGATAGATATATATAGACATGTGTGTGTGTGTGTGTGTATAGCCATTTAATGATAGCCATTCTTACAGGTGTGAGGTGATACCTCATTGTGGTTTTGATTTGCATTTCTCTGATGATTAGTGATGTTTGGCATCTTTTCATGTACCTGTTGGCCTTTAGTATGCATCTTTAGTTTTGTCTGTTTTATTTACTTCTGTCTGCTCAGGCTTAGAGTGGAACCTGGTATATAAAATTTACTCAATAAATAGTTGTGGGAAAAATAAAGACCATGTGTTAGCGTTTTAAAAATACTTAGGTGATTCTGATTCAGGTGGTTCTAGGAATATTCAACTACTGGTTAAAATAGTAGAATATTTAAAAGAAATTAAAACTATTTGCAGGGACAAATAATTAATAGATCAGAGGAAAGATTTATTATCTGATTTGCTTCAGAGGTGGATATGATTTCTTAAAAGATAAAAAGCATTACCCATGAAAGAGGTGGATAAATTCAGTTACCTTAAGATGAAGAACTTTTATTCAACAACAGACACCATGAAAAGAATGAAAAGATAAGTCACAAACCAAGAGATGTAATTTGCAACACATGTAACTGACAGAGGACTAGTATCTGCAAATAAATAAGATTTTATTTAGAAATAAATAATACCTGTAAATCAATAAGAATAATACAAGCTGATATAAAATGAACGAAAGGCCTGGGTAGACATTTCCCAAAAGAAATCCAAATGACCAGTAAATATATGATAATGTGCTCATTTTACTGGTAATTAAGAATTATAAGTTAAAATCACGATATGACATTACACATTCATTAAATTAACAAAATTAAAAAGACAAATCTGCCAATATTAACTGTTGGAGTAGATATGGATCAATGGAGAATTATACCTTGCTAAAGGAAGTAAATATTGGTACAGCCATTTTCAAAATGATTTTTAGCACTATCTTTTAAACTTGAATATATCCCAGCACCTGGCATTTCCTTTCCTAGGTATATTCTAGAGAAACTCTTGCATATAAACACCATATACATGCAAGGATGTTCATAGCTGTTTAGCATGTTATTTGTGAAAGAAAATTATTGGAAATACCCCAAATATCCACCACCATGACAATAACTATATAAATAAAATGGAATATTATATGTAGTGAAGATGAAGAAATCACAGCTACACTGCTATAGCATGCCTGAATTTTGAAAACATAATATTGAGTGAAAAAAAGCAGGTCACAAAAGAACCCACACAGCTAAATACCATTTTTAAAGTTTATAAGCAAGTGAAACTTAATTTACTATTTAAGAATACATACATATGGAGTAATACCATAAGAAAAGCAAAGGAATGATAAATACAGATTTCAGGATAGTGGTTAGTTCTGGTGGGGGTGTAGGAAGAGGCAGCTGAGGGGATTAGAATGGGTCGTGTGGATTAGTACAGGGATGTTGGGAATATTCTAGTTCTGAGGGTAGGTGGTAAAGTCATGAAGTAATTATTTTTATGCTTCACGATTTATGTGTATGTGACCTTCTTTTGTATGCCTATGAGGTAATTTTAAAATCCAATCATAAGAATGATTTTTAACTATGGAAACTTTTAGTTTGTAGTTAACAGATTGTAAATTCCTTAAGTGTACCTGTTTGGCACAAAGAAAATAGCAACAATGATTTGATGAAGGAAGATTTTTGTGATATGTGTATACCAATAATTCTTGAAAAAACATAGTTACAAGAGATTGAAGACTCATGTCCTCTGTAGTCCTCTTATTACTTTGTCTTAATTTGCTTAAGATGGTCATTTTTTTTCACAGAATATAGCTAAATCACCATCCTACTTCATGAGAATATCAAATTAATGGGATCTGAATGAATGTGCTTTTACTAATCTGTATAAAATTGATAACTAGCTCGTATGGAAACATCATTTGGCCTAGTATATGCAATTCATGTCTTGAAAGGTGCTGATGGAAGCAATTAGAAGATATAATTAATGCTGTGAAAATATTCTTTCTGAGCCCTCTTTATATGGCGCAAAGATTTCTTAAAGAATGTTTTATGATTATCTCAACCTTGGGATGGAGTGTAGGGGGATGGAGTCATAAAAAGGTAAAGATGTCTAGGATTGGAATGAAAGTAAGAAAGTGAAATATTCTACTCCTCACCAAATGCATCTTTTGTTTTTATGTTCTGGGTTTTTGCTTCACTAAGCAATAGAAAACAATTGAAGTAATATGAAGAAAGCCCCTGCTTCAGGTGACTCTGTCTTGGAAGGGAATATGGTATTTAGAAAAGGGATTCTATTCATGTTCTCTGGATTGATGCTGACACTTGACACCTCTACCTTGGATGAGCTCCTGAAGTTGGAACTTAATGGCAGTTGAGCTTGGTTCAAGAAAGATCATCAACACTAGATGCACTACAGTTTACATCCATTCCTAGGGAGGATGCTTAGACCTAGGGAGTGTACTGCTGTGGGATTGTTTTTTGGACTAGTGTCTTCCAATGTATAGGCCTTTGCTTCAAGATCCAGGGTGTCTTAGGTATTCATTTGGCTCAGATGGGTCAATTTAAGAGGCGTGATAGAAAATGCTCCCATTCCCTCTAGGTAACTCAGTAACCAGAAGAATGATTCTAAGCATCAGACACCAGGAAGGAATAGCCTGAAGGCCTCTGAGGCAATCACTGTCATCTCCAAATTAGTTTGGGAGCAGAAGACATAGGTAAGGAAAAAGAACCAGATCTGTAAGAAAACTTAAGACCCTAGTTATAAAATATTAATCTAATCTTACTCAAATTCTTACTTAAAAGAAATTAAAGATGATACAAATAGATGGAGAGATATACCATGTTCTTGGATTGGAAGAATCAACATGGTGAAAATGACTCTACTACCCAAAGCAATCTACAGATTCAGTGCAATCCCTATCAAACTACCACTGGCATTTTTCACAGAACTAGAACAAAAAATTTCACAATTTGTATGGAAACACAAAAGACCCCGAATAGCCAAAGCAATCTTGAGAAAGAAAAACGGAGCTGGAGGAATCAGTCTCCCTGACTTCAGACTATACTACAAAACTACAGTAATCAAGACAGTATGGTACTGGCACAAAAACAGAAATATAGATCAATGGAACAGAATAGAAAGCCCAGAGATAAACCCACACACCTATGGTCAACTAATCTATGACAAAGGAGACAAGGATATACAATGGAGAAAAGACAGCCTCTTCAATAAGTGGTGCTGGGAAATCTGGACAGCTACATGTAAAAGAATGAAATTAGAATACTCCCTAACACCATACACAAAAATAAACTCAAAGTGGATTGAAGACCTAAATGTAAGGCCAGACACTATTAAACTCTTAGAGGAAAACATAGGCAGAACACTCTATGACATAAATCACAGCAAGATCCTTTTAGACCCAGCTCCTAGAGAAATGGAAATAAAAACAAAAATAAACAAATGGGACCTAATGAAACTTCCAAGCTTTTGCACAGCAAAGGAAACCATATACGAGACGAAAAGACAACCCTCAGAATGGGAGAAAATATTTGCAAGTGAAGCAACTGACAAAGGATAATCTCCAAAATATACAAGCAGCTCATGCAGCTCAATATCAAAAAAACAAACAACCCAATCCATAAATGGGCAGAAGACCTAAATAGACATTTCTCCAAAGAAGATATACAGATTGCCAACAAACACATGAAAGAATGCTCAACATCATTAATCATTAGAGAAATGCAAATCAAAACTACAATGAGGTATCACCTCACACCAATCAGAATGGCCATGATCAAAAAATCTACAAACAATAAATGCTGGAGAGGGTGTGGAGAAAAGGGAACCCTCTTGCACTGTTGGTGGGAATGTAAATTGATTCAGCCACTATGGAGAACAGTATGGAATTTCCTTAAAAAACTAAAAATAGAACTACCATATTACCCAGCAATCCCACTACTGGGCATACACCCTGAGAAAACCATAATTCAAAAACAGTCACGTACCACAATGTTCATTGCAGCTCTATTTACAATGGGCAGGATATGGAAGCAACCTAAGTGTCCATCAACAGGTGAATGGATAAAGAAGATGTGGCACATAGATACAATGGAATATTACTCAGCCATAAAAAGAAACGAAATGGAGTTATTTGTAGTGAGGTGGATGGACTTAGAGTCTGTCATACAGAGTGAAGTAAGTCAGAAAGAGAAAAACAAATACCATATGCTAACACATATATATGGAATCTAAAAAAAAAAAGAAAAGTGGTCATGAAGAACCTAGGGGCAAGATGGGAATAAAGATGCAGACCTACTAGAGAATGGACTTGAGGACACAGGGAGGGGGAAGGGTAAGCTGGGACAAAGTGAGAGAGTGGCATGGACATATGTACACTACCAAATGTAAAATAGATAGCTAGGGGGAAGCAGCCGCATAGCACAGAGAGATCAGCTCGGTGCTTTGTGACCAGCTAGAAGGGTGGGATAGGGAGGGTGGGAGGGAGGGAGACACGAGAGGGAAGAGATATGGGGATATATGTATGTGTATAACTGATTCACTTTGTTATGAAGCAGAAACTAACACACCATTGTAAAGCAATTATACTCCAATAAAAATGTTAAAAAAAATTCTGTGTTAAAACAGAAAGGTAGTGATTGGAGATTGATTACAGATGCAGTTTAAGATCTTAAATCCAAGATTTGTAATTGCTAGAATATAAGTTGTCATGTCAGGAAATTTCAGTATTCCAGTCTTGGGAAAAAAGATCATCTTTCCCCAGGTTTAATCTTTTCCACTTGAAGACTGCTGTTATGAGCACAGTTCCTGGTCCTTAGGATACAATGATGGTCTTGTAATCTCATCCCACTTGGTCATAGGACCTCTACAGTGGACCCGACAAAGCACTGAATAGACTTAAATAAAGTTCTGCTGACTGCACAGTAAAGAAATGATTAATAGCAAAACAGCCAGATAGGCGCAAAGTGATTTGGCGTAGTAGATGAGTTCGTAGCTCATCTTCTCAGTTTCTCACATTTTTTATTAAAATGGTAGATTGAGTTTTCTGCTTTCACAGCTTCTTCAGTGTAAGGTGATGCATGTTTTGCCTGGCATCAGCAGCAGCCTGCAATTTTAAGATTGAGTTCCTGTTACTCTGTGTGTGCGTGCGCATGCATGTGCATGTGCACACTCATGCATGGGCTATAGTGCAAAAGTTCTGGACTGAGTGTTAGGACACCCAGGTTTTATTTTTGCTTTCTGCACTCACAATCCAGATGACTTAGTGAAAACCACTACTCTTTGAACTTTTAAATTTTGCAGCAGCAGCGTTTCCTTTGGTTCCTCAGAGGTGTGTGAGAGTGCTTTGTCATGGTTGCTGGGTGAGCCCACGAGGCACTGTGGTGCAATGGTTAGGTTCACTGGTGCTGGATGCAAACAGATCCTGTTTTGAATCCTGGTCTTGCCATTTACTCTGTGTGAGTGTAGAGAAATTGCTTCTCAGATAGTGTTTTCTCATTTGCTTGAATATGGCTATTGTGAGCTTCAAATGAGAACCTGTCTGTACCAGAAAGCCAACAGGCGTGGTGACAACTTGTCTTCTGACAATTATGAATCTTGATGCTCTTTCAACATAAGATTATACCTGGTAATACATCTGACATTAATCTCTAATCACTACCTTTCTGGTTCAAGAGAGAATTCAGAAGAGCTCAGTTAACTATCTTAAAGGTAGGGTTTAAAGTATATGTATGTGGTTCTGGTCCTTTCTTTTTTCTGCCTTCTAAAATTCTTGGGGTCTGCAGTGGGCCTCAGTGACTGACATTGGAGGCTTTCAGATGGACCCTGCATTTGCTGAGTAGATAAATTCATTAATATTGCCACCGTATTATCAATCAACAATAAAGCCTTGATGACCCATCTAATCTCCAAGACATATTCCAAGTGTCCATATTCAATCTTTGTTCCTGACCAACTATGGGGACTTTTATTTTAAAATATTCTCTGTCATCGCAACCAGCTTCTGTTTTCTGGGACACAGCCCCCTCCCCAAAGCTTGCATTGGTGCTTTGAGGAATTATTTATGTTCTCCCCGATTTGCCACAAAATAAGTAAAATGTACATCATAATTATCTATTATTCCTTTTTACCAAAATGTAGCAATATTTTTTTGCACTTTGGACAAAGAGGCATTGCTAAACTTCTTTTTCCTTGTAATCATGGAAAGCAGTAAAAACCTTACAGAGAGTAAATAGGATTTGTTTTCTCAACAGTGGCTGTTACTCAGAGTTAAGGACATTTCATCATTATCACTGCATTTGTAATATGGTGCTTGATGGTTGGTGTTCAGTTAACAATGGAAAATACCAGGTGTGAATAAAGTCAGTAAAAAGAAGATGTTCACTATGAGGAAGCTAATTATTTAACAAAAATGTGTTTCACGTCTAATAGGATTTCTTGGCAATCTCAATGCAAGAACCATTTTGGAGTTTATATCAGGAAAAGAGACCACATTATGAGAGACAAAATAAGTAAACACGTTATCTGGTCATTCTCTGATGTTTAGGTTATTTATATCCTGCCAGGTTCTTAAAATGATTTAAGGTATCTTACAAAGATCCATATATGGTAACAAGATAAAATAAATTGAAAATGAGAATGAAAAATGAAGCAAAGGAAAAACTAAAGATAGGAAGGTACAGTGGAGCCTGGAATTACCTTAGTACAAAAAGATAAGCTGTGAAATCCTATGCACTTCCCAGGGAAGGCCCCAAAAGTTGGCTTAAAGCTTCCTGTTGGCCAGTGTTAAAGGGAAATGTGATCTACTGTGCAAATATTAGTAATATAATGAGACATTCCTCCCATGGATATTTATAGAGAGGGCATTTTGAAATCTAGTTAACAACATCCTCAGCAACAAGATAAGAAAACACAATTTAAAAAATTGTGACAAAATACACATAACATAAAATTTATCATTTTAACCATTTTAAAGTGTACAATTCAGTGACATTAAGTGCATTCACATTGTTGTGCAGCCATCACAACTATCTAGTTCCAGAATTTTTCATAAAATGAAAATCCCGTACCCACTGAGTAGTCCCTTGGCAACCACCAATCTCCTGTCTGTCTTAACAACATTCCTATAGTACACATGATAAACACTTTTATAACCCTATGCATTATAATGCCACGGATAGAAGTGGGTGGCAGCATACTGTTTTCATATTTATGTTTGTCTTCTATAATTTTGACTATCTAGAAAAAAAATAAACTGACTTGACAGAAGAGAGGTTAGATAGCCTCCCTCACCTCTGAAACCACCAGGGAGAATACCTGGAGAAGACTTGTTCCACCTAAGTGATTGGGTTGGAAGAACTTCTACAGAGAGACATTCACCAGGATATTAAGGAGGTTAGTTTGGAGGAAAAGAAAGGCTTGGATCAAGTTTATTGAAGAGTGACTTATAGCCAAGAATTACCTAACTGTCTTACCATTTATCACAACCTTAAGGGTCAATTGAATTCCTCCTGTTGGAGGCTAATCTATCATGAGGGAGAGAGGGAAGCCACATTCGTTGCCCTGAAGGAAAAAGAAGTAAAGATTTGGGAAGCTGGAGGTGAAACAAGTATGATTCAGCTAAATTCTAGATAAGCAAGGTTTTGGGGAAGGGAGATGGGATAGATGGGATTAGTAACCTTTAAAATCATTGTGGGACTCAATTTATAGATTGGGTTCCTTAATCTCTGCTTCTAATGTGCTAAGAGGAAAGACTGGTTGATTTTGCCTTGCTCCAGTATTTAATTCGAGTTTTGAATAATGAGTGGGCATATGAGTATGAAAAAGCAACATGAGTCAAGATATGGAGGCATTGCACTTTGGGCTGCACTCAGAATCATCTTTGATTCTTTCTCCTTGCTTCTTTTCAGCCACACATCCAGTCATTTGATGAGTTCTGCTTACGTGATGTCTTCAGTGTTTTTCTTACAACTCTCTTCCATTCTTAGGGTCATGACCCTCATTCAGGACCTTAGCCTCTATTGTCTGGATGACTACTGTAGTTTTCCAACTGGTCTTCCATCTGTTAAGCTCTTGACCATTTAATTCTTTTTTCAAACTGTTGCAAGAATAAATGTCCTAAAAGACTATTTAGATCAGTCCACTCATATCACTCTTCTCTTCAATATAAGAAATAAGTATATGATAATGATGTCATCACAATTAGCAGAGAAAAAAGGATTATTCAAAAAGTTGAGCTCAGGCATGTGTTATTATTTAGGGAAAAACACTACTTAAATCCTCATCCTATGTCATAATAAACTGTGGATATATTAATGAAATAATAAAAGCACTCGAAGAAGATATAGGTGAATATTTTTCTGATTGAAGGTTAGGTAAGAGACTAATGGGAGAAACCATAGAGAAAAAAAATGATTGACTTGACAACATGAAAATTTTAATTCTCTAGGTCAAAAATATAAATGGAAAGATATGCACGAAGCTGGTCAGAATGCATGATGAATATAAGAGATCTCTGCTTTTTTATTCTCTAGTCCCAGTCACACTTACCTTGTGGCAGTTACTAGAAACAGTCAGACACCTTTGCGTGTGTTGTTCCTGCTGCATGGAATGCCCTTCCTGAACATCCTCCCGTGACTGGTGCTTCCTAATTCTTTAGGTCTAGGTCAGATATTCTCTTCTTAGAAAGGTCTTCCCTGTTAACCTTCTGTAAAGTAACTAGCCCTCATTGTCTCACCCTTTATGACCTTCACTCTGTCACATTACTTGTTTTGTGTTCTTCATAGCTGTCATCACTGATGGATTTGTTAGTGTTCTCATTTGTTGTCCTCTAGAATGCAAGCTGCATGGATGTATGGATCTCACCTGTCTTGGTCAGCAGCAGCTAGACTTCTTTTTGAAACAGAATAGGTACTCAATAAGTGTTTGTTGAATGAATAAATATGTCTCTATGTAGATAAAAAGATGGGAAGGATATGTAACAAAATACAGTAACGGGGTTATTTTTAGGTAGAATTTTGTAGATTAATTTTTTCTTTTTTTTAACTTTTCTGTCTTTCCCAGATTTTCTAAAATGAGTGTGCATTACTTTGATTGTCAGAATTATAACTAAATAGTATTTAATAGAAGTCATATTTTATTAAACAATGGCAGCTATAGTGTTAGATCCTTAATCTCCATTAGCATTGACAAAAGATGATAAACTGTGCAGACTATAAAGAACAAATTTCCTAGAAACAAAAGTGTCAGCTTGCATCCTCTTAAAGTATTCACACATTTAACACATCCAGTTAGCATAACTGAATAATGAGGAAATCATGCCAAAAAGTACCATCCAAATTGGATCTTCTTCTTTTAAGATTCTAAAATAAAACTCTTCAAATAAGAAGAAAAATAATTAAAAAAAAATAAGTACCACTTCCTAGTTTCAAAAAATAGTTGTCAGGGGTTTAGTCTCCCTGAATCTACCAGACATTAAAAAGGGCAGTTGAGGAGAAGACCTGAATATAAAACAGTTTGAAAAATAGCACAGTGGAACTATCTACATTGCCATCTGCAGAGATACTATGACTCTGGAAAGGTCTGTTATAGTCTTTTACCCATTCTGAGCAATTCTTTGTCATTTATTAACCTTTTTTAAACTGATCAGTTCAACATGGGGAAAAAAGCATCAGTTTTTTTTTTCCTCCAGAATGCAAATTTTTTTGGCCATGAGTGAGACTTGGTCAGGTTTTTTATATAAAATGATTATACTTTAAATGACCTCAAATGGTCAAGTTGTTAGGAGCAAAGGTAAAGCAAGATGTAGCAGCCCTGTGTTTCATTTATTCACTCACTTGTGAAATCTTTATTCAGCACCTAATATGAATCAGGCACTGTTGGGTATTGGGAATGTGATAGTGAGTAAGACATACGATACTTGTCCTCAAGGAGCTTACCTTCTAGTGGAGGGAACACAAGTAAACCACATAGATACCAATTGTGATAAGTTTTGGAGGAGTAATAGTTCCATAAATAATAAAAGGGTAAGGAGCAATAGACAGATATAGAGATAGGGAAGACTTCTTCAAGGAGATGACATTTAGGCTGAGACCTAAAAGGATGAAAAGGAGTTTGCTACGTGAAGAGCCAAAAGATGTTCATTCCCAGTGCAGAGATGTCTAGGAAATATCAGAATCCTGCACGATCAAGCAAAATGAGCAGTCGAAACGTGAGATGAAGTTGGAAATGTAGATAGAGGCCAGTTCACATAGGATATTGTAGTATTTAATTTTAAATACCATAGGAAGCCACTAAAGTATTTTAATCAGGGGAGTGACAGGATTTAAAATACCATAGGAAGCCAATAAAGTATTTTAATGGGGAAATGACAGAATCCAATTTTAAATGATCACTCTTGCTATTACGAGGAGATTGAGTTTTAAAGGGATAGAAGTAAAAGCAGGAGGACTAGTCAGGAGACTACTGTAGTCATCCAGAAGAAAGGCGAGGGTTGGACCATAGTATTAGCAGTGGAGATGGCGAGAAGTGGATAGATGCAGGATATATTTTGGAAGTATACTCAATTGGAATGCTGTGGGATTGGATACAGGAATTTAGAAAAAAATCAGGTTGAGTCCCAAGCTCTGGCTTGATCTTCTGGGGGCAAAGCATAGGATGAGAAGATTGGCAGAGGAACAGAGCTTTTTGTGAGTGTGGTGAGGAGTTAAGATTTCTAATTTTGGTACTTTAAAATGGAGATGGCTTAAAAAATATTCAAGTGAAGATGCTAATTAAGAGTGAAGATACCAATTCAAATGGTCGAACAGAATCTTGAAATTTTCAGTACTATTTTGTCACAGACACTGTTAACCCTTCACCCATATTCTCTTGGATCCCTTTATCTTTTTTGAGTATAATGGCCCCAGTGTACTTTCCCTCCCAACAGTCAGCACCTGGATCCATTTGTTGGAGGGCTGCCCTAAGGCTGCTGGAACCTGCTTTGCCTGCCCAGATGGAGAGCAGGGAGTGCTTTCAGGGGTCAGATGGGGGCAGCCTTAACCAATAATTAAACCATGTGGCGCTATAAATATTCCATCTCTATTTCTTTGAATTGGGATGACTACACTGTCTCTAGAATTCCCCCATAGCCGGAGCTCACTGCAGGACTTTCCTTGATATGGTAGCCTTGCTTGGCTTCCTTTGCTCTCTGATCCCACTTCTCCACTCTTCCACCAGTTTTCCTTGAGAAATTCCCTAATAAAATACTTACCCACATATCCTCATCTCATGGTCTGGAGAACATAACTTAACCGAACATCAACCTGGTCTATCATTGTCCAGCCTCATTGTGAAACAAAAACCATGCTGCTCAAACACTGTCTGAGTCATTTATGAAATATTCAAAGAGGTTTTCTTTGCTTTATTTGGTTTCCATTAAATGAAAAAATATATTTAAATGTGTATGAAAAATTGATCACATTCATTATATACCTCAAATACATTTTCTTAATTTTTCCTGAAATGGAGCAAATTAAGGAAAGCAGAAGTAGAAGAATAACTAATGTATTTTAATAGTAAACATTTCTGCAATTATGCATACCTCTAGTTTACTTGGTTGAATTTCACATATTTATCGTTACTTTAGATTTGGGCTTTATTTAAACAAATAATTCATTTCTCACTCTTCAACTTATTTAGAAGCTGAGTTCTGATGTTTTCTAAGCCATTCTTGATGCTGTTAAAGATGGCAGGTGCCATGCCAAGAGGAAAGTCTGCCTTGGCTCTGTTGATGATGTCATCATCGCTGTGGTCAGTCAGTTTTAAAACCTTGGCATCAACTCTCCTTCTAGTCAGTCACTGAGTCCCATTCTTTATATAATGACATCTCTGCCATATTTGTCTTTTTACCTCTCGCAACTGGCTCCACCCTGTTTCAAGCCCATACCTCTTAGCCAGACTTTCATAGTAGCCTTCTAATCAATTCCCCTTCATTCAATCATTTCTCTTTCCCTTCTCACCTACACTGGAGGTCGGAAGGGGCTGAATATTCTTCCTGGATCTCACTTCCCAGGTCAAAGACCTTCACAAACTCCACACTGTCAGCAGAGTAGAATCACTTCCCACACCAGTCAAAGCCCTGGATCAACTTACGTATTGACTGAGTTGTTGGACCAGGTGCCCTCTCAGTTTCCTTCTGTATTAGTTTCCTATCCCTGCTGTAACAAATTACCACAAACATGGTGGCTTAAAACAACACACATGTATTATAGTTCTGGAGGTCAGAAGTTTGAAATGGTTTCATTGGGCTAAAATCAAGGTGATGGCAGGGCTACATTTCTTCTGAAGTTTCCAGGGGAAAATCCATTTTCTTGACTTTTCTAGCTTTTAGAGGCCACCTGCATTCCTTGAATTGTAGCTCCTTTCTCTGTCTTCAAAGCTAGAAATGTCAGACTTAGTCCTTCTCGTGTTACCATCTCTCTGGTTTTCCTTCTTCTGCTTCCTCCAGGCTGACTCATATGCTGACACCAAGTAATCTCAGTTACCCTTTCCTCCAGGTTAGGTTATGGGGAGGCTCCAAGAGGAGATGGAGGAGGAGTGAGCTTTGGGTCTTTATTTTTCTGTCTTCCTTCCTGCTGGGTATCTGTGGGTTGGGTGTCACTCCTCTTCCAAATGCCAGCTCTTGTGATGTGGCCATCTCCATACTGCTTTCCTCTCTGGGTTCTGGTAGCCACTCTCTTCCGATGTCCCTTCAGGCCTAGGATACTAATGGTTCCTGGTTATAACTGAGTGTGAACAACTCACCCTGGGTTTGCCTGGTACTGTCCAGATTTTAGCACTAAAAGTCCTGAATCCTGGGAAACCCTCAGTTTCCCACTGGGGCAGTCGGCTGCCCTACTTTTAGTAGACCCTAAATCCTGCCCACTCCTTTGAAAATGATTTTTTTTCATTATATTCTCAATTTCCCAGTTTGAATGTGTCATGAGTTTCCTGCTGGGACCCTGATAAAGCCGTGTTTGACATGTAAGGTATTTAGAATTTATCCTTAACTTCTTCACTTTAGAAAGACTGCTCTGGCTGTAATATGGAGAACCAAATGAAAGGGGTTAGGGCGGATGCAGGGAGACAGAAAGTTGTCAGAGTAGCCAATAAGGTGTGGTCATGCCTGCACTAAGGCAGTGGGAATGAAGATGGAGAGGGTGGTGGTGGGGGAACTGAGAAATATAAGTAAGGCAGGTAGAGCAGGGTAAAGCAATTAATTGGATGTGGGGGAACAGAGATAGGGAAGAGACAAGGGCGACATCCAGCCGGTTGCTGGGACACTTGGGTGGACTCTGGTGCTGCTCACTGAGACAAGAAACACCAGGGAAGGGTTAAGTTTGATTGCGAAGACTAGACTGTGAGTGTAAAGTTTCTCTCTGTGCAGCTTTTATTTTCACCTTATTAAAAAAGCCTCTGTTAGGGATTTTGTTCAATTAAAACCTTATGAATTTGTTAATGTCCTGAGTTTGCATGTGATAGAAAGTGACCATAGCTGTCATTATTAGTGCCATAAAAGCCAGCAAAACCTACTCTTTGTGGAGAAGCTTTCACCACTTTGTGAGTTTCTGGAGGTCAGTCTAGCAGATTAGCCTGTACTTGATGAGGGTAAATGTGAAAGACCAAAGTTGGAGTGGGCCCTCCCTTTGAGATCAAAAGACTTCTGACAGAATCTTATGAGGAAGGAAGATTCCATGAGAGAATGAATCTGACTGAGCTGCTGAAATTCTCCCTTCAGCAGTCTGGCTAAGCAGGCAGTGAATAGAAACTTTTGAATTGGTGTGTGACCTATGAGCATGTGTAACAAATGACTTTGTACATCTTGGGAACATTTGGAATGCTTGAGTGTCTGTGTGTGACATTTAAATATGAGGAACACTTGAGTAAGTCTCAGAGTTAGCTGGAGTCAATAAATGCTTTAATCAATATGCCGTGGCATTTATAACTAGTACTGCAATTCTTCCTAAATCTCTAGGTGATTATGTCCTGTAACACACCACTTCCATGCTTTTGTTCACATGGTCCCAGCTGCTGCAAATCTCCTCATCAGGAAGCAATTTCTTTTTACTCTGCATTTTCATAGTATTCAACTTGTATATTCCTTACAGTGTACTTCATGTCTTGCCTTTTGTGATGGAGGCAATTTGTATGCATACCTTTTCCCCTAGAAGATGTAACAACTGTCAAACTCTGAGCCCACAGAGATTCCTGATGAATTCCTGGGAGCCTATCTCTGAGTGGCTCATAAATTCCCATTGGCTATTATTAAAGTCTTCTCCGTAGCTTCTGGTGTCTGATCTCCTTTCCACCACCTGGAAATCTTGATATCCTACTTCTCTTGCTCTGACCCAGCTACTCCTAGTAGGCCTATTGATTCCAAAGAGGGCCATTATACTCTCTCTGCCTTTTATAACCCTCTTTGGATGTTTGGAATATAAGGCTTGTATCCCTGAGCCAGCATGGGAAGATAATCTATAGTCCTCCACAGTATCTTACCTCCAGTAGTTCTTTCCAAGTCTGGTATCCCATGTCCCATGAATGATTTCCAGATAAGTGTCTTGCATTCTCCTTTTTCTTTTCAGTTTTTTTTAATTGTGATAAAATATACATAATTTAAAATCGATCATCTGAACCATTTTGGGTGTACAGTTCAGTGGTATTAAATATGTTCATATTCAACTATCATAACCATCCATCTCCAGAACTCTTTTCTTCTTGCAAAACTGAAACACTGTACCTGTTAAACAAAAACTCCCTATTCCCCCACCCCCACTAGCCTCTGACAAGCACCATTCTACTTTCTGTCTCTATGTATTTGACTACTATAAACACATAAATTGAATCATATCGTGTTTGTCTTCTTATGACTGGCTTATTTCACTTAGCATAATGTCCTTGAAGTTTATCCATGTTGTAGCATGTGTCGGAATTTCCTTTCTTTTTAAGGCTGAGTGATATTCCATTGTATGTATACACCATATTTTGTTTATCCAGTCATCCATCAGTGGACAAGTGGGTTACTTCCATGTTTCAGTTATTGTGAATAATGCTGCTATGAATATGGTGTATCCTTACATTCGCTCTTATTTTAGGTTTGTTTCTTTTTTATCCATGGCATTTCCTAAGAGACTGGATTTATTCTATTTTGATCTCTGTCAATAAGACTCTGAGAAGAGGATTTGTGTGTAAGTGATTGATTAAGGAAGTACTCCCAGGAGACTTAATAAGGCCCTGGGGGAAGTAAAACTGGGAAGAGGACGAAGCCATCCATGTGTGCAATTTTAGGGAGTCCCACAGAAGGTAGCATCAGCTCGATCCCCCAGGAGAACTTTTGGAATGTAGATTATGCTTTGGTGCTTTTACTCAAAACAAGAGCCCTGAGTTTCATACTCCTATACCCTTGGTCATCCTCTTTGGGGATGTAAACTTCCAGGCACTTCTGGCTTTCTGTGTGCTTGGGCAAAGTGGCTCCAGCAGTCCCAGGGAAGTTCTCCAAATTAACATTGCAAGTCTGGGCTGTTGGAAGCAAAAGCACACCAGAGGTTTTTGGGAAAGGGGCACGCAGAGAGAGCAGAGGGGTCTGGGAGGATCGGGTAGAGCACCAGCAATGTCCACTTGAGCTTCTCACTGGGAGTTTATGTTCCAGTGTCTTGGGCACAAACCATCATTTACAATGCCCTTTCCATAGGCTTTCCAGGATGCCCATTGAGCATTCATAAAAATATGACTCCTAGTCACCTTCTCCAGTATACATTTCTGAGAGCATTTCTGAACATCACTATGTAAGCTGTCTGAGAATAGCAATTATGTATTTTCAGTTCCGAGACTCCAACCTCTTGACAGTGCACCCTGAATTCAAATGAATTTCTGCTTTTCCAGGCATAGGATCAATTAATTCAATAGCACATGAGGGAAGCCCCAAACACAAGCAAAATTAGGAAGAAAAATTAGCCCATGTGTGCTTACTGGACTGAAGGTCAATTTCATGCGTTGTATTTCTCACTTTGAAACCAGGCATTAAGGAAAACAACCTTCTTGGGGACTCCAGGTACATTCTGCTTCACATGGGTGAGATCTCCTTGAGCAAATGATCTGGTCGTACTTGGGACTTTTCTTGATATTCAGAACTGTGAAACCGCAGATCTGATTTTCTAAAGCACTCCTTACATGTCCATTATTATCTTTGCAAGCCTGCTCCCATTGAAATTAATTTTGAAGGTTGTTCACAAAGTTATAAGACTGATTTTCCTCTTACCAGCTGTGGAAGGAAAACATTTTGGGACAATATGGCAGACAGGGACATTATTAATACTACTTTACAAACTCATATATATAGCCTTGATTATATGAGTACACACTGACACCAGTGTTCATGTTCCAGTGACTTCCTGTTGCTGGCAGTGCTGCATGGAGGGGAAGAGATGTTATTAAAATCCACAAATTCATCTCTCCCACCGTGAACATAACTTTTAATTTGACACTCATAAAAGTCATCAACTATAACCATAACCACCATTTTAAAGATAGAGGAAGTGAGACAGAGAAAGTTAATGGCATTTCACTGAAGTTATATTAATATAGTGGTAGATCTTTCCATTATCTACAACTTATTCATTTTCAGTCAAAAATAAATTTCTTTCATGGGACATGGCTGTTATTGATTAGCAATATGGTTTAACTTTCCTCAAAAATGTGTCTCCTTTCTAGCCTCTGTTCTTTCTATTTGCCATATAAATTTTAGTTAATCCAAATGAGTTTTGAAACTCGATGGTGAGATTGTGCTTTGTGCCATTGGAGCCTAAGGATCTTTGACTTTTGTAGTTCAGGATATGGAAATAGAATTGCACTGAGTGAAGTTTAAATCAGATTTAGAGTCAACCATTAAGTGATTTCTCTGTGCCTTGATCTCATCCATCTTCCAAGTATTATTCAACTTAATCCATACAACACTCTTATGAGAAGATGTTATTGATCCCAATTTTACAATTGAATATAATAGTTGATATTGAATACAGATATAATATATAATCATTGTATCACAGTATTCAGCAATATCATTTTCCTAAGTTCCATGATCATGTGGAATTTCTCATTTAAGAACCACATAACTGGTACTCATTGATACTTTGTCAAAATGGGTAAAAAAAGATTAAGAAAAGTGATGACCTGATACTAAAAACAGTCCTTAAATATTATGAATATTACAAGTGGTATCTATAGGATTGGGAAATTTCTAAACATATATTTTGGAGAATAAGAGAAGGTAGGAATAAGTAGAGATTATGGGAAAAGATATCAGACTGTGTAAGGGCTTCCTAGTTAGCTCTTGCCAATGTAACTGAAGTTACCAATGGAATGTAAAAACAGTGTAACTGTGATATTAAACAAGCACATTGCATGGCATATAATAATAAATCAGCTGTATTTTAGAGTCCTAGTGTATCTTATGAAGAGAATTCTCACTGGGTGAACACCCTCGTAGGACTCATTGCTTTTCTGGTTGCCCTTCGATAATAACATAATCCTAAGGTCAGTTTAAGACATAAAACACAGTTCAATAATTAAAATATCTAGTCTGCTATCATATTAAAATCATCATACTTTAATCTTGAAGTAGTAAAATATCATACTTCAACCTTGATTTAAAGTTGAGACTTCTTTTCCTCCACAATTAGGTATTTTTAAAGCAGAAAAACTGTAGTTGGGGAAGAGAATCTTGTGTGAGTTTCTTTCTTTCACCACCTAGCACATGTGCTCCTCTTCTATGTTGCTAACCTTAGTTTCTGAGCACTGCAGATTGGACCACAAGGAGGGACATGAGATCGGAGAAGCAATAAAGTTTTTAATTAACTGAATGGCACTGTCCTAGTGATCTAGCATCTGCATCACATAATATGGGCCTAAAGTTGACTCTTAACTCTCATGGGCACCTTCATGGCTTCTTTCATGGCTTATCTTCCCCTACTGCAAGAAATTTCTTCCCTGTAATTCCCATGAGGAGGGCAAATGCATGGCTGATAGCTTACTTTTTGATAGCTAGGCATCTGGCAATACCTGGATCTTCTATAAGCCAAGTTTCAGCAAAGGTAGCCACGTTAATTATTTTGAGCAGTAACGGGTTTAATATAGGGAATTATTGCTTTAAAAATTGTTGCAAGCATTGAGAGAGAAGATTCTAGGTTGAACGTTTAGGAATGACCATCAGAAAAATAAAGAACTGACTCACGAGGAGAGCTACTACCTCTGATATCACTACTGGAGCTATGGCGGAATTCAGAACCAACTGCTGCCATTGATTACTGAAAATGTCTTTGGGAGCACAGGGAACTAGAACATGGACATCGTAGCCTTGACCATGGATCAGCTAACCAAAGCATAACATCAGTGCTGCCACTTCAACCACCTCTACAACTACTCATTAACAAGGGAACGGGAGAATGGACACTGCTGCAGAGAAAACTCATATTCCCATGACTGTGCTTGCTAGCTGAAACAGCCAAATAATGTATAGGAAAATAGATTCTGCTTTACTCATGCCTTCCAAGTCTCAAACAAGTGTTTCTAATCATCAGAAACACATTTATATACAGAAATGTAGCTCTAAGGGACTCTGGGAGGTGATTTTAGCTTTCTGAGTTTTCTAACCTGTGTGTGTGTGTGTGTGTGTGTGTGTGTGTGTGTGTGTATTGTTTTTCCCCAGCTTTGTTGGGTATAACTAACAAATAAAAATTGATATTTTGATATACATATACAATGTGAAATTACCACAATCAAACTAATTAACATATCCATCACCTCACATAATTACCCCCCCTTTTTCTTTTTTGGTGTGATGAGAACACTTGAGATCTATTTTTTTTTTTAATCAGTCATCAATTTTATACACATCACTGTATACATGTCAATCCCAATCACCCAATTCAACACACCACCATCCCCACCCCACCGCAGTTTTCCCCCCTTGGTGTCCATAGGTTTGTTCTCTACATCTCTGTCTCAACTTCTGCCCTGCAAACTGGTTCATCTGTACCATTTTTCTAGGTTCCACATACATGCATTAATATACGATATTTGTTTTTCTCTTTCTGATTTACTTCACTCTGTATGACAGTCTCTAGATCCATCCACGTCTCAACAAATGACTCAATTTCGTTCCTTTTTATGGCTGAGTAATATTCCATTGTATATATGTACCACATCTTCTTTATCTATTCATCTGTCGATGGGCATTTAGGTTGCTTCCATGACCTGGCTATTGTAAATAGTGCTGCAATGAACATTGCGGCACATGTGTCTTATTGAATTACGGTTTTCTCTGGGTATATGCCCAGTAGTGGGATTGCTGGGTCATATGATAATCTATTTTTAGTTTTTTAAGGAACCTCCATACTGTTCTCTGTACTGGCTGAATCAATTTACATTCCCACCAACAGTGCAAGAGGGTTCCCTTTTCTCCACACCCTCTCCAGCATTTGTTGTTTGTAGATTTTCTGATGATGCCCATTCTAACTGGTATGAGGTGATACCTCATTGTAGTTTTGATTTGCGTTTCTCTAATAATTAGTGATGTTGAGCATCTTTTCATGTGCATCTTGACCATCTGTATGTCTTCTTTTGAGAAATGTCTATTTAGGTCTTCTGCCCATTTTTGGATTGGGTTGTTTGTTTTTTCAATATTGAGCTGAATGAGCTGTTTATATATTTTGGAGATTAATCCTTTGTCCATTGATTCGTTTTCAAATATTTTCTCCCATTCTGAGGGTTGTCTTTTCGTCTTGTTTATGGTTTCCTTTGCTGTGCAAAAGCTTTGAAGTTTCATTAGGTCCCATTTGTTTATTTTTGTGTTTATTTCCATTATTCTAGGAGGTGGATCAAAAAAGATCTTGCTATGATTTATGTCAAAGAGTGTTCTTCCTATGTTTTCCTCTAAGAGTTTTATAGTGTCCAGTCTTACATTTAGGTCTCTAATGCATTTTGAGTTTATTTTTGTGTATGGTGTTAGGGAGTATTCTAATTTCATTCTTTTACATGTAGCTGTCCAGTTTTCCCAGCACCACTTATTGAAGAGACTGTCTTTTCTCCATGGTATATCTTTGCCTCCTTTGTCATAGATTAGTTGACCATAGGTGCGTGGGTTTATCTCTGGGCTTTCTGTCTTGTTCCATTGATCTATGTTTCTGTTTTTGTGCCAGTACCATATTGTCTTGATTACTGTAGCTTTGTAATATAGTCTGAAGTCAGGGAGTCTGATTCCTCCAGCTCTGTTTTTTTGCCTCAAGACTGCTTTGGCTACTCGGGGTCTTTTGTGTCTCCATACAAATTTTAAGATGATTTGTTCTAGTTCCATAAAAAATGCCATTGGTAATTTGATAGGGATTGCATTGAATCTGTAGATTGCTTTGGGTAGTATAGTCATTTTCACAATATTGATTCTTCCAACCCAAGAACATGGTATATCTCTCCATCTGTTGGTATCATCTTTCATTTCTTTCATCAGTGTCTTATAGTTTTCTGCATACAGGTCTTTTGTCTCCCTAGGTAGGTTTATTCCTAGGTATTTTATTCTTTTTGTTGCAGTGGTAAATGGGAGTGTTTCCATAATTTCTCTTTCAGATTTTTCATCATTAGTGTATAGGAATGCAAGAGATTTCTGTGCATTAATTTTGTATCCTGCAACTTTACCAAATTCATTGATTAGCTCTAGTAGTTTTCTGGTGGCATTTTTAGGATTCTCTATGTATAGTATCATGTCATCTGCAAACAGTGACAGTTTTACTTCCTCTTTTCCAATCTGTATTTCTTTTATTTCTTTTTCTTCTCTGATTGCTGTGGCTAGGACTTCCAAAACTATGTTGAATAATAGTGGTGAGAGTGGACATCCTTGTCTCGTTCCTGATCTTAGAGGAAATGCTTTCAGTTTTTCACCATTGAGAATGATGTTTGCTGTGGGTTTGTCATATGTGGCCTTTATTATGTTGAGGTAGGTTCCCTCTTTGCCCACTTTCTGGAGAGTTTTTATCATAAATGGGTGTTGAATTTTGTCAAAAGCTTTTTCTGCATCTATTGAGATGATCATATGGTTTTTCTTCTTCAGTTTGTTAATATGGTGTATCACATTGATTGATTTGCATATATTGAAGAATCCTTGCATCCCTGGGATAAATCCCACTTAATCGTGGTGTATGATCCTTGTAATGTGTTGTTGGATTCTGTTTGCTAGTATTTTGTTGAGGAATTTTGCATCTATATTCATCAGTGATATTGGTCTGTAATTTTCTTTTTTTGTAGTATCTTTGTCTGGTTTTGGTATCAGGGTGATGGTGACCTCACAGAATGAGTTTGGGAGTGTTCCTTCCTCTGCAATTTTTGGAAGAGTTTGCGAAGGATGAGTGTTAGCTCTTCTCTAAATGTTTGATGGAATTCCCCTGTGAAGCCATCTGGTCCTGGACTTTTGTTTGTTGGAAATTTTTAATGACAGTTTCAATTTCATTTCTTGTGATTGGTCTGTTCATATTTTCTATTTCTTCCTGGTTCAGTCTTGGAAGGTTATACCTTTCCAAGAATTTGTCCATTTCTTCCAAGTTGTCCATTTTATTGGCATAGAGTTGCTTGTAGTAGTCTCTTAGGATGCTTTGTATTTCTGCAGTGTCTGTTGTAACTTCTCCTTTTTCATTTCTAATTTTATTGATTTGAGTCCTCTCCCTCTTTTTCTTGATGAGTCTGGCTAATGGCTTATCAATTTTGTTTATCTTCTCAAAGAACCAGCTTTTAGTTTTATTGATCTTTGCTATTGTTTTCTTTGTTTCTATATCATTTATTTCTGCTCTGATCTTTATGATTTCTTTCCTTTTGCTAACTTTGGGTTTTGTTTGTTCTTCTTTCTCTAGTTCCTTTAGGTGTAAGGTTAGATTGTTTACTTGAGATTTTTCTTGTTTCTTTAGGTAGGCTTGTATAGCTATAAACTTCTCTCTTAGAACTGCTTTTGCTGCATCCCATAGGTTTTGGATCATCGTGTTTTCATTGTCATTTGTTTTTAGGTATTTTTTGATTTCCTCTTTGATTTCTTCAGTGATCTCTTGGTTATTTAGTAACGTATTGTTACTAAACACGTGGAGATGTGTTTGTGTTTTTTACGTTTTTTTCCCTGTAATTCATTTCTAATCTCATAGCGTTGTGGTCAGAAAAGATGCTTGATATGATTTCAATTTTCTTAAATTTACTGAGGCTTGATTTGTGACCCAAGATGTGATCTATCCTGGAGAATGTTCTGTGCGCACTTGAGAAGAACGTGTAACCTGCTGTTTTTGGATGGAATGTCCTATAAATATCAATTAAATCTATCTGGTCTATTGTGTCATTTAAAGCTTCTGTTTCCTTATTTATTTTCATTTTGGATGATCTGTCCATTGGTGTAAGTGAGGTGTTAAATTCCCCCACTATTATTGTGTTACTGTCGATTTCCTCTTGTATAGCTGTTAGCAGTTGCCTTATGTATTGAGGTGCTCCTATGTTGGCTGCATATATATTTATAATTGTTATATCTTCTTCTTGGATTGATCCCTTGATCATTATGTAGTGTTCTTCCTTGTCTCTTGTAACATTCTTTATTTTAATGTCTATTTTATCTGATATGAGTATAGCTACTCCAGCTTTCTTTTGATTTCCATTTGCATGGAATATCTTTTTCCATCCCCTCACTTTCAGTCTGTATGTGTCCCTAGGTCTGAAGTGGGTCTCTTGTAGACAGCATATATATGGGTCTTGTTTTTGTATCCATTCAGCAAGCCTGTGTCTTTTGGTTGGAGCATTTAATCCATTCCCGTTTAAGGTAATTATCGATATGTGTGTTCCTATGACCATTTCCTTAATTATTTTGGGTTTGTTTTTGTAGATCCTTTTCTCCTCTTGTGTTTCCCACTAAGAGAAGTTCCTTTAGCATTTGTTGTAGAGCTGGTTTGGTGGTGCTGAATTCTCTTAGATTTTTAGGGAGTGATAAATATCAATAGACATGAAGCCAGAAATAGTCCCTCACGAGTATGGTCAACTGATTTTCAGCAAAGGTGCCAAGGTAATTCAATAAAGGAAGAATAGACTTTTCAACAGAGAGTGCTGAAACAAGTATACATCCTCATTCAAAAAATGAAATGACCCATATATCATACCATATTTAACAATGAATGCAAAATGGATCATAGGCTTAAATGTAAAATCGGAAACTATGAAATTTCTAGAAGTAAACATAGAAGAAAATCGTTGTGACCTTGGTTAAACAAAAATTTCTTAGCTGGGACACATGAAATATGAAACACAAAATAAATATACATAAAAGAAAAAGTTTAATATATTGGACTTCATCAAAATTTTAAATGTCTGTTCTTTGAAAGATACTATTCAAAAATGTAAGTAGAGGCTTCCCTGGTGGCGCAGTGGTTGAAAATCTGCCTGCCAATGCAGGGGACACGGGTTCAAGCCCTTGTCTGGGAAGATCCCACATGCCACGGAGCAACTGGGCCCGTGAGCCACAACTACTGAGCCTGCACATCTGGACCCTGTGCTCCGCAACAAGAGAGGCCGCAACAGTGAGAGGCCTGCGCACCGCGATGAAGAGTGGCCCCCGCTTGCCGCAACTAGAGAAAGCCCTCGCACAGAAACGAAGACCCAACACAGCCAAAAAAATAATAATAAAAAATAAATAAATAAAATTTATATTAAAAAAAATGTAAGTAAAGCCATAGACTGAGATAAAATATTTGCAAAACACATATCAGGATTTGTATTCAGAATATATAAAAAACTTTAAAAACTCAATAGTAAAATAACAAAATCCAATTTAAAAAATGAGCAAGATATTTGAACAGATACTTCACCAAAGAGGAGGTTCTGATGGCTGATTGCAAATAAGCACATTAAAATATATTTAACATCATTAGTTACTGTGGAAATTTATGAAAACACAAACTGAAGCAATGAGATACCACATATATTTAGCAGAACAACAAAAAGGTGAAAAGAAAGAACCATGCGCCTATACTCTTCCCCCACCCCAGCCCCAATCTGACAATTCCAAGTTTTGGTGATTATATGAGGATATGGAACACCTGGGATTTTTTTTTTTTAATTTTTATTTATTTATGGTTGTGTTGGGTCTTCGTTTCTGTGCGAGGGCTTTCTCTAGTTGAGGCAAGCGGGGGCCACTCTTCATCGCGGTGCGCGGGCCTTTCACTGTGGGGGCCTCTCTTGTTGCGGGGCACAGGCTCCAGACGCGCAGGCTCAGCAATTGTGGCTCACGGGCCTAGTTGCTCCACGGCATGTGGGATCTTCCCAGACCAGGGCTCGAACCCATGTCCCCTGCATTGACAGGCATATTCCCAACCACTGCGCCACCAGGGAAGCCCCAACACCTGGGATTTGTATACACTGCTGGGGGGAATATAAAATAAAAGAGCCATTTTGGAAAACAGGCAGTTTCTTATAAAGATAAACAAATAATTACCATAGGGCCAGAAAACCCATTCCTGGGTATTTACATAAGAGAAATGAAAACATATGTTTACACAAAGACCTGTATGCATATATTTATAGCAATTCAAATGCCCTTCAGTTGGTAAATAGATAATCAAATTTTGGCACACCTATACAATGGAACACTACTCATTAATAAAAAGAAACGAAGTGCTGATACATGCAACAATAAGACATGCAGGAAAAAGTAAAACTATAGAGACAAATTATATCAATAGTTGTTAGGCACTGGGGGCAGAGGGCAGGAATTTAAATTTACTACAAAAGGGCATGAGGGAACACTTTGATTGAAATAATCAATATCTTGATTGTGATGGTAGTTACAAAACTGTTTACATTTGTCAAAATGCACAAAACTGTCCACTGAAAGTGAATTTTACCGTATGTAAATTAAAAAGTGGTGGGGAGTAATGAAAAGATTTAAACATAGATTTAAGTCTAAATACTAGTTGCAAATTTGGTTGCAGTATCATACTCAGAGTGATAATTCTTGCAAAAAAGATATTAAAATAAATAATATTAATCATTTGAAATAAGGAACTGGATCCAAAATCAGAGTTTATGCCTTGTATTTTTAAATTGCTAAATTAGAAATAATAAAAATAAATGTACCTAAGCTTTCAATTCCTAAGCAGTTATAAAGAGAATGATGAAATAAGTCAAAGGAGACCAGGAGGAAGAAATTAATAAAGGTAAAAGCAGATTTTAGTGGATTAGAAAATAGGAACAAGAAGATTTGGTTAATAAATCCCAAAAATATTTATTGAGGAAACTATAAAATAAATTGTTGCCCAAATACTGAAGAAATCAAGTGATACCAGGAATTAGAATAGGTTGTAACCACAGATAAGAAGATACAAAATATAAGAGAATGAGATGAAAAACTTAATGCTTTGCTAACTTTTCAATTCCTTTTATTTAACATAGCATTTATTTATCCTGTTTAAGTAATAGTTATCATGGCAGAAATATGTGGAAAAGAATACTTAAGATGAAAAATCACTCATAATCCTATCAGTAATAACTATCAATAATTTGGTATATGTTATTGAAGGTATAATTTGCTACCTGTCTATCTCCATATTTATCTATCGATACATTGTAGTTTTTATAAAAAGAGGAGAATTCTCTACATTATGTATATTTCTAGAAGCAGAATTCCTGGATATACATAAAAATTTTTAAGAATTTTGATTTTGTTCTCAAATTGTCCTCCAGAAATAACATAATCCTTTATTATCTTGTGAGCAGAGTATGAGTGCCTACTTCCCTATCCATTTGCCAATACTGAGTATTAGATTTTTTTTCAATCTTTGCAATTTAACATGTGAAAAGTGGCATTTAATTTTTAAAATAAATTTTATTTTTTTAATAATTTTTAAAAAATTAATTTTTGGCTGCGTTGGGTTTCTGTTGCTGTGCATGGGCTTTCTCTAGTTGCGGTAAGCGGGGGCTACTTTTCGTTGTGGTGCACGGGCTTCTCATTGTGGTGACTTCTCTTGTTGTGGAGCACGGGCTCTAGGTGCCCAGGCTTCAGTAGCTGTGGCACACGGGCTCAGTTGTCGTGGCTCGTGGGCTCTAGAGCGCAGGGTCAGTAGTTGTGGCGTACAGGTTTAGTTGCTCTGCGGCATGCAGGATCTTCCCAGACCAAGGCTCAAACCCGTGTCCCCTGCACTGGCAGGCAGATTCTTAACCACTGTGCCACCAGGGAAGTCCCAGTCTTATGCTTTTTATACCCAAATGTTACATGTTCTTCAAAGAAACCCTAGAAAATTCAGATAAGAGATGAAATTAAGAAAATAAAAGCACCCATAATCCTGTACCTAGAAAAAGTTATGGTGTATATTTATATTCTAAGCTTTATTAAAAGGTGGTATGTATTTGGTCATATTTAAAATGATTTTCAGATTTCAGTAGCTCTAAGTCCTGCCCCTTATCTGCCTATATATGAAGTGATTTTTCTCCCTAAACATTTCTAAGAATCCCCAAGATTACTTACACATGTAAAATAGCTGTTTCTCAACTGTGTCACTTCCCTTCTGGGATTCTCTGACAGAAGAAAAATGTTTTCTTATAGGAAATCAAAGCTTCTGATGTGAGCTCTTTGCTTTCCTTTTATTACCATGTTCATTGGTCTCATTTGTCCCTAAGCAGTGCCCAGAAACCTGCTGTTGCTCTTCTGCTCTTGGATTATTTACCTCACTGAATGCCTCTCACCAGATCTCTGACCCCTGACTGCCTTGCCACCTTGGGTTGTTAGCATTGTGTCACCTCCTCCAATCTTGTGAATCTGGGCTGCCATGGATTGCTGTCCTCATTGTTGTCCTTCTCTAGCTGGTACCAGTCTCTATGGCTTCACCAAACCTGTTGTCCCTTGATTATCATTGCTCACCTCTCTCACCAGCCAGGAGGACAATGCCTTCACCTTCTTTTCTTGTGTTCAACTCTTTTCAGAGTGGCGTCCACATAGCAGAGTTGTTTAGATGTCCAGTACATAACTTTTATTTCTACCACAGCCCTTTTCTTTCTAGGGGTTTTGGGCTCTCTGGGCTTAGGGGAAGGCTGGGGAAACTAATGGGAGTGAGGTCAGGTCCTTCTGCCCTTCCTTCCATTGCCCCTTCTAATCCCTAGGACCTGCTGCTATCTCTGGTGCAAGGTGCCAGATTTCCTCTTTCATGTTGATGTATTCTTTGGACCTCCACGTTCTTTCTTATGTTGAGTCTGGCCTGGCTTTTCTCAGGTCTTCTCTCCTCACAGATCCTCTCATTTATGTCTACATATCTGATGCCCAATTGTGGACAGAGTTTCAGTTGTTTTCTATGGGTCCAAAGAACAAGGGACCTCTTTAAGGTGTCTAAACATTCCATGAAGGTTAAGCAGTTTTCCAGTATTCTTTGACAGTCTTACTCAACAAGTGGTTTGAGAAATTCTGAGATCAAGAGAAAGTGTCCCAAGGAGTTCATGGTATCAAAGGCAATAATGGTGCCTGCTTACATTTATATTAAAGATCAGCAGGTAAAATAATTGTTTAAAAAATATCCCTTTAAAAGTGGACATATAGTTCTTCAATATGTAGTTAGTGCACATCGTGGAGATCAAATGAATGTGCTTGTGACTCAGTCACTTAGCCAGACACGGTGAATTGAATATCAACCACCAGCCATTGCTGGGCTTGGCCATCACACAGCTGTAAATTATTTTTATTCATAATTATAGGTATAAAATTATTATTAAGGCTAGACAATTATTTAAGACCGTGACATAAGGAACACAGAAACTGCTATATATCAAGTTAATAAAGAATATAAAATATTAATAATTCTCAAATTTTCTTCAATATGAACATCACCAAATCTGTAAGCTGCATCCATTTGATCAAAATTCTCATGTAGCACATTAGGAGACATAAGAATAATTTAAAAATTATTATTTAAATGGAGAATGTTAGAAGACTTTTCATGTGTGGGAATAAAGACTTTTTAACCACATGTGTTACAATTAGGAGAGTGTGCATAAGCAGACAAATGAAACAAAATATGAAAATACTAATTGTATTTTTTTGCATGTAAAATATAAGAATATCAGACATCCATAATAAAATAGTTTTTAATTTATTTTATGCTGTAATTCATAGTTAAATTTAAATTTTATTATACTCTTGGCTCCCAAGTATCAATATAGTACACTTTAAAAATGATACTTTTTCTTACATAATTAGTCTACATTAACTGGCATGTAAAAAGTCAAAACTTGTTTTTGTACATAGTGGGCATATATTATATGTAAATGTACAATTGTTGAAGATTACATTTAAATGGAATTTATAATACATTTTCAACCTCAAATCATGTCATTATAACATGCAGTACAAAAAAATGGCAGACCCATTAACAAATATCTAAGGGATTGAAGACATTCTATCTCTCTGCTGTTCAATGTGGTAGCAACAAGCTGCGTACAGCTATTACAATTTAAATTAAGTAAAATGAAATAAAATTAAATTTAGTTTCCTATTTACACTAGCCACATCCCAATTGCTCAAATAGTGTGTGTGACTGGTGGCTATCATATTGGATGGTGCAGTTGTATGACATTTGCATCATTGTTCATAGAAAATTCTATCTGACAGTGTCGATCTATATTATTGTGAAAGGAATTTGTTAGTTAAAATAGTAGGAAAGACTGCTTTATGTGTTAAGGTTATTCTTGCTAATGTCTTTTCCATGATGATAAGCATTTAGAGAGTAGAATTTATGCCTAACCAGGACTGGTCCATGCTGGATGCTAAATACATACAAATACACTTATTGTATCTCAGTACCAATAATGAAGACAACAACAGCAGAAGGAACAATGTCACCATATATTTTGATACACTTTATGTTGTATGAAGTGCTTTTGTGTAAATGTTCTCGTTTGAGTTTAAAAACAGTTTCAGGAAGTTGGCAGTGATTATTACTCCCATTTTACAGTTGAGAAGTCTGAAATTCAGGGAAGTGAAAGGACTTTTCTAGATGATAACAGCAAAAATATTAACAGATAATGTTTTTTGATCATAAATTTTAAATGTTTGTTAACAGCTAATGTCTATCGACAATTAATATTATTAGCTATTGATATCAATAGATAGCGTTTCTTGGCCCCTCAATGAATTATGTAATTTAATTTTCAGAAACCTCTGATTAGGTACTACTTTTACATTTTCCTATTTTACAGATGAGGAAACTGGGGCTTGGGGGAGTTAGGCAACTTGCTCAAAAGTCTGGGATTTGAACTCAGGTAGTCTTTTATGCTTGTATGTTGGGTTAGATTCATACTCTGGCTTTTCCTCTGCTCTAGCTTTGGCCTTTGAGATCCAAAACAACATGAGCCCACTTGGTAACTTGGTGGTCCCAATTCGACCATCTTGTAAGGAAAGAAAATTTAACAACTAGTATTGTGTCAAATAATCCCACAATATACATTATACTGAATGTAGCCAACCTTGAGATACTGTGTACTGATGGCATCTTGATGGGACAGACTGAATCTGTTGATCAAAGGAAAGATGACAGGGCTTCCCTGGTGGCGCAGTGGTTGAGAATCTGCCTGCCAATGCAGGGGACACGGGTTCGAGCTCTGGTCTGGGAAGATCCCACATGCCGCGGAGCAACTAAGCCCGTGTGCCACAACTACTGAGCCTGCGCATCTGGAGCCTGTGCCCCGCAACAAGAGAGGCCCCCACAGTGAAAGGCCCGCGCACCGCGATGAAGAGTGGCCCCCGCTTGCCTCAACTAGAGAAAGCCCTCGCACAGAAACGAAGACCCAACACAACCATAAATAAATAAATAAATTAAAAAAAAAAAAAAAAAAAAGGAAAGATGACACGTGCCTCTTTAGAGTCAGCCTTACATTTGTTTGCAGCTGGAAACAATTATGAGTTTCTGCTACAACAGAGCAGAGTGACAATATGCTGTCAGCCAAAGACTTAGAAATCTCACAATTAAGCCAGTCTCAACTTGGCATTGAGATGCCTCTGTAGTCATGGGTGAGGACCTCCAGGTGTTTACATCATTTTCAGCCCAACATTTTCGGGTACTTCATGTGACTCCAGCTCTGTGACAAATGTGAGTTAAGTTTTCTGAGTCTCAGGGCTTGGGCAGAAATGATGCTATACAGATGGAGGGCTGATGCAGAATTTGAAGAATTGTCACGTTTGTGTCAATGGCTGAAAAAGTTTCTGCAAGCAGTCAGAACATGTTGCTGCACATCAATTAGATAAAAAATGGCTGAGTTTCAGTAAAATTCTACTGGCCATGAAGGTGAAAACCATATGGTCAGAGTTTTTTGTCATCTATAGGACAAATACTAGGCTTCTTAAGCACTGTGTGTCTGTGTGTATGTGAGAGAGAGAGAGAGAGAGAGAGAGAGAGAGAGAGAGAGAGGGAGAGAGAGAGGGAGAGAAAAAGAAATTTCACAAACAGAAGATATTAAGTCTGTGGATATATATGTATATTGGCTGTACTCTCTCAGTTGCAAAAGTCAAACGCAGTTCAGGCTGGTTTAAACAAAGAAACACAAACTGGAATCCATTGGCTCATGTGACTGGTATTTTCAAGGGATCAAGCTATATTTAGAAATGGCTGAATTATGAGGTTAGATTAATATCATTAAGAAGCTTTCTCTTTTTCTTTGTCTTGCAAATTAAAAAATATACTATTTTTAAATTTGAATTCATTCTCAGGAAGGCTCTCTTCATATGGCCACAAAGCTGTCCTTAACCACATCATCTTAAATGGTTCTTAGCCTCTATAATCCTATAAAAGGGAGTACTTCTTTACCAGTAGTTCAGAAGAAGTTCCATGGAGGGTGCTGATTAGTCTGACATGTGTCATCTGATCATCTCTGAACCATCTTTGAAGTAAACTGGAAGGATGGACACTGAGATTGACTAGCCTCAGTCACGTGCTCACCTCTGAAAAGAGACGGTAGAGGCCACCCTCCTCAAACCACATAGTCTGAGAGTATGGGAGAGGTGTTTCCTAAAATGAAAAATGTGTTTCTGATAGCAGCTAAATAAACAGATGGTCACCACTTGTGTGTGTGTGTATCAGTGTGTTTGTTGTATTGTGTGTGTTGTTTAAGACCAAGCCCTAACCAAAGTTCACGGGTGACATTATGAGATTCAATTCAAATACCATTTATAACTTTGTAATCTTATCTTTTGTTAGTTTAGAAAGTTTATGCTTAGCTACAATTCCAATGTAAGAGATGAGTGACTGATCTTGGATTGCTGCTAAGAAGTGCTAGAAATGAAATTCAAATGTCATTATGAATTCATATATACCAGCTAGTATTCAAGTAAATTATTCATTTTTTAATACAGATAACTTAAAATATAATAAAATAGTTAACTTTGGTAATATTAACATAACATTTAGATGTTCAATATATTTCAATAAATATTTGTTGACTTCTGAATGCACACATAAGCAAAATCCAAGTTAGTTTTTCTCTATTACCTCATGCTCTTAAAAGAATTTGAGACCAGAGGGCAGACAGCAGAAGCAAGAAGAACTACAATCCTGCAACCTGTGGAACAAAAACCACATTCACAGAAAGATAGACAAGATGAAAAGACAGAGGACTATGTACCAGATGAAGGAACAAGATAAAACCCCAGAAAAACAACTAAATGAAGTGGAGATAGGCAACCTTCCAGAAAAAGAACTCAGAATGATGATAGTGAAGATGATCCAGGACCTCGGAAAAAGAATGGAGGCAAAGATCGAGAAGATGCAAGAAATGTTTCACAAAGATCTAGAAGAATTAAAGAACAAACAGACAGAGATGAACAATACAATAACTGAAATGAAAACTACACTAGAAGGAATCAATAGCAGAATAACTGAGGCAGAAGAATGGATAAGTGACCTGGAAGACAGAATGGTGGAATTCACTGTGGTGGAACAGAATAAAGAAAAAAGAATGAAAAGAAATGAAGACAGCCTAAGAGACCTCTGGGACAACATTAAATGCAACAACATTCGCATTATAGGGGTCCCAGAAGGAGAAGAGAGAGAGAAAGGACCCGAGAAAATATCTGAAGAGATTATAGTCGAAAACTTCCCTAACGTGGGAAAGGAAACAGCCACCCAAGTCCAGGAAGTGCAGAGAGTCCCATACAGGATAAACCCAAGGAGAAACACGCTGAGACACATAGTAATCAAATTGGCAAAAATTAAAGACAAAGAAAAATTATTGAAAGCAGCAAGGGAAAAATGACAAATAACATACAAGGGAACTCCCATAAGGTTAACAGCTGATGTCTCAGCAGAAAGTCTACAAGCCAGAAGGGAGTGGCATGATATACTTAAAGTGATGAAAGGGAAGAACCTACAACGAAGATTACTCTACCCTGCAAGGATCTCATTCAGATTCGATGGAGAAATCAAAAGCTTTACAGACAAGCAAAAGCTAAGAGAATTTAGCACCACCAAACCAGCTCTACAACAAATGCTAAAGGAACTTCTCTTAGTGGGAAACACAAGAGGAGAAAAGGACCTAAAAAAAAACCCCAAAACAATTAAGAAAATGGTAATAGAAACATACATATTGATAATTACCATAAATGTGAATGGATTAAATGCTCCAACCAAAAGACACAGGCTTGCTGAATGGATACAAAAACAAGACCCATATATATGCTGTCTACAAGAGACCTACTTCAGACCTAGAGACACATACAGACTGAAAGTGAGGGGTGGAAAAACATATTCCATGCAAATGGAAATCAAAAGAAAGCTGGAGTAGCAATACTCATATCAGATAAAATAGACTTTAAAATAAAGAATGTTACAAGAGACAAGGAAGGCCATTATGTAATGATCAAGGGATCAACCCAAGAAGATACAACAATTATAAATATATATGCCCCCAACATAGGAACACCTCAATACATAAGGCAACTGCTAACATATCTAAAAGAGGAAATCGACAGTAACACAATAACAGTGGGGGACTTTAACACCTCACTTACATCAATGGACAGATCATCCAAACAGAAAATTAATAAGGAAACACAAGCTTTAAATGACACAGTAGACCAGATAAATTTAATTGATATTTATAGGACATTCCATCCAACAACAGCAGATTACACTTTCTTCTCAAGTGTGCACGGAACATTCTCCAGGATAGATCACGTCTTGGGTCACAAATCAAGCCTCAGTAAATTTAAGAAAATTGAAATCATATCAAGCATCTTTTCTGACCACAACGCTATGAGATTAGAAATGAATTACAGGGAAGAAAACGTAAAAAACACAAACACTTGGAGGCTAAACAATATGTTACTAAGTAACCAAGAGATCACTGAAGAAAGCAGAGGAAATCAAAAAATACCTAGAGACAAATGACAATGAAAACACGACAATCCAAAACCTATGGGATGCAGCAAAAGCAGTTCTAAGAGGGAAGTTTATACCTATACAAGCCTACTTCAAGAAACAAGAAAAATCTCAAGTAAACAATCTAACCTTACACCTAAAGAAAGAACTAGAGAAAGAAGAACAAACAAAACCCAAAGTTAACAGAAGGAAAGAAATCATAAAGATCAGAGCAGAACTAAATAGAAACAAAGAAAACAATAGCAAAGATCAATAAAACTAAAAGCTGTTTCTTTGAGAAGATAAACAAAATTGATAAACCATTAGCCAGAATCATCAAGAAAAAGAGGGAGAGGACTCAAATCAATAAAATTAGAAATGAAAAAGGAGAAGTTACAACAGACACTGCAGAAATACAAAGCATCCTAAGAGACTACTACAGGCAACTCTATGCCAATAAAATGGACAACCTGGAAGAAATGGACAAATTCTTGGAAAGGTATAACCTTCCAAGACTGAACCAGGAAGAAATAGAAAATATGAACAGACCAATCACAAGTAATGAAATTGAAACTGTGATTAAAAATCTTCCAACAAACAAAAGTCCAGGACCAGATGGCTTCACAGGTGAATTCTGTCAAACATTTAGAGAAGAGCTAACACCCATCCTTCTCAAACTCTTCCAAAAAATTGCAGAGGAAGGAAAACTCCCAAACTCGTTCTCTGAAGCCACCATCACCCAGATACCAAAACCAGACAAAGATACTACAAAAAAAGAAAATTACAGACCAATATCACTGATGAATATAGATGGAAAATTCCTCAACAAAATACTAGCAAACAGAATCCAACACCACATTAAAAGGATCATACACCTTGATCATGTGGGGTTAATCCCAGAGATGAAAGGATTCTTCAATATATGCAAATTAATCAATGTGATACACCATATTAACAAATTGAAGAATAAAAACCACATGATCATCTCTATAGATGCAGAGAAAGCTTTTGACAAAATTCAACACCCATTTATGATAAAAACTCTTCAGAAAGTGGGCATAGGGGGAACCTACTTCAACATAATAAAGGCCATATATATAAAAAAAAAAAGAATTTGATTTATTTTGTAAAATATTCCAGATGTTTGCCCGTGTGTAATAAAACTAGGCTAATGATCACTAGATGCTGTTTATTTTATTTGACTCCCATGGTCTTTCACTTGTTGAGCTCATGAGAAGAAAGACTGCTTTTCCAAACAACAAAGGAATTCTTGGTGGATAGAATTAGGATTCACTGAATCATAAAATATGAGCAAAGGTAACTGATGGTGATCAAAATGTCTAATTTTCTTTGAACAAGGAATTATTTTGCAGCATTCTTCAAATTAAATCCATAAAATTTCATGCTAATTATGCTTGAAATGTGAATTTTGATGTGATTTTAGGAGCTACTACAGCTTTATTCTGTATCATGTTTCTTTCAAATGGCAATCATAAAACCCTGAGAGATTTTCAGTACAGGATCTTATTTCAGAAATCAACAGCATCCAGAACGATGACTCATTGGAAAAGAAAATTCATATTATGCTATGATTTAGATTATTGAATTGGAATGAAATAATGTTCACTCCTCTTAAATATACTATTTTTTAATTAAAGAAAATAGCTAGAGTTTCAGAGTGCACAGCCATAGAATTGTGTCTTTTAAAATTTGTTTGTAACTATCCCTATTAAAAGATCATACCACTATGACCTTCTGCACTCCTTTCTATTTATTGCTTTTGAATGCTGTTCTCCTCAAATTATCCTATGATGTATAGTGAGATGAAGTTGCTAGTGTGTAAAATTTGGTATCCCAAATGGTAAGTAAGCTGATAAAGTAGGGGTATCTTCCAGAAGGTGGATTATATTTCCCCTCTCAGGCAGCATTCCATAGGAGCACCACATGACTATTTTATTTAGGCACCTCCAAAGGCTGTCAGCAGTATCCTGTCTACCTTGACCCTAGGCTGTTATCACACTTGTATATAGAAAATCTCAAAAAACCAGTCAGGGCCTCCCAGTTCTTTACATGGGGAATGCTCTGTAACACCTCCTTGGTTCCTGCCCTGCCTCTGCTCCTTTCTAGCTGCTCTATGAGCTGATTCAGCCACTAGCCTTTTGGCCTGTTTTTCACTTTCAGCTCCATCAGCCCTTGGATCTAATTGCACAGCTGCCTCTCTGATTCCATTCTCTTCATTCTTTTCAGTGCCTTGTGGCATGCCACTAAAACTGTCCTTGGTAGACAGCAGTCTTTGAAGTTTATTAACAACTTTAGGGTATTAACTGTTTTCATCTTAAGGCTATTGTAAGGCTAGTCAAAGGCAGAGAGATCAAGGAGCAAAATCTAGAGATACTAAAAACTCAAAATCAAGAGCTGATAAGAAATGAAGGAGCAGTGGAAGGAGAGAAAGTTTGCATCACAAACCAGGTTTTACAGTCAGAGAAGTATTAATTCTATGGAGACTCTGGCGGCATGGGCAGAATCTGAGAGGACAGTTCATTTAGCAAGCTGTGCTGAAAGCTGATGTCAGGAATTAGCAGAACAAATGTGATGGGGATCCCATTGGAGCAGTGCCACACAGGCCATCAGAGTCCGGATGGACTTGCTCAGAGAGCCAGCCAGGTTAGTGTTGGAACTAGGACTTCATCCCAGATGTTTTTAAAATCTGCATTGCATCCACATGTGGTGCAGCCCTTTCTGCCCTCAACTCTCAAGAGAGTGAGTAGGTGTTCTTTGACAGTGTGATGATTCAGCCAGCAACTAATGCATCCAGTTGCAATGGAGACCAAGTAATATTTCTCTGTTCTGTTCAGAGGGATATTAGGAGAGGCTTTATCAAATGCTCTGCTTATCTCCAGATAGTTTATGCCTCACATTTCCCTAACCTACCCAACCTATTTACTGGTCAGGATGAGTTTTTTTCTGGAGAACTGATGTTTGTCCCTAGTGATCACAGTGGTCAGTTTTACATTGTGATGTTCTTCATTGAATATTGGAATTATATTTGTTCCACCTCCTATGTCCTGGCATCGTTTTCACTCTGTGACTCATCAAAGATTACTGAAATTACCTGATTATCTAATTCAGTATCCATGAATATAGTATATCCAGGCTAGGAGACGTAGGGTAATATAATGCAATTGATGTTTCCTTATGATTAATTTATCTGATTTTATTCATGTTAAAAATTGGCCCAGGAAGACAATGGAATATAGGAGCTAACAAGTTCTGATTTTTAAAAAACGTCATCCAGCATCACTGTACCGTTGACCACATACTGAGTCTATCACTGCTTTGAGTCTATCACTGCTTTCATGTTTGTACTAAAGAAAAAAAAGTGAAGGAGAGAACCAGACCTTTTGTTGAGCTTGTCTTTTTTTCAGGTGTCATCAGCTCATGGGTCTTTAGTTCTCTAGGAAATAGTCTTGCATATCTGAGCTGCCTTAAGATGAGTATCACTGTAAGGAGTGACTGGAAGACAGTGAGAATTGCCCTAGCATCAAAGATATTTTGCTGAACTATCAAATGTAAGCTTCATTTCTGGAAAAAAATGTGAAAATTTATAAATCCTACTAAATTTAAAACATTAATTAATAAAGTAATTTTTGTTTTGAACAATACAGGTTAACTAGCCCCATCCCTTTCCATTGTAAGGTAACTAGAAAATCAGAACCCTTGGCAATGTAATCAGTTACATTAAAATTATTATATTTTGTAGAGGCACTGGGACCATTGTTGGTACTTCAAATATATATATTTTTCCTTTTTTTTAAAAACATCTTTATTGGAGTATAATTGCTTTACAATGGTGTGTTAGTTTCTGCTGTATAACACAGTGAATCAGCTATACATATACATACATCCCCATATCTCCTCCCTCTTGCGTCTCCCTCCCACCCTCCCTATCCCACTCCTCTAGGTGGACACAAAGCACCAGGCTGATCTCCCTGTGCTATGCAGCTGCTTCCCACTAGCTATCTATTTTACATTTGGTCGTGTATATATGTCCATGCCACTCTCTCACTTCGTCCCAGCTTACCCTTCCCCCTCCCCATGTCCTCAAGTCCATTCTCTCTGTTTGTGTCTTTATTCCTGTCCTGCCCCTAGGTTCTTCAAAACCTTTTTTTTTTTTTTTTTTTTTTACATTCCGTATATATGTGTTAGTATACGGTATTGGTTTTTCTCTCTCTGACTTACTTCACTCTGTATGACAGGCTCTAGGTCCATCCACCTCACTACAAACAACTCAATTTCGTTTCTTTTATGGCTGAGTAATATTCCATTGTATATATGTGCCACATCTTATTTATCCATTCATCTGTTGATGGACACTTAGGTTGCTTCCATGTCCTGGCTATTGTAAATAGAGCTGCAATGAACATTGTGGTATATGACTCTTTTTGAATTATGGTTTTCTCAGGGTATATGCCCAATACTGGGATGGCTGGGTCATATGGTAGTTCTGTTTTTAGTTTTATAAGAAACCTCCATACTGTTCTCCATAGTGGCTGAAGCAATTTACATTCCCACCAACAGTGCAAGAAGGTTCCCTTTTCTCCACACCCTCTCCAGCATTTATTGTTTGTAGATTTTTTGATGATGGTCATTCTGACTGGTATGAGGTGATACCTCATTGTAGTTTTGGTTTGCATTTCTCTAATGATTAGTGATGTTGTGCATCCTTTCATCTGTTTGTTGGCAATCTGTATATCTTCTTTGGAGAAATGTCTATTTAGTTCTTCTGCCAATTTTTGGATTGGGTTGTTTGTTTTTTTGATATTGAGCTGCACGAGCTGCTTGTATATTTTGGAGATTAATCCTTTGTCAGTTGCTTCGTTTGCAAATATTTTCTCCCATTCTGAGGGTTGTCTTTTCATCTTGTTTATGGTCTCCTTTGCTGTGCAAAAGCTTTGAAGTTTCATTAGGTCCCATTTGTTTATTTTTGTTTTTATTTCTGTTTCTCTAGGAGGTGAGTCAAAAAGGATCTTGCTGTGATTTATGTCATAGCATATTCTGCCTATGTTTTCCTTTAAGAATTTTATAGTGTCTGACTTTACATTTAGGTCTTTAATCCATTTTGAGTTTATTTTTGTGTATGGTGTTAGGGAGTGTTCTAATTTCATTCTTTTCCATGTAGCTGTCCAGTTTTCCCAGCACCACTTGTTGAAGAGGCTGTCTTTTCTCCATTGTATATTCTTGCCTCCTTTATCAAAGATAAGGTGACTGTATGTGCATGGGTTTATCTCTGGGCTTTCTATCCTGTTCCATTGATCTATATTTCTGTTTTTGTGGCAGTACCATACTGTCTTGATTACTGTAGCTTTGTAGTATAGTCTGAAGTCAGGGAGCCTGATTCCTCCAGATCCGTTTTTCTTTCTCAAGATTGCTTTGGCTATTCGGGGTCTTTTGTGTTCCCATACAGATTGTGAAATTTTTTGTTCTGGTTCTGTGAAAAATGCCATTGGTAGTTTGATAGGGATTGCATTGAATCTGTAGATTGCTCTGGGTAGTACAGTCATTTTCACAATGTTGACTCTTCCAATCCAAGAACATGGTATATCTCTCCATCTGTTTGTATCATCTTTAATTTCTTTCATCAGTGTCATAGTTTTCTGCATACAGGTCTTTTGTCTCTTTATGTAGGTTTATTCCCAGATATTTTATTCTTTTTGTTGCAATGGTAAATGGGAGTGTTTCCTTAATTTATCTTTCAGATTTTTCATCATTAGTGTATAGGAATGCAAGAGATTTCTGTGCATTAATTTTGTATCCTGCTACTTTACCAAATTCATTGATTAGCTCTAGTAGTTTTCTGGTAGCATCTTTAGGATTCTCTATGTATAGTATCATGTCATCTGCAAACAGTGACAGCTTTACTTCTTTTCCGATATGGATTCGTTTTATTTCTTTTTCTTCTCTGATTGCTGTGGTTGAAACTTCTAAAACTATGTTGAAAAATAGTGGTGAGAGTGGATAACCTTGTCTTGTTCCTGATCTTAGAGGAAATATTTTCCTTTTTCACCTGAGAATGATGTTGGCTGTGCATTTGTCACATATGGGGTTTATTATGTTAGGTAAGTTCCCTCTATGCCTACTTTCTGGAGGGTTTTTATCATAAATGGGTGTTGAATTTTGTTGAAAGCTTTTTCTGTATCTATTGAGATGATCATATGGTTTTTCTCCTTCAATTTGTTAATATGGTGTATCACATTGATTGATTTGCATATATCCAAGAATCCTTGCATTCCTGGGAGAAACCCCACTTGATCATGGTGTATTATCCTTGTAATATGCTGTTGGATTCTGTTTGCTAGTATTTTGTTGAGGATTTTTTTAATCTATGTTCATCAGTGATACTGGCCTGTGGTTTTCTTTCTTTGTGACATCTTTGTCTGGTTTTGGTATCAGGGTGATGGTGGCCTCGTAGAATGAGTTTGGGAGTGTTCCTCCCTCTGCTATATTTTGGAAGAGTTTGAGAAGGATAGGTGTTAGCTCCTCTCTAAATGTTTGATAGAATTCACCTGTGAAGTCATCTGGTCCTGGGGGCTTTTGTTTGTTAGAAGATTTTTAATCACAGTCTCAATTGCAGTGCTTGTGATTGGTCTGTTTATATATTGTCTGTTTCTTCCTGGTTCAGTCTTGGAAGGTTGTGCTTTTCTAAGAATTTGTCCATTTCTTCCAGGTTGTCCCTTTTATTGGCATATAGTTGCTTGTAGTTATCTCTCATGATCCTTTGTATTTCTGCAGTGTCAGTTGTTACTTCTCCTTTTTTATTCTAATTCTATTGTTTTGAGTCTTCTCCCTTTTTTTTCTTGATGAGTCTGGCTAATGGTTTATCAGTTTTGTTTATCTTCTCAAAGAACCAGCCTTTAGTTTTATTGATCTTTGCTATCATTTCCTTCATTTCTTTTTCATTTATTTCTGATCTGATCTTTATGGTTTCTTTCCATCTGCTAACTTTGGGGTTTTGTTTGTTCTTCTTTCTCTAATTGCTTTAGGTGTAAGGTTAGGTGGTTTATTTGAGATGTTTCTTGTTTCTTGAGATAGGATTGTATTGCTGTAAACTTCCCTCTTAGAACTGCTTTTGCTTCATCTCATAGGTTTTGGGTCTTCGTGTTTTCATTTTCATTTGTTTCTAGGTACTTTTTGATTTCCTCTTTGATTTCTTTAGTGATCTTTTGGTTATTAGGTAGTGTATTGTTTAGCTCCATGTGTTTGTATTTTTTACAGATTTTTTCCTGTAATTGATATCTAGTCTTATAGCGTTGTGGTTGGAAAAGATACTTGATACGATTTCAATTTTCTTAAATTTATGAAGGCTTGATTTGTGACCCAAGATGCAATCTATCCTGGAGAATGTTCCATGAGCACTTGAGAAGAAAGTGTATTCTCTTGTTTTCGGATGGAATGTCCTATAAATATTAATTAAGTCCGTCGTGTTTAATGTGTCATTTAAAGCTTATGTTTCCTTATTTATTTTCATTTTGTATGATGTGTCCATTGGTGAAAGCGGGATGTTAATGTCCCCTACTATGATTTTGTTACTGTCGATTTCCCCTTTCCCCTTTTAAATGCTGTTAGCATTTGCCTTATGTACTGAGGTGCTCCTATGTTGGGTGCATAAATATTTACAATTGTTATATCTTCTTCTTGGATTGATCCCTTGATCATTATGTAGTGTCCTTCTTTGTCTCTTGTAATAGCCTTTATTCTAAAGTCTATTTTGTCTGATATGAGAATTGCTACTCCAGCTTTCTTTTGATTTCCATTTGCATGGAATATCTTTTTCTGTCCCCTCACTTTCAGTCTGTATGTGTCCCTAGGTCTGAAGTGGGTGTCTTGTAGACAGCATATGTATGGGTCTTGTTTTTGTATTCATTCAGCCAGTCTGTGTCTTTTGGTTGGAGCATTTAATCCATTTACATTTAAGGTAGTTATCAGTATGTATGTTCCTATTACCATTTTCTTAATTGTTTTGGTTTGTTATTGTCAGTGTTTTCCTTCTCTTGTGTTTCCTGCATAGAGAAGTTCCTTTAGCATTTTTTGTAGAGCTAGTTTTGTGGTGCTGAACTCTCTTAGCTTTTGCTTCTCTGTAAAAGTTTTAATATCTCTAAATGAGATCCTTGCTGGGTAGAGTAATCTTGGTTGTAGGTTTTTCCCTTTCATCACTTTTAATGTGTCCTTCACTCCCTTCTGGCTTCATATATATTATTAATGATTTTTTATTTCTTAACCATAAGTGGTTACTCACCAAGAGTCAATCAAGTCTAATTTTGTGAAAAAACCTCAAATAAGTTGGATATCTGTGTCTGTATGACAGGTTTAAAAAATTCTGGAAAACAGATATATAAGGTAAAAAGTGTTAAAGGTTAATCTGAAGCAGTTTTATACCAATTTAAAACAAATCCTTAGCTAGTTTCAAACTTCAGGAAGTCAGAACATTCTAGAAAGTATGGTCAAAAGAAACTCATACCACCAGGGATACTAAGTTCTCTTCTCTGTTTATAGGGTAAAATATATATGGAAATTACAATATGACATGGAAGAGGTTTGTTTCCTGTTTGTGGAGCACCAGCTTCTGAGATCACCCTGCCACCCTGCCATGTGTTCTCCCAGCTTCTGGGAGTGTACTGAGCTGATGGCACACAGCTATTCCTCCCCAGGAGCTGCCTCAGTCAAAGAGAGCTATCTTTCCTAAGGTTATGCCCTCATTGGGGCAGCCCACATCCAATAAAAGGTCATGTGGATTTACAAGGCCTGCCCCTTGCCTCATTTTCAGACAACTTTGAAGGGCCATCTCTCTCCAGAGTTCCCTGTGGGGTTAGTGGAGGTCTCTGCTACAACTGCATTTTGCATCACAGTTCAGCTTCTCCTGCTACCTAGTCCTCACAGGTGTCATTCTGGAAATCCCTCTCCAATAAACCTCCTACATGCAATTCTTCACTCCAGAGTGTCAGGTAACCAAACCTATGGTGGTATAAGAAATTGTTTTAGGGAGCTGTCTCTATAATGCAGTTCTGGAGATGGATGACTCATAACCCATGATGGGTAGAGTACCAGTAACCTCTGGCAGGCTGGTATCCTGCCATTGGTAAAATTTTCACTGGTGGTAAAATGGGATGAGATAATATGGGAAGGGAATGCATTAGCTGGTGCGATATGTCAGGCATTGAGAGTTGTGGGAAAAATAATTATTACAGGAATTATGAAATTGACCATCTGTTGCTGGGTAATATTGATGCATTAGAGAAGACAATGAAAGGCTGTAGGTTGATTAAGGCAAAATAAGAATATCAGAGGGCCTCCTTGGCAGTATATAAAGAGACTCTTTTTCTTGTAGCTGGAAGGGCAGAGAATTCTGAGAATCAGATCTAAGACTTAATTATAAGAGTAACAGGACTCCAGAGAGATTTGAATTATCTGCTCTAACAAGTTGGCTATGCCAAAGTCAGGGACCTGATCGAAAAGCTGTGGGACTTTGAGATTTGGAATGAGGAAATATGGATTACTGTACTCCGTAAATTTGAAACCTCAGATCCCACTGCACCTTGTGGGCCTGCATAAGCGACCCCTCCTTTCTGTTAATGGCAATAATCATTCTTGCTTAAAGACAAAGTAGAGGCCTCTGCTTGGCAGGTCAGTACATGTCCCTATAAGGACATATCCTCTACTCCCCCTCCTGGCCGCCAGACCCATGGCTAGGCCCAAATCTCAGCACTCAACTGGGGAGTGCCTGGGAAGGAAGAAAAGGGACCAAATGCTAAATGAAAAAGGAGTTGCAGGCTCTAGACAAAATGTATCAGGGCATGTAGGTAAACCTTATTAATTAAAATATTCAGCTCCTTTATATCTTTACTTATTTTTTATTCACTTGATCTATAGAAAGCTTTCATTAGTGTCTTTTTCGTCAATTTTTCAATACATTTCCAACAGATTTTCCTTTAAAAATATTTTGAGGCAGCACTGTTTGGCACAAAGTTTTATTGTGGATATATAATTTTCTCCTTATTTCAGCAGTTTGGAGAAGTTGTACCTGACCAGCTTAGCTCTTCTTTATTTAGATAAGTAGTGAAACCAGCTTTGTGATTTTTATTTCCGGTATTGAGTCATGATCTCACCCTTTAACAATACTTACCTTAACTCATTGGGTTATTGTGGAGGTTAAAGTGAAAGTAGTAAACACTCAAGTATTAGCTATTATTATTATTTTTTTATTGGAGTATAGTTGCTTTACACTGCTATGTCAGTTTCTGCTGTACAGCAAACTGAATCAGCCATACATATACATATATCCCCTCTTTTTTGGATTTCCTTCCCATTTAGGTCACCACAGAGCACCGAGTTCCCTGTGCTATACAGCAGGTTCTCATTAGTTATCTATTTTATACATAGTAGTGTATATATGTCAATCCCAATCTCCCAATTCATCCCACCCCTCCCCTTCCCCCTTGGTATCTATATATTTGTTCTCTACATCTGTGTCTCTATTTCTGCTTTGCAAATAAGATCGTCTATACCATTTTTCTAGATTCCACATATATACGTTAATATACAATATTTGTTTTTCTTTTTCTGACTTACTTCACTCAGTATGACAGTCTCTAGGTCCATCCACGTCTCTGCAAATGGCACAGCTTCGTTCTTTTTATGGCTGAGTAATATTCAATTGTATATATGTACCACATCTTCTTTATCCATTCCTCTGTTGATGGGCATTTAGGTTGCTTCCACATCCTGGCTATTGTAAATAGTGCAGCAGTGAACATTGGCGTGCATGTATCTTTTTGAATTATGGTTTTCTCTGGGTATATGCCCAGTAGTGGGATTGCTGGGTCATATGGTAGTTCTACTTTTAGTTTTTTAAGGAACCTCCATACAGCTGTTATTTTTTCCATGCTATGTTACTTAATACATAAATGTTTAACATAGCTTGAATCTTTTTATCAATACAGGATAGCCATTTTTCCCCTTCAGGGCTTTTAATTGCATTTTTGTCTTATGCTAGTATTACAACCCTTCCCTCTTTCCTTCTTTCCTTTCTGAAATTGCCTGAAAAATGTTTTGAGCCTTGCCAATTTGCTTGCCTTTAATCCTTCTGCTTTTCTTATTTTTGTTCACAAGAATCTTTGAGGCAGAGAGTCAATTTAATAATTAATATCTTATTTTAATTGAATATTTTGTTACCACTAGAGTTACTTATTGTGTTCATGCCTAACTTCAGGTCCTTCTAGGGAGTTAATTCAGTTCACACCATTATTAAAAATCTTCTAAATCTTCAAAGCCAGGACATCAGTATTTTAATTTAGACATTTAAAATAGGAGACGGAAATGGTGAGGTGAGAAGTTGACAGTGACCGCAGTAGGAAGCAGGTGAGGGCTGGTGTATATTCTATAATTATGTGTCTGAACTATAATATTCTACAGACCTGGGACCTCACTGACCAGAGTTTTGGGATTACCTACATTTGGTTTGAGACCAAATGGGAGTACTTTCATTCTCTTTTTACCTGAAAGCCAAATAGACCACCCATCCCATGGTTTTTGATGCTCAGCAAGTGGAGCCTTTTCTCTGTGAAATAATATTGCATATGAAACCAAACAGAGGTCTGATAATTACTTGGTAAGTACACAGACTGTGAAATGAATTAAATGTGCAGGTCGAGACCTGTATAAGTCTATAATAATGGTGCAGCTGGACACAGTCCTTTCATTCTTGCTTGTATTGATGGCATACCTTCCCAGATTCTCTCCCCAGTTTTCAGTATTTGAAAGTAATCTCTTTTTTTTCTGAGTGGCATCAAATGACTCCCTATGTCATTAGGTGAGCCTTATGTGCCCCAAGTGCCTTATGTGAGCTCCTATTTTATTTCAGTAGAGTATCTTTATTTCATAATATATATTTGATAGCACTTTTTACAAAAAAATATAGGCTAGATCAGGGTTTCTCAACCTCCGCATTCTTGACAGACTGGACCAGAGAAGTCTTTGTTGTTAGGGCTGTGGCTCCAACGCCTTAATGGCAGATGTGATCTTATCTTTTTCTAGCATCTCCCCCAATTTAGGAGGAAAGATGCATGCACTGATTATGTCATATGAATAAGTGTCAGAGATGACAGGAGCCTTCACAGTGCTTCGAACCTGTAGGAAAAGTACAGGGGTCAAAGATACCAAACCTTGGTTTTAACTCCAGTTTTGCTGTGTGGTGTTGGACCAGTGGTTGGATTCTTGGTTCTTTCAGTTTATCATCTGTCATATGGTTGATCACTAAAGTTGCCTCTAGCGATGTGAATTATTCACCTTTAGGTCCCCAGTACCTCCTGTACTGTCTGGTGCATAGTAGGCACTTGATGAGGTTTATTGAATGAATGTTTTGTGAGTCTAAGATTGTGTTTTCACTAGCATTCAAAATTATGATACATATATACTTATTCACCACTGAATCCCCAGAATCTACCACAATGAGAGTGTAGGTACTTGGTAAATATTTATTTGATAAAAGCATGAATAAATATCATAGAATTCTTAGATTAAATTATCACTAACAACAATATGAATCCCAAAACTTTATCATTATTACTTTTATTCAAACATCTCTCAGTGAAGGGCATTTGCAACAAGATATACATGTATTTCCACTCAAGTTATTGTATTATTCCCACAGAAGCCATGGTATTATAATACATGTTTGTCCACAAAGTGAGCATTAAATTTGAACTTGTCTAGGCAAATTCCACCTCCTACAACAAGCTATATAGTTGCTCAAAGACACTTTCCTTGGTCTTGGGGAGAGCCTCTGTTAGAAGCTAGCCAAATTTTGGTCCCATAAGTAAAGATGACACAGAAAGATATAAGCAGAAAATTCCCAGACTTTAACATTAGAAGGACTGTGGTTTCAGATTCATTTCTTCTGCCTGCTAGGGATGTGTGTTTCAGGAATTTATTGTCCAGTGTGAGCCTCAGTTTTTTCATCTGTTAACTAGGGATCAGCAGTACTTGCCTCACTGACTTGTCAAGGTACATGAAAGAAAACAATAGCATTAATATCCATTCCTTTTTAAATAAGCCTACTCTTTTACTTTGTAGTACCTAATGGATGTGTTCCAAAAATTGGCATGTGTACACAATCAATTTTCTGGGAATTGTATTTAATTTGTTGGGAAACAGAGAAATTTTCCTTATAAAAGTATCCTGCTGCAACACCTTTTGAAATGGGAGTAGGATGCCCCTAGTTTGTTTTGTTTGAGATTTCAAGTTTGGGTATAAATAGTTTTACAGCATAAATTCTCAGTGTTCTCCATTAGCAAATAATCCTTTTAGATTTGTATTCACTGTAGATTGAAATAAATTTGGCTTCTTGGCCTCCCAGTGAATTCTGGTCCCCAGACCTTTCGTTGTACATATCAAAACAAGTCAGTATATCATAGTGATTAAGATCACTGGAAGCAGACTCCCTGGGCTCTTGCCCAGCTCTGGTCTTTGTGGCATTGGGAAACTATTAACCTTGTTGTATCTCAGTTTCCTAATGTGCAAAGTGGAGATAAAAATATTACCGACCTTATGTTATTATTGTAAGACTTACAATGCCTGTAAGTGTCTTGTGTATGATAAGTGGTAAAACTAATTAATTAATTAATTAATCAATCTCTAAAATCTATCCTGGAATTGATATGCTTGTAGATTGTAAAGGCGGAGTTAGCAGACGGCATCCAAAGCCTGGGTTAATTTTTTCAATTTACTCAGAACACTATTCACAAAGCAGTTGTTTAAAATGGGGCTCTCCATAGTGTTTTTGAGATTCTCTGGTGTATATTTAATTTACTGCTCTTCCTAAGTGCTTCCAATGCACTTAGATGGCTTCACAGTTGAATTTTTCTCTCATCTGTTGTGGAATTCACTAAAGATAGTATATAACTATAAATAAGCCTACCCATGCAATTGTAACCATGGCAACCACCAGCCATCAAATGGGGAGAGTGGGGCTCACAAGGCTGGTCTCAGCTTCACAACAGCCTGATATGTCCCCTTTCAAATTAGACAGCTCAGAATTGTGCTTTGCACACAACACAGCCATTCATTGCTCTCTATCGAGTGTCCATCATTTACTTCAATCTAATGCAATTCATTTTTGACTCTTACACATTCTTTGAAAGCACTGTACTAGGTTCTGGGGGAATAAAAAAAATGACTTAAGCTAAGTCCTTCCACCCACATACAGTGTCATCTTCCTAACATTTATATGTCTTAGGTTACTCCTTCACTAAAACCTCTTCAGTGGCTCCCTGGTGGATATAGAATTTGGCCCTTGCTTACTTTTAACTTCATTTCTCACTCTCTTTCCCATAGCACCTTAAACTTCAAGCTTTGTCTGAAAATTCTATGCTCTCCAATGCTATTCTCTCTCTCTCTCTGAAATTTTCTCCCAACTCTCTTATTTGCCTTTCAATTTTTTACTTTTTTTCCCATCTCAGCTCAAGTGCTTCCCCTTGTAAAATTTTCTGTTATGATGTGCTCTTAAGATTAATTTACATAGAAGTCAATTAATTCTCCCTTGCTCACATGAATGAGTCAATGGGATCAAGCACTTACCTTACTAGGTACCAGTAAATGAAAAACAAAAACAAAACAACAAAAAATTCAAAACCTCTTTTATCAAAAAGAATGGAAATGGCAAATGTTACTTAGGCTAGTCTCAGCGTATAAGATGTTCCTGATCTGATATTCTTCTTTAAATTGATATGGCTGGTGAGAGTTGTGAATGCAGGTATTTGGTGAAAGGCGTTGGGTGGGCATTGGTGATAGACACTGAAAAAAAAAAGGAATTCATAGAATTTGACTGATTATAAATGAGAGATTAGAAAAAGAGGGAAGTAAGATAATTGTAAGGTTCAGGTGACTGAGAATAATGATGCCATTATTATAATACTTATTTATAATTATATATTATAATAATAATGATGTCTCACATTATTGGGACAGGAAGCAGAGGAAGAATATATTGGGTTGGCCAAAAAGTTTGTTTGGGTTTTTCCATAAGATGTTATGGAAAGAACTTTTTGGCCAATGCAATATTTGGGGGTGGAGTTATATTTGATTTTTGACCCATTGCATTTGAGATATCATTAGAACATAACATGTCTAGTACAAGATTGGAAATTACTGCTTAGACCTCAGGAGCAAATCAGAACTAGAGATGTAGATTAGAAAATCATCAAAATATAGATGGAAGTTTAAGGCAGTGGCATGAACAAAACAGCTGAAGGAGAGTGTAGATTGAGAGGAGACACCTACATTCAAGAAGGAGACAGAAGGAATCACTAAGAGAGAGACAATCGAAGGGGCAAGGGGCCAGGCCAGGTGAGTAGGAGGAGGCAGTCTGCCTTTGAGCCAGGTGAGAAGGAGCGGAATTACATGGGAGTACAGACATTGTCCTCTCTCCTCTCTGAACAAAGTAGGAGTCAAAGCATCTGTGGAGAGTGAAGGATGTGGGAGCAGGTCCGTCACCTTGATAAGAATAGAGGATTGGAAGTTCAGCTGTGGGAAATGACTTAAGAAAGGAAGAAAATAACTAGGTGGATTAAAGCAGCTGAGATTGGATAATTTATCTCTGAGTAGAGGCCATCAATTTATATGATTTCTTTCATTGGGATTTAATAGCTTGGGAGTGAGAATGAAAATGAATAAGAATGAGGAGATGACCTTCTCTCCTACTACTTGATCTCTCACTTGCTCTATTCCAGCCACCTTGACCTCCTTCCTGCTCCTTGAACACACGTGGTACACCATCCGTTTCCTCTGCAGGAATGCTGTTTTGCACATAAGCTAACCACTTGGCTTCTTCACTCCTGTCTTTCCTCTTTTTGGGCCTTCTCAGTGATGTCTACCCTGACCATCCTGTTTAATACTGTAACGGCAACCCTCTGCATCTTTTATCTCTCATCCCTCCTGTCCTTCTTTTGGCCAAAGCACTTACCTCCTAACATATTAAATAATTTACTCATTTACTATGTTTACTATTTTTTGTCTGTCACCCTCCATTTTTTTTTTTGTCTATCTCCCTACTCATTGGTATTGAGTTCCCTGAGGACAGGGATCTTTGTTCTGTTGTGATGTATCCTAAATGACTAGAACAGTGCTTGTTGGCACATAGTAGTAGCTCAATAAATATTTGTTAAATAAAATTAAGGTGACTTAAGAGATGTGGGTCTCAGCGAAGACATATAATGGGTATTAGTTTTTACTGAACCAGAAGCAGAAAACCCATATGAAAACTATACTTTTCATGGTTACTTTTTGGATTTAATTTGTAACAAACTTCTTAGGTTATGAAATTAAATTATCCCCCCTCCTTCTTCAGGCACCCACTTCTCTTATATCCTTCCATATATAGTTGTAGTTATAACCTACTCTGATAGATCACTCACTCACATCTGGAATAAAGTCCTCTCAATATATTTAAATCTCATACAGGCATTTTACATTTTAAATTTCTGTTTCTCTTATTTATTGATTTAATTAAGAGAGCTGGGTTAGTTCCAGATGTCTAGAAAGTCTCTGAAAGTTGGAGGAGATATATTTTTTGGTGGTGGTCAAGGAAGGACCATGATTGTGGCAAACTAAGAACTGCCTCTTCTGCCTCAAGGTGAAATGACTCAGTTTTCCACCACATTCTTTTTTTTTTTTTTAGCATCTTTATTGGAGTATAATTGCTTTACAATGGTGTGTTAGTTTCTGCTGTATAACAAAGTGAATCAGCTATACATATACATACATCCCCATATCTCCTTCCTCTTACGCCTCCCTCCCGCCCTCCCTATCCCACCCCTCTAGGTGGACACAAAGCAGTGAGCTGATCTCCCTGTGCTATGTGGCTGCTTCCCACTAGCTATCTATTTTACATTTGTCTACCACACTTCTGTATGGAGTGCTGATACTTACCCTAGAAAAAGATTCTCAGTTTTGCCCAATGAATTTTGGGTAACCAAGTAACTCAACTCAATTGCAAGAATCAGTGAACTACTTTCGTGTTTTATAGAGTTATTCTATACATTTAACTAAAAAGTAGCTTTGAGATTGTTAGATAATATAATTTACTTTTCCCTGTATTTGAGAATCTTGTGAAAGTGATCAAGACAACTTGAGATCAAAGCTGGTTTCTTACAACTTAAAAAGAGCAGTGACTTTAGATTGAGAGATGGGGACTCTGCTCAAATGGCAAATGAGCACAGTAAGCTTTCCTGCTCTCTCGCAGCAGAAGACTCTGCCTCTTACTCGTGAAGCTTCTGGATCAATGGAGATTTGCTCTCATTCTCTTCTTTACCCTCACACTTAGGTATGTCTTTACCACAGAGGTGATCTCTTTGAACTCTCCTCTCCTGCCTCTAATCTTTTTCATAAACATTCCATGGAGATCAGGGGAAATGAGTTTGTGGGTGAATGCAGACTTCCGTCTCATCTGGGACTCCCAGACATTCTAAACCATCTCTCCAGCCCAAACCTGTCCCTTAACATTTAATTAAAATCTCAGATGTTTTCTTGCCCATTTGTGTCATGGCTTCCTGCTATCTCTACTGCTCTGCCAAAGGCAAAACAGTCGTGGGATTCATTTCTCCTTGGAGAACATTGCCATCGTTTTGGATTTTAGTTCAGTAGCTCACATTGTGACCTCAGCTCTGTGAGGGGCTCAAACATGATTTTTATAGGCGATCTGACCTGTTCCTATTGTTAGGGTAGGAGCTACTTTCTCAGCTTAATTTCTATATCCTAGGTGGAAGATATTTTTAATATCTGGAAGGATTATTTGGTTCTTTCCCCAATCCCTTTGGTTATTTCTAAATCTCTTGGTTTCCTACTCACATTTCAAAGCTTTTTTTTTATTCTTTAAACATATCAGACACAGTCATTTTATATTCTGTGCCTAGTAATACCATTATCTGGAATCTGTGCAGATCTGATTCTGCTGTCTTATTGCCTTTGATGTCTCTCAGTGATTGTTCTTTGTGTTCTTGTATGTTTTGGTATTTTAGACTGTGAGCTCATATTTTTTTTGAATGTTATCTGTGGGAATTCTTTGAAACCTGGATTGAAGGTGAATTCCTTTAGAGAGGATTCATGTTTTCTTCTGCATGGAGCATAGCCAACCATTTTATATTAAATTATTTGATTGAGGTTTTTCATACCACACTGGTAGCATGAGAGGTAATTTGTGGTTATGTATTCTTAGGGAGGGTATCGTTTTTTCCTTTACCCAGCACCAAAGCCAAGACAATTTGATTTCTTTATCATGCCATTTTGGAAGGTGGATTTACTTTTCATTCACTATTTTACTTACAATACAGCTCTTAGAGGTCCCAGCTTTATTTGGGGTGGAGTTTAGCCTAAAAGAGCTTAGCCTAAAAGCTGCCATAATAAATATTAGCCACTATCAATAGACAAATTAGTTGTTGCCTTTGGGTTCTGACATTTATTATTTTTTATGTTAAAATTTAACTTAGTTATAATCTTTATCACACTGTGCTGTGGTTCTCAAAGGTATTTATGTATTCCTCCATCCATAGATTGGATCATCCTTGGGGGCAGCTTGGTCCTAGCACTCCCTGCCCCTAGCTTCCTATTCCATTAGAGTTATCTCTGGTTGACATTATCTCTTGGACAAAACATAGTTGAAGAACTCAGTCTGTCTTTGGAGGAAAATTGCAGAAACCTCTTAACTAATCTCCCTTTACCCAGGGTCTTCCCTGTCAACTGTCTCAAGCAACAATTTCTTACTTTTTTCTCTGTTGCTAGAGACACTGCAAAAACTGTTGTTATGAAATGATTCTTTATTTACAAGTTCAGCTCGATTTTAGACTATGAACTCTTTTGAGGGCAAGGTCTGTGTCTCATTTCATTTGCACATCTGGCTTCTTTCAGTGTCTGGGAACATAGTAGGTGCTCAGTTTGTAGGGAGGAAAAAAAAAAGGAAGAAAGGAATTTGGAGAGAATTAGATGGTATTTTTGAGGCTGTTTTAAAAGTGTGATTGAAAGCAGCCTCCAGTTTCAAGAATTTTGATAGAACAGAAGGCAGATACGAACATTCAGAAAATTTCAGACAACATAAATGTATAAATCATGTTACAGCTGTTAGAGACTAAACTGGAGGAGTTTTTGAAGCTTCAGTATTAATTAATAATTTCTTAAGCTCTCAGTAAAACTTTCTAATTCTCTGCCCATTACTTCTCATTCCCAACTCCTTCCATATTTGCTATTTACCTAAGCAACTTTTATGTCATGCCTCAAGGTTGGAGCACCATAATTGGGTTAATTTCTTACACACAGAATGTTGGATCACAGTGTTCCTTGGAAAACAGAAATTTGAGAAGATATAGAGAGATGTTAAGTTCTCTTTGCCAGAGTGTGATGAAGAATGCTTCTGGGGATATAATAATAATGCTGAAAAGAGATATGACTATACAAAGATACTGAAAAGAAATCTGAATTTAATCTGTGCATTCTTTATGATTAAATGGAAAATTAAAACCAGCTTAATAGTCATGCTGTTCAAGTGTTTTGTGACATTTTAATAGCATATTTCAAATTTTAGTATCAAACTCATTATAAACTATTTCAAATATCTACATTTTACCATAACTACAAGACCATTAGAATGAACATTGTTCTTCCCCTGTGGGAATTATATACCACTTCTTATTTATTAGCCTGGGGGCATGTTTCAGAGTACTTAGTACTACTATTTATGATCCAAAGGAGACAAAATAAAAATGAACTACAGTCTCTGTTACTTGTAAAATTTAGACGATGTTGTAAGGTACTTTTTATTTCTATTTCTTCTTCTGTTTTCTTTTAAAAGAAACAACATCTATCTTGTTTCTGTTCAGACAAGTAATGTAGGCTAATTACCTAACACTTTGAAAGCAAATAAGAACAAAACAAAGTAAATGAAAATCTCATAAGCTCATGACCCAGTGATGATGACCAGTGACATTCTGTTATTTTATACTTTATTTCAGCCCTTTTTTCTGTGTGAAAATATAGTAAAGGAAGTATCTTACAGATATTGTTACATAACTGCAAGTTGAAATTTTAAAAATGTTTCTGCAGCTTAATTTTTATGTTCATTGGTTGCTTCAGTGGAAGTTGGGGGAAAAGGTATAAGACATGTATTATCCTAGCACCATCTCATCCAGAAATCTTCCATAACAGCTTTTGAACAAATGCATTGAGAATGAGAAGGAACCAGAATCTGGCTGCCACATGAAAGCTAGGAATACAGCTGGAGATGGGGGGGTCAGTTTGGCTAATGTGAGAAACAGTGGAATCAGAAGCAGGAAGAAAGGTGAGACCCATAGGTCGGAACAGGCAGGGCCAGAGAAGCAGATCCCAGATAGAAAAGGGAGTCTGAGGATCCTACATCTTTTTTTTATTCTGTCCTATTTGACATTAACTGCAAAAAGAGAGCACGAGAGACAAACTGTCATTCTCTTTCTCTGTGTAGATTAAAGTGCAAATACTCTAATCACTCTCTCCTCATCTCTACAGTGTCTTTATTTCTGAAGGCAAAGTTTCATTGTTTTGACCTCCAAGGAAATAAGGGAATTGGGCGTGGGAGGGTCAAATGTCCGGTCAGGATTAGGTGGAGGTGTGAGCTCCACTGGGGTAACTGATACTTGATGCTTTTGCAACTCTTGGGTAAAACTGTTGCCTGTTTCTTCCTCTGTATTAATATCTCATCTAATTAACTAGAAATCCCATGAGAGAGCTACCATGGGCCTCATTTACATCCAAGGAAAAGGATGTTCAGAGAAGTTAAATCATTTGTTCAGGTTAATACATATAATGATTTAAATTCAGGTCTATTCACCATGAAGGATGGTGTATGATTTTTTAAAATCTTTGAAATCATTGAGAGGAATTCTGGAAGAGTAAAATCATGGGAACTCTGTAAGCTTTAAGGGTGTGAACAAAATCCCTTAATGGGAAGAACAACTTCAAATCATATATGTGGAACTCATTTCCTCTAGACATAATATTATCTAAGAAGATCAATCTGTTCAAGAAAGATTTTCAGAAATTTGCCATAGGAAAATTATAGATGTTTGTATACATTTCCAACTTCTAAGGCTTTGTGTTCTCGGGAGTGAAAAAAAGGCTTTGTCCTCTCACAGAATTCTCTGTGAGACAGTTAAGGTACACCAGAAAAAATGTGAGCCTTGGAGACAAATGGATTGAGGTCCAAATTTCAATAACACTATTAATTATTTTTAGGTATTGAGCACATTAATGTTTCTGAGTCTGTTTTAATTTCTACATTTGTATAAGGGAATAATAATTACTTTCTCATAAACTTGCTATACTGATTAAATGAGATTTTAGATTATGAAAAGCTGTTGGCTGTAAACAGCTATTACTATACAGTGAAAAAAATCATTCTCCCAAAAAATGCCAGATGTTATTCTTGGTTGTGTTTCAAAGAGCACCAAATGTGATTGCATCCTTGGGTGATCGCTTTGTAAGCCAGGTGTGAAAAGGAGGCACTTTACTAGAGAGTTTCAATAGTCATACCAGCCAGCTCACGTAATTCTAGACCAACTCAAGATACCATGTGGACCTGGTATCCATCTGTTGTTTGAGAATCATCATCTCAAATGATCATCTAATTCCTATTTGCAGTTAAACAAAATAGACAAGAGCATCTACCATTGCTTATTCATTGACAGTTTGTCTGCTCCTTGTATGATTATAATATCTCAGTTGATTGTCTCTAAATCTCAGCTTGGAATAGCCTGAAATGAATTTCTTTAACCTTGGCCAAATATTGAAGGAGGTAATAGAAAATGCAGATCTACTTTTACCTAGACACTCAATTAACCTTGTATTATATCTGCCTGACCTTCACCTTCCCAAAATACTCTTGACCCACAGAATAACATCGAAGCTCTTCAACGGTGTACGTAAAGGCATTCACAGATTAATCTTTGCTGTTTCTGCGCCATATTCCCTCCTCTTCTCTCCATGCTTTCTACTTTCTAGTCACAATGACTTCTCAGAGTCCCCAGCTGCCTCCTGCTTTCTCTTTCTTGGTTGTCACACCACCTGCAACAGGTCATCCCCTTACTTTCAAACTTGGATGAACATCACACCCCAGTGTGGGATCTGGATTCTTGATCAGCTGTCAAAGGGCCAGCTGACCCACTGTGGGGGGACCTTGACTGATGGGAAAACTGACAGATAAATTTTTTTCCTTTCCCTTATTTGTGAACTACTCCCAGGTGTGGTTCATTTGGAGAGGTACTGAGTGACATGCTCTGTGTCTTTGCTGTAGCTATTGTAACTCATAACATCACCTTATATTGTATCATCCTTTGTCTCCTTTCTTTTTTTGTGTGTTACTTTTACGGTCTTGGGCTTGTACCTCCCAAATGAAGTATTAACTGCTTAATTCTTATTTTAGGTTCTGCTTGCTAGGGGACCCAGGCTAAAACACTATCATTCCTCAATCCACCACACTCTTCCACATTTCCATGTTTTGTGCATAATCTGCTTGGAGTGTTCCTCCATTCTCCGTTATTCTTAAAGATCCAGTTCAATGGCCAACATCTCTGTGCTCCCAGGGTACCTGGCACCTCTACTACTGCTAAAGCACGTGTTATGCTATTTTGTATATATGTAATGGTGGACCGGTTTCCCTTAACAGACTGTAATCTCCTTGAGGACAGAAGATTGTCCTATTTTTCTGTGTACTTCTTGCATTTAGGATAGTGCCTGTCACCCATGGGATGCTCCATAAATTTGTTTAAGGAATGAATTGGACCAATTCAGTTCTGTGCTTGCTTTGGGTTCTCTTGAGCATGATGGTTTAATGCTAAGCTGTTTTAATACCTTAAGGCATTTAACTTAAGGTAAAATAACCTTGAAGGATTTAACTATTTTAATCTAGTTCTTTGGGACAAATTGGTGAAAATGATCAGTGCATTTCTAGGTGGTGTTACCCTAAAATCCTTTGTGTTGTGTGCAGTCTTCTGGGATGCCTGACTTACTAGGATTCCGTAGCTAATCTAAGGACAAAACATGGCATTGTTAGAACAGTAGCAATTCAAATGGGTTTATGTGATGGATCTGGAGGATAGAAATTTAAGAAGGCTTCAATGGGGTTGGAAAAGTATTTTATATTATTTAGATAAGCATTATGGGTCTGGAATTGTAGAAGCTCTAGAATTGGGTAAAGCCTACCATCTTGAATTTGCTTATCTAATATGCAGTGTTCTCTGATGATACCTCCTGCTTCTCTGCCTTTCCTACGTTGATATGTAGGTTATATGTAATTGGAGTATTTTCCTGTTGATCCAAAGATGCTGGACAAGAGAGAAGGACCCACAACCAACATGCTTTAGTAAATGTCTTTATGAACAGATGCTAAAGACCATGAAATGCCAATAAATAATGGAAAAATGTGGACACAGATCTCTTAAGACAAAGGATAAGGATCCATCTCTTCTCTCTCTAATATATTCCCTCCATAGTCCCTCCTCTTCCCCTTGCTGTCTCCTTTTGTCTGACCTTCATGTTGTCTTGGAGGGTTTGATTGCAAAATTCATGTGAAAATCTTTTACTTTGAGTTAAGCTAGTACAGGGGCATTCCTTAACTCCTCTAGTGTGAGGTACAGCGGGTATCAAAAAAACTTCCTAAGATTTTCCCAGCCCAATAGTATTGACCATTTATAGTATTGTATATGATCCCATGACTCCTCAAGGAGCATGGATACACAGAGAAGTGGATTCTGGTAATTGTTGGGGCAGGGTTTACGGGAGGAGCTCATGAGTCAGAACCAGGAGGGAGGTACTAACATTTATTGAATGCCTAAGTACTATTCTAGGTGTTTTACATATGTAATTTTCCCAGTAGCAATATTGTAAAGTAGGCATTATCTCTTCATTTTACATATGAGGAAACTGAGAACCCAGAAGGTTTTAGTAACTTGACCAGTGCTGCACAGCCAAGAAAGTACTGAATATTAAAGGTTGTCATTTGCATACCTGCTGGTATCACCCTTTTCATATGTGGTGTGGCGAGGGCTCTCAGGAAGAAAACAGTTTTACTATTTAGATGAATTTTCACCCTTTGCTGCCATCTGTTTCCACTTTTGTTGAAGTACTCATTCTATATTAAATTATTTCAGGCACACGACAACTTCCTGCAAAGGGAGCCATTTCTCATATTACTCTTCTGGGTGGCTAAGACCATAAAGGTTTAACAGTGGTAGTTGAGACTGGCAATTCAACAGTTAATGCCTGGTGGCATAAAGCATCCCATGGAGATGAACAACGGAGTGAGAATTTCAGCATATTGGACTTTGGCAGGCATAGAGTGCAGCAAATGAGCCTCTTGACATGTGAAGGCATCCCATTTGATTTGACATCAATTGAAAAGCCTAAAGAATGTTCTAAACCTTCCCAATCTCTTCTCCTGCAGAGATAATATCACATCATTTCTGAGGAGAGCAGAAAGTTTATTTTGTGCACTTTTCAAATTTAAGAACTCACACACAAATTTTTATAATTTTAACGGTTCAACAGAATGTTCAGATGAAAGGTTGTGAAAACTTTTTTCCCCCCGTTGTCTTTTAGTTATTACTGTTGAGAAGCCACTTTAAGAGAAAGACCTTTCTTTTCTCTTTTCAAGATAAAGACTCAAGCCCCCAAAATCCACCAAAATAAATTATTTCACATAACAATTTATTCAGAAAAGAAGCACATATGAATAATTCTTAATCTTCCACAAAGCTCTCCTACTTCCATAAAAAGGGAAGTATTAAAATGAAATAATAAAGAGTTGAAGCCCAACAAATTGTGATTGTTGAGAGAAAAATATAAAAGCAGAGGTTTTCTCCAGGTGGTTCCATTTCAGAGCTCTCTTTTTTAATGGGATTGTTTTTCGTGTCTATTCGCATGTACTCAAGAGAAGCCTTTCTCCTTATCTACTGTCTGTCCGCCATGTTTTGCTTTCTTTTAAAATTTAACATGACTGAAATGGACTGCATCTACCTTACCTGAAAGCCCACTTTAACTCATGGCCCCCCACCTATTTTTAAAGGAATGGTCTTATCCTCATGCAATTCAAGAAGCCATTTTGAAGTCCCCTTCTCTGTGAGATTACCTCTCCGAATCATCACCCTTCTTAATAGACACTGTTCTCTCATGAGCTTTTGCCTTCCCATCCTCCAAACCATCATGCTCTTTCAGGCCATTCTCACTTCACACATAAATCACTGCCACGGTCTCTTAGTTGAGTTCCCCTCATCTGTTCCAACCTTCACTGCTTCTCATGGCTTCTAGTAGATGATCCCAAACTCTAATTTTCATTAACTAACCCTACTGCCTATGAAACTTCATGATCCCTCATCTCTAGCCAGGCAGTTTCATTCATGGTTTTCCCAAGGCGTAATGATTTCCCAGGCGCTATTTTAAGCACTTTTCACGTACCATCTAATTCAGTTCTCACAAATGTATAGTGAACAAGAGTGCTGGTTGGTTGCATTGGGCCTTGAACTTGGGCAGGTAATATAATCCATTGTATGAACTTGGGCAGGTAATGTAACTGCTCCATGTGTTTGCTTCCTCATCTGTAGAATGAGGATAATACTAACACCTACCTTACTGAGTTATTGTAAGGATTTAATGCAGACACATATTAACAGTGCCTAGCCCACAAAGCATGTTCAGTAGATGTTGGCTGTTAGTATCATATCATACAGAAGGAGACACAGACAGATTAAGGCACAGACAGATTAAGCTATTGTCAAGGTGCTGTAACTGTTAGTGAAGTTGGAGTTTGAACAAATCTGACTTCAGAATGCACCTAAACATTATGCTATGCAGCTTCTCTTCATACCATTTATACCCACAGTCCCTCCTCAATCTCTTTCCTTTAAGGAATAGCTTAGACCTCCAGGACCATTAGTAGCTACCTCTACTCTGAGATGCCATGGAAACCATGGAGAGGGAGCAGGTGGCCCTGTCTGTGCCTCTAGCCCCTTCATCTTGACTCCTGGCCAGGAAGCTGTGATTGCCATCCGCTGATCCCTCTTGTACTCTGAACACTTTGAGTGAAAATGCCTGGTTTGGCAGAAAGTGTAGGTCTCTCGGGCGTAAGATGCTGGATTGAGGCCCTCACTGAGGGAAGCAGATCATTGCATTATTTTCATATCACAGAAAAGACTTCTAAAGAGGTGCAACCTGTACTTTAGGATGCCAGAGCTGGCTGAGAGACCCGGTGCCCACCTAAGGATCATCCTCCGGTGAAGAGAGTCCTTTTCAGTGCATAGGTCATGTTTATGGCTTGAAGATCTCTATTATACAACTGACTAGTCAATTCCCAAACAGCAAAAAAACTCTTGAGATTCATAATTATTAACGTAGGACCAGGTTAGGTGGTTTAGGCAGAGAAAGATCCCTAGAGTGCTAGAGGAAAGAAAAGAAAGGATGAAACTAGTATTTTATTATATGAGGATCTCCTCTGTGCCAGCCACTATTCCATACATTGTCATATAGTCAAGAAATCAGTTTATAAAATTTTAATGAGCACTTTTTATGTGTCAGGGAGGCACATGATACTTCCTGGGGCTCCGAGGTTAATACGGCAGACATGCTCCTTGCCCTCATGGAGCTTGCAGTCCAGCAGAGGGAAAGATGTAGATCAAACATTTACTTATTCTCTTGTTCAACTCCTGAGAAGCAGGAATTATTTCCATTTATAAATGTGGAAACTGAGGCTCAGAGATGTGATCCATCTTGCTTAATATTGCAGGTCCATTAAGTTAAGAAAGGGAGTTTCATACCCAGTTCTTTCTAGACATTAATTTTGATATCCTCCCATTTGCCACAGAATCTCTTCTGCCATTAACTTTATGGTTAGCTTTGTAGCTAACATTAGGTTAAACAATAAATTTCAGAGGCAAGCTTGTGAGATTTTGGCTTATATTGGATTGTTCTTCAGGAAATAAGCCAAGTCCTTTTATTCAGCCTACAAAAAATTCTCAGCATCAGAGTTTCGAGTATTGACTCTTCTGCTTAAGCACTGGGTATATTAGACATAATTATTTCTGAATAACTCAATAACAATCAAAAAACTTTCTACCTAATCCCTTAAAAGGTATATATTGATTTCAAATAAAATTAGGTCCAGGTTAAAAAGTGGCTCAAATGGTAGTATTAAACCCTCCTCCTCTCAGCCCCAGCCAATAGATTCCCACTGAAATGCCTGAAAAGATATAAAGATAGAGAACATTTTATATCTACCCTGGGAAACAGGAAAGGATGTGTGATAATCAGAATAAGTTTGAGAAGGCTTCTCTCATGCTTGTCTGCATGTCTGTTATAGCAAAGGTTTATTCCTCAATCCTCCTCTTCTTCACATCTTTATTTGAACATTACCTTTCCAGTGAGATCATATATGCAAAATTTCCTAGCCCTCTTCCTCTGATGCTACATTTTTTTCTTTCCTGTTTTATTTTTCTCCATAGCTTAAAATAATCACCTGCCATACTATAAATTTAGCTTTTAAATTTTATTGTATATCTTCCTGTTTTGTACAACTAGAACATAACCTCTATGAAGGAAGAGTTTCTTCATTTTCCATTGCTATATCCCTATTGCCTAAGATCCTGGTACACAGTAGGCACTCAATATTTCTTAAATGAAGGAATCCCTGTTTTACTGATGAGAAAACTGAAGTTAGAGAATACTATCATTCTGCTTCATTTCACGTTCATCATCATGTTTCTGAGATTTCTCCATGTTGACATACATAAATCTAATTAATTCTTCTTGGCACAATATTACAGAATTCGTATGGGTCAATCTTAGTTTCTGTTTCCCCATGGATGGGCATTTATGCTGTTTCCAATACTAATATAACAGCTTGATGATAGGTGTTGAGCTGGGTGTTTCCAGTTGGCTCAGAAATGCAGAAATCAGTAAAGGTCTAAAGTTAAGGACAAAAGGAACTAAGTCCTCCATGTTCTATGTGGACAGAACTGTCAGCCACAGGTGCCGCCTCCCCCTCTGCAGGGCTTGCCTCTCCCAACCGGATATAAGAAGAGGCGTGCGAGGGGGGAGGTGGCCTCTTGGCGAGTATTGTGTTCACAGAGAAGCTCTCTCCTCACCTACCCGTGTGTGTGGGTGGGGGCCAGGGGGCATGTGTCCCTTTCCTGAATCCCAAGGAAGGAGTTCCAGGGTGCCCAAACTGTCCACCCTACACTGCATTTTTGAGCTCAGGAACTTCTCTTCTGAGAGTTGCTGATGCCCTGATATGTTGGAGAAAGGGGCAGGAGAACAAAGACAGCTCCAAGAGAAGGACCACCAGGAAAGCCACCTGAATCTCCTTTACTTGGCGTGGCAAAACTGTGTGCTTTTTCTGTCTTTTAGGTGATGGGGACATTTCTTTGACAGTCTTATTTAAAGATTTGAGTTGAAATTTGGTACATTCACTGTTGGTCTTTCATCTCTCATCATTGACTTGAAAGTTGTTTTCTTTCTTCTTATTTTAACTATATTCTCCTAAAGGCCCAATGTTTCAAACAAAAGCGCTGCTGTTAAACGACTTCATGTGTGGTTGTGTAACTCTTACTGTGAAGACACAATGCTTTTAAAATATAAAATGAGGAAAGTCGTGCTGTATTCAGGAGTTCCAATGGGACAGAAATAATTTTTGGTTGTGCATAACTAAATAGTACTACTTGAGGGCTTGAATAACTTAAGAGTAGATGCCTAAATAGATTTGATCATATCTTCTACCCAGGGTCCCTCCATGTAGAATATCTTGCATCATTATGTTTTCCTCTAGTGCTGGGACAGTTAATGTTTGTTAAAAGACTGATAGTTTTTATTAAAGTTATACTGAACTGAAATCATGCATTTAAAGACTGACTATTCACACTGTGGTTTCTTCTCACACTTTTCCAAATCTGCTTATTGCATATTGTGTTTGAATTGGTTTTCATTGCCAAAGTTTTGATTAAGTAAATGCCATCACTAGAAATTAAATTAGAAGCACTTATCAAATTGCAGCCAAGTGATATCGATCTCTAAATGTAACCTATATATTCAATGTAGCGTGCAGGGCGTGGGCTTGCTATCTGTGAAATGAACTGTAGTAATAAATTGGGTATACTACATTCCTCATCATGCTTTTAGCATCCATTAACCAATTACTAAAAAGTGGGAGGGGGGATGGGCGGAGAAAGAGGATGTGAATGCTGCAGATTTTTAAATGTATAGTACCAGCAGCGAGGAGAGGGCTTTGCACTATTCACTTCTTCGTAGTTCCTTCCGAGGAATTCTTTCCTAAAGTGTTTCTTTACTGCGCATCATCAGATTGTTGGGTATCTCTAACTTACTGTATGCACTCAGGGTGGTTCTTCTCTGGAGAAATGCAACTACAGGCAGAACTTCTTTTACACTACATCTCCTTGGGAGATTTTGTCCACTCACAAGGCATTAGAGGAGCTGCTGCCAATATTCCTCCACCAACCCCTTGCCCATCACTTTCAATTAGAGAGAACAGGTATCCCAACAGACAGCTGTAACTGCTGAGGGGGCCTCTGCAGCTGCCAGGTCAGTGGCAGGATTCTGCAAATGAATGGCCAGATTGCTGCCTGAGGGTGCGGAGATTTAGGATTTCCTGTGCAGGGGCAATTACCTCCAACTCAGATGTGAGAAGAACTTCTGTTGAGGCTTTCTCCCTTAAGGGAAGGGATGCCAGCACACAGTGAAGCCCTGAATTAATTGGATGTCAGCCCCAACTTTGCTGTCGGGAGGACTGTGATAACTGGGTCATTCTTCTTTTAATCCCAGCTAAGGAAATTGCGGGATTAAAATAATTGCATGGATATTTCTAGGGCAAACTAGAGTAACAACTGAGGTTCATGGATAAGCTGATGTCTTGGCTAAGTCTCATCTTACTCTCTCTTCATTCTCTTTCTCTCTCCTCCTTACCTCCACAGCCCCACCGTTTGCTCCTTTACTTACCTGCAATTTTGGATGGTAGTGAAAAGAGCTTTGGAGTTAGATTTGGATAACATTCCCAATTTTCTGCTTATTAGCCAGTGTGACTTTGGACAAAATGCTTTATTTGTTGATCCTCCATTTTCTCATCTACCAAATGGGTTGCTGTGAGAATTAAATAATGAGTTAAATGATGCAAACAGTCTTGCACCTGGTACCTCATTGGCACATCATTGAGGACTAACTCCTTTATTTTTCCCAATATTATTTCTCCATTTTATTCATACTAGGGATTCACAGCTCTAGTCTACAAAGCTTTAAAGCTTTTTCTGATGCTCTGAGAACATCTTGGATTTTTAAAATAATAATCCACATCAAGTACTGTTTAATTCCAGGCCAAATTAACTCCATGGCTGTTATGTCGCTCATTGACTAATTGGTTGATTGATTGATTCATTGAGAACTTGTCTCATAAGCAACACTGTATTCTGGATGATGGCTGTACCAGGAGGTGGGGAAGAGGAAGTCTTTTCAAGGAGATAAATGAGAATTAAGTCTGGGAAGGTAGAAAATTTTCTCATAAAAAAGAGAAATGTGCTATGCATATATGGTACTCTATTTAAGACTAACTTTCTGTGAAATAACAATAATAAAATCCTACCCCAAATGATTTGTTTGGTAATTTTATATTTTCTTCTCCTTGTCTTTCTCAAGGTGGGTATCTATCTTCATGCAGGGTGTAGAGGTTATGAGCACAGACACATAGACTCTAGTCTAGAACTAGACTTGCTGGTTTTACAATTCAGGCTCAGTCACTTACTGGTTACATGACCATGGACAAGTAACTTAGCCTCTCCGTGCCTTAGTTTCCTCATTTGTAAAATGGGGTCTATAACAGATAATTACCTGATAGGGTTGTTGTGAGGATTAAATGGGCATTTGTAAAGCATTCAGAACGGTGCCGGGTACACAGCCCTAGAGTATTGATAGTTAGCCTAGAGTTACCTCTAAAATATTAATAGTTAGCAGTGTAGAGCAGTGTTTTTAACCCATGGTTACACTGCATCTTTTCTGTATTCTCACTAGTCCAGAAGATTTTGTCCAGATTTGCTTTCTTTAATTTGTATTACAAAACAAGAGGATATGGAATACTCTCTTCTAAATTACACACCTGACCTTAAGATTCCTATATACCTTCTCTATCTCTTTCTCTAGCTGTCCTCTATTAGGAATCACAGAATAAAATCAGTCAATAGATAATAAATGTTGGGTATTTGGTGGGCTGTGGAGGGTGGTTAGTGATATATCTAAAAGCTGAAATGATGGAGTGAAATTGGCTGGATTATTCCTGTAAGAACTTTCCCAGCATTAATGAAATGCAGTGGACCCATCTCCCTCTACGGAACACATCTGGTGCAATTTCCCCTTTGGCCGTAAATTTCTGCAGCCACAGACATCTGAGCAATAAATTCTTTGTTTAATTTCTCATAGCCGCCTGTTGGGAAGGGGTTCCTTCACATGATTATACTTGATGTGAAAAAGAAATGACAGTGTTCCTATTCAGTTTTAATCAGTTTGTTTCTCTCTGTGTTATATATAATGCTTAGGTTATTTTTATGCACTTAAGCATAATGGGATAATTAAATAGAGTTCTAATGGTTTTAATTCTCCCTGTCTTTATAAAATTGTATTTCTTTTAATAGTATTGAGTTTGAGAAAATGAAGGCATATATTTTATGTAGTTATCTACTTTTGTGATTTGTATTTATGACATTAGGTAGCCCTTACCCCCACAGACTCATACATACTCATTAACCGTATTTTCAGGTGCAATATTCCTCAGGGTCAGGGAAGGATTTAACTCCTGTGTCTTAGGCTGCCATATGCTCTCCCTGGAAGATGGTCCACAGCAACAGATTAGAGCTGATGGAGTTAATATCATTCTCCCAGTTCTCTCTCTTCCTTTATGTGGAATTAAAGCTTCCACTCTAATCATTCTTCATCAATTTTATTTGGTTTTAATAATTTGAATCTACAATGCCTTAATTTTCATAACTTCCAAGTTTCATTTAGAATCCTTTACAGTAAGCATTGCATGGTAGTGCACCAGTACATGGATCTCTGGGGGGAAATGCCTTGGTTTGTAGCGAATGTCCCCATGATATAAATACTTCCATCATGGCTGATTTCAGGATGCTGACATGACATCACTGAATGTAAAGATGGGAAGAGATGTGTACACTTGTGGCTTGAGAGCCAATGAGGCAGCTCCAGTACACCACAGCCTCTATAATTAACAGCATATTTTAACCAACAAAATGAATCAGTATTCCAAAATTATTCTACACTAGTTGAAAGACATTATATATACATATGTATAAATGTATGTGTGTGTATGTATATGGGTGTGCATATATATGTGTATATATATGTATATATGTATACAGGATATATTTTCTATCTCTATATATCTAAATATCAAAATCCCTTTTCTTTTGTAGCCAGAATTTTAGGCATTTTGATTTCCTTGGCAACCGGGTATCATGTGACTGCAAGTGAAATCCAGCATAACAGCTTTACTCCTTTGGATAAAGCCTAAATGAATAAAGATATTAGGTATAAAAACTCTCCAAAATCAGAGAGATGCCTTCTTCTCAGGTTGCTTTTCTAACAAGCCAGGTGTTCTTAGACTAAAAAAAAAAAAAAGAAGACAGAGCATTGTTCTGTTAACCTGATTTTTAGTTTAACTCTATTTAAATGAATAAAAGGTCTAATCAAAGAGGCATCTCCCTTTACACTTACTGAAAACAGACCCAGATTGCTGTGAATTGTGAATTTTTTTTTTTATCATTCAAGTACTGCTCTCCAGGGAACTTCTCTTAGGCTGACTGAGGTTACACCTGGGATGGGCACAGCTTGGGAAGCTCTCAAGTGCCTTGAGAATTCTGTCTTTATTATCCTGAATGCACTGGAGTTTAGTAAAGGAGTTGTGCATGGTGCCTAGTAATATTCAGCTGGCTGTGGTTGTGTGTCTGACCATAACCTCCCAGTGTAATGGTCCCTTGGACTTCTCTGAAATTCGGTTTACCATGTATGCAGTCATAGGTGTGATGGTTGGAAGAGATAAACTGGCTTTGCTGCACTGAAAAACTAGACCTGATAAAACACTGAGGCTCATTCTTGTCAATAGGGATTATAATGTCAGCAGGGCTGGCTACCTGATTTACAGGGCCTAGTATAACATGAAAGGGTGGGACCCTTTGTTAAAATTGTTAATAATTTTGGGGCAGTGACAGCAGAGCCTTAAGGCAAGTGTGAGGCTCTTCCAAGTGTGGGTGAGTGACTGCACTGGTCATATGTCCATGAAACCAACCCTGGATGTCAACATGGGTCCTCCACATCTTCTTTCCACCATCCCATGGAGTCCCTGTGATGATGAAGCTGGACAGTTTCAGGAGGGACAATATGTACCGGGGTTATGGGAGGCCTCCATCAACATGGACAAGAAAGTTTCCAGCCTTTAAATGAAAAATGGGAGTCAGCATTTCCTTCCGAAGACAGCCTGGGCAGAGAACTACGATATACAGCAGCAGAATCATCAGTCAGTAGAATTTCAATAAAAAGGGAATTGCCATGATGTAAAGTCCAAATGGTAAAACTTGGGGCTTCCTTAGCCAAAAGAAGTCAGAAACCTTAAACCAAAAAATGAGATTGGTTTTCAGTGAGAACAATCTGTGTAACCTACCATCTAAGCAAGAACGACTAAGCAGAAAAAAACAGGCTCATTTTCTGCTATGATTTCTATAAAAACAGCACTAAAACAAGACTATAAAATCTGTGAAACCAGCTGCTAACTGACTTCGTGGAAAATGCTTAATTAGTAACATCCAGAGGTTAAAATACAGTTTAGACTCTCTAAAAAAAAAAGTCAACATCCTCTTATGGCCAATGCATTACACAGATCTATTGGGAATGATTTTTCCCACTATAAAAGGATTCTCCAGAGCAGAATTGTGTCTAAAGCCTCGCTATCACTTAAAAGTGGAAAGAGTTGACAGTTCTTATTCTTCTACCTTGATATAAATGACAGTTGGGGAGAGCATTAGAAAATGTAGAGGCAGGAGACTATAGCTAGCTGAGTCAGAGTCTGGATATTAGGGGAGATAAAGTGTGATGAAGCTTGTCCAGAGTTGAATAGGGTGTTAAGAAATAATCAGGTCCATTGCAGGTTCGTAGGCTTGTTAACAGATAAACTGAGGCATATTAAATTTTTTAACAGTTCATTTGAGCAAAAATCAATTGGAATCAAGCAGTGCCAAACTAGAAGTGGTTAGGAGCATGCTGCTGATAGGAGCCAGGAGAAAGGTTTATAAAGAGAAATTGTGGAGGGAAAGAAAGGAAATATTTGATTGGCTGTAGCTTAAAAGCCTAGTTGGCTGTGTGTGATTGGTTGTCCTCAGTGTTTTGATTTTGTAACCTTGAGACATTTATGGGCTTAGATTTTTTTTTTTAACATCTTTATTGAGGTATAATTGCTTTACAACGGTGTGTTAGCTTCTGCTTTATAACAAAGTGAAGCAGCTATACATATACATATATCCCCTTATCTCCTCCCTCTTGGTCTCCCTCCCACCCTCCCTATCCCACCCCTCTAGGTGGTCACAAAGCACTAAGCTGATCTCCCTGTGCTATGCGGCTGCTTCCCACTAGCTATCTATTTTACATTTGGTAGTGTATATGTCCATGCCACTCTCTCATTTTGTCCCAGCTTACCCTTCCCCCTCCCCGTGTCCTAGACCACTACCACAAGTGCCATGTCAGTCTGATGGCCTCCCTGTTTAATTACTTTAAGACTATATTTCTTGCACTACACAGCCTAGGGGATGTGGTTGTCTTCCATGGCTTCAGCAAGGTCCTTGAGGCTGAGGACTTGCAAAGGTCTGGCTCTAGCTTGTAGCTCTTTTCTGAGCTGCAGACTCAGACCTCATTCCCCACCACATTCCCAGGGACACTGAACTTGTGGGACTTACACGGTGCCTTTCCCCTTGCTGTGCCCTCTGCCTGTCCTTCCATCTTGGACATTCACCACCAACATCCCCACCATACTGTCTTTCTAACTTGCTGATTCCTTCACATTCTTCTAGTCTCAGTTCAAATGTAGTTCTTCCTGGAAGCCTCCCTCACTTCTCTTTCTGATTTTTATGTCCTTCCTCCAGCATCCTTCACCACTTCCTTCTTACCTACAATGCTTATGGCAAATTGTGGGTTAATTAATTTGTCTCCTTTCCCAGAACTAAAGCTTCTCAAAGGGCCAGGACCAATCACGTCATGTTCTTTTTATATTTTCAGTTCCTTAGTCCAGTGCCTGAAGCAAAGTGTGTGTGCAATAATTACATGTTGGATGAATGAATGAATGAATGAATGAATAAACAAATAGACATTGTAATTCCAGAGGGGCAAGTGAAGAAGTGGTTTCTACATTCTGGGCCCTTTGTCTAAGAAAAATTGTTCAGGAGCGGTTAGTGGAGAGGTAGGAAATGTAAGCATTATTTACATGTAGCTTAACTAGTAGGTTGCTACTGAGAACACGCTTAGCTAGAGTAAACCTGGGGCTTGTTTCCTCACTGCTTTTGTAAGGGGTGATGGGGAGAATTGTTTCACATTCCTGTGCTGGCTGTATATCAATGTGGCCTTTAGTTGTGACTCTCTGTTCTGGCCAGGCGTTCAGGGTACGTACTCACAGCTGGGGCCTTCTTATTCATTCACTCCCTTGCTCCTTCAAAAGTGTTTCTCAAAAAAAAAAAAAAAAAAAAAAAAGTGTTTCTCTCTGCACCACTTTTGACTATATTCATGAAATTGCTATGATGGCTGAAGGGGATGGAATGGGTTCCTGCTGTGTGATCTCACTGCTCCCAGGGCCATGACGGGGCTCTGGGAAGCAGTACGGTTGGTGATTGGTTGGCTGCTGCCCGCTCTCATCTCACCTTCCCTGCTTGACACTGACTTTCGCCACTCAAGTTTTTTTGGGACAGCCAAGTCCTCGGTGCTGGGTTTGCTCCCTGCTGAAACAGCCCCAGAAATATGGGACCACCTGCCTCAACTGTGCAGTTGCCCTGGAAGGCTAGACCAAGAGACCAAGTGGCAGATAAATGAGAAAGTGATGGAGTGAGTTAATTTAAATGACCCAGGAGACCCACAGGGTCAGGGTCACCTCCTGTGGGAACTCCTGCTTCTTGGTTTCAGCACTTGCACAAGAATCTTGGCAGTGGACATACAGGTGATTGACAGGCAAGCATTTTTAATTTTCTTGTGCTCTCTCCACAGTGTGTTAGAAAGAAATATACTTAAAAGGAAATAAATTTGTAAATCCTGCAAGTTATGAAAGAAGTAGCTTTTGAAAGTCCTGCTTTGTAGACCCCCCTGATAGCACCAAAGACTGTTAGGATGAGAAGGAAATTTGAAGAAAATCCAACCCCTTGATTTTTTACGTAATCATAATAATTAGCATTCCTTGAGAATTTACTGTATACCAGCATAAGTATCATCATTCTATTATCTCATTTAATCCTCAAAATAACTCTGGGAGGTAGGTCTTATTATTCTCATTTTAAAGATGAAGAAATTGATATTCAGAGAAGTGAAATAAATTACTTGATATCATGTAACTAGCAGGCAGTGGAGCCAGAGTTAGGACCCATAAGACCCTTAATTTTACATCTATAATATTAGCTGCTATTTATTTTTTAGTGTACTAGACACTGGGATGAGCTCTTTACAAAATCATTACATCTTCATGACTTTGAGAGACAGATGTTGTTATGTTCTCTAGACAGACTAGGAAACTGAGATTCCAGGAGGTCAGGGAGTCTATTCAAAGTCAAGCAGCAGAAATGGACTAGAAATCAGGCCTTCTTTCAGGGAAGTGTTCCTTTAATTCTTTCAGGTTATGTCGATGTCTTAAAGTTTAGAAGGAATTTTTGACAATATTATTTTCAGATCCTAGGAGGGAAGGTGGGGGAAAGTTAATGTGCCAGATTGCCTATTGGTATTTAGCATTTTTCCTGCCCACCTGTGTTCTCTCCCAGGTATCAGAGGGGTTGGAAGCCTGGAACTACATTTCCCAGAATCCTTTCCCAGCAAAGTTCTCCTACTTTAGATTCCACAGATGAAAGGAATTTGCAGATTTGGGAAAGGAAGAGAAGCAGCCGTCATTATCCCACTTCATATCCCATCTCCTACTACTTCCTGTCCCCTCATTTACTCCACTCTAGCCTTCTCATCCTCTTTGCTGTTTCTCAAATACTCCAAGAACACTACACTCTCAGGGATTTTGCACTTGATCATCCTTCCACCTGACTGTTCTTTCGTAAGATATCCACATGGCTTTCTCCCTCACCTCTTTCAGGTCTTTGTTCAAATGTCCCCTACTTACTGAAATCTTCTCTGAGTACCTCATTTAAAATTGTAAAATCCATCCTGGAAAATGCTATCCCCCATTCCTTGCTTCAGTTGCCTCCTTAGCATTTATCATCATCTGATATTTATTTTACTTTTTAATTTATTTCAGTCAATTTCCACTAGAAGGTAAGCTCCACAAAGGCAATTATTCATGTCTGTTAATTACAGATTTCCTAGACTGGGAACATATCTGACTCAGATTAGGCACTCAATAAATATTTTGCAAATGAATGAGAATAAATTCTGCCCCTGACAGGTGACCGCAGGTGGTGACTCTCTGCATGGGGCACTGATGCAATCCTGAAGTCAACTGTAGGAGTCTCATTTGTTGTTTTGATCCAGAGCCTGCCCTTACCTTTGCCTTTGCTTTTGCTCTTTCTTGCTACTCTGATCTGTGAGGGCATCTATGTTGGATAAAAGATCCAATTTTCCATAAAAAATGCAGATGGCATTATTAGGAAGGCTGTGCACAGCAGGGAGCTTCACCCTGCCAAGCATTTGTAAGGTCTTTATTGTGGCGGTCAGTGATGCACCAAAGGGGAGGCAGGAAGGCTGTTTGCCCTGATGGGGAGGATATTTCATCACTGACATTGTTTAGAATTGCCAATGCATGGTGATAATAGAAAGCTGACTTTTAGTTGGCTTTATTTATAGTCTTTTACAGAAAAAGTACCCTGTTATTGCCTTCACAGGAAGTGGGCCACTCCCACTGCCCTACCCTTGGTACACTACAGATAGCAGCATAAAGGTGGCTGAGGGTCTGAAGCTGACCTCTAGCTGGTATGCCCGCAATGATTGGGAGCTCACTGTGGTAACACCTCTGCTACTGAACACACTGTTCATTTGCAAGGAAGGTTAGCGTGGGCACTAATGCACATCTTGAATTTGTTCAATTTGTTCACTGCTTCCTGATAGCCCATTCTTATTTCCAAGTCCTGAATTTCCATGTTGGGGAAGGTTTCTAGGTGTATTATCTATTGCTTTGTAACAAATCACTCTAAAACTTAATAGCTTAAAACAACATTAATTATCTCAGAGTTTCTGAGTGCTTGGAATCCAGGCAGCTTAAGTGGGTCTTCTGTTTCAGGGTCTCTCTGTGGGCGACAGGCCTTTCTGGGATCTTAATTGTTGGAGCCTTGTTAGTATCATACTTGGCTATCAGGAAATGGAGATGAGTTATGAGTTACTGAGACCAAATATGTTAATAGAACATACTAGTTCTAGAACTAATAGAACATATTAGTTCTATTAGTTAATAGATTACACTACTAGGCTGTGATCAAGGTGTAGGCAGGGGTTGCAGTGTTATCTCAAGGTTCAACTGGGGAAGCATTTACTTCCAAGCTCACTCACATGGTTGTTGGAAGACCTCGGGCCTCAGTTCCTCAATGGCTATTGGCCAGAGGTTGCCCTCAGTTCCTTGTCATGTGGGCCTCTTCATAGAGCATCTCACAACATGGCAGAGTAAGCAAGTTAGAAGGTAAGAAAGAGCACCAGCAGGAAGGAGAGGACTAGCAAGACAGAAATCACAATTTTATAACCTAATCTTAGAAGTGATATCCCATCATTTTTATTGTATTCTATTAGAAGCAAGTCATTAGGTCTGGCACACATACATACATGGGAGGGAATTCCACAAGTGTGTGACTATCAAAAGGCAAGGATTATTGGGAGTCATTTCAGATGCTGCCCACCACACTGGATTTCTTTTTCACCAGTTACTCCACATATTTTAAGTATTCAATCACTGGACCTTGGGAGTAGTATTTTCTTAAGCCAGGTCCTATTATTGCTATATCTTATAGAAATTCCTTGAAGTGTCTGGCTGATTAATGGGTTTATTTTCTGGGTTACACTGAGGATGAAAATTTTTTCTGCTCTGAAATTTCAAAGGGATCAAATATTATTTTTATGTGGAAATTTTTTACTATTCTTTACAAAAAGATAGGTGCATGGGCAATACAGTTTTTGAGGTCTTGCATGGGAAGATGTCTTGCTGTTAACGTTTATCCATAAAAGAGTTGTGTGGACATCAAATACAGCTGTCCCTCAGTATCCACAGGGGATTTGTTCCAGGACCTCTCTCGGTTACCAAAAGCCACAGATGCCTAAGTCCATTATGTAAAATGGCACAGTATTTGCGTATAACACACACGCATCTTCCTGTATACTTTAAACATCTCTAGATTACTTACAATATCTAATATAATGTAAATTCTATGTAAATAGTTGCTGTCGTGTGGCAAATTTAAGTTTTGTTTTTTGGAACTTTCTGGAATTTTTTTTTTAAATATTTTTTATCTTCAGTTGGTTGAATCCACAGATGCAGAACACATGGATGTGGAGGGCCAACTGTATTGATACATATTCATTTCTCCTCAAGACTTTGCTGACAGTAATTCACTACCTTCTATCATTTTTGTTATTGTCATTGTATGTCTTTGGTCATTATTAGTAGGTGATTTCAGTGCCGTCCTCACATCACCTAAGTATTCACCATTTTAGTTTGTGCCAATAGTGTCCTACTACAATCATTTGTGACTCTCTGTCTGAGGACTTTTCCCAGCATATGGGCTGAAGATGGATGGCAGTTCAGGATAACTATCCCAGCTTCCTGGCTCCTTAGGTGGATAATACTGAGGTGTGCTCTATATTCCTAGATTTCTCCATTAGGACTGAGCCCCTGTTGCCCATATCTGTAACCAGCTCAATAAAGATCCCTTTGAGGATTTCTTTCTCTGCCTTGTCTCATGTTCCATGCCCCTACAGGTGCTTCCTGGGATCACCAAACCCCTATTTTAGAATGTGCTTTTGGGAGAACTCACTGGAAGACAGTTCTTTATAGATGAGTTTGTTCAGGTATGGGTAACCTTGTTCAGATGTTTAAAAGATTTTTAAATTTGTATTTGTCTTGATTACTCAAAATTTTGTCAGGTTTGGAGGTTGTGTTCCTTTAACTCATTTTTCCTGGATTTAGGAGCCCTTTTTAAAAATTTTTTTACTTTGTTGAAATTTTATTTATTCTTTTGGCTGTGTTGGGTCTTTGTTGCTGCGCGCGGGCTTTCTCTAGTTACGGAGAGTGGGGGCTACTCTTCGTTGCGGTGCGTGGGCTTCTCACTGCGGTGGCTTCTCTTGTTGCAGAGCATGGACTCTAGGCACGTGGGCTTCAGTAGTTGTGGCATGTGGGCTCAGTAGTTGTGGCTCACAGGATCTAGAGCACAGGCTCAGTAGTTGTGGTGCATGGGCTTAGTTGCTCCATGGCATGTGGGATCTTCCCGGACCAGAGCTCAAACCCGTGTCCCCTGCATTGGCAGGTGGATTCATAACCACTGTGCCACCAGGGAAGTCCCTAGGAGCCCTTTAAAAAGTGTATGCACTGGTCTTTCCTCAGCTCAAAGATTTGATTAAACTCTAGCTTGGATAATTTTTTCTTTTACAATTTATTCTGATTTAATCTTTATGAAGTTCAATTTGTTCTGGTCTCTCCTCTACTATCACTAAACATCACTAAACATCTGAATATTCTTTCTCCTTTTTCTTCTTCCGTATCTGTAGTCGTCTTTCTCATTACTTACATATACTTGTTCTTATTCCCTGCATTCTAAGAAAGCTTTTCAAATTTGTTAACCACATCATTCCTTCAGTTTTCTGCAGCATAAGTTCTGCTCTTTACTCCCTCAGTGTGGTCTTAAATTCTGCTTCTGTGTTTTTCCAGTTCCTCATTTTCTCATCCATATCCCCCTTTCATCTCATCTCAACTTTTAAAATGACTTGTTTTGTTTCATATATGACATAACTTTTATACTTTACTAAAATTTTCTTTTAGATCGTACATTTAATGATATTTAGAGGTATGCTCCTCTCTAGGTCTTCTGGATGCTATTTTCCCCTCTTGTTCTGTAGTTTGTATTTAGTTTTGTTTCATATTGACATTTATTCTCAACCTTGGTAAAAATGACATCTATCTAGATTTAGTGTTTAACCAACAAATAGGGAGATTACTTTGGCCTATGTGCTTCTTTGTGCAGAGATCAAATCCCTTTCTCAGATCCCTGTTGGAAGAGGGAAGGTTCATATACACAGGACCTAGAGAAATTTCTATTTTTCTAGCAAGCATGAATCCAGTGAGGGCTTCTCCTTTATTGCCTAATTTTCTGGGGTGTTAAAAACCGTAATTAAATTTCCTCGGATGCTCCATGCCATTTCTAATTGTGCCCACTCTTAACCCCTCCCGCTATTTCCTGCCCAGTTATTTTCTAGGAGTTACAGACCCTGCAAGGATATAGGAGAATACCAGTGGAGGTGGGAAGGAGTAGTTTCAGGAGTTCAGAGATCTCCACACTGCACTGTACAGTGTTCTAAGCATTACAGAGGGATGATTTCTCAAAGCAGACCTTACATGTCTGTTTAAGAAGCATGTTATATTGCAGAGGTTATAGTAGATTTTTCCTACCTTATTTTACGTGGTCCTTTTTTCATAAAGCAAAGCTGGTTAATGCCATGTCCATATTTCATATAATTGTTACTAGTTTATCTCAGATTTTGGCATTAGATTGTATGACAGCCTTCATTTCTAATGGCCTTATGAATTATCTTCTTTTAATGTGTTATCATTAATATTTCTGTGTAAGATTGGGAGATACTGGGTAAGTAAGTATTAACTAGACACTGTTTTGAATGAGAACTCTCACCTTCATGTATGTTACAATAAGTGCATAATAGATTTTGTCTAATTAGTTGAACACGATGTATAACAATAAGACTTTGTGATTCTTGTGTTTTAAACGTTACTTATAAGAAACATTGTTTTTCTATGATGGGATTAAAATATCACCTATGACAAATATCTCTATAAGCCTGCTTTGTATAGCCTATAAATGTCTACCTTAAAATTATTTTTGAGGTAACCACCACCACTTTAATCTATCTGCCAATCTTGAGGAATATTGCTGTCAAATCTTATGACCAGGTACTCCAAAGTGTACATATTCATGGCCGTTGCTTCATGTCTGTCCTCAGAATTCATGATTACATCTAACACAGTGACAGAGACTCAGGGGAAGAGATCCAAGAAAGCAAAATATAAGCCATGCAGAGTACGTTCCCCATCTTTATCAGGTGTGAAAAACATCAGCCCAAGAGTGACTGATGAGCAGGAGGATATCATAAAAGTGCAAGCTTTTTTTTTTTTTAAATTTATTTATTTATGGCTGTGTTGGGTCTTAGTTTCTGTGCGAGGGCTTTCTCTAGTTGCGGCAAGTGGGGGCCACTCTTCATCGCGGTGCGCGGGCCTCTCACTATTGCGGCCTCTCTTGTTGCGGAGCACAGGCTCCAGACGCGCAAGCTCAGTAATTGTGGCTCACGGGCCCAGTTGCTCCGTGGCCTGTGGGATCTTCCCAGACCAGGGCTCGAACCCGTGTCCCCTGCATTGGCAGGCAGACTCTCAACCACTGCGCCACCAGGGAAGCCCAAAGTGCAAGCTTTTGAAGGTGTTTTCTGATATGCTGAAAATCAAAAAAATGGAAAGCCAGACTTCAGAATTCATGTGCTTGTTCATCTGAAGTTTAAACTTTGGCCCTGGCCACCTTTGATTAAGATTAACCATAGAACTACAAGACTTTTCATGGTATAAATAAACACACCTGTGGACCAGAGATCAAATGTTGCTCAATCTATTGATAAGTAGAAAAATCTGCACATTTATTTATTTCTAGGAGTGTGCTGGAACAGCTTTTATTGGTTCCTGAGAACCAATTGTGTGGGTCTCTTCCGAACTCTGCATTCAGTGACATCACAATGGTAGCCTGAAACTGACCATGTTAGGAGCATTTATGTCATACAGATTGGCAAATGCTATAGTTGGGGCTTTTTTTCCTCCAGAGAGCCAGTTGTTAAACATTTATTAGCACACCACTATCATTAGGGCCCTTTTTATACTTTCTTTCCTGGTGATTACGTGATTATATTTAGTTATTTATATTAAACCTGTCAGCCTTCATTATAGCAATTGAGTCAGCAAATGATATTAAATTTGAATTTTCATAAATTTGCTTTTATACAAGAGCAGAAACGCATATCCAAGCAGTGGTTTTGTACCTTTTTCATAAGGAATTGTTGGTTGTAGCTAAGAATTACAAAGAGGCAACAACTGTAAGCTAGGTCCTCTTTGATTTTTTTTTTTTATCATTAATCTTTCCAAACTAAAAGATGCACTTCTATTTCAGTTTTACTTAAGCTTTAATATCAGTTAGAGGTTGAATGCCTCCAGTTATATTAATAAGGGACTTAATTTCATTTTCCCTAGAGTGTGTTTTGTAGATGAGTGTTCCTAGCTTAGGGTCCTGCTTCCATTTCTACTCCATCACCTGGAGCATGGAGGCCCCATCACCCTGGAGTATGGGGGCAGGTTGTCTGAGAGGATCACCCTAAGAAGTAAGGAAGCAGGGGTTCCAGGAAACTGCTGGCCTTGGCACTGCTGTCCCCTCCATTTCTCTCGACCTCCTCTATATTTCTTTCTTTCTCAACCTTTCCAGTCTCCTTTCATCATGATCTAATTGATTGTTCATTGTACTTATTAGGTTGCATTTATATCTCTGACTTTAATTTAAAAAAAGAAACAGTTGATGGGAAAGACAGCTGTACAGTCATGTGGGTGACCTGGGTGAGAAAGCAATTTGTCATCTCTTTAAATAGACATTTAAAAAATGCATGTTTAATATTAATTTGAGGACGAGGGAATGTCAGCACCTATTAAGAATCCTTTGTTGTTTCAACATGAAATCACTATTCTTGTCTCTTCTACAGGACCAATTTACATGTGGTTAGCTGTGAAAGGATCTGAGGACACAGGGTTGAGTTAACTGGCACCTTATTTCAAGTTAATTCAGTAGTATTTTAGTGTTCCTTAGAGAAATACTTCTCAACTTATCATGTGCATATCCACCACCTGGGAATCTTATTAAAAGCAGATTCAGGGACTTCTGATTCAGTCTGTCTGAGGTGAGGCCTGAGAGTCTGCATTCCTAACAAGTTCCCACATGACGCTGACACTGCTGGTCCGGGAGCCGCACTTTTGCAGGGGTGGGTGCGAGGGTGTGTGTCACATCCCCTTTGGCTCGAATGGAAGGGTCAGTATTTCTATATGAAAAGTAGGTGGGGGGGAACGTTAAGCTAGTTTTCTTTTTTTAAACTAGTTTTATTTATTTATTTTTACTTATGAATCCTTAAAACATTTTTTGGGGGGTGAGTGGTTTACTGGCCCCTCCCATTAAAGAAATTCCTAGCTTATTTTAGGTATCTTGCCAAACACAGAGGCTTATCCTCTTAGGAGAGAATTATATGATTCTGTGATTTTAGAATTTACATTTCAAAGTTCCTGCTTAGAACATGCGATATGAAAGCTCTGATAGGCCTATACTTGTGACTATTTTAAAAATGACAAAATTTTGATCTACTCAGTGGGAATCTTTGTGAAAAAATTCTTTTAAAAGGAGTAATAAAGGGCATTGAAACGGAAAAACGTGAAACATAAAGCCCACCCTTTTTGTGATGATTTAAAGTGAACACCTAGCTATCTAAATGGTGATATTTCCATAAGAATTGTTGTTATGATAAGCATGTAAGTTTACATCTTCATGTACTAGGGCATTCTGACTTATGACTATGGGGATATGAAGCTGCCATACATCAAGCAGATTCCCCACCCCACATGCAGATTTCAAGTCTATAAATCTGAGCAAACCACAAGCAAACCACAAACCATATTAGATGCCACAAGCATCTAATATGTGTCCTTGCCAGGCACATATTAGATGCTCAATAAATACTTGTTGGATGAATTGAATCCAAAGGAAACTTGCATGCGTAACTTGCTTACCAGCCTGCACAATTTAAACAATACCTGCCACAAGCAAGTGCTTCAGAAATGAATCCTCCCATACTAACCTCTTCAGACCTGGAAGATGGGCAACATCCTTTTGTTGGTCTATGTGATCTGGTGCTACCTGTGTCTACAAAGCTCCCCTCAATCACTTCAGCCAACACTGAGTTTTTCTCATGCAAATACCCACAGCACTTAACCTAGTTCATATTTCTGCCATTTGTACTTTGAAAATATTGCATCTCCAAAAACACTGTGAAATTCTTAAAAGCAGAGATAATGTCCCATAATTCTTGTGGGTTCCATTGTACTTATCACAGAGCAGGAATTCAATAAAAAATTTATTAAATTGATTTTCCTACTTTGATAGGTGATTGCTGATAACCGTTTATTTGTTAAATATTTCTGTCACACATTTCAGGCAAGGCTGAAACCTTCCAGACTCAGCCAAACAAAATATGTCATTGCTTTAAGAAATTTTCTTATGACAGCCTTCGAAACCCCCATAATATATCTCTCGATAAAAAAGGCATAGGCATGTTTCTCCAAGGCTCAGCTAAGCATGGTTGTCACTGTATTTCCCCAAGGTAGAGGTGAGAATAACTTTTGTTATAGTTCCATCAGGTACTTCTGGTTGATGTTTTTTCTCTATTTTTTTAAGGGTCAACTGAGCATGATTTTGGCATGATTATTTCAACCAATCAATACTCTGAGAAGAGCAACCCTTCTAAATCATGAGGAGACATAAATAAGTATTTTTAAATGCATTTAATAGCTGATATTCCTGGAAGTTTAATCTAGATCATATCCTCTTCTAGGTGCTTCAGTGAGACTTTATTTTATCTTTGCAGCAGCACTGTGAGCTGAGTAATGTATTACTTCTAGATATAGCGAGAAACTGAGGCTCAGAGAATTAAAGTCACTTTCCCAACGTCATGGGGCCGGGAAATGCGGAGCTGGGACTTGGAGCCAGACTGTCTCTAAAACTATGCTGTCTAATACAATAGCCACTAGCTACATGTGACTCTTTAAATTGATTAAATTACAAAAAATAAAAAAATCAGTTTCTCAGTCACACTAACCACATTGCAAATGCTCAGTAGCCACGTTTGACTAATGGCTGCCATATTGGACAAAGCAGATATAGAACATTTCCATCATTGCAAATGTTCTACTGGACAGCACTGCTGTAGTGCCTCTACCTGCTGGTGGCTTGCTGGCCATGTGCCTCTTGAGGACCTCACCACAGAAGGGCCTGGAAGTTGGAGAGGGCAACTTTTGGACAGGTGTGTGTGTGTGTGTGTGTGTGTGTGTGTGTGTGTGTGTGTGTGTGTGTGTGTGTGTGTGAATGAAGACCTGAGCAGCAGAGTAGGTGAGGAAGGGAAGAGCTCGAGTTCACCCTGGACCTAGGTTGGTGTCCTCAGTAGGGACTGAGGTCTCCCTGGAATAGACCGTGGAACAGCTGCAGTGGGGGAGGATCTTCCCGTCCCCCCACCAGAGAGGTAGGGAGTCTGGGGAGCTAGTTTAAAGGCTAATGGCTGGGCTGGAGAGAGGAAGGAAAAAAGAAGAAAGCTGTACATCAGACAGCAATAACCATCCACCCCCACCTGCACTATGTCTGTCCTTAGGGCCCACTCCCCCTGGAGAAACAGGATTTCACCCAGGCCCCTGGGAGGGCGCTGGAGAAGTATGCAAGCACAGCATATACTTGACAGCCTTTGACTGACTGGCCACCTTGGGTCCACTGGGGCTTGGTGGCCTGAGCACTGCAGAGCCATTATCTGAGTTCCTGACAGACTCTCAGGACTGATATTCTGATTGCTTTACACATGCTGACTAGCATCCCAGTACAGACCGACCGTCTCAGACACAGTGACCACTCCAGATATGCACTGAAATAAAAATGACAACTATGGCTTACACTCAATACATTCCAGGTACTATGTCTAGGTATTGTAAGGTAGTAAGTATAAGCTGTAGTTATCATTTTTATTTATTTATATTTTATTCATATATATTCTTTGAATTTCCAAAGAATTTTATTATTATCATCATACTTATTTTATACACGAGGAAACAGGCACAGTGACTTGATAACACAGCTACAAAGGCACAAAGTGGCAGGTGAGGCTGGTCAGCCTAGGCCCTTGGTCCACATTCTTAACCACTACGCTGAGCTGCTTTGCTGGCCCAGCGTGGATATCACTCCAAGTTGCAATCCTCTATGTGCTTTATCTGTAAAACACTGGGTATTCATTGTGGCATGGTTTTTCTGTGATTACTCTAGCTACAGACAGGTATCCACTGAGCTTCTAGAAACTGCTTATTTTGGTTTAAAAATACCAACAGTGGTGACAAGCATTTAGTAATTGGCAGAATTTTCATCTTTATTTTATATCAGACTAAGAAGTTCTACTCTGTCCGGTGGTAAATACTTTTTACTTATTTTGAATTTTGTATAGTGCTTTAAATAAGTATTTATAAATGTATATATTTTTGAGTTTGTCTCAGGGGCAAGAGTTTGATTTCAATTGTTTTCCTCTCCTGATAGCTGTTTTTAGTCACCAACAACTGGGTGCTATTCTCTCAACAGCATAATCATTAAGTCCAGGAAGCATTATCTGAGAATAATACAAGTAGTAATTAAAAAATAGAGTGCAACCATTAATATTCCATTAATTGTTATTAATGTAGGCCTTGCCAGTACTGCTAATGTAAAACACAAAGGGATAATTTTTAGAAAATTAGTACTACAGTGTCATGAACATAAACAAACTGGAAAAATAAAAACCCAGAGGCTTCTTTAGATTGGTTGAGACAGCTGAAAGCTATCAGTTAATTCTACTACGTAAGTAACACTCTTGCCAGCAATGTGTTGAAGACCAAAGAATTTGGAAAATGATTAAAAATTGAAGAAGGTTCTCTGAGCGTATGGTAGACGTGACATCAAACTCAACGCCAAACACAAGTCTGTCAAGTAGGGGCAATTTCTTACGTATGAGGTGATTGGGAAACTTAGACCAACTCCAAGATGCCACATTGGGGGTTTTTGAGTCGTTTCATCAACCTAAATAAGAGGCCAAAACTAAACTGCAATTTTGGGGAAGTCTATCAGGACCGCAAGGCTGCAGCACAGTTGCACGAGGCCATGGGTGGAGAATAGATTGCAGCAGTGATAAACCAGTTGGTACTGCATGGGCTCAGATGGGGCTAACCCAAGAGCAAGGACAGGACTTAAACTTATAAGACCAGCTAAGTTATAGCGTCAAACAAGGCCACTTTGGGTAAGTATGACTGGGAGAATTCAAAGGCTGAGGGAAGCGTCTGAAAACAGCGCTGGTGTTCACAAAACAAATGCTGTCTTCAGCGGTGGTGATGAATCATGTGTGACAGCCACACCCGCACAAGCCCTCAGCCTGATTCCTCAAAGGAGGGTGAATGAGCTAAAGATGTATAAAGACTCGTTTCAACCTTAAGCATGTGTAACATTTAATAGGGCTGATGGGGTTTATACCTGCAGAACGTTAGTCTTTTAAATGTGTCTTTTGAGCTCTAAGAAACCTAAATATCTTGGAGGTTGGTTTGTTTGGTGTTTGTTTATTAAGGATCTGGAGAGGCTTAAAACAAGAATGTAAATAAATCATGGTAAAATTTAAGTAAAGAATATAGGAAGGCAAGAGCAGGATAAATATAGGTATGCTTGGAAAAACAAGTGAGATTTTCTCTAGGCTTATCTATTTGTCCCTGCAGTCCTCACACAGTGTAGGCCCCTGCCCAGTAAAGCCTGTTTGGCAAGCGACAAAGGGTGGTTGGAATGAGCAGGTCATATGGATTGCCATATTTGGCTTGAAATCCAGAAATTTAAACAATGCCACTCACAGAGGGCAATAACCAACACTCAGCCGCCACGCAGTTATTTCTTCATGTAATAGATGTATTTATCATATAGCATAGAACAGTCTGAAAAGTTACACTCTCTCATGTGACTGATTTTATACATGGTAGGAAAAAGTGCCCTTTGAGCCAAAATTTAATAGATATTAATTATATAGGAAGTAATGATTTTAAGAAAAATGTCCACAATTAAAAATTAAATTGGGTTTTGTTCGTTTCTGGTTCTGCATGTAAGACCTTAGAAGTCGCCACACTGTCCTAACGACAAGTGAAAAGCTGAACAGACTGAAAAAAATCAACTTTTCTTGAGTCCATAAGAGAGGAGAGGACACAGGACTAACCACTGCCCCAAAGACTGGAGAGACAGACCTGCGAATGCTGGTCGTTAGGACTTTCCCCAGCAGAGACTCAGGAGTGGAAATGGCCAGGGGAACCAGTGCTGCTCGGGTGGGAAAACGTGAACTGTAGTTGACGAAATGCTGGCCGCTCAGTGCAGCAACTCTGAGAGTGAAAAACTCTGGGAGGACCCAGTCGCGGGGCCCGGGAGGACCGTTTTGTGAGATTTACCTCCAGGAGTTTGACCAGGTTCTCACAGTAAAAATGAGGAAAATCCCCTCTTGTTTGCAGCTGGGGGTGGGAAAGGAAGCATTCTGAAATCCACCAGTTCTTAAGGAGGCCTGCCCTCGGGAGAAACTAGTTAACTAGAGCCAACTTGTTGGGGCATTATTAGAGAGTAACCCCGCAAGGGGAAGGGAAATCCCCAACTCCAGCCCCCTCTAGCCATCCTGTGCCACCTGAGGGAGGAGGAGAATACTGAGAAACACTTGAGGGAAGTTCACAGTACAGAGGCCTAGTCTCACTAAAAGGACCTAAAACTGCCCTGAAAAAAATCAAGTATAAAAAAAAAATCAAGTGAGTTGCTCTTGTACTGCCCAAACCAGAATCCAACTGTCTTTTTTCCTTCAAAAGGTAATTAAAAATCCTATAGGCAATAGTCTCTTAAACCCAGGGAATCAATGATTTTTCAAAGGAAGGCTTTTGAATCTGAACAATATTTGAATAAATAAAGAAGAGGTGGAAAAATTATGTTCTTTATTTAATAATGTAAATGCATTTATTCTACATCTACTACTATTCTGAAGGGAAACATAAGGCAAGACTTTGCATAAATGAGTCTACCTACTTCCTTGAAAACTCTTAGGGTAGTCGTGCTCTGGATTTTCCCCTAGCAGAGAAATTGGCTGATAGTGTTTTCACAAGGCTGTGGCCTAGCCAGATAATGATTACTATCAAGGAAGAGGGAGTTTGGGAGACATAAATGACAGAAGTTGAAAAATTAAATTACATTAAAAATAAATATAGTCAATTTGAGTTTTGTAAATAATTCAGCTCATGGATTTGGTTTACTTTGATGACAGATCTGTTTACTTAGTTTTTAAGAAATGAAGGTTTTTTTTCATTTCCAAAATATAGCTATAGAAATCAAGGGTTGGTTACATTACTCAGCCTTCTGGAAAGTGGTGAATGGTATCAACCATGATGTTTTTAAAATGGAAAAGAAATCAAAAATTAAATTCTTTCTTCGTTCCCTCTCTTGCTCTCTTCCTTCCTTCGTTCATTTCTTCCTTTGTTCCTTTTATTAAATCAGTTTATTTTGATGAATTTATAACTACTGATCCCTGGTTAGAAAAACTAATTTGTGAAATACACGGTTGGTTTAATACACAGTTGGGAAAATGGTTTACTCTGATGTCCTACTTAGTTTTTTACTCATACTCTCAACTGTTGGTCTACAGTTTCATCATGTCTGTGGGGTGCAGGGGTGCAGGTCCCTGGGGAGAGGCCAGAGAGTGCAGACCCTCAGAGGTGGGGCAGCTGGATGTAGCCTGGGAAGCTGAAGGAGACTGACTAGTCTTTCTACTCCAGGGCCTTCCAACAGCAGGCTGATGGATGAAGTTGGATTAACAGACTGACAGAGAACACTTCCCTGTTTGGTCTGCTCACCATTTGTAGTTTTGCATTTGACTGTCCCAAAGTGGAAAATCTAATGAAAACATTTGGAGAGAAATGTGAGGTGAATTGTTCCCCCGTGACACCCTTTCTTACACTACCTGTGCTCCCCGAAGTATTCTAAAGGGATAAATGGGTTGAGATTGGTCTTGGCAGCATGTCCTCATGCTTATATCTCTTCTGGGTTAACGTGTTATGAGAGAAAAGATAGCTTCTTTTAACATGTGACTCAGTGGGGATCTATTTTCATTTTAGGGTCTTTGCATATCTAAAAATCTCTAATGTTGAAGGCCATTGCTTGGGCTGAAAGTGATTGGAGTGCCAGAACATACCAAAATCTGAAAGTAGCTCATTCATTAATTTATATATTCATTCAACACACACACATATATATATATATTAAGTGCCCATTCTATGACAACCACTGTTATAGGCAAACTATTAAAAGAAGAAGCCTTCTACCCAGAGAGTAGAAGATGAGTCCATTGTCAGGAATTGTCCAATGGGTTGTCCACCTAGGTGATATTCAGTTATATACCTAGATCCCAGACTTCCAGTCTCGGATTTGGCAAGTCCTAGGTATGGTTCATTATCTTCAAGGGTGCACGAGAACCATGGTTATGAACTATCAGGTGATTTCTTCCTTGAAGTTTTATACCTTTTCCCTTTGTTTATCGTTATCAAATTTCTTGAACAATGTGTTTTCAGACAAGGGGTCCTACCTTAGAATTTTAGCCAAATCCAACATTAACACATATGCAGTATAACTTTAACAACACAGAACAGTATTTAAAATAATCTAACAAACACTCCTTACTTGTAGCTTTACTGAGAAGTCCCATGTATCAAATTTCAGTTAGGGACTCTGCTACAAACCCTTACTACCACCTACTGGGGCTGAATTGAGAAACAGATCTGAAGGCCCAGACCAGGAGGTTAGGAAGAATATACAGCTTTCTTTACATAATAATGGTAACAAGGAAAGATATCATGTACTGAGTATATACTAAGTGCCATATGTGAATTATGATCTTGTCCATCTTTCAAGTTTGGAGGGGAAAAAAAAGAGCCATTCTAGAAGCCAGGAAGGTATGCTCGTTTGTCTTTCTGAGTATAAATTTGTTTGATGGTTACACATAGGTCTACTGAAGCAATGTTGTACTTGGACAAATAATAGCCCAAATATCTCACGATATGCAACTAAATACAGCTCTGCTTCCACTGATCAGGAATTGAAAAAGCTGTAGTTATTTTCAGTCATTTGTTGTTGTTGCTGGTTTTCTGTTTAAACTACAAGAGCAAAAGGAGGATGTCAAATAAAGATTATTGGGTTCAGCTCTCAAATCCCGAAGAGCTGATGAAAACTAGAATCCCTAGATTCAACCATACCTGCTAATAGGAATACAAACCAAGAGCTAGTGGGGCTCCCACAAGGACTCCTTGGAGAGTATATCAAGATTTTGTGCATGCACAAGTCCTTGAATCTGTAGACTGAGGATTAGAAATGTCCTTATTTATTTGTTCAACAGTATCAGCAAAGTAGTCCTTAGAGTATATTGCTATAAGAGTACCAAGGCAGCTGTAAAAAAATCACATCAAGATCAAAATGCTGATGATTACTGAAATAAGTATTATGTGTGTAGTGTATCTTACCTTCACAGACAAATCTAAGTGTTTGGCTTAAATAATTGCAAGACTTTCTAACTCCTTTGACTTGAGAAAAGGAAAAATTAAGTATCAAGTGATCCCTGTCACAGAGGAGGGATACACTACTGTAAAACACAGAAACAAAGAACTTTCTGGCTTTTGTTTCCAAAAACCTAAAATTTTAGGAATCTGTAGAGGCATAGACAAAATCTGTAGGCATAGACAAAATATTTGAGTTTTGAGAGAGAGGGTTCCCTTCCTCCATCTCCCAAACCAGACTAGAAAATGTTTCTTTAGAAGAGTAGGGGGTGTGGGGGAGTAATGGAGGGGAAATGAAAGAGTAGAGGTGTTGAGGGTTTGCAGAGAGTGGGCTTGTATCCTGCTCCCAAGGCAGATCCTGAAGCTGGGACATTCAGTGATTTCCATCTCCTTGTCCACTTGGTTCTGGAGTGACAAATCAGAGTGAATCTCGAGACTCCTGTGAGTAACTCTGGAACAAAGGCTCATTCTCTCCCTTTGGAGAGTGTGATGAACCATTTTCGTCAGCATGAGGGAAGCTGCCTTCAACCCAGAGCTGACTCACAAATGAGAGAATAACCAAGGCAAGTTCAGCACACTGTTGGAGCCCTGATCGATATCAAGAACTGATGTGTTATATTGCATGTGAAGCCCACTCTTATCTTAACATTTTTCATCTACATAATATAGCTCCCTTATTATTAATTAAGCCAATCTGAATTAGGTATTCTGTTACTTGGAATCAATAGTATCTAACCTGGTAAGCCAAGTACTATTTTTTATGTACTTTCTGTGTGTCCAAAGCTTTAAACATAAACTCAGTCTCCATGCCACCCTGGGAAGTGAACATCATTAGCTCCATTTTACAAATCAGAAAGCCAAGACTCAGAATCATTGCTTAAGGTGGCAGAGCAGGGATTTGGATCTGGCTCCATCAAGACCTAAAGCCTAGACTCTTTCCTCTTTTGTCATATTATATCCCAATTATGGATCCCAGATCACCTGCAGATGTTTCATTAAAGTTCTGTGTTCATTGTGTTACATGCCTTTTCTGACTTCTCTCTGGAACGACTTCCAACAACCAATGCTTTTGAGGTACAGGGCACACAAAATCACTTTTTCTTTTCTTTTCTTTTTTTTTACTACCAAACCCCCTGAGGAGATTCAGGAAATACAAATCAAAGTTGTAATAACGGATTAGAATCTATTTTGAAATAGAGTCAAGTATTTAGGGAGCAGAATTGAATGCACTTCTTTTAAAGCCTGCCTGAAATGGCAACAGGAAGTAGCAGAAAGGGTGGGCATTTGGAGTTAGATAGACACGGGTAAAAATTCCAGCTTTAGGACATATGGGTTTACAGGTGGCAGATTAGGTGTGCCTAACAGATATGCCATCAAAATCCCATTGAAAATCCAAAAGAATACGAAAAAATAGCAAAATTAACAATAGCAATGGCAATTAAAGAAGAGACTATAGTTCAAAATCTGGCCTGCCTTTTCTTAACTGCATCATTGAAGGTGAAGGATTGAGAAGCACTTTCCTAGAAGATATACCATGTGCTCTACCTAAAATAGTCCCTCCAGAAGGTATTGAAAAACTCTAATCGATCCTCCCTCTATACACCTACTCCAGGATAATGAAGGGTCACACAGTCAGAAAAACTCAGAGCCATTATACGGTTATGCATGAAATGTCTTCTAAGCCAGACTAAGCTGGCTGCTAAACTCTTCCCCACTCTGACAGTTTCCCAGCCTGTCAGCCTTCAAATGGTGAGTCCCTCTCTAATCCATGTAGTGTGTACAACTCCAAAGACACAATATTGCAGGAGGGAGAGAAGCCTGGAGAAAAGTGCATTGTATGATGCACTATGAGAGTCGTCTCTTGTGTGGATGTTTTTTTCAGCCAAAGAAATGAAAACAGAGGTGGAGACAGAGTAGTGAATACAGGGCGCTGAGAGAAACTACCAGTTTAAGGAAGGGAAGATCCAACCTAAACCTAGTAGACCATCACTAGATGAATATCTGCTAGGAATCATACATGAAGCTGTGGGCTACGTGCAAACCTTCAAGCCCTCTGTTTAGATGTGTGAAGGAAAGTGGCTGCATCTGGATGGGTAGTAAGGGGAAGGAGTGACAATCTGGCAAAGCTGTTTCATGACAAATATTGGTTTTGGATTGAAAGATGAGTAAACAGAAAAACAAAACACAAACTACAGGAGGCAATTTAAAAAATGTTGACAAGGGATGGGTATTCAATAAATGTGAGTGTGGTGAAATAACATTTTGAGATATTAACCTATTTTTTTTTCCCCCTGATACTTCACTTTTTCCTGTACCTTCCACCGCTACCCCATTCAAGGAGCTGGCAATTCTGCGCTCTTTGCTCAGGGCAGGGATGGGATAGAACAGAAGACAGAAACAAGGGAGTATTATACCTTTGTCTCCAAGAGCCTAGGCCCTTAGGTGACTGGAGAAGACTTTAGGCATGGCCGAAATGTTAGGGTTAAAGAATGTTAGAGTTAAAGAGAAAGAGGTCTACCTTTCCTATGACATAGTATGAGTGTGTTTCATGTTTGGTAATTGCAATCATTGTTGCTTTTGTTGTGGTCATCCATGTACAATGCTTGGTGTCAGTCTATTTATCTCTTGTAAAAATAAAATACAGTGTGTGTGTGTGTGTGTGTGTGTGTGTGAAAAATAAATAAATAAATAAATAAATAAATAAATGTAAAAAAAAAAAAAAAAAAAGAGGTCTACCTTTCCACCCCAAGTAGAGGAAGGGAGATGGATTGTCTCAGGGAGATGGACCCTCTATCCTGCTTTCTGGAGGAAGCCTAGGGTTCAGAGAGAAAATAGGTGTGGTAAATTTAGGGGGAATGGGTCTTGGCCAGTTGGGTGCAGATTTTGGTGTCCTACTGTGATAGGGAAAGATTCAAATATATTTTGTGCCTGTAAACTGAAGGGAAATAGGAGAGAGAGCCATTAGACCTGAAGGGGGCAGGTGGGGAGAAGCTCGTGATATTTCAGTGGTGACCTGTGCAGATTAATGACAGAGAACCAGAAGAGGTAATAGCTACCTCAGAAGAAATCTGCATGGACATAGGACATTGAAGACCAGATTAGAGTACCACCCCTTTCATCAAATGCCATGGCACTGTGTAAGTCACTTAAAACTTAGACACAACTCTAAGGCAGGGGAAGGGAACCCCAAATTATCTGAGATTAAGTTTCTGCCATCTTGGTAGAATGGGAAATAGGCATTAGGTCAAGTTTTTAATAATTATTATAAAATTATATTTATTTTCACATCTGAGATATAAACTGAGATACATATTAACTACCTTGGCTATAATTATTATTACTTTTATATCACAGCCTTCACCTGAGTCCATTCTTTGCTCAATAAAGGCAGTCTTTTAAAATAAGGTAAATAAAAACAAACTTTATTGATAATATTATGCCACTTTTTGAGGTAACTGGAGATTTCAACTTAGGTTGTACTTTGCTACATAATAAAGACTTGAGACTTAATCTAGAGACTTAATTCAGGTGGTTTAGCAGTTTATTGACCCAAGAGTCAGAAAAAAATGTAAGTGCAAACTTGACTTCATCATTTCTCACTCTTGTGAGTCAAGTATATATACCCAATGGTGTAAAATCGGAATTCCTCTTAATGTAATACACTTGCATGCCAGTTCCCTGACCTTGGGCTAAATGAGAGCAGTAGAAAGCTCATTTATATAACTGAAAACCATCTGTAAAAGCAGCCAGCTTTTAAGCTGCCTTTAGATCAAAGTGGATATTTGGAGAGAAGCTGCTTATGGGTCCATAGAACACTGATGTTGGTCGTTTTCTCCTTGAGATTGGAGCTAGCCAGCCTCTGAAACCCCATCCCAGCATCTCTACTGTTTAACTGGCAGGTAAACTTTTCAAGTAACCTTATGAGACAAATAATTCATATGATGACGTGTCACATTTTATTACGGTCTTCCAAAAATAAAAGATAGAGAAGTATATTTGCTGCCACAATTTCCAAATAACAGAAAAAAAATATAATCTGTTTCTGATTTTTATTCCATTGTGCTAAAAGCTTCAGAAGAACTGTGTGCTGATCTTTTAAGTTGTCTGTATAATGTCATTTTTTGTACTTTGGATAGCTTTTCTCATTCCTATTTTTCTTTATAAATCCTCACAAATATTTCACTTGGAAATGTTCTATTCAGTTGCTTTTTTCATTTGATAATTCTAAGTGCTTCCTATGTGCTAACCACGGTGCTTTATGCTGACTTTGTGAAAATAAATAAGACACAGTCTTTTCCTCCCTCAAGGAGGAAAGAAGTTCTTGGGGGACGCAACGTGTGCACAGATCATTACAATTCCATGATATAAGAATTTTAATAAGGACTTGGAGTCAGCACACTTTGTGTGTGGAATGGCTAAATGGGAAAAATCTCAAACCATCAGTGTTGGTGAGGATGTGTTATGACAGGCAGACCATGGGAAGAGCCGGGCTCAGCTGCCTGCGCCCATTTGTAGCTCTGAAGTCCTATCAGAGAGTTACTCTTCTCTCCAAAGGAGCTACTTTTCTCACCTCTCCCATCCCAGTAGGACTGGTAAAAATGTGTGTAGTGTGCCCAGGGGCAGAATTCAGGACTCAGAGGTTCTCACATGGGAGAAGACAGGCAGAGGCCCAGACAGTGCCAGGCAGCAGAGTGAGAGAAGTCATTACCACAATCAGAGAGGTTACTGAGAATTTAACAAGCAGGGGAACGCACTGGGAAATTACCTTGTGTTTTGTTTTTCATTGCTGTGGCCTCATCAGCAAGAATTGAAAGTCATGTGGATTACCACCTTAAGAGGTTAATGAAGGCATAGCATGCCTAAGGCCCTGGCTCTCCTTACTTCTAGAAAAGGCAAAAAAGCTTTTAGGTAGTCCTAAATCCTGCTGGCCACATCAAGATGTTTCTGGCGATAATCAGGGGCTGTTATGGGAGAACAAGAGGTAAGGACAAACCCGTTGTGTTTCGGACCACTGGTACCATGTGGCCACGAGGAGGGACATCAAGTAACCACAGACTGAGAGGCAGAGCTCCCTACCCCAAACTGGAAGTCTCATGGATCTCTCTTCAGGCTCATGTAAAAAGGGAAAAGAGGGAAAGGGGAGAGAGTCCCTGGGTGACCAATATTAGACTTTTCATGAATCTTGACAAGTGACTCTCTGAGTTGGTTATAAATCTGACTTAGCCTTGGAACTATTGACATTTTGGATGAGATAATTACTTTTTGTGGGCACTGTTCTGTGCGTTATAGGATGTTGAACAACATCTATGACCTTTACCTGTGGGATGTCAGTGGCATGCACCCCACCAGTGTGATCACCAGACAATGCCAAATGTCTCTTGGGGTTCTTCAGTTGAGAATCATTAAATAAATATGACAAAATGGGAAAAAGACATTATTTGAACATGAGCCCTGTAGAACAGGTCAGATCCATTACACCTGAGTAACAAGTAATGCGTGGCAGGCATTTTGTATACTTACTGGCATAAGCAAACTTCTTTAGCAGTGATAGAAGAGGACATTAAGAGATCCCAAACAAACAGAGACATCTCAGTGCAGGCAGGGTTGGATTTGGGGAAAGAAACCAACAACACATACACAGTGAGAAAAAATGAACCAAATCAGAACAGAGCAGAAGCCTCTGGTTACATCTGGTCAAGGCTTTTTACCAGGTACCTAATGAGGAAGAGTTCAACATTTATATCAATTTCCAAATAAATATTCGTTACAATTTTTAAATATAAGTTACCCATAAACCATGTTTGTAGAGTTTTTATTCCAGAACACCTGCATTATCAAGAACACCTCTTGTTTTCCGTATATAGTCCTTGATCAAAGAGTACATTAGCTAGTTTTGAATCCTGGGTAAGCCCTAATTGAATACTAGAGTCAGGTATCTGGTGCTTAGGCTTGTTGGAGCAAAGCTAGGTGAGCTGGGAGAGCCTTTTAGAGGGTGTTGCTTCTACCTTGCTTCTCTGAGTCAAGAAGGAAGGAGTCAACACATCCAATTCCTCATCCAGACATTCCTCAAGCCTCCCTTTTGTGAATTGTTTCCTTTTTTCAAGCTGCCTTTGGTGTTTATTAGAGAATCTCAATGGGGCCCAAAGTGGGTGGGATCCACAGGATTTTGGGGCCCCACTGTGAGGCCCTCCCTGGGCTCTCTCTGAGCTGTGGCACCTGATTCTCTCATGATGTCCTTTCTGAGATTCATTCTCCTGAGCCCATCTTTATCTCATCCAGGATATATACTTTTTATCCCCACTGTCATTTATTGCTTCTGAATTATTATCACAGAATTTGAAGATGGGATTTAACCTGAAAAATTATCTAGTTCAATATCTTTTTCCCTTCACATATGTGTAAACTGAGGACCAGAGAGGCAGCCTAGATTAAGGAGAGTATACAGGAAAGAAGGGTGAAACATCAGGAACACCAACATTTAAAGGACAAGAAGGCAAAATAAGCTAAGGAGAGTCAGACACGTTGAAGGAAAACCAGGCTTGAGAAGTGATGGGGAAGCCGAGGGAGAAGTACAGGTCAGGAAGAAAGGAGGGGCTGAGAGCCCAGTGCTGTGAGAGGGGAAAGCATACTTTGGACAGGACCTTATGTGGGGAAAGCCAGGTTGCAGGGATTGAAGAAAGGTCAGAAGGAAACTCAGGAGTTGAAGTAACTTTGTCTTGGAAAGGAGGGAGGATTTCACTCTCCACTTACCTGTCTGAATGCTCCTGAACACCTGGAGCATTTGGTGGGCTTCACGGCCATGTAAACAGCAGGAAAAACTGACTAGTGAGACTGTGAAGAGCTAGCCTTGACTGCAAAGCCTCCTTGGGAACTATAGGATTCTTGTGGGGTAGAGGAACGGACTGTGGAGAGCAGGGGGGCAAAGCAGAAAGAGTCAACTTTCATACTTTTAGGTCATTGTTTTTTTAGTGGAGCACTATAGACTCTCAACTCTTTTAGGGAAATCGATGCTTTTGCAATATAATTTAATGGTTTTTTTCAAATTTCTGTAGCTTTCATTTGAGTAGTTGATGAAACAGACTACCTGCTAGTTACATGTTGCAGGGTTATTTTTCTGCCTGGGGGTGATTTTATTCTTAGGGGAAAAGGATGCTATTTCAAATATGTAAAAATGTAAATCTCAAACATTACATGCATCAGAGAACTCAAGGAAAAAGCTTTTATTCTCTTGAGACAAACACAAATAGCTCGTTTCTTCTACCTCTTGTTTGAAGCCACCGCATAAAGTGCTATCACAAACAAGCTCCAAGGATGAATTGTTTAGTGCTATAAAGTTTATTTGTGTGCAAATACACACACATGTCGCATTTATACTCCACATGTAGTTATACTCTCTAAGAGCACTTTAGAAGACTCAGTATAGATTTTATTCCGTGGAAAATAATAAATACAGACAAATTAGAAACCCACATGTTAAGATGTAAACAAATGATGGATATAAAAATTTCAAAATTTTCTACTAAAAGACTGAAATCTAGCCATTTGGTAATGGAATGCTGATTTCCTACTCGTGATGTTTTCCCTCTTTAAACCAGATGGTATTTCTCAAAATTCAGGTTATAAAGGCATAGCACAACTTGCATTTTTTTCCTATTTATGTTAAATGGTAAATTTCACATTGGCAGAGTGGCACCTCTGATGACCTTCTTATGGGAGAGACTTCTCATTCAGTACATGTGACTTTGTGACCATAATCCCTTACACAAGGGAATTAGGTCACCTCATTCCATCTCCACTTCAAATACCTTATGTTAAAAGTCTTCCACCAAAGTGAACATCGTTTTTTTCCTTCATATTTTCTACATAGTCTTCCTTTTGAAAATTCTTCAGCTGGGAGTTAGGATTCCATCAGTATCCCCAAGGTGGGTGGGGGTAGGAGTGAGCTTAGGAGAGTTTGATAGGCCTACAAGACCCAAAGCGATCAGGCAACTTCAAAACTAAGACACTGTATTTTGCATACTCAGAATCGAACCTCACATGTACTTTTAATTCCAGGTATTGTCTTATTTTCCCTGCTTTATTTCTAGGCCCTAGCAGAGTATCTGGCAGATAGTAGACTTTCACTAAATAGTTCTTGAATAAATAGATGAAAGATAATTCTTCTTCCTCCAAGAAACAAACATTTTCAAAGAAATGAACATATTCAATTGAGTCTAGGTGGCTGATTTTGTCAATTTTGTTCCCATTCCAAAGCAAAACATTCCATTATTTGGCCAAAAAGAAAATACACACACACACACACACACACAAAAGGAGAACAATACACAGGTATTCAGAGCTAATAGCCATAATATAGGTGTGTGGATGATTGGGCAGCAATACCCCTTACTGTGTTTGGGAGTAAGGCTTATCCAGCTGATGTCAAGAAATTGGGGTGCCAAAGTGAGTCACTCAGTCTTCCTGAGGTCACAAGGTTTCTTTTCCCACAGGTTTAGGTATACATGGTTATGTTCTAGCCTGTTCTATCAAAGCAGAAGATGAAACAGTGGAAAAATTGCTACATGTATGTGTAGATGACCTGGAGTTTGATCTCACTTCAGTTGCTAAATTCCTCCTGCTATCTCCTCTGCCATCCATGAAAACTAAGGGAGAATCTAATGTTTCACAATTGTAAAACCTCTTACAGGGTAGAGAGTCCCCATGTTGGAAGGTGTCTTTTGCAAAGACAAAATCATAACTGCCTGAATTGTAACAGATGTGAGGATGTATGTAGTCAGTACAGAATTTACAGCCTGGAGTACCGAGCATTGGCATGGTCACAAAAATAAATACCACCCCCCCCAAATCAATTCTTACGTGAGCCAGTGATTTAACGTTCTTTCAATCATTCTCAAAGCTATGGGATAAATAATATGAAGACCTGCTCCTTCAGTGAATTGTTTAGTGTCTTTTAGGAGAAAAATAGTAATCCAGCAACAACGAAAGTATAATAACAAAGCATTGTCCACCAGAGTTGTCAAATAATTACCCCAATTATCTACTTCATTTGTCAGTGGACATTTGAAATAGCCTTACAAATGATTGGCAGTGTTCCATGATATGAAGAAATTACCGGCCAGCATAAAATTTGTAGATTAAATTTTGATTCAACAACTAGTTCAAATGCCTGCTTTGAGGTAACCATTGTGCTCTCAAGTATGACATGACGGATCCTATAATAATGTACTTGTTATAGAACTTACTTGGCCGTGTAGCTACGTGGGGAGTCCCTCTGCTTGTCAAACCTTGCTCAGCAGCAGCGCTGAGGCTGTTTGGAGATCCTCGAAGTCTCTTGTAAACTGTAACTAAAGTAAGGTCAGTGGTGGAACTGAGGCAATATAGCCGACTGCGTTGCATCAGGGCCCCCTGGGCTATGAGGAACCTGTGTGACTTGACAAGTTTCAAATGGTAATGAATGTGGCTATTGAATAGTCTGTCTAGCTTATTCCCGTTTTATCCCTGAATCTAACACACTGCCTAGCTTGTAGTTGCTGCATATATTTAGCATACATTTGTTGCGTTAATCTATTCAGAGCTAAGCAAATTGCTGCAAGGAACATGCAGAAAAGAAGAAAAAGATCATCCTCTGCCCAAATAAGTTTGTTTGTTAAATATTCAATAAAGTTAACAAACTTCTTTTTCACTCTGGAGCATCAAATCTTTAGTTTGTATTGTGAATCTTCAGGAGAAGGATTTATTTAGCAAAGCAATTTCCTAAGCTTTTTTTTTTTTTTTGAGTGTAAAAGTTCTCAAAGTACTGATTAGCCTCTCTCTGCAGTACTTGGACTAATGCATTTATAAATCAGTATGATATAATAAGAAAAAAAAAAGAGCTTCAACTGAATTTTGTTTGCTACTTTTAGAAGAACTATGTGTGTGTGTGTGTGTGTGTGTGTGTGTGTGTGTGTGTGTGTGTGTGTGTGTGTGCTGGGCCTCCGTGACAGTAGAATACGTAAATTCTCTAAATATTTGAATGTATCTATGACAACTATAATGTATTCTGATAATGATTGGAGTAATAAATTATTCTGTGAGCTCTGAAGTAACAAAGTCCTGATTTAATCTGCTCTACACTTGAAAAACCAAATTATGTTATACTGAAGATTACACAAGCACTGGGTAGGGGGGTGGCGGTCTGGTGTGCGTCTACATCCAAAACATTAGGGGGATTTGTTAATTGTTAAAGATCACTGTGCCCCATTTCCCCTCCAGAGTTTCTGGAGACAGACATAGGGAGGCCTAGGAATCTGCATTTAAAAGGATCCTAAATGATTCTAAAGCAGTTAAGTCAATGGACAACAGTCTGAGTAATACTTATATAAACCTCACAATATACCATTATGCTGGTCAAATGTATTGCTTTCCTAATCCAGGGTTTCCCTCTTTTGCTGGTTCATACCTTTTAAACACTTAAATCTCCTCTGGTTTTGGAACAAATTATAGGACCCCTAGATTATGATACAGAGATTTATGTCCTTACAGAGAGAAGGAAAGTCTAACTCAGACTTTTCTTTGAGACTTATTTTTACTAGTTATACTTATTTGTAAGAGCTTGTTTTAGCAAGGATTGGTCTTATAGATTGAGTTGGAAGCTATAGGAATGATGGGGAGGGGAGGAATGCCATCTAAGCAATGGAGATTGGGCAAATGCCCTTCAAGATCAGACTCCCTCATACCTGTCAAGTTGACAAAATTGCAGAGTTACGGTTTCTGTAAATGATATAGCCCCATACCTGGCATATAGTAAGCAGTTAATATTAGCAGTTATTATCTTGAGTGGCAGTGGTCTATAGCTCCTCCATTATAATATTTGCCATCTTAATTGAATCCAGTGATAATGATGATGCTGTCATTAAAAATAAAACAAAACTATATAATCTTACATGGAGTACGGCCTTGGATCTCAATAAATTCGGGATTGAATATTAGCTCCATCCCTCAAATTTACAAGTTTTATGAACTTGGGCAAGTTATTTAACTTGTGTTAACCTGTTTCCTCACCAGTAAATAGGGATAGAGTACCTAAGGATAAATGATGCTGTCATCATTGCCATTAACTTTGAGTTACTTAAGTACTTGGCAATTCAGTGTCCTCATGAGATCGATGTAAGTGTTCCTGAATTTTTCTAAACTTCATTTCACTACCTTGAGTTCATTGAGAAGATTCCTTGACTTTCCCAACAGAAGTAAGAGAATGCCCAGAGCTCAGGGCTAGCTGGATTTCCAGGATCCACTCCAGTCAGGGAATGAGTGAGAATAGCAGGCATCTGTGAGGTGTGGGATGGAGAGGAACCAGATTCTAATCCAAGGCAAGGATGAGCTCAAGTAGAAAGAGAAGGTCCAAAGTGTCAAGATCAAGGTGGGACTGAGGAGAGAAAGCAATGCATTGAAGCAAAAGTTTGGAAACAGTGGTTAGGCAAGGCAAACTGAGTGTGTCCCAGAGGAAATATCTGGAAATATTCTCCCAGGCAACTCGCCAGCATGGGAGGAGCCTTTCAAGAAAGTGCTAGATGCAGCCCTTGGTAGATAAAGAAACTGTTAAGGGAACCATGGCAGTTTGGACAATGCCAAGTAGTATGTAAGTTATCATTACTCTTACTTTCCGTATTATACTGTGAGCTCCTTGAGACCAGGATCTGTGTCTAATCCCATTTTGAACCCCTGAATTGCTAGAAGTCAGAGAGTAAATGTTTAATATAAATTGGTTCAAAGAGATCAAGGGTTAGCCTTATATATCCCCTTTCCTTCAATGTCTAGGCCACTTTTTAAATATCTAGGACTCCTTAAGCTTGATTATAGGTTTTGAGAAAGTTTTTCATATTTTAGTCAGTCCAATATTCTTTGTAATAAGAACACAAATTTATTTTATGTATCTAGAATAGTTTCTGGGCCAGAATATATTTCCTACTTAGTAACAGTGTGTATATTGTAACAGCAAGGGAAATCTAGGAGCATTTTGGAAACTTCAGTGTTTTCCATAACTTTTTTGTTTTACAAAGGCTTATAAAGATATATGAAAATAACAATGGAAAAAGTAATTATTACTTTTCCAGATAAAATCTGTATTATTAGTTTGATGTGAACTTGATAAATTTAAAACTTGGCCCAAATGACGAAGTACAATTTTGGATTGCAGTGACCATGTTCAAGGATTTCTTACAAGTCAATAGGTGTGCAATAGAGAGGCATATATTTGTGATATCACCGATGGAAAATGAGAAAATGGGTGGTACTTAAAAATAAAGATGTTTAAAAAAAAGAAAGGAAAGGAGATTAGGAGACATTTCTTACAAATCTCATCATTGTCTCTTAATTTTCAAAGAAAGTAATCACAGGAAAATTTAGGAATATTTACATAAAATTTTAAAGAACTGGATTATATTATAATATCTTTTTCAAACATCAACATACTTCACAACCTGCAATATCCTTAATCAGAGAAGATTTCTTTTTCATTCTCTTGGTTGGGAGCAGCACTTAGATGCAGAGGTTTAATTCTTGATAAATCAGACACTCAAAGATAGAGTCTGTGATTAGGAGCTGTCTGCTTCTCGATTCTGAAGGTGGGTTGATCTGGGCCCTCCGGATTGTAACTGAGGATGGAGAGTGTACTTGGCTTTCTGGTGTGTGTTTAGAATGGAAAGAACTCTTGCCGTGATAGTTGCCAGAATAAAGATGGTTAAAGTCAATTAATGTTAAATTCTGATATAGGAAGTATTGCATCTTTCTTTTACTCTTTTTGTCTTACATCTTTTAGCTCTTCTCTATTTTAGAGTACATCGTCACCATTATCCTTAAACTCACTAAAAATAGAACCTGTCATGTATTGAATTTCTACAGTAGTTTGCCCTCAATTTTGGTTCTGCTTTTCTTTGCCGTTAACTGTAATAATAATTTTAAAAAATATTTATTTATTTATTTTTGGCTGTGTTGGGTCTTTGTTGCCGTGCGTGGGCTTTCTCTAGTTGCGGTGAGCAGGGGCTACTCTTCGTTGCAGTGCGCAGGCTTCTCACTGCGGTGGCTTCCCTTGTTGAGGAGCACAGGCTCTAGGCACATGGGCTTCAGTAGTTGTGGCACGCAGGCTCAGTAGTTGTGGCTCACGGGCTCTAGAGAGCAGGCTCAGTAGTTGTGGCTCACTGGCTTAGTTGCTCCGCGGCATGTGGGATCTTCCCGGCCCAGGGCTCGAACCCATGTCCCCTGCATTGGCAGGTGGATTCTTAACCACTGCGCCACCAGGGAAGCCCAACTGTAATAATAATTTTTTTAAAAAATGACAGCTATCACTTATTGCATATTTACTCTGTTCCCAGCATGGTGTTAAGTAGCACATACATATTCACCATTACAATCACCTCTCTCGTAGTCATTCTAAATGTAAATGATTACTAACTACACTGAAACTACAAGAAGGCTTAGTCCTTGTTTCTGACTCAGGAATCTTATGTTTTTTCAAGGCCTTTTTCCCCTTGTGTTTACTGCTTTGTGGTGGTGGTTACTGAGACCCCTGATAATGCTGCAGTCAGTTCTCTAAGCCTTTGGTGGTTCCTGTCACCTACAGTTTTCCTTCTAATGGTTTTCTCAAGGAGCAGGATCCAGATGTCTCTCTGGATCTTATTCAGCTTTGGATTCTACTATTTTTTTCTCCTTTTATTATTGTTGGTATAATTTTGTGTTTCTTGTTTAAAGTTACAGTTGAAGGAAAAAAATCATCATCATTTTCAGACTACCCAAACTTCTTTATCTCTACAAGCAGGTTATTTTGTCTTACATAAATGTCAACTTTTCATCTATAGTTATTAGTTAAGAATATTAATAGTTCTGAGCAAATATAAAACTAATTGAACTTCCATGAACATGACTGTATTTAAAGTTTGATTGAATTTTGGGTCAGGCAGTTCTGTTTCGTGCCAGTGTTCCCACTTCCATCAGAGCCATGGCTGAGCGCTGGGCACTTGGCTTTCAGTTCATTCTCTTCTACCACTCCAAGTTTTCGCATTTAATACTTACAAAGTGCTTTACAGTCACAAAATACCCTATAATAACCAAGACTTTATCAGGAGACTTGCTTTATGAATGAAGGAGGGAGAGCTGCACATCCAAGGGAGCACCGATGTCTTCCGATTCAGAAGCAGTGGACACAGCACCAGGTACAGTAGTTTGTCCAGTTCATCACCCTGGCCGAGGGAACAGGTGACCAGGGACCTCTGTGAAGCTGCCTTTGAACACTGAGATACAGAAGTCACAACTCTGCCTGCAGATCTCAGCTGCCTTTGGAACGCATTGTGACTGCTAACACAAATGAGCGCGTTTCTCTTCATTGTGGCAGCACTTGTGCAGCTGAACTGCAAAAACACATGAGGTGACTGGCCTTAGGCTGGGATGATCATGTCTTCTAATCAACTTCAAAAATCTTTGCTCCAATTTTAGACAGACTCCCCTGACCCCTCCTCACCCAGGAGGAATGGACACCTCTGGTTTCATTTCAGCAGGCAGTGCTCCAGGTCCTAGAAAAGGAACCCATGTATTCTTACATATATACATACCACTAAATATATGGTATATTTGTAAATGCATTGAAAAATGTCTGGAATTCTATCCAAGAAGATCTTAAGAGTGGTAGTGTATATACATATAAAACCACACTCATATTATCTTTGTGCCATTGAACCATGAAATGCACACTCCTTTGAATGCCCTGCAAGAGAGCTCTTGTACAGTTAGTTACCTAGTGCTTACTCTGGGAAGAATGTAAGCCCTGTCAATCCTGTCCATCTCTTTAGCCTCACACAATCCCAAATGCCCATTTCTACAACCTTCCAACATTCTTCCATGGAAGAGGGGGAGGTAAAGGTGATAGGACTTTGAGCCAAGAGCAAGAGGTTTAAGGCATTTAAGAAATTGCCCTTGTGATTTTTAAAAATCTGAGACTAAATCTATTATTATTTAGTCAAAAACTAACATTTTACAAATCATTTAAAGATACACAATAAATCAATTGTGTCTTGTAATGGGACCAAGTAGCTTGGGGACAAAAGTATGGGGACTTTTCATGTACACATTTTCAAATCTTTTGAATTTTGAATTATGTGAATATACTATCTACTTTTAACGATAATGAAAATTTTAAGTCTTTCCAAAATCTTTTCTGCCAATTATTTTACATTCCCCTGCCAAAAAATCAGTGTGTGGTGTGCTGTGCGGTGGGGCCTCCAAAGCTGGGATTCAGGGTCAGAGCAAAAGTTTTAAAACAGTTCTGTTACTATTTCGATTGAATTTTTGAGGGACACCCCCAAAATAAAAGATTAAGTGACAATAAAAAGAAGGAAATTTGTGAAAGATGGTCCAAGAGTTCTCTCCTCTGGGCCCAGATTTGTTTACAACTGAGTTTCAGCCAACCTTTTAAATGGGTTATTTCTATGCTAGTTGAACTGTTTCTGTTTATGGAAAAAGGTGTTCTTCAATCCATTTTAAAGGATACCTCTGACATCAAAACCTGATGAAGACAGCATAAAAAAAGAAAAATACCTGCCAATTTCCCCTTTTTTTTGAACAGCACAAGGTTTTCATAGCTTCACTGTCCTGCTGTATGATCGCCCACTATTGAGAATGAGATTCAGAAGCATCTCTCAGAGATGCTGTGTGTTCCTGTCTACATTTTTTACAGATGCAACTTTAGATGCAGATAGGAAGGAAGAACAAAGGGTGTGGGGGGAAGTAGATCATCAGCTCTAGCCAAAGATTAGGCTTCTGTTTTTTTTTTATTACTGTTACAAACTAGATTCCAGTGGAAATCTTCCCTGCAATACGCACACGAGTGCACACACACGCCATACATACATCACACCACATGCGAAACCCACTTCTCTATTTGTTTTATTCATTTCTACTTGTCCACATCTCTGTAGTGGTCTTCAGTATCGGGTCCGTGGCTGCCAGGCCACAAAATGCTTCTGGTGGTGCATCTCCCACCAACTCCTCAGTCTACCCTTGTCCTCAAACTCTTACCCTCCAATCTGGGAGCTTTCTCTCATTTGCTTTCCAGGTATGCTACTTCTCAGTAACCCAGCTCCTGTCAGTTTGCAATAGGTTCCATTAATCTCGTTCATTTAGTACTATTCTCTCAGGGACCCATTCCCATTTTCTTATGTGTGGATCCTTTTTGTACATCTTCTTGGGAACTTGGGGAAAGGCAGCCCTTGTTACCATCTTGTCTGGCAGTATCTTTACAGCACTTAATTAAATAATGTACCTGTACATTTTACTGAAACTGATTCTTAGATTCTCTGTCTGAAGCATCCCTCTTATCGTGAAATGAGAAAATGAGGGCATGCTTTTTATCTTTTCATAGTACTTTTTATTGTGAGAGCAATTTGATTTTACTTTGAATGGAATTTCCTTCTTATAGAATTAAAAATAAAGAAAAAAATGTATTTCATCTATTTCTCGCTTATGTGTCTTGAGTAATGCTGTCTCATATTTGTCTTCCTCTTGCATATCAGGCAGAACAATTAGCTGTCCCTGTACAATTATTCTTGCTCCTGTATAAAGAATTAGCAGTGGTTCCCATGCATTTTTGGAATTCTATTTCTTATCTTTTATACCACACTACTCTCTCATAACCAGTTCTAGCTGCAAATCTATTACAAATTATTTTACGGGCAATTTATTCTTTTCTTTCCAAAGTCTGAGTATGATTTTTTTTTCCCATTACGATGATGTGCCAAGTGTTTCAATTCATAATTTCCCAGGAATTCCTTTAATGTCCAAAGTGTCTGATAAAATACACATGGGCTCTCAAGCTTCCATTTCCTTCAGTATATTTTCAGTTATAGATAGTGAAGCGCTTGGACTTCCTGAGCTCCCATATATAATCTCCCATAACTGCTGCAGATCTCTAGCTGCTTCCTTCATCACTCAAACTGGGGGTCTCAGGTGGGTCGGTGTGCAAGATAGTCCACGTGGGATTTTAAACTGCGTTTGTTTAGAATCACAGATTGATGCTTGCCACCACTGCCTCTCGAACACATTCAGAAAGAATAATAAAAGCTCTAGCAGCCTGGTTTATTTTCCCATCCACCCCAACATAACTACTGGAGAGGAATCATCATGGTGAAGTGGAAATATTACAAACTCAGAGTCAACAGAACTGGACTGAATGCGGCTTTACCACTTATTACATGCATGACTTCAGACAAGGCACTTGACTTTCCTGAGCCTCAGTAAAATGGGGTTGATATTAGAAGCTCCCTAAGAGCCAGGACTCTTCTGAAGATTGAAAAGGTAATGAAGGAGCTTATAAATGAGAGCTTTTTTTTTTTTTACTCTACAGTTGACATTTTATTTATTTATTTATTTATTTATTTTAACATCTTTATTGGAGTATAATTGCTTTACAATGGTGTGTTAGTTTCTGCTTTATAACAAAGGGAGGAGGTATGGGGATATATGTATATGTATAGCTGATTCACTTTGTTATAAATGAGAGCTTTTGAAATAGGGTGAAGTGCGGCAATGCTCTGACTTGTGTTGAAGCTTATATAATCAAGATCCATAGGCCCAGGTCTTAAAGGCTGGTGGTGAGAGCAACTCTCTCCCTCTTCCCCAAGTCCCACTCCCATCAGTCGCTGTCACTTTGCTCTGCCAGCAGCTCACTGGCTCATGCTTGAGGACAGGTTTGTCCTGAAACAGAAAACGCATCAGAGTGCCTAGGCTGAGGCCAGGGGCGGGCTCACCCTCAGCACTGCTCGGCTTGGGGCATGTTAATTTCCAAGCGGAGGAGTCCAGTGGGCAGTTAGATTTAGAAACAGGGAGCTCAGTAAGCTTAAAAGTCAACAGTGAGGACTCGAACCAAGGAAATAATCCCCAATAGAAAATAAGCCTTTTGCATTAGTATACCTGTATAGTATTCTTTACAAAAGAAGGAAACAATTAGAGGCCACCCAAACATCCTGTAATAGAGGATTAAGTACACTGGAAAAAAATCACTTGGTGATACTGTATACAATTTTAATGGTTATATTTATGGATACTTTAGGCAATTCAGAAACTATCTAGGTTGTAGTGCCTAATAACAAAGCAAAATGAAAAACTAAATATACAGTTTGATCTCAGCTATGTAAAAAAAAAATTGTAAAAAAATATTTCACATGAAATACACCAACGTGTTAACAGTGAGTGTCTCTGGATTGTGAGTTTAAGGTGATTTCGATTCTCTGAATAATTTTCTATAATTTTAGATCTCTAGTCATGGCCATATTTTGAGAAAAAGGCAGAAAGGGTGGTTTTGCTAGAACAGTGGCTGGGGTTTTATGAGGGGCATTATCTTAGAGTTTGCCTGGCCCGGGTCAGCCCCTCAGGCTGTCACCTTCCAGTGTTATCAGAAGGTCGCTAGCAAATGAAGTTGGCTAGTCGAGAGGTATTTTATCATGGCTAAAGGGAAAGGCAATAAATCACCCCTGCCCACAGCAGAAATCACCTCCCCAGTGAGGGAAAGCTTGGGCTCCTCGGCCTGAACAGTGCTGAACAAAACACAGGCAACTTCTGGCTCTTGGCATTTCCCTTTTCATGCATTATGCTGACCCTCCTCGTCACATGTAATTAATTAGATTTCCACTTACCGAATAGTATCACAATCCAGGTCTGCGTCCCCGTGTTTACTCCCAAGTCACATCTGTGTCTTTCACAGGCATTCTTCTGGCTCACTTCCATCGCTGATTATTCATATCCATTGTGTGTGAATTTTATTTCTAAATTCTTAGAAAACACTTTAGCCTCATCCTAATATACTAATAATGGCATACGTTCATTTCCACAACAGGAAAATAACTTTTGAAAAGGTGCAGAGACTGGTTTGTTGGATTGTTTTTTAAACACTCCCATGAATGCACCTAGTTGTGTGTTTTTAAAGTAATCATTCTGGGGGGCAAATACTATTGTCATTGCCAAAAGCATTCTTGAGTTTGTCCCTCTAGCTTGATCATCTGCCAAATTGTCCAAATTCAAAAATCATTTTTGACAGTTTCCAAATTACTAATTGACACTCAGAGGGCATAGAAGATGTCCTGAAAAATCTACAAGAGACTCTGGAGGCAAGATCCACAGAGGAGACCCAGAGATTACTTGTGCTAGGTTGTGACAGTTTCCCTGGAACGAGTGTCCACTTGGAAGAGTAAGACAATCAGGATCCACAAGCCCCAGAAAGTCAGCCGAAATATCACTTGGTAACTTAGAGGCAAATCTCATTATCACTCAGAGCTTGACGTAACCCCAGTTTCAGGCGAAACTAGAAGTCACCGACTCTTGGGTTCACTTCTAGTGTATAGCAAATGAAATTCTTCTATGGCCCGTAAGAAGGTTTTTATCACCCTCAATCCCATAGTTCCAGAAAGTTAAGAGGAAGAAGGCTAGGATTTGATGGGTACCATTTGATGAGCACCTACCATAGACAAGATATAATAAGATATATGTATTTCTCAAATATGTAATATTTTAATTTTCATAGCAACCATCAAAAATATATTAACATCCATATTTTACAGAAGAGATAGAGATGAGTAGTTTGTCAAAGGTTATTTTTAGAAAATGGTTGTGCTAGAATTTGAATCCAGTTTTCTACAGCCCAAACTTGCTCTACTGCCCCATAAAGTAGAATTCTCACAAGATTTATTCTTGCTCTTTGGGAAAGGGCTTTATTTTCCATTTTGGGAATCTGAGAATTAGTGCATCGTACAAAGGAAATTTGTCAGAATAAAATTGGTCCCTCTGGTTCTGTGGGGAGTTACAGGCCTGCAGCACCAGAGAGATAGTCCAATGTTAATAGGGTGAGCTTTATGAGATGCTTGGAAAGCAAGGATGTACTCTTCCCAAGTGCAGATTTCTACTTGACACTTTAAGAAAAATGCAGACAGCAACAGTAATAATAATAAGAGCTTACATTTATTGAGGGTTTTCTCTGCACCAGGCCCTGTGCCTAGAACTGCACCTGCAATGGTGGTTAAATGTGGGCTTTCCTCAGCCAGAAATATACCTTCCCAAGGGACAAAGTATCAAATGTGTCTCTTGAGGGGTTGCTTAAGAACAATATTTAATTATGGAAAATAGCACTTTAAATATTTTATATATATGTGTGTTTTATATGTATATGGAAAATAACACTGTAAATATTTTATATATGTGTGTGTTTTATATGTATATGGAAAATAGCACTGTAAATATTTTATATATATGAATTTGTTTACATAAGTATATATATAATTGGAGACTGGGGCATATGCCTCTCTCAAGACAGTGTTAAGGAATCACTAACAGTTTCTCCAGGAACATTTAACTGCTCTTTAATTTAGCTAGTTATGCTCTGAGAAGTGAATGAAAGCTGTTGGAAAGAGAGTGCAAATTATACAGATTCAGTCCACTTGTAGTGATAAGCATAATGGATCTGGCAATAATGAGTGCAAATTGCATGAAAATGTAAATGAATTAGAAAATGATGCAGAATTAGGCTATGAAGGTGAAGATTTCTCTTTGTTTCTGTGGGTTGTTTTCTTTTTGTGAGCTAAGGCTAATGTTTACCCAAAGCATCGTGGCTCCCACCCATTCCTTTCTCATATTGGCAGCATTTAGCATCGATACGTATATACATATACTTGTGGGCCATATAAACAGCACACGACACAGATAAGCAGTAATAGTTTATCACTTTTCTGTCATTCTAGATTTAACAGTGAAGAGTCTCCTCTAATTTTAAGGGACTTCACTCCCATAAAGTTTCTCTTGTGTTTTCTGGGGCGTAATTCTTCTACGCAGTCTACATTTTCTGTTCTCTGTGACCCTGATGCTACATTCTTTCCTCAGGCAAATGTCTTATTGATGGTACTCAGGGTTTTGCTTAAACAGGGAGGCCAGGGTAGCCCTGGGAGTGTGAAATCAGTGTATTCACAGTTCTTGTGTCTCACTGTGACTCTATTAGACCACCCCTTAAGAGTCTTAATTTAAGTAAATCTATGATTCTGGATAAACCATGCTAGTGAGAAAAAAGTTACTATATACACTGTCAAGAAACAGAGGCCTGTTGATTCTAATATTAACAAAGTACAATGATTTTCCAAATTATTTTTATTATAACTTCAATGACTTCTATTTTTATAGTTCCATAGATTGTACAAAATACTTTTGCCTATGTGATGTCACTTTGCCACCACATGAGTTAGTTATTGTTATGCTCATTTTGCTAGTGAAAAAATTTAAACTCAGGAATGTTATAATTTATTTGTCATCACAGAAACATTAAGAGTCAGAGCCAGAAGTACAACTTGGATTTTTTTTTTTTAACATCTTTATTGGAGTATAATTGCTTTCCAATTGTGTGTTAGTTTCTGCTTTATAACAAAGTGAATCAGCTATACATATACATTTATCCCTATATCTCCTCCCTCTTGCATCTGCCTCCCTCCCACCCTCCCCATCCCACCCCTCCAGGTGGTCACAAAGCACCGAGCTGATCTCCCTGTGCTATGCGGCTGCTTCCCACAAGCAGGCTATTTTACATTTGGTAGTGTATATATGTCCATGCCACTCTCTCACTTCGTCCCAGCTTACCCTTCCCCTTCCCCATATCCTCAAGTTCATTCTCTAGTAGGTCTGCGTCTTTATTCCCGTCTTGCCCCTAGATTCTTCATGACCATTTTTTTTTTCTCTTAGATTCCATATATATGTGTTAGCATACGGTATTTCTTTTTCTCTTTCTGACTTACTTCACTCTGTATGACAGACTCTAGGTCCATCCACCTCACTACAAATAACTCAATTTCGTTTCTTTATATGGCTGAGTAATATTCCATTGTATATATGTGCCACATCTTCTTTATCCATTCATCTGTTGATGGACACTAAGGTTGCTTCCACGTCCTGCCTATTGTAAATAGAGCTGCAGTGAACATTATGGTACATGACACTTTTTGAATTATGGTTTTCTCAGGGTATATGCCCAGTAGTGGGATTGCTGGGTCGTATGGTAATTCTATTTTTAGTTTTTTAAGGAACCTCCATACTGTTCTCCATAGTGCCTGTATCAATTTACATTCCCACCAACAGTGCAAGAGGGTTCCCTTTTCTCCACACCCTCTCCAGCATTTATTGTTTGTAGATTTTTTGATGATGGCCATTCTGACCAGTGTGAGATGATATCTCATTGTAGTTTTGATTTGCATTTCTCTAATGATTAATGATGTTGAGCATCCTTTCATGTGTTTGTTGGCAATCTGTATATCTTCTTTGGAGAAATGTCTATTTAGGTCTTCTGCCCATTTTTGGATTGGGTTGTTTGCTTTTTTGTTATTCAGCTGCATAAGCTGCTTATAAATTTTGGACATTAATCCTTTGTCAGTTGCTTCATTTGCAAATATTTTCTCCCATTCTGAGGGTTGTCTTTTAGTCTTGTTTATGGTTTCCTTTGCTGTGCAAAAGCTTTTAAGTTTCATTAGGTCCCATTTGTTTATTTTTGTTTTTATTTCCATTTCTCTAGGAGCTGGGTCAAAAAGGATCTTGCTGTGATTTATGTCATAGAGTGTTCTGACTATGTTTTCCTCTAAGAGTTTGATAGTGTCTCACCTTACATTTAGGTGTTTAATCTATTTTGAGTTTATTTTTGTGTATGGTGTTAGGGAGTGTTCTAATTTCATACTTTTACATGTACCTGTCCAGTTTTCCCAGCACCACTTATCGAAGAGGCTGTCTTTTCTCCACTGTATATGCTTGCCTCCTTTATCAAAGATAAGGTGACCATATGTGCGTGGGTTTATCTCTGGGCTTTCTATCCTGTTCCATTGATCTATATTTCTGTTTTTGTGCCAGTACCATACTGTCTTGATTACTGTAGCTTTGTAGTATAGTCTGAAGTCAGGGCACCTGATTCCTCCAGCTCCATTTTTCGTTCTCAAGATTGCTTTGGCTATTTGAGGTCTTTTGTGTTTCCATACAAATTGTGAAATTTTTTGTTCTAGTTCTGTGAAAAATGCCAGTGGTAGTTTGATAGGGATTGCATTGAATCTGTAGATTGCTTTGGGTAGTAGAGTCATTTTCACAATGTTGATTCTTCCAATCCAAGAACATGGTATATCTCTCCATCTATTTGTATTATCTTTAATTTCTTTCATCAGTGTCTTATAATTTTCTGCATACAGGTCTTTTGTCTCCTTAGGTAGGTTTATTCCTAGGTATTTATTCTTTTTGTTGCAATGGTAAATGGGAGTGTTTCCTTAATTTCACTTTCCGATTTTTCATCATTAGTGTATAGGAATGCAAGAGATTTCTGTGCATTAATTTTGTATCCTGCTACTTTACCAAATTCATTGATTAGCTCTAGTAGTTTTCTGGTAGCATCTTTAGGATTCTCTATGTGTAGTATCATGTCATCTGCAAACAGTGACAGCTTTACTTCTTTTCCGATTTGGATTCCTTTTATTTCTTTTTCTTCTCTGATTGCTGTGGCTAAAACTTCCAAAACTATGTTGAATAATAGTGGTGAGAGTGGGCAACCTTGTCTTGTTCCTGATCTTAGTGGAAGGTATATTTTTGAGTTGGATAAACTAGGGCTTGAATTCTGACTTCCACATTTACTGGCTATATGAAATTGTGCAAGTTATTTAATCTTTTGGAGTCTCGATTTTCTTGTAAGTAAAATGGGGGGATATTTACTTTAGTGTTGTGATAAATGAGTTATATGTGAAGCACTGGTATGGAGTATATGTTCAATAAAGAGAAGGTATGGTTATTATTCTAGAGAGTTTCCCAAATCTTTTTATGCTCAAGTAACACTCTTTGAGAAGCATTCTTTGGAGGCTGTGTGTGTGTCTGGCGGGGGGGGGGTGGGGAGTGGATGTCATTATTTCTGTAGCTTTTTGTTTGGGGTCTGCTTTGGAATTATGCTTTTTCATTAATTCAAGAAGAAATACATGTATAGTCTCTGTTTTATTACTACTTCCAATAAATGCCTTGACATGATTTCAGAAAAACTCTTAAAACAGTACCTCACAGAAATATATTGCTTAATGTAGCACATTGTATAATAGAGAAAATGGCTCTATGCCAGTGAGTTCTGGCTCTCTCCTGGTCCCCTTCCAAATGGGAAGAAACAGCTTAGCCTGTGAGCAAGTCCTTGAGCAGAAGAGATGAAAATCAGAAGGCTATCACCTCATTCTGGGCCTCCTGCCTATTAGAAAAGGCTCCAGAGAGCACTGAGTAATGTCAGGAGATAATATATTGGAATATGCCAGTGCACTCATATCCTATATATATCACCTTTCCCTAGTTCCGCTGAGACACTCATTATTTTGAGAATGGTTGGATTATTATGAAAGAGAAACTGTTAAATTTTTATCTTCCAAATTTGGCTTTTGCAGTCCAATGCAGAGAAACAGTTGTGAAAGGTGAAGCTATTGATGTGTAAGACCCAAGCTCTTTGAGAGGAGAAAAGCATTTCAAAAATCCAAAGGGAAATCCCGGAAGGAGCAGTGCCTAAAGTTAATCTGCCCACAGTAGAAATGAAGAAGAGGGTAGATGACCAGTCATAAGTCCCCACCCTAGGGGATAAAGGGAGGGCAGGGCTGGGGGAAACCCACAGAGTGAAGAGAGGAGAGAGACTGGGGAGGAGGCCAGTGGACTCCATGTTTTGGAGCGTCCTCATGGAGGGGCGGGGTCAACCTGACGAAACGCCCATTGTCTGCCGGAGTGAGACTTTCCATGGCCACAACCATGAGGCTGCAGGGCGTGAGTCTCACTGGCAGACTTTCCATCACAGTTTGATGGCTGCTGCTGAGGTGCTGTGTTAGTGCCCTTATTATGTCTATGAGGGCTCCCTACAGAAATGGCCTTCGACCCTCTGGCAGGAGTGATGCTGTCTGCCTTGACACTTCACCTGACCCATCTAGAGTAAGTTGTGTGGCTAATCCTCCACTTCACAGCACAGGACACTCAACAGCAGCCCCTGAACAAAAGAATGGGGTCCTGAATTTACCACTGGGCGTGCTGGCCTCAAGCCCCAACATCTGGACCTAAGAGGTTGAACAGAAAAGGCTTTATTTTTCCCAATGGGAAAAATAGCCAAACATACTGCCAGTTTTTTTTTATATATATACAAATTATAGCCATAACTCTCTGTGAAGAATAAACATGATATACTTTGTAAGAATGATATATATCCTGTTTTTCACATGAAAGTTGGGCACTTTATTAGTTTATGAGTAAGTAGTAGGAAAACTATTGAACAGCAGAGACTGTGTTTAATAAGAGGCAGCCGAGTCTTCAGTGGGAGGAAAAGCAGAGATAATAAAAGGTGAGTTATTTGATTTTCCATTCCAGAAATCATTTTGAGACAAATGCTGCTTGCAAGGAGATCATCCTTCCTATTTAACTTGTAGCATGTTACTTAGAAAGTTTGCTGGACTTGGCTGTATGGATCTTTCAGCTTCAAAGTACCTTCATAGGTATTATTCCATTTACTCCTTTTTACCCTCATGAAGGAGGAAAACAGATATTAGTAAATCCTATTTTACAAAGAACAAAGTAGGGTTTGTAGGGTAGGGAAATTGAGAAACAAAGGAACTAAGTGATCTTGGGAAAAGCTATTGCCATGGATCCCTTTTGACACTGACAAGGTGGTGTTGACAATCATTTGGTAAATGCATGTATGAAGAAAATGTATATTGTTCTGAAATGAATGTTTTCAAATCTTCCGGGAGTGTTGCCGAATCTGAATTTCTCCAGGAAATCGTATATACTATTCCCATGCAATTTAGGGACTTTGGAAGGGGAACAGCAGCTTTGATTTTATAATAATACTGTTAGTTCCTCATTTTTTTTTTTTTTTTACTGGGTTTTGGATATTTTATTTTATTTTATTTTTTTAACATCTTTATTGGAATATAATTGCTTTACAATGGTGTGTTAGTTTCTGCTTTATAACAAAGTGAATCAGTTATACATATACATATGTTCCCATATCTCTTCCCTCTTGCATCTCCCTCCCTCCCACCCTCCCTCTCCCACCCCTCTAGGTGGTCACAAAGCACAGAGCTGATCTCCCTGTGCTATGCAGTTGCTTCCCACTAGCTATCTATTTTACGTTTGGTACTGTATATATGTCCATGCCACTCTCTCACTTTGTCACATCTTACCCTTCCCCCTCCCCATATCCTCAAGTCCATTCTCTAGTAGGTCTGTGTCTTTATTCTCATCTTGCCACTATGTTCTTCATGACCTTTTTTTTTCCCCTTAGATTCCATATATATGTGTTAGCATACTGTATTTGTTTTTCTCTTTCTGACTTACTTTACTCTGTATGACAGACTCTAGGTCCATCCACCTCACTACAAATAACTCCATTTTGTTTCTTTTTTTTTTTTTTAAATAACTTTATTTATTTATTTATTTATTTTTGGCTGTGTTGGGTCTTCGTTTCTGTGCAAGGGCTTTCTCTAGTTGTGGCGAGCGTGGGCCACTCTTAATCGCGGTGCGCGGGCCTCTCACTGTTGCGGCCTCTCTTGTTGCGGAGCACAGGCTCCAGACGCGCAGGCTCAGTAGTTGTGGCTCATGGGCCTAGCTGCTCCGTGGCATGTGGGATCTTCCCAGACCAAGGCTCGAACCCATGTCCCCTGCATTGGCAGGCAGATTCTCAACCACTGCGCCACCAGGGAAGCCCCATTTCGTTTCTTTTTATGACTGAGTAATATTCCATTGTATATATGTGCCACATCTTCTTTATCCATTCATCCGATGATGGACATTTAGGTTGCTTCCATGTCCTGGCTATTGTAAATAGAGCTGCAATGAACATTTTGGTACGTGACTCTTTTTGAATTATGGTTTTTTTAAGGGACTTAAGGTGGAATTTGAAGGGCTCTTCCTGCCCAAATCAAAGCTATTTTGGTAAATAATTCTTCACTAATACTTCCCAGCAGTAGTCACTGCATCAATTCTTTATGTCTTAGAATATTTTATCTTCACCTTCCTTGGCATAGACACGTAGGATTTAAATAACTTTGTATTTGTCTGATTTGCAAATGCTGGAAACTTGGAAGGATGTTGGTGCCAAAAGGCAACGAAAGCCAGAATCCCTCTGGAGACCTTTACATACTCTCTGCCACAAGAGACTGATGAATGAAGAAGGTAGGACACTTGTCAGGACAAACATCTCTGATTTGGGAGTGATAGTTTTCGTTAGTAGATTCATTCCTCCAATATTAACCCTGCTGTTTATCACAGGGTGTAATTATGGTGATGTTGGTAGAGGTCAATGGCAGTTTGAAAACTAGACTGAAAAGGATTTTAATGGCTGATGTGGGTTTTGTGACACATATAAGCCTAAGTTAAAAAAAAAAAAAAGCACCCATTGCATCTCATCAAGATCTATGGAAAAGGTAAGGAAGGTATTATTATCTCTATTTTATGAATGAAGAAACTGTGGCTCAGGAAGGTAAAATGACCTGCTCAATGCCATATACTCAACCATCCATATTTCTCCCTGCTGCAGAAAATGTAACATTGGATTCAACGTGAGAATTCCCCAAGAGATAGTAGAAGGTTTTGGTAATACTTAGCTGTAACTCAGTTTCATTGCATGATTATGCGGGAGGCAACACTTGAGGCTTACTTTACTTGCTGGGGCAATGGAGTCTCCAGTGATCTTTTGGGTTGTGAGTGTAAGTAGGAAGGAACCTCAAACTCAAGGTTAAAGACCACTGTTGTAATCTAACCTTAACAGTAAGTGGCCTGGGAAGGAGACCTCAGCTGGTGCATTTTAACATCAGCACAAACACCCGGAACAGACACAGTGAATCAGCTGAGGTCCAAGAGAAATGGGGCTCACTTACCTCTGCAATCTCTGAGAGGTGAGAGAAAAATGGACTCAGCAGGATTTCAGGCAAAATTAAGCAAAGGAAGTCCTCAGGTCTTTGGTTCATTTTACGTCCCTCACTTACCCGAGCTGCCAAAACACTTCTTTTGCAAACTCTACTGAAATGATTTCTGCTGCATTTGCCGTTATAGTGACTCCCTTTGATTTTAGGAGAGACTCTAAACCTGAAGTTGGCAAACACTGGGCCATGGGCCATATCTAGCCCACTGCCTACCATTGTAAATGCAGTTTTATTGGAACACGATCACCCCCATTTGTTTGAACATTGTCTATGGTTGCTTCTGTACTGCAAATGCAGAGTTGAGTAGCGCAACAGAGACCATATGGCACACAAAATAAAAAATATTTACTCTCTGGCTCTGTACAGAAAATGTTTTCTGATCTTTGTCCTGGACTATTAATGGCAAAATGCTTTAATCTTGATGCCAGCTCTAATTAGTTAGGAGTTACTGCCTAGACTACTGTGTTGTTGAAAACTCTGAGATTATGTCGCTGATCAATGAGAAAGAGTGCTGAGCTCAATTAGCAATGTCTGCTATAGACACAGAAGTCAGGATTGGTGGCACTTGTGCCAAGTATTATTTGTCATTCCCTACTGCAAGCTTTCGTTTCCCCACACTGCTGTGATACCACCCCAAGCCAAGAGATTCCCTGATGCCTTGAGGACTATCCTTAATAGAAGGCAGAGCAGATGACTTTAAATATAAGGCAAACCCAGCACCTTCCTGAATACATTAATTAAAATAACCAGTCATAGATATGACTTGAATGCCATAACTTTGCTCTGTGCTTTACAAATTCTTAGTTGTCCCTACAAATCTGGTGGAAGGTAGATATTTGTCTTTATTTTGTGGCTGAGGAAATTAAGATACAGGGAGATTCAGTAACATTTAGTGTTGAAGCCAAATATGGTCCAAAATCGTAATTTCATGTATCTGTTAGGTTGAGTTAAATTTGAAAGAGATCACAATATCATGATCAGCCCTTCCTGCTGCATAAAATTCAACAACTAGAAATTAGAGCTGTATTTCTAAGAGAAATATCCCTAATATCTAAGAGGCTTAAGCTATAGAGCATTTACACTTTGACGTGTAATACCTCAGTAAGACCACATTACCTCTTAAAAAAAAAACAACTGTAACTTTGAACATTGTATAAAGGGAATAGGAAGTTGTTTATTGGTGTTTTTTGCTTGCTTGTTTGTTTAGCAAAGAAAGTGAAGTAATGCTGGAGCATGAGGTGTTCTTAAGGGAAGCCAGAATATTCAGAGATCTAATGTTCACAAAGGGCTGTTTGAGTCATAGCTGGAGTCCAATGGGTAGGTATGAGATAAATTATCTCTGGCTAGTGTTTTAGTCAATGTTTTGATTGGAAGTAGTGGAGACTTTTCAGAGCTAATTTACGTGAAGGGGTATTCGTATGTTTTCTCATGGAATTTAAGGGCAGAAAAGTATAGCTGGTCTTCAAAAGGACCTTGATCTACTGGATTCTCTCTCTCTCTCTTTCTTTCTGTCTCTCTGTGTCATTCTTCCCTCCCAGATCCCCCCACACCCTACCTCCCACCACTGCCTGCTTCATTCTTCATTTTCTCTGTGTTTGTGGTAGAAAAATAACTGTCTCAGATAGGGACAGCATTACCTTTCAGACTTTATCACGGATCCAGTGTGGGGAATTAGATGCTAGGTCAGGACCTTAATTCTCAAAACATGACCAAAGATGAAAGGACCAGCAACTTATTTAAGGCAAAGTTTCAAATAGTCCCAAAGAGGGGACAATTTCTATGGAACCTGAAGAGAGACTAAAATTATATACATGCATATATATATACATATATATGTATATATATATACACACACACATATATTTGAAAAAACAACTTTCTGAACCTCAACATTTTGAAAGTGAGTTCAGTGGTTCAGTGTCTTGGGGTTGGTGAAGGAATGAGGATGAGTGTGGCAAGGTGCAACCTTTTCACAGATCCATCTTATCAGATCCTGTTGGCTCTTCTTGATTAGGAGGTAGAAATTTCATTCATTACCAATCCTTGGAGACACTAGGAATGAGGCTTCTCAGGGTTAGTTTCCCGTGCTAGATGAAGGCTTCTTCAAGACTCAAGAATCTGCTTCTAATTATTCTCTTTCTGCTTCACACCATTCTGGGATTCAAGGGCAACATCGTAATAGCTGTTATATCAGCCGTTAAGTCAAGTTCCCCAGGATGAACAATATTAAAGAGAAAAAAAAGAAGGCAGACTCACCCATGACTTGTTCATTCAAACATTTCTACTTTTTGTTTCAAGCTTCTTTTGCACAGCCTTCTCCTGGCATCTCCTAATTCAACCAGTGATCAACCACACCACTGTCATTTTCTCTCCTTTTCACCCTCATTCTTTCTATCCTCAACATGTACAATGAAATATTGAAATCTGGCAAGATAATTACAAATAATAGTTATAGATATTCAAGAAAATAAGACCACACATAAATTTAATTGCTTAAGGAAAGAAAGAAATTGAAGAAAAACTTCTATGATTATGGAAAAAATTCTAAAATTTACATGATATACTTCTAAAAAAGTATTTATAGACTGTTTAACTTATGAGTTCTCTCAAATTATGAAGCAACAAATAATTCCCATCATATATAAACTGTTTCATATGTGAAATAGATGGAAAATTTTATTTAATCCATAACAATATTACAAAAACAAAGCAGATTGCAACAATGAAAAAAATTATAGATTAAACTTCCTCTGACTGCAGAGACCAAAATTCTTAATAAAATACTAGAAGGTTGAATTCAGCAGTGTATTTGAAGTCCATCCATAATTAATAGGATTCATGTGATAATTTCAAGAATGATTTAGTATCAGGCAATCTATTTATATAATAATTTGAATAAATAGGTTCAATTAGAATAAATACATTTGAGACTATATATATTATAATTTTAATGCAATCCAAAAATGCGTTTGATAACACACAGCATCCATTCTCATAAAACAGTCCCAAAAGCTAGAATAGGAGTATTTATTAATATAATAAATATTTATATGAAACCGATAATCAAAATTTTACTTTATATGAAACACTGAAGACCATACAAGAAACTATATAACATGCTTGGGTTTACAGAGGGGAGCGAAACAGACATCAGCCCTTCTCCATATCACAGTGCAGCACTCCAGTAGAGCATATACAAGAAGTGGGGGATTATACAATTTTCATTTTGCATATGTACCATTTTCATTATGAGAAGTACTATAAACAAAATTAGCAGGATGATAGGATAAAGTTAATGGGAGGTTTGTAGGATGCTACATAGAGATTTGGTCAGAGATTCTCGCTGAAGAGGTTACATTTACACTAAGATTGGAAGGATGGGAAAGCAGGTCTATTTACTACTATTTTTTTTTATGATGTCCATTAACCATAGCTCTTGAATTTAAGGGAAGAAATAGATTTAAAAGTTATAACCCTTTAAAGGAAGAGATAAAATCATTATTACTTGTAGATAATATGGCTATATATGCACAGATATAGGAAGAAAATTACCTAATTATTAGCATCAATAAATATAATTCAGTGAAGTAATCAGACATAAAATAAGCGTTTTGAAAAAAACTGGCTTTCCTATATACCAAAAATAAGCAATTAGAAGATTAATGGGGATAAAGTTTATCATTATCAATGGTGATACAAATCAGAAAATATTTAGTAATTATTTTTACAAAAAAAGTGTATATGAAGAAAACTATAAATCTTTACATGAAGGTATACAGAAATACTTGAATTAGTGGGGAGTTATACCTATTTCAGAAGAGAAGACAAAGTATCTTAAATGTATCATTTCTCCCCTAATTTATAGACTTACGGTCATTCTAATTAAATGTAATTGCTTATAACATGAAAAATAATTCAAAAATCAATATTAAAAATATGGGTAAAAAGGGAAGAACTTACTCTACCCATTATTAAAGTGTATTGTAAAATTATAGCGGTTACAATAGTGTGGGGTTTGTGTGAGAATTACCTGCCTCATCAATGGAACAGTAGAGTTAGTCCTGAAAGAAATCTCACTGTAGATAAAAATGTAATATATTATATGGTAAATATTATAAAACAATGAAGAACAAATTATTCAACAAAAGGTATTGAAAACAGTTTGATTTTAACTTCATACTATATAGATTTAAGTATCTAAAAATAAAACCCAAAACAATTAGATGTTTTTATATATAAGTATTGAACTGATATTGAGATATAAAACTACATATTATGTACAAAAACAGTAGAAAATATTAACTATATAGAGTTATGTGCTTAAAGTAAACAAATGTAAAATACTCTTGGCAAGTTGGGAAAAGATTTTTAGGAAATAATACAGATATATTTTTTAAATCCCTACATCTGTGAAGCCCAGAAAAAGAACAGGACGATAACAAGCAATAGACAAAATGTGCAAGGAAGATGAACAGACGTTCTAAAAGATACTACATGCCCAGAAAAAGCTTATCATTATTAATAATTCAGGAGTACATATTAAAATAATAGCATGCCCTTTTCACTTATCAGTTAATACATGCATACTTTTTAAAGGTTTAAACTAAATGCAGTGGCAGATATAATTTAAAAAGTATTCTAATATCCTGTTGTAGAAATGAAAATTAGTATGACCTTTCTGCAACATAATTTGGTCATATGAATTAAGATTTTTTAAAAAGTTCATATCTTTTGGTCTAATAATTACAGTTCTAGAAAACTTAGAATAAGTTAATCAAAGATGGTAACAATGATTTAGGTACATGGATGCTAGTTATAGCATTATGTATAACCAGAAAATCTTGAAAACAACTAAAATGTGCAACAATAGAGGATTGATTAGATACTATATATGAGAAGTATTTCTCATAAACTAAATGTATTTTTGAATAATAATTACATGAATAACATTCATGAAATTTTAAGTATGAAGGAAGATAAAACAGTGTACAATATCACCAAATTTTGAAAAAACATAGTGTGTGTGTGTATGGATATAGATATAATGTGTGCATACGAAAAATAAAAATATTAAACAACAATTATTTCCAGATAATAAGATTATGAATATTTTTGCTTTGTTATATTCTTCTGCACTTTCTAATTATTTAAATCTTTACCGTGTATTTTTTGATGTTCAGGCAAGTCATCCAGTAACAAATAGCATTAAAAATAAAAATGGGGCTTCCCTGGTGGCGCAGTTGTTGAGAACCTGCCTGCCAATGCAGGGGACACGGGTTTGAACCCTGGTCTGGGAAGATCCCACGTGCCGCGGAGCAACTAGGCCCGTGAGCCACAATTACTGAGCCTGCGGGTCTGGAGCCTGTGCTCCGCAACAAGAGAGGCCACGATAGTGAGAGGCCCGCGCACCGCGATGAAGAGTGGCCCCCACTTGCCGCAACTAGAGAAAACCCTCGCACAGAAACGAAGACCCAACACAACCATAAATAAATAAATAAATAAATAAAAATTAAAAAATAAATAATAAGAATGGATAACAATAAAGATTTTGCAACAGCAGTCATTTTATTTGTAGGCTCAAATGAGTATTCCATGTGTACATGATGAAATTTAAGAGGAAATAGAGGAATCAGAAGTTTTTATTGCTAATTTTATTAACCATAACACTTGAGCTAAGCAAGTTTACAATCACAAATCCTAGTAAAAACTGAGTAAATATTTACAAATCTTTTTCTAAAGACAATTTCTCACATTTTTTTGACAGAATGGGGTTATGCCAGAGTTTCAAAAAGCATATTATAAATGAATTAATATTTAAAAATACCAACCAGCTTACTATGAATTTCACAATGTTATTACAAGAAATCGATGCAATGCCCTTCAGTTTTGATGCCATCAGTACAACAGAAGTTCTTTCAGGATTACCCTCCCTCCTTTTTCTGTGTATGTAAATTATCGAAGTCTTGCCCCTGGGTTAGTGATATTTCCTTCTGAAACACAGACAGAAAAATCCTTAATTCTGGTGAGTAGTCTCCCACTGCAGTCTGTTCTTCTGCTGTTTTAACAAGGAACTGCATTTTCAGGGTTGAGTCTTTTCCATTAGCAGTAAGAATGTATGTTTCTAATCCTCTGTAGGAAAAAAAAAGAAGGAAGGGAAGGGAAGGAAAGGGAAGGAAAGGGAGGAAAAGAAGGAGGGGAGGAGGGAGGGAGGGAGGGAGGGAAGGAGGAATCCCTAACATGTCATGATGCCTAGCATGAAATTCCTTTGAATGCAATTGAAAGCAAAAATCTGAAATTGATTTCTTATGGTATAGCTCTTAGTATTTTTTGTTTGTGTTTTGTTTTTAACTCTAATGTCTTGGTCTGAGCTTTCCCCAAGTTGCTCGAAGATTCGGGGAATGGACCTGAGGCACCTGAAGCTGAGAAATGTGCTCATATTTGATTTCTGACATGTCTCTAGGAGAAGGGAGGATGCATTTACCTTTAAAGTTTAAACTAGCTTCACCACTCATAGGCACTCTCTTTGCCCTGGAACACTCTTGTCATCATATAGAAAATAAATATTATAGATTCTCTATGTCAATTCTGGAATGAATGGATAATTAGAGATTTATATGAATATTTATCATTCAAATTTAACCTTGTCAAAGAGTAGCTCTCAGTTTTCATTCTGAAATAGTTTAAAAAATGAATATAATTTAAAACAAGGCTTAATAATTTACAAATTTCTTCCACATCTCATATCAATTCATTTTCTTACTGAACAAGTGGAGTAGGTAAAGTTGTATCATGATGATCATTCTCATTTTATGGAAGAGAAAAGAGAGGTTCATTGCATTGCTCAAAGTCACATAGTCAAAACCTACAAGAAAGTATTCAAATCCAGGCCTTCTGACGCTTTCCACTGTACAACATTGTTTATTTATTGGACACCAAAACATCCAAATGTAATTGCCCAGGTAGAAAATATCCACTGTGGCTCCTTTTGTAACTCACTAATACTTCTTGTAGAAGAAGAAGAAATCCTTGACTGTACCAAATCCCTGGGTACCACATCACAAATCAGTAATTTTTAAGAAAAAGCTTAATTTATTCCAAGTATTTATGTTGATGCCAATGTGCATTTTTGTGACTCATTTCACAAACCATGTCATCCCTTTGAATCTGAAAAGCCTAAGAAGAATATTTATGAAAAGCATTTAGCTGCATGGAATAAAGGGAACGGCCCAGTCCCTGGATAACTGCAGGATTCAATTCTACAGAACTGTTACTGGTAGTAGACTCTGACCTTTAATTCACTGTTCCTAAATAGAGTCCCAAAATGGGAATATAAATATAAAAAATAAGTTCCAAGGTACTATAGAAAACTAAGGTTGATGGGGGAATATAATACAAGAATATGAGAGAAATTTCCACCAAGACAGAGCAGGATTGAGAAACAACCTATTAAGTCTTTACCTCTTTAAAGAGACCCAATCTAAGAAGTTAAGAAGAAACTTTGTACTTCTTCCTTCTGTCTCCTGAACTAGGGAACCGGCAGCTAGGCCAATGAGTCAGAAAACTTGCCATTGTCCCTGATTATAGGTGCTTCTCTGTGAGATGGCTAAAATACTATACCTCATTGTTGTATATTTACTTAGAAAAAGTAAAAAGTGAGAGATGTAAGAACTTTAATTGCAGTAAGTGCTTTGAAAGGGATTTTTAAATTCTAAATTTTAAATTCTTTCAGTTCAGAATCAGAAAGAATGAAGCAGTTGGGATAGGATATTTCATATAAATAGAGCAAAGATGCACCAGAAGATGGAAGAAACTGCTGGAAAATTTGACTTGGAATGCAAACTATGCCACATTGGGCCCTCTAGTTGAGGATAAATCTGGTTAGCAGGTTTGTTGTTTTTTTGAGAAGCGGGGCCAAAAACAACCAGTTTATCAAGTCTGGATAGACTTTACCTAGTTGGAAGATAAAGAGACAGAAACAAAACTAAATAAATAGAGGCTGTAGTAAATTAATACAAAACAAGGGGAAAGAAATTTTATTCCGAAGGGTCAAGGATAAGTTTGTCTGAGGCTATAATTAACTGTAGGATTCAGAAGAATATTTCATAAAACCCATCTTCTTCATTAGAAAGCAAGAAAGCATAATCCCTAAGAGACAGAGTACTATAAAGAAAGCTGTAAAGAAGCTATAAGTGATAAAGAAATCATAAGGTCAGCACAAAAGAAAACAGAACAAGATATAAAGGAATATGGATAATAAGAATTTGGAGGCAACAAAAATTCAATAACAGCACTAAAAATATGCTTCTCGTCATGGCGGACCAGATTGCTTGGATCAGTCTTCTTGCTGAGAACAACTAGAAAAGCTAGATGAAATATAAACAGTATTTGTTTGAAGGCATTAGAGAGCTCCTGAAATAGGTATTTTCAGGAAACAAGATCTGGGAAAGAAGCAAATTGCTTTTCTCATCAAGAAACTTGCTGATTCTGAAAGTGTGAGTCTAGAGGTTGAGAAATTGATCAGAGTTTCTGGCAGATTAACAGGGCTGGTGGTGTGGAAAATGAAGTTCAGAGTCCACCCAAGCTGGGAGGACCTGGTCCACATTCTTGGCTTTCAGGAAGGATCATGAAAAGCTACAATCTAGGAATAAGAATAAATCAGAGAGAGAAAGAGAGCAGCCTTCTATATTGGGATCAGCGAACTTTTTTTTTTCAGGGCCAGATGATAAATATTTTAGACTTTGGGGGCCATACAGTCTCTGCTGTAACTCCTCAACTCTGCTGTTGTAGCATGAAAGCAAACAGAAACAATATGTAAATGAATGGGCATGACTCTGTGTTCCAATAACATTGTATTTACAAAAACAGGCATAGAACTCTGTTCTTCATTAACACCTGGAATCATCGAGTAAATACTGGCCACGATGGCAGGATCAAACAAGCAGCTGGAGTTGGACATCTGCTTCCTGAGTGGGAGGAGAAGACAAGGGAGGTTTCAGGTAACCTCTGTAGCAGTGTGGGATTACTCCTTGTGTAGTAGGCAGAATAATGACCTGGCCACAGAGGTCCTGGTTCTAATCCTCAGAACCTATGAATATGCTTTTTTACTGGCAAAGGGGAATTAAGTTTGCAGATGGAATTGAGATTGCTAACCAGCTGACCTGAAGATAAGGAGAGTACCTTGAATCACTCAGATGGGTCCGGTGTAATCACAAGGGTCTTTCAAAGTAGAAAAGGAAGGCAGAAGTCAAAGTCAGAGAAGGAAATGTGACTATGGAAGCAGAAATTGGGATTGTGCAATGTGAGAAAGACTTGACTGACCATTCTGGCTTTGAATATGGAAGGGGACCACAAGGCAAGGAATGCTGGCGGCTTCCAGAAGTTGGAAGATGCAAGAAAATGGATCCTCTCTTAGGTCCTCCCAAAAGGAATGCGGCCTTGATTTTACCCAGTGAGATTTACCCATTTCAGATTTCTGACCTCCAGATTTATGAAAGAACAAATGTGTGTTGTTTTAAGCCACTAAGTTTGTGGCAATTTGTTACAGCAACAATAAGAAATGAATACACTTCTCATACCTGGGAGTGGGGCTGACAATGCAAGTCGGGTGCAAGGAGCCCCATGTATCAGGAGGAGGAATGCAGAGATGGAGAAGGAGGCTGAGACCAGCATAGCTCACTTCCTTTGCAACTGAATTATGCAAACTAACAAGGTGTCCGTTCTCCAAGCTCTATATTCTAGGAATTAAGATCAGGAACAATTACTCAGCTAGTCATAATCCTTCGTAATTTAATGTTTCTTTAAAGTGAGCAAGTCCATAATTAACTCAGTTATTTATTTATCTAGCTCCAGTTATTTCCACCCTGCTGTTTGTTTGATTAGAACACAACTGATCAGATTGTGACTTATAAAATTCACAAATCAATATTGCTTCTATAAGAAAGTCTATATGTGTGACCTGAAGCTGGATAAGTATTATTACATATAAGTTCATAAAGGGGCAATAGTGGCAGGATTTTACCTTTGTAGGCACCAGATGGTGACTGAAGGACAAAAGGGAGAAGCATGAAGGTTACCTTGTAAAACTCCTTCGATTAAGAAAAAAGGATATTAACATGGGATGCATCCTCTCTAGCTTTTGATCAAGGCATAAAGACAGTAGATAGTACGTTCCAAGGTGACTGGTTTTATAGAACTAAACAACTCACATATATTGAGACTATAAGAGGGGAATGTTATTGAAGGCTGCAGAAAATTTTGTGAAAATTTCTTTGTATAGACCTGATACTTAACTCAACCAAAGGGGTGGGGGTGCATGGGAGGACTGTATTTCCCTCGCCTCAGGTCTAAGGAAGGGGAAGATTCGTTCCTGCATTTTGACACTGTGGATGTCTGATCCATGCGTGAGAATACCAAAGAAAGATGATGTCTGAAGCTACTTTCTTGTAGTGGGAGGCAGAATAGAGGCTGCGTCTGGAAAGCAATGCATTTCCCTTCAATAGTAGGCCAAAGGTACCGAGATCCTGAGGAAAAGGATGGACTCGTGTCCATCATAAGAATGTTGGCCTGGGATCATTTAAAAAGACATTCTGCCCAAAAGGGTGTCTGCCAGAGTACAAGATGGATCTCTACAGATAGAAGTTGAGGGTGAACCACTGGGTACAGAAGTTGAAGGGTATTTGTGATGGCCAGCTGATGGAGAGCCCCTGCCAGGTCAAGAGGATTGTGGTCAGGAAGGTCCAGCAGGAAGTCATCAACAGATCAGAAAAGTACCCCAAGAGCTGGAGTCATTTTTGAACATCTGCCAGGTCCAGTGAAGGCTTTGTGACCCCCACACGTCACCCCCTGACTGCTTCTTTTGCCTCTCACTGCTCTGAACCCAGAGGGCCAGGAAAGGAGTAGTAGCTGCCCCTTAAATCTGGTGAGAGAGTCTTCAGAGGGACACTCAGAGGGCCCGATATGGCTAGAGGCTATGGTTATTGGCCTGAAGCAGAATAGAGGGAAAGGGAGAGGATAAAAGGCTAGCCCAGAGTTGGAGCTGTACATTTGAAGGTCATGGGACATAGCTGAGTGCATGGGACTGTGCAAGATTCCCCAGGGAACCTTCTCCCTCCCCCCAAAACAGGAATATGGAGAATGAATCTGTGAGAAACACCACCAATTAAATGGTGGGAAGTAGAGGGGATTGTTTTAAATACTAAGAACGGCTCCTCATCAAGCCTTTTTGGTCAAAGGCCCCCATTTATGACACCTCTTCCTGACATCAAGGCTTCTGTCTGTGATATAAGAGGTCGTGGGTAAAAGGTCACCTAGGAATTAAATCTGTAAGCTTGATGTTTGTTCAGTCAGTAGAACTAATGAATGGAGCCATTTAGTCAGAGATGTAAAGGGGAATAGAGCTACTATGAAATGAACTTAGGGTTATTTATTAGACCTTTGAATCACACTCATATTTGCTCTTATATATGAATAGTAATACTGCTAGTAGTGTCTTCTAGATTGCAAGGAAATGATAATAACTTTTGTAGCAATAACTACGATTTACTGGGCTACACTTTTCCAGGCCCTAACTAGGCCTTTTTTGCACAATGTTGTTAATCTTCCCTGGAACAAAGAAGGGAAAATGTATTGGCCAAGGACACAAATTAGGTCATGGCAGAGAATTCTTATTTCCCATGCATAGCATCAGTGGATGATTTGTTCCAGCCTGTTAATTATTTAAATAGTTATTATCTATGTTTGTCCTTCTTTGAAGTGAAAACTGCTGATCTAAGCTTATCCGCATAACGTCTTGTAGCAATACAGAGAGTGTGTATGGGATCGTTTTTAGCAGAGAAGAAGGAGGAGGGTGAGTGTTACTATGGGCTGGGCAGCATGCCAGTCATTTTCACATACATTATCTCATTTAATTATGACCACAAACTTGTAAAATAGGTATCGTACCTTTTTTTTTTTTTTTTTTTAAATAAATGCAAAGACCAATATCCCTAAGTTAATCAGTGGAAGGGCTCAGGATATGATCCCAGTGTCTGATTCCAGACCTTAGAGTGTAGAATTAGGCCCTGTATTCTTTCCATGATAACATTCTGAAAGTGCTTTATATGTCATATCTCATTTTATTTCTCCACATACCCATGAAGTAGGCAAGAATTAATGATATGATGCTGATTTTACAGACTGAGCTTTTGTAGAACTAAGCATAAGCGCCAGCATAGGGAATCCAATGAGTCAATGGATTTTATTTTATTAAAAAAAATTTTTTTTGATTGAACCATTTATTTTATGGTTAAATTACAAAATGGTGATTTTCTAATTCTAAATTTCCTTCTACTTTTTTTTTATATCTTTATTGGAGTACAATTGCTTTACAATGTTGTGTTAGTTTCTGCTATACCACAAAGTGAATCAGCTATATGTATACATATATCCCCATATCCCCTCCCTCGAGCATCCCTCCCACACTCCATATTCCACCCATCTAGGTCATTACAAAGCATCGGCCTGACTTCCCTGTGCTATGCAGCAGCTTCCCACTAGCCATCCATTTTACATTTGGTAGTGTATATATGTCAGTGCTACTCTCTCACTTCGTCCCAGCTTCGCCTTCCCCCCTTGTGTCCTCAAGTCTGTTCTCTACATCTGCATATTTATTCCTGTCCTGCCACTAGGTTCATCAGTACCGTTTTTTTAGGTTCCATATATGTGTGTTAGCATTTGTTTTTCTCTTTCTGACTTACTTCACTCTGTATGACAAGACTCTAGATCCATCTACCTCATTACAAATAACTCAATTTCATTTTATGGCTGAGTAATATTCATTGTATATATGTGCCACATCTTCTTTATCTATTCATCTGTCTATGGGCATTTAGGTTGCTTCCATGACCTGGCTATTGTAAATAGTGCTGCAATGAATATTGCGGTGCATGTGTCTTTTTGAATTATGGTTTTCTCAGGGTATGTGCCCAGTAGTGGGATTGCTGGGTCATATGGTAGTTCTATTTTTAGTTTTTTAAGGAACCTCCATACTGTTCTCCATTGTGGCTGTATCAATTTACATTCCCACCAACAGTGCAAGAGGGTTCCCTTTTCTCCACACCCTCTCCAGCATTTGTTGTTGGTAGATTTTCTGGTGATGCCCATTCTGACCAGTATGAGGTGATACCTCATTGTAGTTTTGATTTGCATCTCTAATAATTAGTGATGTTGAGCAGCTTTTCATGTGCCTCTTGGCCATCTGTAAGTCTTTGGAGAAATGTCTATTTAGGTCTTCTTCCCATTTTTTGATTGGGTTGTTTGTTTTTTTGATGTTGAGCTGCATGAGCTGCTTGTAAACTTTGGAGATTAATCCTTTGTCCACTGATTCGTTTGCAAATATTTTCTCCCATTCTGAGGGTTGTCTTTTCGCCTTGTTTATAGTTTCCTTTGCTGTGCAAAAGCTTTTAAGTTTCATTAGGTCCCATTTGTTTATTTTTGTTTTTATTTCCATTTCTCTAGGAGGTGGGTCAAAAAAGATCTTGCTGTGATTTATGTCAAAGAGTGTTCTTCCAATGGTTTCCTCTAAGAGTTTTATAGTGTCTAGACTTACATTTAGGTCTTTAATCCATTTTGAGTTTATTTTTGTGTATGGTGTTAGGGAGTGTCCTAATTTCATTCTTTCACATGTGGCTATCCAGTTTTCCCAGTACCACTTATTGAAGAGACTGTCTTTTCTCCATTGTATATCCTTGCCTCCTTTGTCATAGATTAGTTGACCATAGGTGTGAGGGTTTATCTCTGAGCTTTCTATCCTTTTCCATTGGTCTATATTTCTGTTGTTGTGCCAGTACCATATTTTCTTGATTACTATAGCTTTGTAGTATAGTCTGAAGTCTGGGAGCCTGATTCCTCCAGCTCCGCTTTTTTCCCTCGAGATTGCTTTGGCTATTTGGGGTCTTTTGTGTCTCCATACAAATTTGAAGATTTTTTGTTCTAGTTCTGTAAAAAATGCCACTGGTAATTTGATAGGGATTGCATTGAATCTGTAGATTGCTTTGGGTAGTAGAGTCATTTTCACAATATTGATTCTTCCAATCCAAGAAGATGGTATATCTCTCCATCTGTTTGTGTCATCTTTGATTTCTTTCATCAGTGTCTTATAGTTTTCTGAGTACAGGTCTTTTACCTCCTTAGGTAGGTTTATTCCTAGGTATTTTATTCTTTTTGTTGCAATGGTGAATGGGATTGTTTCCTTAATTTCTCTTTCTGATCTTTCATTGTTAGTGTATAGAAATGCAAGAGATTTCTGTGCATTAATTTTTTATCTATAACTGAGGCCCAAAAACAGATAAGTGACCTGGAAGACAGAATGGTGGAATTCACTGCTGCAGAACATAATAAAGAAAAAACAGTGAAAAGAAATGAAGACAGCCTAAGAGACCTCTGCGACAACATTAAACACATCAACATTCGCATTATAGGGGTCCCAGAAGGAGAAGAGAGAGAGAAAGCACCCGAGAAAATATTTGAAGAGCTCATAGTCGAAAACTTCCCTAACATGGGAAAGGAGATAGCCACCCAGGTCCAGGAAGCACAGAGAGTCCCAGGCAGGATACACCCAAGCAGAAACACACCGAGACACATGGTAATCAAATTGACAAAAATTAAAGACAAAGAAAAATTATTAAATACAAAAAGGGAAAAACAACAATAACATACAACGGAACTCCCATAAGGTGAACTGCTGATTTCTCAGCAGAAACTCTACAAGCCAAAAGGGAGTGGCACGACATATTTAAAGTGATGAAAGGGAAGAACCTACAACGAAGATTACTCTACCCCACAAGGATCTCATTCAGATTAAATGGAGAAATCAAAAGATTTACAGACAAGCAAAAGCTAAGAGAATTTAGCACCACCGAACCAGCTCTACAACAAATGCTAAAGGAACTTCTCTAAGTGGGAAACACTAAAGAAGAAAAGGACCTATAAAAACAAACCTGAAACAATTAAGAAAATGGTAATAGGAACATACATATCGATAATTACCTTAAATATGAGTGGATTAAATGCTCCAACCAAAAGACACTGGCTCGCTGAATGGATACAAAAACAAGACCCATATATACGCTGTCTACAAGAGACCCACTTCAGACCTAGGGACACATACAGACTGAAAGTGAGGGGATGGAAAAAGATATTCCATACAAATGGAAATCAAAAGAAACCTGGAGAAGCCATACTCATATCAGATAAAATAGACTTTAAAATAAAGAGTGTTATAAGAGACAGGGAAGGACACTATATAATGATCAAGGTATTAATCCAAGAAGAAGATATAACAATTATAAACATATATGCACACAATATAGGAGCACCTCAATACATAAGGCAAATGCTAAGAGCTATAAAAGAGGAAATTGACAGTAACACAATAATAGTGGGGGACTTTAACACCTCACTTACACCAATGGACAGATCATTCAGACAGAAAATTAATAAGGAAACAGAAGCTTTAAATGACACAATAGACCAGATAGATTTAATTGATATTTATAGGACATTGCATATGAAAACAGCAGATTATACTTTCTTCTTAAGTGCACATGGAACATTCTCCAGGATAGATCACATCTTGGGTCACAAATCAAGCCTCAGTAAATTTAAGAAAATTGAAATCATATCAAGCATCTTTTCTGATCACAATGCTATGAGATTAGAAATCAATTACAGGGAAAAAAACGTAAAAAAGTCAAACACATGGAAGCTGAACAATACGTTACTAAATAAGCAAGAGATCACTGAAGAAATCAAAGAGGAAATCAAAAAAATACCTAGAGACAAATGACAACGAAAACACGACAATGGAAAACCTATGGGATGCAGCAAAAGCAGTTCTAAGAGGCAAGTTTATAGCAATACAATCCTACCTGAAGAAACAAGAAAAATCTCAAATAAACAACCTAACCTTACACCTAAAGGAACTAGAGAAAGAAGAAGAAAACCCAAAGTTAGTAGAAGGAAAGAAATCATAAAAATCAGAGCAGAAATAAATGAAATAGAAACAAAGAAAACAATAGCAAAGATCAGTAAAACTAAAAGCTGATTCTTTGAAATGGTAAACAAAATTGATGAACCTTTAGCCAGACTCATCAAGAAAAAGGGAGAGAAAAATCAATAAAATTAGAAGTGAAAAAGGAGAAGTTATAGCGGACACTGCAGAAATACAAAGCATCATGAGAGACTACTACAAGCAACTCTATGCCGATAGAATGGACAACCTGGAAGAAATGGACAAATTCTTAGGAAGGTATAACCTTCCAAGACTGAACCAGGAAGAAACAGAGAATATGAACAGGCCAATCACAAGTAATGAAATTGAGACAGTGATTAAAAATCTTCCAACAAACAAAAGTCCAGGACCAGATGGCTTCACAGTTGAATTCTATCCAACATTTAGAGAAGAGTTAACACCCATCCATCTCGAACTCTTCCAAAAATTGCAGAGGAAGGAACACTCCCAAACTCATTCTACGAGGCCACCATCACCCTGATACCAAAACCAGCGAAAGATACTACAAAGATACTACAAGCAAAGAAAATTACAGACCAATATCACTGATGAATATAGATGCAAAAATCGTCAACAAAATACTAGCAAACAGAATCCTACAGCACATTAAAGGGATCATACACCATGATCAAGTGAGATTTATCCCAGAGATACAAGGATTCTTCAATATACACAAATCAATCAATATGATACACCATATTAACAAATTAAAGGAGAAAAACTATATGATAATGTCAATAGATGCAGAAAAAGCTTTCAACAAAATTCAACACCCATTTATGATAAAAACCCTCCAGAGAGTAGGCATAGAGAGAACTTACTTCAACATAATAAAGGCCATATATGACAAACTCACAGCCAACATCGTTCTCAATGGTGAAAAACTGAAACCATTTCCTCTAAGATCAGGAACAAGACAAGGTTGTCCACACTCACCACTATTATTCAATATAGTTTTGTAAGTTTTAGCCACAGCCATCAGAGAAGAAAAGGAAATAAAGGGAATCCAAATCAGAAAAGGAAATAAAGGGAATCCAAATCAGAAAAGAAGAAATAAAGCTGTCACTGTTTGCAGATGACATGATACTATACATAGAGAATCCTAAAGATGCTACCAGAAAACTACTAGAGCTAATCAATGAGTTTGGGAGGTTGATAATATCTACTAAATAGAATTGTTTGCATAATTAAATGAGATAATGCAATAATACTGTAAAGTACTTAGCACAACACTTGGCACAGGGTAAACATTCAGTAAATGCTAATAATAAGAAAAAGAACAAGAGCCTAAGGGATAGGCAGAAAAATATAAAAAGTAATAAAATTATCTTGCTCTATGTTATAGGTCTAAGAAAAAAGTTATAGGAAAAGATATAAAAAGAAAATAAGGAATGAGTTTTCTGAAGCCCTATTTAGATGATTTTGAGTTTGCTAAATTAACATTTATCGAGAATATAGATGAAAAAATTGTAAACAAATACTAGCAAATTCAGTCAAGAAATATTAAAAAAAAATAATACATCATGAGATTGTGGTGCTTCTTCCAGTAATGCAGAATTGGTTTTATATTAAAAATTCAACCAATGTAATATACCACATTAAAAGAAAAAAGATAAATTTTCTTTCTTTCCTCCTTTCTTTCTTTCTTCCTCCCTTTCTTTCTCTTTGTTTCTTTCTCTTTCTCTCTCATTCTTTCTTTCTTTCATCTTCCTTCCTTCCTTCTTCCTCCCTCCCTCCCTCCTTCCTTTCTTTCTTTCTTCCTTTCTTTCTTTCTTTCTTTCTTTCTTTCTTTCTTTCTTTCTTTCTTTCTATTGAAGTATAATTGATTTACAATTTGTGTTAGTTTCTGCTGTATAGCAAAGTGATTTGGTTATACATATATACATATTCTTTTTCATATTCTTTTCCATTATGGTTTATTATAGGATATTGAACATAGTTTACTGTGCTATGCAGTAGGACCTTGTTGTTTATCTATTTTTTATATACTAGTTTGTATCTGCTAATCTCAAACTCCTAATTTATCCCTCCCCTACCCCCTTTCTCCTATGGTAACCATAAGCTTGTTTTCTATGTCTGTGAGTCTGTTTCTATTTCATAAGAAGGTTAATTTGTGTCATATTTTAGATTCCACATATAAGTAATATCATATAGTGTTTGTCTTTCTCTTTCTGACTTACTTCACTTAGTATGATATCTCTAGGTGCATCCATGTTGAGGCAAATGGCATTATTTCATTCTTTTTTATGGCTAAGTAGTATTCCACTGTGTATATATACCACATCTTCTTTCATCTGTTGGTGGACATTTAGGTTGCTCCCAGGTCTTGGCTATTGTAAATAGTGCTTCTGTGAACATTGGGGTGCATGTATCTTTTTTTTTTTAATTTTAATTTTCTTATAATTTATTTTTTATTTATTTATTTTTTACATCTTTATTGGAGTATAATTGCTTCACAATTGCGTGTTAGTTTCTGCTTTATAACAAATTGAATCAGCTATACATATACATATATCCCCATATCTCCTCCCTCTTGCATCTGCCTCCCACCCTCCCTATCCCACCCCTCTAGGTGGTCACAAAGCATGGAACTGACCTCCCTGTGCTATGCGGCTGCTTCCCACTAGCTATCTATTTTACATTTGGTAGTATCCATAAGTCCATGCCACTCTCTCACTTCGTCCCAGCTTACCCTTCCCCCTCCCCGTGTCCTCAAGTCCATTCTCTATGTTTGTGTCTTTATTCCTGTCCTGCCCCTAGGTTCTTCAGAACCCTTTTTTTTTTTTTTTTTTTAGATTCCATATATATGTGTTAGCATACGGTATTTGTTTTTCTCTTTCTGACTTCACTCTGTATGACAGACTCTAGGTCCATCTACCTCACTACAAATAACTCAATTTTGTTTCTTTTTATGGCTGAGTAATATTCCATTGTATATATGTGCCACATCTTCTTTATCCATTCATCTGTCAATAGACACATAGGTTGCTTCCATGTCCTGACTATTGTAAATAGAGCTGCAATGAACATTGTGATACCTGTGGACTCTTTTTCAATTATGGTTTTCTCAGGGTATATGCCCAGTACTGGGATTGCTGGGTAGTATGGTAGTTCTATTCTTAGTTTTTTAAGGAACCTCCATACTGTTCTACATAGTGGCTGTATCAATTTGCATTCCCACCAACAGTGCAAGAGGGTTCCCTTTTCTCCACACTCTCTCCAGCATTTATTGTTTGTAGATTTTTGGATGATGCCCATTTTTTTTTTAACATCTTTATTGGAATATAATTGCTTTACAATGGTGTGTTAGTTTCTGCTTTATAACAAAGTGACTCAGTTTTACGTATACATATGTTCCCATATCTCTTCCCTCTTGCATCTCCCTCCCTCCCGCCCTCCCCACCCCACACCTCTAGGTGGTCACAAAGCACAGAGCTGATCTCCCTGTGCTATGCGGTTGCTTCCCACTAGCTATCTATTTTACGTTTGGTAGTGTATATATGTCCATGCCACTCTCTCTCTTTCTCACATCTTACCCTTCCCCCTCCCCATATCCTCAAGTCCATTATCTAGTAGGTCTGTGTCTTTATTCCCATCTTGCCACTAGGTTCTTCATGACCTCTTTTTTTTTTTTCTTTTCCTTAGATTCCATATATATGTGTTAGCATACTGTATTTGTTTTTCTCTTTCTGACTTACTTTGCTCTGTATGACAGACTCTAACTCCATCCACCTCACTACAAATAACTCCATTTCGTTTCTTTTTATGGCTGAGTAATATTCCATTGTATATATGTACCACATCTTCTTTATCCATTCATCCGATGATGGACACTTAGGTTGCTTCCATGTCCTGGCTATTGTAAATAGAGCTGCAATGAACATTTTGGTACATGACTCTTTTTGAATTATGGTTTTCTCGGGGTATATGCCCAGTAGTGGGATTGCTGGTCGTATGGTAGTTCTATTTTTAGTTTTTTAAGAAACCTCCATACTGTTCTCCATAGTGGCTGTATCAATTTACATTCCCACCAACAGTGCAAGAGAGTTCCCTTTTCTCCACACCCTCTCCAGTATTTATTGTTTCTAGATTTTTTGATGATGGCCATTCTGACTGGTGTGAGATGATATCTCATTGTAGTTTTGATTTGCATTTCTCTAATGATTAATGATGTTGAGCATTCTTTCATGTGTTTGTTGGCAATCTGTATATCTTCTTTGGAGAAATGTCTATTTAGGTCTTCTGCGCATTTTTGGATTGGGTTGTTTGTTTTTTTGATATTGAGCTGCATGAGCTGCTTGTAAATTTTGGAGATTAATCCTTTGTCATTTGCTTCATTTGCGAATATTTTCTCCCATTCTGAGGGTTGTCTTTTCATCTTGTTTATGGTTTCCTTTGCTGTGCAAAAGCTTTTAAATTTCATTAGGTCCCATTTGTTTATTTTTGTTTTTATTTCCATTTCTCTAGGAGCTGGGTCTAAAAGGATCTTGCTGTGATTTATGTCATAGAGTGTTCTGCCTATGTTTTCCCCTAAGAGTTTTATAGTGTCTCGCCTTACATTTAGGTCTTTAATCCATTTTGAGTTTATTTTTCTGTATGGTGTTAGAGAATGTTCTAATTTCATTCTTTTACATGTAACTGTCCAGTTTTCCCAGCACCACTAATTGAAGAGGCGTCTTTTCTCCCTTGTATGTTCTTGCCTCCTTTATCAAAATAAGGTGACCATAGGTGCATGGGTTTATCTTTGGGCTTTCTATCCTGTTCCATTGATCTATATTTCTGTTTTTGTGCCAGTACCATACTGTCTTGATTCCTGTAGCTTTGTAGTATAGTCTGAGGTCTGGGAGCCTGATTCCTCCAGCTGTTTTTCTTTCTCAAGATTGCTTTGGCTATTCGGGGTTTTTGTGTTTCCATACAAATTGTGAAATTTTTTATTCTAGTTCTGTGAAAAATGCCATTGGTATTTTGATAGGGATTGCATTGAATCTGTAGATTGCTTTGGGTAGTATAGTCATTTTCACAATGTTGATTCTTCCAATCCAAGAACACGGTATATCTCTCCATCTGTTGGTATCATCTTTAATTTCTTTCATCAGTGTCTTATAGTTTTCTGAGTACCGGTCTTTTGTCTCCTTAGGTAGGTTTATTCCTAGGTATTTTATTCTGTTTGTTGCAATGGTAAATGGGAGTGTCTCCTTAATTTCTCTCTCAGATTTTTCATCATTAGTGTATAGGAATGCAAGAGATTTCTGTGCATTAATTTTTTATCCTGCTACTTTACCAGATTCACTGATTAGCTCTAACAGTTTTCTGGTAGCATCTTTAGGATTCTCTATGTCATTCTCATGTCATCTGCAAACAGTGACAGCTTTACTTCTTCTTTTCTGATTTGGATTTCTTTTATTTCCTTTTCTTCTCTGATTGCTGTGGCTAAAACTTCCAAAACTATATTGAATAATAGTGGTGAGAGTGGACAGCCTTGTCTTGTTCCTGATCTTAGAGGAAATGGTTTCAGTTTTTCACCATTGAGAACAATGTTGGCTGTGGGTTTGTCATATATGGCCCTTATTATATTGAGGTAAGTTCCCTCTATGCCTACTTTCTGGAGGGTTTTTATCATAAATGGGTGTTGAATTTTGTTGAAAGCTTTTTCTGCATCTATTGAGATGATCACATGGTTTTTATCCTTCAGTTTGTTAATATAGTTTATCACATTGATTAGTGTATGTTGAAGAATCCTTGCATTCCTGGGATAAACCCCACTTGATCATGGTGTTTGATCCTTTTAATGTGCTGTTGGATTCTGTTTTCTAACATTTTTTGAGGATTAATGCATCTATGTTCATTAGTGATATTGGCCTATAGTTTTCTTTCTTTGTATCATCTTTGTCTGGTTTTGGTTTCATGGTGATGGTGGCCTCGTAGAATGAGTTTGGGAGTGTTCCTCCCTCTGCTATATTTTGGAAGAGTTTGATAAGAATAGGTGTTAACTCTTCTCTAAATGTTTGATAGAATTCACCTATGAAGCCCTCTGGTCCTGGGCTTTTGTTTGTTTGAAGATTTTTAATCACAGTCTCAACTGCAGTGCTTGTGATCGGTCTGTTTATATTGTCTATTTCTTCCTGGTTCAGTCTTGGAAGGTTGTGCTTTTCTAAGAATTTGTCCATTTCTTCCAGGTTGTCCATTTTATTGGCCTATAGTTGCTTGTAGTAATCTCTTATGATCCTTTGTATTTCTGCAGTGTCAGTTGTTGCTCCTCCTTTTTCATTTCTAATTCTATTGATTTGAGTCTTCTCCCTTTTTTTCTTGATGAGTCTGGCTAATGTTTTATCAATTTTGTTTATCTTCTCAAAGAACCAGCTTTTAGTTTTGTTGATCTTTGCTATTGTTTTCTTCATTTTTTATTTATTTCTGATCTGATCTTTATGATTTCTTTCCTTCTGCTAACTTTGGTGCTTTTTTGTTCTTCTTCCTCTAATTGCTTTAGGTGTAAGGTTAGGTTGTTTTTTTGAGATGTTTCTTCTTTCTTGAGGTAGGATTGTATTGCTATAAACTTCCCTATTAGAACTTCTTTTGCTCCATCCCATAGGTTTTGGGTCATCGTGTTTTCAGTGGCATTGTTTCTAGGTATTTTTTGATTCCTTCAGTGATCTCTTGGTTATTAAGTAGTGTATTGTTTAGCCTCCGTGTGTTTGTATTTTTTACAGGTTTTTTCCTGTAATTGATATCTGGTCTCATAGCATTGTGGTCAGAAAAGATACTTGATATGATTTCAATTTTCTTAAATTTATGAAGGCTTGATTTGTGACCCAAGATATGATCTATCCTGGAGAATGTTCCATAAACACTTGAGAAGAAAGTGTAATCTGTTCTTTTTGTATGGAATTCTATAAATATTAATTAAATCCATCTTGTTTGATGTATCATTTAAAGCTTGTGTTTCCTTATGTATTTTCATTTTGGATGATCTCTCCATTGGTGAAAGTGGGGTGTTAAAGTCCACTACTATGATTGTGTTACTGTCCATTTCCCCTTTTATGGCTGTTAGCATTTGTCTTATGTATTGAGGTGCTCCTATGTTGGGTGCATAAATATTTACAATTGTTATATCTTCTTCTTGGATTGATCCCTTAATCATTATGTAGTGTCCTTCTTTGTCTGTTGTAATAGTCTTTATTTTAAAGTCTATTTTGTCAGCTGAGTATTGCTACTCCAGCTTTCTTTTGATTTCCATTTGCATGGAATATCTTTTTCCATCCCCTCACTTTCAGTCTGTATGTGTCCCTATGTCTGAAGTGGGTCTCTTGTAGACAGCATATATACAGGTCTTGTTTTTGTATCCATTCAGCCAGTCTATGTCTTTTGTTTGGAGCATTTAATCCATGTACATTTAAGGTAGTTATTGATATGTATGTTCCTATTACCATTTTCTTAATTGTTTTGGGTTTGTTATTGTAGGTGTTTACCCTCCCTTTGTTTCCTGCCTAGAGAAGTTCCTTTAGCATTTGTTGTAGAGCTGGTTTGGTGGTGCTGAATTCTCTTAGCTTTTGCTTCTCTGTAAAGGTTTTAATTTCTCTGTTGAATCTGAATGAGATCCTTGCTCAGTAGAGTAAATTGTTTGTATGTTTTTCCCTTTCATCACTTTAAATATGTACTGCCACTCCCTTCTGGCTTGCAGAGTTTCTGCTGAAAGATCAATTGTTCACCTTATGGGGACTCCTTTGTATGTTATTTGTTGTTTTTCCCTTGCTGTTCTTAATATTTTTTCTTTGTATTTAATTTTTGATAGTTTGATTAATATGTGTCTTGGCGTGTTTCTCCTTGGATTTATCCTGTATGGGACTCTAGCTCTTCCTGGAGTTGACTGACTATTTCCTTTCCCATATTAGGGAAGTTTCCAGCTATAATCTCTTCAAATATTTCCTCAGTCCCTTTCTTTTTCTCTTCCTCTTCTGGGACCCCTATAATTCAAATGTTGGTGTGTTTAATGTTGTCCAGATGTCTCTGAGACTGTCCTCAATTCTTTTCATTCTTTTTTCTTTATTCTGCTCTGCAGTAGTTATTTCCACTATTTTGTCTTCCAGGTCACTTATCTGTTCTTCTGCCTCAGTTATTTGGCTATTGAGTCCTTGTAGAGAATTTTTAATTTCATTTATTGTGTTGTTCATCATTGTTTGTTTGCTGTTTAGTTCTTCTAGGTCCTTGTTAAACGTTTCTTGTATTTCCTCTATTCTATTTCCAAGATTTTGGATCATCTTTATTATCATTATTTTGAATTCTTTTTCAGGTAGACTGCCTATTTCCTCTTCATTTGTTAGGTCTGGTGGGTTTTCACCTTGCTCCTTCATCTACTGTGTGTTTCTCTGTTTTCTCATTTTGCTTAACTTACTGTGTTTGGGGTCTCCTTTTCTCAGGCTGTAGGTTCGTAGTTCCCGTTGTTTTTGGTGTCTGCCCCCAGTGGCTAAGATTGATTCAGTGGGTCATATAGGCTTCCTGATAGAGGGGACTAGTGCCTGTGTTCTGGTGGATGAGCCTGTATCTTGTCTTTCTGGTGGGCAGGATGGTGTCCAGTGGTATATTTTGGGGTGTCTGTGACCTTACTATGATTTTAGGTAGCCTCTCTGCTAATGGGTGGTGTTGTGTTCGTGTCTTGCTAGTTGTTTGGCATAGGGTGTCCAGCACTGTAGCTTGCTGGTCCTTGAGTGGAGGTGGGTCTTAGCATTGAGATGGAGATCTCTGGGAGAGTTTTCGCCGTTTGATATTACATGGAACCGGGAGGTCTCTGGTGGACCAATGTCCTGAGCTCAGCTCTCCCACCTCAGAGGCACAGGCCTGACACCCAGCTGGAGCACCAAGACCCTGTCAGCCAAATGGCTTCAGTGTCTTTTTCATTCGCCCTCCTTTCAGCTTCCGTGGGGTACATGTATCTTTTTGAATTATAATTTTCTCTGGATATATGCCCAGGAGTGGGGTTGTTGTATTATATGGTAACTCTGTTTTTAGTTTTTTAAGGAACCTCCATACTGTTGTCCATAGTGGCTGCACCTACTTACATTCCTACCAACAGTGTAGGAGCATTCCATTTTCTCCACACCCTTTCCAGTATTTATTTATAGATAAAAGATAAATTTAAAAAATATATATATAAAAAGGGGAGGGGGAAGGGTAAGCTGGGATGAAGTGAGAGAGTGGCATGGACATATATACACTACCAAATGTGAAATGGATAGCTAGTGGGAAGCATCCATATAGCACAGGGAGATCAGCTTGGTGCTTTGTGACCACCTAGAGGGGTGGGTTAGGGAGAGTGGGAGGGAGACACAGGAGGGAGGAGATATGGGGATATATATATATATATATGTATAGCTGATTCACTTTGTTATAAAGCAGAAACTACACACCATTGTAAAGCAATTATACTCCAATAAAGATGTTTAAGAAAAATGTAGCCTTAAATTATCTCAGTAGTTACAGTAGAAAACTATTTGACAAAATTTAATACCCTTGATGATAAAATTCTTAGCAAACTAGAAATAGAAGAAATCCTCAAACTGATAAAGAGCTCTTTTGAACATCTACAGATGATATTGTACTTAATTGTGAAACATTAAACCCTTCTTTCCTCTAAAATTTGAAATAAGAAAAGGATGTCTTCTCTAATCACATCTATTCAGCATTGTACTAGAGGTCCTATCCAATGCAGTAAGGCAATTAAAAGAAATGAATGGCATAAATATTAAAAAGAAGAAATTAAAGTGTTGTTTGCAGAAAAACAACTAAGACTAAAAAATTTAACAGGGTTGCAAAATACAATGTCAGTATGAAAAAAAGTGTATTTTTATATAACAGAAGTGAAAAATTAGAGACATACTATTTTACTTTAAGACTTACTATAAAGTGTGAGTAATTAAGACAATGTGATATTAGTGTAAGGAGACTTAGAGTCTAAAAATAAACTTACATATAAATATTTCATTGATTTTTTTTGACCATGGTGCCAGGTCAATTCAATGGAGCTAGAAAATTCTTTTAACAAATGTTGCTGGGATACCCGGATATCCGTATGAAAGAAAGAGTCTCAGTCCCTCTCACATCATATCAAAAATTAATTTGCAATAATAAGAGACCTAAAAATAAAACCCAAACTCCTAAACCTCTAAAAGAAAGCCCAAGAGAGTATCTTTAGTCTCAAGGTGGCAAAACTGTTTTTTGGAAAAAACACAAAAGCAATGATATAAAAGAAAAAAATTGATAAATTTGATTTAGCCTAATCAAAAATTTCTTCTCATCAAAAGATACCATTAAGGACATAAATATACAGACCACTAAGTGGGAAAAAATATAGCATATAAATCTAACGAAGGGCTTATAAGCATATGTAAAAAAGCCCTATATATTGACAATAATTAGATGAACAACCCAATCAAAAAAATGGGCAATAAATAGCCTTGATCAGATACTTTACAAAAGAAGATATATGAACGACCAATAATCACATGAAGAAAGGACCTTCATATCATTAGTCACCAGGGAAATGCAAATTAAAACTACAATAAGGTATCATTAGTACCCACTAGAATGGCTAAATTAAGAAAGCTTGACAACTTTGAATGTTGGTAATAATATGGAGCAACTGGAATATTTACTAGTAAGAATGTAAACAGATACAACAATTTAGGAGAATTGTTTGCCAATTTCTAATGAAGTTAAACATCTACATCTATATCTACCTATCTACATATCTATATTTATATTTATATCTATCTATCCTAGGATTCAGCAACTTTATTCCTAGCTATTTACTCAAAAGAAATGAAAATATGTCTACAAAAGACTTGTACAAAATTGTTCACAGCAATATTTTTCTTAATATCTCCAAACCAGAAACAACCCAGTTGTCCATCAATAAGAAAATGGATAAACACAGTACGATATATTCATTCAATTGAATAATATTCAGCAATTAAAAATAAACTACAAGACACACATAATTTAGATAAATATCAAAATCATCACATTATGCAAAAAGAGTCATAAATTATGATTCCAGTGATTTGAGAATGGGTGAAACTAATCTACAAAGGTGGGGTGGGAGCTTGGGGTTGATTGCAAAGGAGCTCAAGGAACTTTCTGAGGATTACGGAAACATATATCTGATTTGGAGTGATGGTTATGTGGTGTATACAGCTGCCAAAATTCATTGAACTAAACCCTTAATATCGGCGCATTTTAGTTTTAATTATACCTCATTAAAAATGTAAAAACCAAATATTTACTGGGATCAGTCTTTTAAAAATCTCACGGAAATACAGTGATTCCTACTTTGCTATGCTTCTGCAAAGAAATGGGTGAAATACTTAAGCAACACATATTGAAACACACAAATTCTTTTTCTTTTTATAATAGAAATTAGTCTTTGCATATATTGCTGTAGTTTGAAGGGACCGTTCAAGAACAATGTATTAAAATTAATGTGAATGCTTTATTTCTCTTTGATGTTGGAACTTTCATTTGCCATTATTCCACTGTCGCTCCACTGTGAGGGTAGAACAGTCAGGATCACTAAAAGATATGTTTCTGGGGATCCGGACCATGACACTAGACTAAACTCAGACATAGGTATGGACTTCCTACCCAAATCCATAGAATAATTGAAATACTATATGAAAAATAATAAATCTATAGAATTCTGGCAAACAGGAAAATGTGTCACTAGACTAGAGATAATTAAATAGATAAGAAAATATGGTGCTGAATTGATGGAGAAAACTGCAGCTCAAAACACACAAGAGGAAGAAGACTCATGTGCTTCTGGGGGTACTCCAAGATTAGAAAAAATGGGCAAAAGAATTGGAGGAGTTCTGGGTGCTTGGGGAAGAGCATTCAGGGCTACCTAACAGGTTGGTTCCTGTCCCATCACCAACTTAGGTTGAGTAAGACGTATTTATCCATAGGCTCAAGCAGGAAATGTGGATAGCTGGGCTAGAGAGACACAGCATCACCCCAGTAGCCAGGGAAACACAAAAGGAATGTTATTGACATACTGCATCCTGAAGGAAATCCTTCTTTAACATTATCACAAGAAGCAGGCACTATATGCCAAGAGTATCCATAGATGAATGAATAAAGATGGTCAATTATATATGAATGAATAAAGATGATCAATTATATATGAAGATGAATGAATAAAGATGATCAATTATACATGAAGACAATCAAGAATCATCAAACATTTTAGGAAAAAACATTACCATAAAAGTTAGGCACTAAACTCAACCAAAAGAACTAATACCAAAGAAAAAACAATGGAGAAAATACTTTTACATATGTATAATTAATATTTTCATAGAGATATAAGCACAAGTAATTATGAAAAGAGTCCAGTGAGAGAACTTAAAAATTAGTGACATATCAAAATTTTAAAAGTTAAATCAATCAAAAGTAAAATCAATGGACTGACTGGAAGAATGGATTTAGCTAGAGTGAATTATAGAACTGAAAGAGCTGAGAAATTCTCCTAGAATTTATTATCAAAAGACAAAAAATAGCATAAGAAATTTAAGCAAAATGGAATATTATATAGAATTTATATAGAATTTCTAATATGTACTTCTATGAGATCAGTCAGTCAAAGATAAAAGAGCATTTTATATAGCTGAATAAAAACATAGACTTTTAAGTAGAAAGGCCTCCCCAAGAGACAAGTGGTATTAAAAAAAAAAAAAGGAACCATAGCTTGTTTTCTATGTCTGTGAGTTACAGACATAGAAAACAAACTTATGGTTACCAGAGGGGAAGAGTAAATTAGGAGTATGGGATTAACCGATACAAACTACTATAGATAAAATAGGTAAGCAACAAGGATTTACTGTATAACACAGGGAACTACATTCAGTATCTTCCAATAACCTAGAAAGGAAAATAATCTGAAAAAATATGTATATATATACACATAACTGAATCACTTTGCTATACACCTGAAACTAACACAATATTGTAAGTCAACTACACTTCAATAATTTAAAAAATAGACCCATAGCAAGTTTCAGGGCAACAATTTAAAGAAAATACCAATTTCTTTTTAATTGCAGGGAAATATATTTCCTACAAAGGAACAGAAACTGGGTCTATAGCAGACTTTTGAGATTCCAGAAGTCAATGGAGTAATGCCTTTAAAATTCTTAGGAAAAATGATTTTGAACCCTTAAATAAAATAGTGTGGACAGTTTTATGTCAATAAATTTGAAACATCAGTGAAATGAAATTTCACTATAAAAATTCAACTTACTAAAATTGACACAATAAGTAGAAAGTCTGAACTGTCCTTTTATTGGCTTCTTTAACAGTAATGTTTGTTTTAGAAATGAATTACATTATTCTGTCTATGCACATAGCAGCTCCATAGAGGGGACTATTCCTATGGAACCAAGTATGGTCCTATATGGTGAAAAATTCAAGGTCTTCTCCCTTACATTTCCTTTCAGACTATGTTTAAGAAACTTCCCCATTATGCTATAATACCTGTGCATAAAGTGGTCATTAACCCCATCCTGCCCCCTCTCCTGCATAAATACATGCTGATTGCAATGTGGGTCCAGGCAAAGTTATATAAACCTTGGCTGAAACAAGAGAGAGGAAGCATTCATCCAAATAAATACTCAAATGAGGTCTTATTCTTCCCATTTTCCACAGATTGACACTAAGGCAAAGTGGTGACTTTTAAAACATTATTACATAAGAAGATCATAGTGATATTTTGTTTAAAATGAAGTAATTTATCATTCTCTATACTAACACTGTGTGTAAAATATATTTTGCCTACATTTTTTAGATGTTTGTAAGAATACTCCTTATTAAATTAATCAATATAATATTGTTGAAACTGAACAGGCAACTTACATACCCAACTTAGCAGGGCATGGATTATAAAAGTTTACTGAGAAATAGCTAAGTTGGCAGAAGGTCATCCTGGGGTATATGTAATCCATGTTGGATGGCATGAGCCATGCTTCTCACTCTAAGTAGAAACTACTGTTTGGCCCTTTATTTTAGTGCTCATCTAACCATTATAGTCATACAAGTAATAGTAATAAATTACAAAATAATAAAGTATCAGCCAAAGCTTTGTATCTCTGAGAAACTGGTAGGCTTCCTATCCTTTCTATGGTGTGATCTTTCCATGTTTTGTTTTTCACTCAGGCAATCAGGAAACATCCAGAAAAGTTTGAATCTCACTTCCAGAAATTTTACTAATCCTTGTATCTAATATATGTCCTTCCTTCTATCTTCTATGATATTGGTGTTCTCTTTTCATTCATATTTTGTTAACTTTTTTTTTCACAATAACTGTTCTTCGTTGGAAGGTGCCTCAACATGAATGCATAAATGTGTAACAAAATAATACAAATTGTGGCATTATGGGAGAAAATTTACAGTAAGATTCAACTAATTCCTTTCATTTATCCAGATTCTCCATTATATCCCATTGACCAAAACCCAATTTATTGTTTTATAGGTGTATTAGTTTGCTAGGACTGCCATAACAAAGTACCATAAACTGAATGGCTTAGAACAACAGAAATTTATTGTCTCACAGTTCTGAGGCCAGAAGTCTGAAATCAAGGTTTCAGAACAGCCATAATACATTACCTCTGAAGGCACTAGGGAAGGATCTGTTTCAGGCTTCTCTCCTAGCTCTGGTAGTTCCTTGGCTTATGGCAGCACATTTCCTGCCATAAGAGAACACATGGTGCTCTCTCTGTGTGAGTGTCTCTGTGTCAAAATTTCCCCTTTGTATAAGGACATCAGTCATATTTAATTAGGGACCCACCCTATTCTAGTATGACCTTATCTTAATTAATTATACCTGAAAGGATGCTATTTCCAAATAAGGTCGCATTCTGAGGTACTGGGGTTTGAGATTTCTAAATATGAATTTTGGGGAACACAATTCAACCCATAACAATAGGTTTCCACCTATTCTCCAAAAGAAGCATTCCATTAATATATTTAATTGGAGCTTGTAGCCTCTAGAATGGAAAGCATAAATTTCAATATTTATTAAAACATAGGTAGGAAGAAATCTATTATTTCTCACAAAATAATACCCTGTCTTCTCATTGGCAACTCCTATAGTTCTTAGCACAATCATTCAGGTGTCTGAAGAGAGGCCATAAGAAGTGGACACCACATCAATTGTTGCCTGTTGGGCTAGTTTGTTCCCCTTGATGAATACACATGGCTGGTGGTCAGTAAGGAATTGTCTGTTGTTTTAATCTTTTATTTGCAGACATTTGTGATAGATCATCCATGAACCAGTCATTCAAGTAGACTGGCCTTGAAGACTGACAGGAAGTATGAGTACACACACATTGAAATTGACAGGCAGACAGGCTGACAAATTCACAACTGCCCCTATACAGCCTCCATCTATTCAACTGGAGCTGATCAGACGCCAGATTCACATCAGACTCCTTTTCATTAAGTGTTTGTTTCTTCATTTTTATAAAGATCTTGCGCAGGCAATAGGGAAGTGAAATATGTCAGATACCTTAAAAGGGGTGATAGTCTCATTTTTCTGCTGAATTTCCCACTATGGAAAGGACTCAATTATTGGCAGAGAGCACTCCACTGAGGAGGTGCCCTGCTGCTCCTCACCCCCACCCCAATGGAGAATTCTAATGAAAGAAGCTGCAGGAGGCAGCAGTGCAACTGAATTTTCCAAACCAGTCCTCTCAAGCTAATACCAGTGGCCCTTTCTTCATTAGCAATCTGCAAACACATGGGGCCAACCCACTGCAGATGACTTTCGTGAGGATCCAACACTGAGTCTGTTAGATGCTATGAAATGTGTGTGAAAGGGAAAGTCTATGCCTGCATGGGACTTAACTTCAGTAATAGTAATAATAGAATATACTATTTGCTAGACACTATGCCAGGTGCCAAACATAGCTTATTGTATCCTTTCAACGGTCTTACAAAGAAAGCACTATTTTTATCACCATGTTACGGATGAGAAAACCAAGCTAGGTGAATTGCAGTTATTAAGGAGTCTATGTTTTCTAGCACAATGCTCTTTCCATTCATCTACAGTACTTTATTGAGTTTGCTGCATTTGTTTCTACCTATGTAATGCCATCCACACTTAGTCTTGTGTGTGTGTGTATACATGCACAAGTGCTTCTAAACTCTTTGATCTGCACAGGAAAGCCTTCATTCACCCCCTCATTCACCTTACTGCCCCTGCTTCACAGGAGACTGTATCCCAAGGTATTACTGCTCATTTCTTATAGGTCCTAATGCCCCTCATATTTTCCTGGTGACTATAACATCGTCCAGCTATCCACATGCACTAGCGTGTGCCTTTGTGTGGTCTATGACCCCACATAAAGTTAGAGATCTGTGAGGAGTGACAGAGAAGCTCCATGTTAGAAGATGCACTCTGGCTGCCTAGAGGTTGAATCCTGCTTGCAGATGTGACTTCTTGGCCAACACAGTGTTTCTTTGTTTGCACTTTCAAAAAAGTTTTATTCAACTTAAAAAAAATCAGAGATTCCATGCAGAACCTGATTAGTAGCTTCTCTTGAAAAATAAAGAACCATAATATTTTGCCCCTTTCCTGCACGACAGCCATCAGCTGCCTCCTGTGGAAGGGCACACACTCTCTGATCTACTCTAGACCCTTTCACTTAAAGGTGTGTATCTGCGTCTGTACCCAGAATAGATTCTCGATGATTCTCATCGCCTACCTGACAGATGTTTTGAGTTTGCCCATTCCTGCTTTACTTGAATCATGACTACCATCATCTGCGGTGCTGCTAGCAAGGCATCTGTTGAGAACTGAAACAGCCCTTTTCCGTTCCTTTTGGGTGGTGAGGCTGTGCGTGGCTTTTATGCGGTGGCTTGGCAGTACCGACTGCCCCCGTCACTCACAGCCAGCAAAACCCTGTGCTGTTAGGCGGTCAAGGCAGAATCCAGCTCACCGCCCCCTGCGGCTTCTTCACCCCTCAGCTTCCTCAGGGTGTAGAACACAGAACTTTATGGGACTGTGGGAATGTGTGGGGACACCAGGAAATGTGATTGCTGCTTCAGAACCTTGCGGCATCTTTTTCGCTAGAATAAAGACTCAGGTCCTGTATATTTTTTTCCACCCAGCTGCAAACCATCTGGTGAATGTCAACCCTTTCCCCCAAACTGAGGAGAATCATGTGGAGAAAATAGGGTTTATCCATTTATCCTGGCAGCATTTCAGTTCTGTGTACGGAGCTAGAGATCCTTCTCTTATATTTTGATTCAGTAGATATTTATTGAAAACCTTCTACGTATAAAGCACCACGCTGTGCAGAGTAGCTGCTGCTCACACTCTGTGTTTGTAGAGCACTGCTCTACATGATCTTATCTAATTCATATGTTAATCCAATGAGGTGTGTCTTTATTGTGCCTGTTTTACAGACAATGACCCTGAGGCTGAGAAGGAAATGACTCAATATCAGTGAGACATAAAGAGCACAACCAAGATTTGAACTCAAGGTTTTGGGCTCTATTTCAACACAGTCCCTAGATTTGCTAATGTTATCTTAGGCCGTACTAATTTAGAGAAAATGGTCTCATTGAAAAAAACCAACAGTGTTCCTCCGACTTCTTCAGTTTGTAATGGTGCATCAAATGGGGTCACAAGTATAAACAAAAAGACCTTCTTCTCTACCACATAGAAACAACCATTTTCCTGTTTAATTCCGGCTGCTGGCCAGGGAAAATCATTACACTGGAAGAGGGAGACTCGACATCACACCTGCTGCTGCTGACCACCATTATAGGCACAGATGCTGATCTCTGTGACGAAACTGGTACATTGAGCCGACATTGCAGGTGCCACTGAAGTCCCACTGCCCTCAGTGCTGCTGACACTCATTCATGTAGGCATGAGGTGGCACAGCAGCCACTTGCCATGCGGGGGGAACTGGGACCACTGATGTGCCAAGCAGGGCTACGTTTCCTGGTGCTCCGTGCACAGCCATGATATGCTGCTGTCTGGGGAGTGGGCACAGAGCTAAAAGGGATTTAGTTCAGTGAAGGTGGTGATGGGATGCTCCAGAGCCAAGAGTTCTTTTCTATTAGACCTAGTAACAAGTGGAGGAAGACAGTGGCAAGAGTCCTCCTGCTTCTTCTATGTCCAGGCCAGCACAATCCACACTTACTCTGAATCAGGCACTCCTATGGATGAGCAGAAGAAGACAGTAACATTTTTTTCCTGAGATGAGAGACCCCTTAAGAATCAGGCATTTGCTGTCACATTTGATGACCTAATTCTAATCGGGAAGCACAGGTATTCATATGCCATTTATTCGCCCAACAAACATAAGCTAAGCATCTAATATATACCAGGTAAAAAACATAATTCCTGTCTTCAGTTTGCTCACAGGTTATAAGGGGAGTCACAAATATGAATGTGTAATTACAATATAGTATGAGAAGTGCTGGGCTAGAGGTAAAGTCAGGGTGCTCTGAGAACCCATATGAGGAGCATTTTACTTCCTCCCTCCTCCCTTGGGGGATTCGGAGGAGCTTTCTGGATGAGACAGTGTCTGAGCTGACACTTGAAGGACAAATTAGAGTTAGGCAGACACAACCATGACGGGGAAAGTCAGAGCAGTATGTAAGAGGTACTGGGGGGGAGACACCTGACACACTTGGAAGGGTGGGGTGCTGAGAAGATTTGGGGGCGTTGTGAGTAATAAGATTTGGGGCTGATATGTATGAAGTCTTTGTCAAGATCATGAAGGACCTTGAACATCAGGCCAGGGAAAACCATTGAAGAGTTAAACCAGTGAGTGACACGGTCAGATTACATTTTAGATCACTTCTGGATGCAGATTAAAAGGTGAACCTGGGGCAAGGGACAAACAAGAACATTCCTCTTTCTCTGGGAAGTTGATGCTTGTGAACTGAACAACTTTGAGAGCTGTGGGGAAGGAGGGAACTCCCACCAAGCCAGTCAGATCAGCCTGGCAGTCAGAGGAGTGACAGCTGTTCCACGTTCTTTCCCTGACTACCCCTGCGGTGCAGGAGCCTCTGGGATGGCAGGCAGCTTCAGCCTGCCTTAGTGCCAAGGGACACCTGTCCGACCACACAAAGCTGTGATTGGCACATGTACCCATCAGACCTGCGAGGAGCGAGGAGTCTCCAACACCACTGTCATCTTCTGGAACCTAGAGAAGCTGACAGTAAGGAGAACTCAGAGCAGCCTTAGCTAGATATTGACAGCAGCGGTGGTTATAGAGTAGGGCTGGGCCTGAGGCCAAATGAGTTGGCAGGGTCTGCCTGGCCTCTGCCTTACCCCGCTCAGCTCCATCTGTCTAACGGTGGATGTCAGCCTTGAAGAGTGCCAGCCTTGGAATCTGGTGACTCAGAAAAGGGGAAGAGGACACACAAGATATACGCTCATGGGTGGAAGGCTACCTAAAATGTTCAGAGCTAAAAATCAGTCACAGTGTGGCCAGAGATATCCTTTAAACACTGTTCCCATCTTTTGCTTGCTTTCCCTCTTGTTTGTCATTATTGCTTAAAGAGATGCCATAATTCATGTATCCATAAAGACATTTTCAGTGGGGCCAGGGAATGAAAATCTAATTTAAAATGCCTTAAACAAAAATGAATTATTGATTAAGTAACTGAAGAGTCCAGTGATACTTTAAGGCATGGCTAGGTTTAGGGATTCAAAAACGTGTAAAGGTCTCTCTCCTGGCATTCCTAGGCTTAAAAGTTTTTAAATGCTTAAAGTCCCCAGTAAAAGGAGACATTTTCTTTCTTTCCTTTTTTAAGTCTTTATTGAATTTGTTACAATATTGCTTCTATTTTATGTTTTGCTTTTTGGCCGTGAGGCATGTGGGATCTTAGCTCCCCAACCAGGGATCGAACCCATACCCTCTGCATTGGAAGACAGAGTCTTAACCACTGGACCACCAGGGAAGTCCCGAGACATTTTCTTTCCTGTCAGCAAAAGTCCTGGATTTTAATCTAATTTTCCTGGAATGGACACCCCAATGCTAGGGCAATGGGAGATTCTGATTAACTAGGTTGGGGTTCTATGCCCATGCTTAGAAGTGGGAGAGGTTTTTCAACCCCAAACTCCATATGGATTAGTAATTGAAGAATGGTGGTTTCTTGGAAGAAATATGGATAGCATTGCTGGTCAAAGGGGGCATACTGCAAGCCGAAATAACAGATAGCCAACCTCATTGAATCTTTGGTTTACCAAGCAATGTAGACTAAAGGTGACTAATTCTGATGACGATTATCTGCTTATGCTATCGATGGTGATGTTAATTATCATTGGCATTTTGTGAAGATATTTGTATAGTTTGGTATATAGTTCAGTAATCTTCCTGAGTTTTCCTAGTCAGAAGAGTGGTTTAGGCACTTGGTTGGGTTAATTTATTGTTTACCAATTATAAGGGCTATAGGATGATCCAAGGACTAGGAGACATATTCTTAAAAAGTTTCATCAAGTGACTTTATGTCATAACTCGTGTCTACATCAAAGTTAGATGGTTAAAATAAAATTTTCATGTGATTGTACTGTATTATTCCAGTAACACCTTAAGATTGTTTTGAACTAAGTCCTCAAGGCATTTCCTTTATTCCTTTCATGGAATTGTTATTTAACAAATACGTTTGTAATTTAAAAGTAACATAAATACACAGTCAGAATATTAGGTATAATTTCCTCAGAGTACTGTCTGGAATTCTTGACATCAAATTCTCTGATTACATTGGCACCAAATATTTAATTCATATTGGTTAAATAAAAGTAAGAGTTAATAAATGACTATCTTACCTGGTATGTTACCCAGGTATACACCCAGGATGACATACCCAGGTATATACCCAAAAATGGAATTGCTGGACCATATGGTAATTGATATTTTTAATTTTATGAGGACTTGTCATACTATTTTCCATAGTGACTGCACCATTTTGTATTCCCACCAGTAGTGCACAAGAGTTCCAGTTTCTCCACATCCTTACCAACAGTTGTTATTTTCTACTTTTCTTTTTTTTCTTTTTTCTTTCTTTTTTTTAAAATTTTATTTATTTATTTATTTATGGCTGTGTTGGGTCCTCGTCTCTGCGCGAGGGCTCCCCCCAGTCGCGGCAAGCAAGGGCCTCTCTTCATCGCGGCCTCTCCTGCTGCGGAGCACAGGCTCCAGATGCGCAGGCTCAGTAATTGTGGCTCATGGGCCCAGTCGCTCCGCGGCATGTGGGATCCTCCCAGACCAGGGCCCGAACCCGTGTCCCCTGCATTGGCAGGCAGATTCTCAACCATTGCGCCACCAGGGAAGCCCTTTTTTTTCTTTTTGATAATAGCCATCTTAGTGGGTGTGATGTGTTATTGTGTTTTGTTTTGTTTTTTTTTCTTTTCCATGAAAATCACATTTTATTATCTGTTACTTCTTGTAAGCATTATCTTTATCATTGTGGTTTTGATTTGCATTGCCCAAATAATTACTAATGTTGAGCATCTTTTCATGTGCATATTGGCATATGAAATATTGGCACATGGCATGTTGTATATCTTTCTTGGAGAAATGTCTATTCAAGTCCTTTGCCCATTTTTGAATTGGGTTGTTTTGTTGTTGTTGTTGAACTGTATGAATTCTTTATATGTCCTGAATATTAACCTCTTATCAGATATATGATTTGTAAATATTTTCCCCCATTTCATGGATTGCCCTTTTATTCTGTCGATAGTGTCCTTTGATGTACAGAAGATTTTAAGTTTGCTGTTGCGCAGTTTATCTACTTTTTCTTTTGTTGCTTGTGCTTTTGGTGTCATATCCAAGAAATCATTGCTAAATCCAGTGTCTTAAAACTTTTCCTCTTTGCTTTCTGCTAAGAGTTTTATAATTTTAGATCTTATGTTTAAGTCTTTGATTTATTTTGAATTTATTTTATACATGGTATAAGGTAAGGGTCCAACCTTTGCATATGGCTATCCAGTTTTCCCAGCACTATTTGTTAAAAAGACTCTCCTTCCCCAATGAGTAAGTATTCTTGGTATCCGTGCTGAAAATCATTTGACCATACATGTGAGGATTCCTGGGCTCACTATTCTGTTCCATTAGCAATATGTCTGTCTTTATGACAGTATCGCACTGTTTTGATTACTATAGCTTGTAGTAGGTTTTGAAATCAGTAAGTATGGGACCTACAACTTTGTTCTTTTTCAAGGTTATTTTGGCTATTTGGTGTCCCTTCAGACTCCATATGAATTTTAGGATGGATTTTTCTATATCTACAAAAACACCACTGGGATTTTGATAGTGTTATGGCCTATATTGTGTCACCTAAAAATTCACATATTGAAATCCTGACCCCCAGTACCTTGGAATGTGACTGTATTTGGAGACTGGAGCTTAAAGAAGAAATTAAGTTAAAATGAGGTCATTAGGGTGGGCTCTAATCCAATACGACTGCTGTCCTTATAAGAAGAGGAAATTTGGACACAGACATGTACAGAGGGAAGACAATGTGAAGCCAAGGAGAGATGGCCATCTACAAGCCAAGAATAAAGGCATCTGAAGCAATAAACCCTGCCAACACCTTGATTCCCAAAACTGTGAGAAAAGAAATTTCTGTTGTTTTAGCCACCCAGTCTGTGGTGCAATCAAACTAATACAGATAGGGATTGCACTGAACCTGTAGATTGCTTTGGGGGGATGAAATTTTTAGATAGGCTGAATTTCATAACTTTGGGCTGACTGTGTGAAAATGCTCAGCCAGCGGCCAAATTTGTATAAGTTCAACTCGGTAGAGGCATTGCTCCTATACGGGGACCTACCTAAGAAGGTATTCTGTTTTATTGGGGTTGAGTTTATTGATCTTGGAGAGGCAGTTTTCTTAAGGTGCTAGTCATAATTAGAATATATTTACCTGCCCTATTTTCACAGGCAGGAATATTGTGCTCACACTATTATTTTTTTCCCCATTTTTCTTTAAAATATTCCTCTCATTAAGTTTCTAGGGCTGCACAAGTCAGTTTTAGGCTAAAAATAGTATCGTTGCTGTTGCTGCCACTGTTCCGTGTGGAAAACATAGCCAACTGCTTTACAGAAAAGGAAAAAAATAATTTTCTAGTGTATTCTTAAGATAGTGTGAAAGCCACGCTGACAAGGAGCCCCTAAATTGCCAGTGGACTGAGATTTCCTGCACCAATTTCATGGCTTTTATTATTTTCCTACTGGCAGAACAGAAAGCAGGATTCTTCAGGTTCCTTCTACGCAACACATTGCTTGTGAAGGGCAGAAAATGAAGAATTAGACTCAAGGTTGGCAAACTCTAGCTTGTGCGCCAAATCAGCACACCACCTGTTTTGTAGAAAAAAGAAAAAAATTGGAACACGGCCATTCTCATTCTCAGCACTGTCTATGGCTGCAGAGTTGAGTAATGGCGACAGAGATATGGTCTGCAAAGTCTAAAATATATACTATCTGGTTCTTTACAGAATAAGTTTGTTGACCCCTGAACTAGACTATGAATAAGTGATGACTGAGTAATTTATTCAGACCTCTCATTTTAAAGATGAGAAAAATTAAGACGCTAATATTATTGAGAGTGAAGGGTTCCATGTTGGCAGCTTAGGAGAGACTGAAGAAGAGAAATTGATGGACTCTGGCAGACTCACCTCTCCTGGATTGGGGCAGGGTCAGCAGACAGGAATTGCTAACAGGGGAATGTCTACAATATATGAAGTACAGGGGAGGTAGAGTCATGATTCTAACAACTTCTGTTGTGGGGGAGATAACAAGGATGGCACCAGGGGTAGAACCAAAGAGTAGGGGGATCAATGATAAGTACCTGAGTCCCACCTGTGAGGACATGGAGAACTAGGTAGTTTCCAGCAACAAAGGTACATGGATCCTGGGGGCTGAGCCATATGAGGTAGTAACTCAGAATACAAATCATGGTGTATAGGGGAATCCAGAAATCAGAGCTGATGAAGTAGTAACAAGCATTAAGTTCAATGTGGGTGAGATGAGTCCATAAATAAGAAAAAAAGTTCTTGAAATCTGTATCAGTCAGGGTCCCAGCGAGAAACATAGAGCACCCTCAAATGAAGATAATCTGAGGAGAGTAGCAGGACTAGTCTGTGTGATGGATAGAATGTGGCAGAAGTGATGGTGTGTTGCTTCCGAGCCAGGGTTGTAAAGGACTGCAGCTTCTGTCTTGGGATCTTTCTTTCTCCCTGAGCACATTCTCAAGAAACTCTTACTGGGTTCATGAATGCAAGAGAAAAGATCACTCTGATACCAATCACCTGGTGCCCCCTTTCTTCTACACCTGGCTCAGGGGAGTTGTGATCACAGCTGAGACCTTTTACAATTTAGTCTCCCCCCTCCCCACCCACTCCCTGTCCCTAGATTCCCATCCATGAAAACAGAACCAACTTCTTATTGGTTCTGTTCACTCAAGATAATAACGATAGGAGTGCTGGGGGTGAGATCCTGGGGGTGGTCCTTTTCACGTTTTGAATGATTTCTTTTGAAGAGAAAGAGTTCTAAGCACTATTGCCTCAACTATCCTACTTAGGGTGAAAGTTAAATAAATTAGAACATTATTCTGGCTGGATTAAGTTGGCCAGAACGAAGCTATCCTTTGAATAATAATGCACTTTGAGCCAAAATGCATTCTCTTTCTGAACCAGAAAAATTAGAATGGGCTTGATGTATACGTTTCCAAGGGGATAAAAACTATCTCCAGAAAGCTATTTTGCCTTTCTCATCCAACTTCCATTTTTAGATAATCACATACACAAAACCTTAAAAAACTGTGTCTTTTGACTTCATCATCTATGAAGAGTACCAAGTGTCACAGAACTTGGAAGTCTTTTTCAAAGTCAACATTTTAGGCACAGAAATTTATTTTGGGCTGTGTATTTATTCATTCACTCCTTAAACATTTACTGAATGTATACCGCTTGCTTACTTTCTTGAGGCATCAGGGGCATAAAAAAGAATAAACCCCTGCCCTTGAATGTCTCAAACCAACCTAGGTGGTGGCAAGTCAGACATAAAAAAGGACTTGATGTGTTAAGAGTGACAATAAGAGTACTTGGAAAGGGTTATGGGGATAGTTTTATGACAGTTTTTTATATTCCTGGACACATTTTGATTCTTATAATAATCACTGGTTTAGCCCTTACAGTTGTGGCTTAACATTTTTAGTGAACCATATATAAAATTTTTACAAGAAGAAAAATTATAAATCTATTTGTCTCAGGGTGGTATTTGAAAGTAACCAAAATTATAGTTAGAACGCAATTCAAATACAAACACTGTGTCTTGTAATTATGAGACAATACTCAGAGCACAACTTATGCACATACTGTATCACCATAGAGTTATTATATTATTTCAGCAATACCTAACCTAATGGAATTACTTACATATGATTTTCTAAGAACTGAGATATCACTATAGCATTCATAGTTTGGGAGAGTTTTAGGTTCAAACATTATATCTATTACTGGGTTTTATTAATTTTGAATTTTTTGTATTGATACTATATTCTGAACAGCTAGTTCTCTTAAAAATTTAATAGCTAGTTCTCTAGAAAAATTCATACATAGCCAGGCCACAATACTGGGTTATTTTGCTGATATAGGAGGTGAGGCCATTAGACGTGTTTGTTTGTTGGTAGAGAGAGGTGCAAAGTTTAGGAATTGTCCACTAGGTCGGGGGATGAATGCTAAGTCTGAAATCTGAACTTAAGGAGCATTGAAAATACCTGCAGCCTTTGATATTCTTACCATTAATTTCTTTCAAAACCATCTGAGCCACAACTACTGAGCCCACGTGCCACAACTACTGAAGCCCGCATGCCTAGAGCCCGTGCTCCACAACAGGAGAAGCCACTGCAGTGAGAAGCCCGTGCACCACAACGAAGAGTAGCCCCTGCTCCCTGCAACTGGAGAAAGCCCGCGCACAGCAACGAAGATCCAATGCAGCCAAAAATAAAATAAATAAAATAAAAAAACAAAACAAAACCATCTGCAGATGTGTGCATATTAATTGGCTCCGGGCATTCTGTTACTTAGGAGGAGTAACACATTAGATAGCTAAAATTAGAAGGAAGGCAAAAAAAAAAAAAAAAAAGTGAAAATACACAGCCTGGTGAGCCAATGTCCATGGGGCTTTACAGCAAGAGACGCTGAGTGCCAGGCAGGAGGGGTCCTTAATCCCTGTGAGGTGTGAGTGGCAAAAAGTGCTGGGGGGCGTGTGTTACTGCAAACACTTACCGTCTCCCACTTGCGTCTGGACCTGAGTGTGGAGGGTGAGAGTTGGGGTTATTCACCATTCACACTGCCACACAGCTTTATAGCACGCTTTTCATTTCATGGATTTGAATACATCAGTGATCAGGGTGATGTGTGAGGGGCCATGGAGGAAGCCACAAGGAAAATTGGAAGGCATTTGGCTTTCATCTGTTTTATTTGTTTAAGCTTAGGAAAAAGGGAAAAAGATCGTAATAATGAAAATGTTAACAACCAAATTAATAAAAGTTACAGAGAGTTGCTATGCAGTAGGCACTGTGATAAGTGTTTTATGTACATCATCTTATTTAGTGTCCCCGGTGCTTCCCCCACTCTCCACAAGCAGTAAAAATCGCTTCCTGAACTGCAGTTCACCCTCTTATAGCGGCACCATAAAGGGATTCCACCTAATTTGCAATTCCAAATTTATAAAGTCTCCTTGACCTTGTTGGTGATGATAGTGTCCCTGGGCATCGAGGGGAGCGGCGTGCCTTTCCTCCTTACCCAAGGCCGGGCTCAGACAGAGGAGAGAGTGCTTCTTGGCCAGGTAGCCCTGGACACTTACCGTTGTTGGAGGAAGAGCCTCGGTACTGTCTTACTGACAGAGCCACAGAGTTGAGACCTGCACTCACCCTCACCCCACCTCTCTGTTCCAGGTCCACCACTTCTTGGATTCAGAGCCCTCACTCATCTCGGGCTTACACAATGCCAGGGCAGGGAGAATGGCTTTCCTGCTTCAAGGCCCTGACTACACCAACACCTTGAAATTCCAGTGAATGCTATTCACTGTTCTGAAGGGAAAGTGGTAACAAGCAGATCTGTGGATGCCTTCCAAGAAGCTTGGTGCCCAAGGGAAGGCCTGAGAAAAAAACAGGCATGGAAGTAGGAGCCCCAAGAACTGTGAGTGCTTCACTCTAGGCACTCTGCTGTTTTTCAGAAGAACCTGATCTCCCCTACCTGGTAGACACTCAGACTCACTGTTCTTCAAGCAAAGAGATGCTGCAATTCTACTCCTTTCAAGGAGCTGTGGAGAGAAGGAACCAACCACTAACACTTAGGGCACTTGCGCTTTTTAAACCTTCCCCTTTCTCATCCTTACTTTCCTTCCTTTTTCTATGTCTTTTCTCCTAAACTTTGCTTTTTTTGGTGGTATTTAAACACGCTGTTTTCTCTCCTCTGGGTGTGCTCTAGGGTTTTATCTAATTGTCCTGCTGTTCTAGTGTCACTTGGCATTATTATTGGGAAGATGAATGGGACAGGGGTCAGAGTTCAGCAGGAAGGCATCTGCTCGTCTGCAGTGCATAGTGGAAATGCTCAGAGGTGAACTTTAATGAAAGCTTGGAAAAGATTTGCACAGAGTAGGCTGTCTTATATCCCGCCAATGCTGGGGGTGACCAAAAGGTAGTCCTTTTCTAGAGGGACCAAAACTGAACAAACAGGAGGTAATAATATCTTTACAGGGAGTTCCCTGCTTGGGATGGCTTTTCTTCTGTAGGAGAGAAAATGGGGGGGAAAGACAGGGTGGTCAAACACGGAGGAGGTTGAAAACGGAAGCTCTTGAATGTGTCCTAACCACTGGCTTGTTTTTGCTCATAGAACAATCTCACCAAAAAGAGTTTCCACTTGACTCGCAAAGCCTCTCACCCAGCAAAGCCTCTCAGGCAGCGTCTCCCCTGGCCTCAGGTTACTGCGCCATCGCCATAGCGGGCTCAGGTTCTCTTACTGGACTTTCTTCGCGTTGACAGTTCTTCCACTTTACCAAGTAGCCAGAATCCCCACTTGGCGAACGATTGCTTTGGCGCTTTGGCATTCGAGGCAAGGGGGACAATGGCTCTATTGTTCTTTTGGCCTTCTTGAATAGAGCAAATGTCTCTTCCATCTAACCCTGTCACCAAAGGAGACTGAGTATGGAGCCCTCCAAGACTCACCTTCCTTCCACTTCCGCTTTGTTCTTGGAAGAGGGTTTCGTGCGCCCCTCCCCACCCTCGCCCCAGCAAACCTGTTTTGGGACCCGAGGAGACAGATGCCTCTTTCTGCTCTTCACAGAGTGGAAGTCGGGAGAGGGAAAAAAGAAGCGCGGATCAGGAAACTGGTTTTAGTTCAGTTCAGATTCGACCTGCTGCCTGTGGTTCCTCCTGGACTACTAGGGACACGCACCCGGGTGCCCCGCAGCGCAGAGGCCACAGAGCGGTCCACGGAAACCCCGGCCAAGCACTAAAAATACACGGAGAGGAGAGCCAGGCGTTGCGAGGACTCGGAGCTGAAACTGTCTCCAAGGATGGGTCGGGATCCCGCCACCGGCTTCCGGCACCGCGGGCGCCAGGGAGTCCCCACGCAGGGCGCCCCTTTGCGGTTGGGTTTCCCAGCTGCCTTCCGGGAACCCCGCCGAGCCCCCTGCGGCTCCGGGGGGCAGAGCCTAGCTCGTCTCCACCCCATGCTCTCCTCGCTCTGCCTGCGCTCAGGAGTGAGCGCTCAGGGTCCCCCTCTGAGCATGCGCAGCCCGGCGCCCTCCCCCGCCTCTCTCGCGCCCCCCTCCGCCCCCCTCCCCTTCCAGCCTTTTGCTCCTTCCTTTCATTAAACAAACGGGAGATCCTGAAACCTGGACCCTGTGCTAGCTGCAGCTCAAGGAGGAGGCGGAGGAGGAGGCAGAGCGCGGGATGGGCGCTGAGGGGGATCCGTGATCCCGCGCTTCCCCGCCCCACGCGCGCGCGCGCACACACACACACTCTCTCACACACACGCACACACACACTCGCACAAACACACGCGTACACGCCCGCGCCGCGGGCTCGCCGGTTGGATCTCCCACGCAGGCGGAATGCAGCAGAGCCCGGGGAGCGGGTCTCCGACCGCTGCTTGAATGCACCTCGCTGCCGGGAGCCGGACGGCCCAGTAGGGCGCACGGGAGGAGGCTCCGCCGAGAGAGGTGAGTGAGGCGCCCGCAACCGCGGGCAGCTCCGGGACGCCCGGGCGGCCGGGTCAGGTTCCCCGCTGGAAGCTGCGGCGCAGGTGGCCCAAACCCAGCTTGCGGGCATCAAGGTGCAGATGAAGGCGGCGCCGGGGCGGTGCAGGGGAAGAGGGCGATCCCAGAAAGGGTCGTCTCCTGCGAGGTGTCAGATGGACCCAGCGGAAAGCTACACCCTCCCTGCTCGTAAACTTTCCTCCCCTGTCATTTGGGAAACGTGGAGACAAAGGGGGCGTGGAAGCTCCCTCCGTCCCGTTCCACCCTCCTGGCTGCATTACAGGCTGCGCCGGGAGCCGGCGTGCGGGCGGGGGCGCCCTGCAGGTGGCTGGGGCCAAGTCCTCCCGCCCGGGCGGGGGTAGGGATTTCTCAGCCGTGGCTGTAAGCGTGGCCTTTGATTTTCCCTCAGGCGTGGGCACCTGTCATCCTTTCCTCCTCCCCCACCCCGCAGCCTAGGCGCCTCGTAGTTTGGGGGGGCGGGTGTCGCCTGGAGAATTGGAGGGGCAGCCTCTGGCTTTCTCATTCAGCACCAGTGCCACGGGAGCCGGGGGGAGGCTCGGGCCAGTGCGGGGATGAATGATGAGTTACTAAAAGGCTTTGCCATAATCACCTTCTGGAAACGCTGGGCGCCGGGATCTCTCCTCCCTCGGGAAGGTGTTCTCTTCACGCACACCGAAGCGGCAGCCCTGGGAGCTGGGCTGGGCTGCTGTGGCGTGGCTGGGGCTTTATTTTTGCCCCGGGGTTTTATGACACAAACATGTGGAATATGTGGAGGATTCTGGGTTATTTTTCTTTGTGGGAATACCGTATTCCCTTTTAACCTCTTTCGTGGGAGAGATTCTCTGCAGCCTGGTATCCAGCTGGTGGACAGGCACCGTTCTGAATCTCTCTTCGGTCCCAGGGAAGAGGTCCCGAGAAAAGGATTCCCTAAAATGCCAGTTGCATTAGGGTGGGGTCTCAGAGTGCGGAGTGCCTGCTGGCACCTGGGAATCGCCTCAAATCTAATGGTCCTTTGAAACAGCGGAGCCTGGTCAGACTGTGAGGGGTCCAGGACTGGGACAAAGGGGATTGGAAGAGGGACAGATGATGGCTATTTAGGAGAGGAGCAACTAGAGGCTAATTGAGACGAGAAGAGGTCGAGTGGGAAGCAAGGTACCCTTGCAACCTTCACTGAATTCCTCTATCCCTCCTCTTAATTCTCCTGTGGTTGGTGGCTTTTATTCATCGGGTGGGACTCTAATTTGGAGATTTCTGGAATGTCACATCTGGAGAATAGAAGACTTGACTATTCCTGAGCTAACCTTTAGCACAATCACAAATTAGTTCTGTAAGTCTAGGAAATACCATGTTCAATTCTCTGTTTTGGCGTTTTGTTCACACCTGGAAGGTGGGGTAGGCAGACAGGTATATTTGGGGGGTGGGTGGGTTCTGTACCTTAGGAGCCTTGAATTTGTAAGAGAAGTGTATGTGGGGAACCTGGAAGCCAAGTTGATGCTGACAGAAGGAAACACTAGAAGCTCAGATCCAGTACTTGTGACTATGGGTTGCCAGAGAGTATTCTCTTCACTTTAAGATGACTTGCAGAGGCCATCTCACTGCTGCTCTGGGGACCTTTTTTAATTTTAATTTTAAACATTTTGTAACTTCTTTTAAGTGGGAGAAAGCATGATATACATGAGGTTAATTAAGAAAGTTCACTTATGAGAGAGACCTTGACTCATAAGTCAACGTTGCCAAAGGTGAAGAAGTTATTGAGAAAGGAAAAAAAAAAAAAGAGGGGAATTGGAAAGGGATGCATATTATTAAAACAGCTTCACTTTTATAATTTTTAAAAAGCATTCAGTAAGATGGAAATCTGAAGTTATTATTTTTTTCTTTTTTCAAACAACTGGTGAAGTAAAGACCTTTCCAGAAATATTTTCAAGTTGATATTGGCCTAGTGGGGGTTTAAATATAATTGTCAGCATATGTCCCTTTTTATTGCATGGTGAATATTCACATCATTTTCAGTGCAAATCTTGGCAAGAAAAGATTAAGATTTTTTTTTTTTTTTGCTTTTTACTAGAGCTCTATTTTCTTTCTTTATGATGTATTTCCTCTTCCTACATCTGCAAGTTCAATTCATTTTGATTATATTTAGAGTCTATTTTCAAATTTTTATTGACCACCTATCCCATATTTAGCATTGAAGTTCATATAATAATGTATAACATCGTTCTGGCCCCTAAGGTGTTTATAATCTAGTTGTCAATACAGAATTAACACATATGAAATAACTAGAGAGTAAGATAGGTTTGTACTGTCCTGTGAACTCTTAATATGCATGCCATATGCTCCATCTTCCCTCCTGGCCTTTTCTCAACATTCAGAAAACACACATTGGAACTTATTATGTGCTGGAGCCTGGAGAAAGAAAAACACAAAGAAGTAAAAAATAGTCCAAGCTTTCAAGGATGGGGAAACAGGTATTTAGCTAACTATGATACAATCTGATTAACTGTTATAGTGGTAGGGTAAATCAAGTGCAAATAGTAGACATGTACGTGATTTTTTTTTCTTCCCCTATGGGATTTGACCAGACGGTCTTTGAGATATTTTTGAAAAATGAATAGTTTTTACCAGGCAGGGAAGGATAGAGAGGACATTCCAGCAGAGGAAACATGTGAGTGTGCCTGATGAGTTAGGGTAACTATGAGCCGTCCCATGTGGCTAGAGCACAGGGTACTAGAGTGTGGATACAGAAATGAACAGCAGCTAGGTGACACTAATTAACAACTAATGCTGTGGAGTAAGTGTTTGGATAGGGATATGCCCAAGATGCTATGGAAACACAAGGAGAGGGCATCCACCTAAAGGAGAGTAAGAATATCAAGAAGGTTTCTTAGGGTGGTTGAGGTAACCTAAGTCTTGAAAGACAAGAAGAGAAGGGCTTTCCAGGCAGAAAAAAAGCTATATGAGAACTGGAAGTTGTTCTGTGTGGATGAAGTGAGAGATGTGGGTTCTTAGCTCTGTGGAGTAGCAAACCATCAGGCCAGAGAAATAAGCAGTGATCAACTGTGAATGGAAATATCCCAAGCAAAGGAGCTTCAGTTTTATCTGAAAGGCTGGGAAAGAGTTTGCAGGTTGGGAGAGTTTGAGACATAATCAGATTTGCATCAGAGAAAGATAGCTGTGACCACAGTGTGGAGGATGGATTGGAGGCGGTGAGACTGGAGGCAAGGAGCTTATTGTGGAAATACAGGCGTGAAATGATGAGGATGGTGGCATTGGGGGTGGAGAGGAGGAGATATGTCCGAGAGACAAGTGAGAAAGTCAACCTCGCTAATCTAAGAGGCCTCCTCTGTGTGTTCCCATACTACCCTCTACTTTTCTAGAATTCACTTGCGTAGCTCTCTTTCCTGTGTTTGGAAGGAAAGACATTCACAGGTGCATCTCCAGCATTCATTACAGGCTTGGTACAGAGTAGGGACTCAATAAATATTTGTGGAATGAATGATTAAATTAATGAATGAGGAAATCCGGTCATGAAGAAATGATTCCTGCATTAGAACAGTAGAAGCTAAATCATGGCTTCCATTTCTCCAAGGTGATCAGCATTTGGGAGATCAGTGACAAAATGACCCAGGAAGACTGCCTTTATGAAAAACTGTCCTATGAAGTGCCAATAAGAAAGCAACATTGTGACATCACATTTTTTATATCTAAAAATTATATTATTGGCTCATCTTGGGAGCATTTAGCACAGTTCCTGATTCACAGTAGGCTGGCAGTAAATGTGAATTCTCTTTTTCTCCCCCCTTACTTGTCAGAATTTCCTGATTTCATGTGCTTTGCTCAAACTTTTAAGATAATCTGGGGCCAGGGAGTTTGGAAGCCACAAAGTCTCATTTAAAGAGCTCGTAGCATCTTGGCATCCTGGGATAAGGGCCAGACCACCCGTGTTCCCATCTTCAAACACGCAGCCCTAGGAACTGGGTCCCTTACTGAGCCAAGCCTGAGTGTGTTGAGTTCCAATCTTTTTTTTTTTTTTTGTCAGTGCAAAAAATAAATTTTTTGTTGTTTCTTAATTTTTTTGGAAGTGGAAAATCTTAAATGTACAGCTTGTTGAGTTCTCATCTTAAAATCCCAATAAGAGATTTCAGAATGGATAAAACATGAGAATTTGTTTCAGGTTGACTACAGGGGTGAAAGAGCGATACCAAAGATAGCACTTTGGGTTTGAACTTTGGTAGCTGGATGAAAGGTGACAGAGGAATGAGGAGAGAGGTTAGCTCAGAAAAGTGAAAGGCTCAATGCTGTTTTGTGGGGAACTGATTTTGGGGTAACACTGGAACATCCTGGAAAGCACATAGTACAGATTCCAGCATGTAGTGATTTCACAGTAAATACCAACTACTGTTTTTATTAAGGGAGAGGATGGGGAACAGGAGACCATAGAGCCAAAGACTAAATCTCAGCATTTAGCAAAATATAGGGGTTAAGGAGAGAAACAGGTACCATAGAATACTCAGATAATATGGTAAAGAACTGGAGTGAAAGTAAAAGCCTAAGAGAATCATGAGAAGGAGTGGTCAGACTTCACAGAAGCAATCCTACCTATGTGCCAGGCCTTGTGTGAGTGCCTACATGTGGAATCTCATTTAATCCCCACACCACCTGCAGTTCTCTTCTCCATTTGACAGCCAAGGCAGCCCAGACAGAGAGATTCCAATAGCTTGTCCAAAATTACCAGACCAGGAAGTGGCAGAATCAGGTCACCAAGCCCATTTTAATAATCCTACAAACTCCTTCTCCTCATCCAAGGTATAAATTACCAGGATGATTTTAAGTGCAGAGAGGTTGAAAAGATTGAAAGTAGGGAACTGGAAAAAAAAAAAAAAAAAGGCAATGAAAAGGAGTTCCCTGGTGACCATAGAGAAAGCAGTTTTAGTACAGCACGTGTTCAGAAGCCGTATCTCAGGGAATTCAGTGGGGAATGGGAGGTACCAAGATCCAGGCGAGACGTACCTGTCAGTCATTTATGAAGTCGGGTGGGGGAAGGAGTTAGGAGACCATAGGGAGAAGGAACAGTGAGCCTCAAATGCAGTTTTTATCAATGGGGAGCAGATGGGTAGAGCTGGTGTCTGAGGAGAAAACGTGTGGGAAATGAGAGCAGGAGAGAAGAGATGGAGGAGAAAGGATGCCTGTCTCCAAGAGCGTGGAAAGATGGATTCATGCTCTTCTCCCCCAGAACTAAATGACGGAGGTGCTTACCAAAGCCCAGAGAGTTCAGATCTTTGAGAGTCCTGGAAACATAAGGAGCCTCTGACTGAGGCGCGCTAAGGTGTCACTGGGACACGTAGATGATGAACCTTGTTTATGTAGCACAGTGGCCAAGAGTGCAGACTCTGGGGCTAGATAGGTTCTATTTGAATTTTGGCTCTGCTGCTTATCAACTATGCAACTTTGGGCCACAGTTTACTTCTCTTTGCTTCAAATTACTCTCGCTCTTCAGACGGAGATAACCATCTTAACACATCACATAGAATTGTGGGGATTATATGAGTTAACATTTGTAAATCTTGGCACAGAGTAAGTGCTCAATAAATGGTAGGTATTATGTGTGACAACAGTCAGGTTAAAAATAAAATTTTGACTTCATTTTCAGGACTCTAGAGATTGTGGACCTCAGTGTTTGTTTAAAAAATTATTTTGGTTGGTTAATAAATAGCTGGCTCTAATCCTATTTTCCTAAGTGCAGAAATTAAATCAACCGACACAAACATGGCAGGGGCAGACCAACTCCACCGTCATAAGCCTAGGTGTGTCTGCCTATAACATTTGCCTAGTTGCCTCCTCCTTGTGCCTGTCTGGGAAGATGAAAGTTTGTTTGCCTTAGGCTTGTCCTCTCATTCTTCAGCCTCAGTTCATCACACAACAGGTACTTAGCTGTTTAGCAAGTTGTTTTCAGGGAAGTGACTACATGTATTAATTACAGCACTGCTTTGGTACTGGGGGATGTAAACTCTAAATATCTCAGATGTGAGGTTTGCATCATTCTTTGGGAATTAAAAGGCTTTCTCCTTCTTAGAAAGGTTTGTACTGTGTTCTAAAATAGAATCCCCAGTGGATATGGAAGCCCCATCATCTAGCTAGTTGGCAACAGGGCAGTGACTAGAGCTTAGGTTTGAACATAACCCAGTGCTTTTTGCATTACACTCTGCCAAATACTTTTATTATTGCTCTGTAATCAAAGACTGATTTTTGTTTGCTTGATTCATCCATCCTATTTATGTTTCAGCCAGATTAAATTTCTTACATTTCCCCAACTGAGATTTTTCTTTCTCACTTTTTGGTCTTTGGCCATGCTGTTCTCTCTTTCTGGAATTTCCTCCTTGCCTTCCCCTGCCTAACTCCTTTGGTCCTTTAGGTCAAAGTCACTTCCTAGGGAAGTTTGTCCTGACCTTTTAGCAGTAAGGTTGGCTTCCTTTTCTATGTATTTCTATTGTCCTCAACTTTGTATTTTCAACACCTTTCATAGTGCTTGTCACATAGCAATTGATTGGATTGATTGTAATTCATTTTTGGATTGAATGACTGACAGTGAATGAATCTTGTCCTCTTGAGTCATTGCTGATGCCCCAGTCATGCAGCTTCACGTTATAGAAAATCATAGAATTTTCAGGTTCAGAGGTTCACTGGAAATTTTTTAATCAGACTTTTAAGTGAAACAAGATGAGGAGACTGAGAAACAGAGAGGTTCAGTGACTCGCCTGAGCTAAGTAGTGTGAGAACCGAGCCAAGAACCCCAGCTCCTGATTTCAGATGCAGCGTCTATCCAGGGCCTAGATCAGGGTGAGCTGAGGGAGGCAGAGCCATGTAATTGCAGGGTTGGTTTCTGTCTTTATTTAAAATTTTTAGGTTTTATTCACATGGATTTTTTGCATTAATTTAATTTTTTAAAATATTACATTAAAATATTGTTTTTCTTGATTACTGAGTTTTTGGTCACCCCTTTAAATTTTGTGCCCAATGTAAGTACCTTTCTGGCCTCACCTTAGTCCTGGCTCCGTTATTTCCACTTCCTAGCCTTCATCATTGGTGTAAGAATGCAGTTACACTGTGGAAGGCAAGGGCCCTAACTGAAAATATCAAAGGAAACACCATTTAGCATGGTGGTATGAGTTGTTAATAAACGTTTCATGACCTGGCTGATCTGCTAATTAGTAAATGTTACATTCACAGCATAAAAGCAAGACCAAAAGGAAAAAATAAAAGTTGAAAGAAGCTCTATCATCTATCTATCTATCTATCTATCTGTCTATCTCAGGACCAAGGGACAATGTAGAGATTGTCTTCATTTATAAGTTTATGTATGTGGTTGTTTATATATGCCTATATTTTTGAGTTTTTTGAAGACACAAGATGGAAAAAGGAGAAAATTATTCTACTCATCAACTTGGCGGGTCTTGGCTTATGGCACTGCTGGCCTATTTTGAAGATTTGAAGTCAGAAGGTTAAAAAAATTGGCCATTGCTGCCCCAAATCTAGGAAAGGAAGGAAAAGAAACATTAATGGATAGGAGAAAAAGAGATAAAGAGAGGAAATTTTGAGGGAATATCTGCTAAGTACCATCCAAGGCATTGCTCTCAAGTCTAGAATGGGCTTTACATATATTATTTCATTAATTTCTACAGCATGCTGGAATAGGTATTCATCTTTCTATTTGACTGCTGAGCAAACCAAGTCTCAGAAAGGTGAGTTAGTTTACCCAAGCTCCCAAAGCTGGAGCTGGATTCAAACCCAGGTCTGAGTTAAAGACTGTGCTCCTCCCACTTCATCCTTCTGCTTCTCCAAGGCTTGGGATGACAGATCACCTAATCACCTCCTGCCATCACTGAAGCCTTAGGTGCAGGGCTTCAGCGGCTTGTCTGGGTTTGCTGAATGGAAAATCAGCAGTTAGCTCCCATTCCTGCTATTATTTCCTCCTTGTATGGTACATTTATCTTTTCCCATTCATCAATAACAACAGAAAGCAGAGGTGTATATGCATAGGAAATAAATACCCCTCTTTGTGTGAATATCATAAATTTTTACATGACATGAAAACACATATTTTATATTACCTCCATTATGTTAGAGAAGGCTTTTTCTTTGGGTATTATGGCATCAAGTGTTCCAGAAATGCTCACAGACACAGACTGATGAAAAGGTGATCATAATTACTGGAGCAAATCTGTCATGCTGAGGGGTAGTGTATTTGCACAGCTGACAGTCAGGGTTTCTGGGGTGCTTTTTTTTTTCTATAAATTTATTTATTTTATTTATTTATTATTTTTGGTTGCATTCGGTCTTCGTTGCTGCGCTTGGGCTTTCTCTAGTTGCAGCGAGCGGGGCTACTCTTTGTTGCGGTGCGTGGACTTCTCATTGCGGTGCTTCCCTTCAGTAGTTGCGGCTCACAGGCCCAGTAGTCGTGGCTCATGGGCTCTAGAGCACAGGCTCAGTAGTTGTGGTGCACGGGCATAGTTGCTCCATGGCATGTGGGATCTTCCTGGACCAGGGCTCGAACCCATGTCCCCTGTGTTGGCAGGTGGATTCTTAACCACTGCGCCACCAGGGAAGCCCAAGGGTGCTTTTTTATTGACGTTTCTGATGAGTAGCATGGAGCCCTGACCCCCACGCAGAACATTTGAAATTCAATGAAATCAGCAATCAAGTGGAATCAGATATAATTAACAAGAAATAAAATCTGGTTGAGAGTAATGCTGTTCAGCTCAGAGCTCTACAAGCTGAGCATGCTTTATCATTATTCCCATCTCCCAGTCTTTGCTAGCTGTCGCTTCCAGGCAAACCCACACACTCACATGCTCTAATAATCAGCCCACAGCTTTCTCTCCTGGGGGTCACAGGAACTGAAAAAATATATAAGATCTTTTCATTCAAACTTGTATTAACTGGAAAAAAACATTATCTGTCTTTTTTTCCCCTCAGTGTAAATGTAAGGCAATATCTCTAGGTTTGAGAAAATCTTTTGGTTTTAGTGTTTTACATGGGCTAACTTGTAACATGTGACACAATTCCTAGCTGGGATAGTTTGGAGCAATTAGAGTATTTTAGGAATCAAAAAACCAAACCAATTATATATGTACTGCAGTGTTATACAAAATGCAGGTATAATGAAGTGCATGGTGTAGAAAGTAAAAATCAGTCATATTTCTGCCCCAGCCTCTTCCCCAGAAGACCACTGTCAGTTGTTTAATGTATGTCCCTCCATTCTTGGTCCATTAACATTTACATATGTTATTCTTTTTTCTTTAAAGGTGGGGTTATACTTTACATATTATTTTATCATTTACTTTTAGTTACAATTTCAAATGAAAACAATTTCTTTAGATTAATAAGCATTTGGTAAATATTACTGTTGTATGAATAGGATGAATGCTGCTTTCCATCCTAAAATAGAGCTCAGCTGACATATCCTAGGGTCCTTTGGCCATCTGTCCTCATATATATTTTGTAGATACAGTCAATGAGGAATTTTCTGAGCTCCTTCTAGTAGCCACCAACTATACCATGTGCTTTTCTGGAGCTCACCGTCTATCTAGCAAGAGTTAAAATAATGAGGGGACTTAATTTGAACTTAATAAATGGCATAAATTTAGGATAAATTCTCCTTGATTCACAAAATTGCTGGAAGGGCTAGTCTATTTCAATTGTTTTTATTTTTCTAGATGAGAAAATTGAGGTCCATCGAGGTTAAGTGACTTGTCCAAGGTCCCACAGCTGGTGATTGGAGAGGCTGGGAGGACAGGCTGGTTTCCAACCTATTAAGCCGGTGCTGATTCCATCACACCTGACTGCAAAACCACCCTCACATCCAGAAGAGGGAACCAGGGAACTCACTTCACACACACTAGCTTGACCAGTGACTCTCTAGCAAATTGAAACTCATGCTTTTTGTAAATATGGTCACCCTCCAGCTGCTGCGGGTACTGCCTCCCCATCCTCATCCTCCCTGCCTGTCTAACCCCTGCCCAAGCTCCATCTTTGCCTCCTCCATGGCCTGATAGTCTCCCATTTCAGTAACACTTTGAAGTTAGGCAACAATCTGACCATGTTGAGATGGGATGGTGGCCACATTACCTAAAGAGAGTGTTCTTCTTTAGACATATTAGCAGAGATTTAATTTTCAGTTTTGCTTCTTGCCATCTTGAACTTTAAGGAATGAGTTCCAAACTAAGTGCATTTTACCTTCCAAGTTTAATCAAGGCATGAACTCTTCCTTATATTAACTGATGATTTTTCTCCATGATGGGGGCATGAATACTCTAATTATCCTTCACTGCTATGATGTCAGGGTCACATGGTGGGTTAACAGCTTGGACTATGGGGTCAGATGGACCTGGGTTCTAATTCCAGCTCTGCCATTCACTTAAATTGTGATGTCAGGCCAATCCCTTGGTCTCTCTTAAGTCTCAGATCTCTCATCTGTGAAATGGAGATAGTAAAAGTACTCTGGCCCCAAAAGAGATTTTGTAAGGAATAAATAAATTACTTGCTTTAACATAGAGTTTAGGACATAATAAGGACTAAGGAAATTGTAGCTACTATTATTCATTGTTTATGATACACAAGATGTATAACAGATATAGCCTTCAGAACCACTTAGATGTCAAGCTTTACTGGGTTGTCACATTTTCTTTCATAACACTCTAACCTCCTTCTTTTTAAAAAATAAGACTTAAACCAAACATCTGAAAATATGACTCATTATGCTGGTAACTCCCAAACTTTGTCAAGTCTTTGTCATAATATCACCTTCAGAGGTGAACCATGGAATTCTGGAGAATAGCAAGAGGTGGGAAAATGGAGGGGTTTGGTCAATACATTGAAGCCCTGCTTTAAATAATAAGTGTTAGCCCTCTTTCTTTGCATTATTCTACTTTCATGGAAATGCTTGGGAATTGATGAAAATGTGTGCCTTTTTCACACATGAAGACAGCATTATTAATCACTCCTAGTTAAATATGTGCTTTAAGTCTCACTTTCCTCAGAAGTACTGGTAGATTATCTAGATGTAGACATATATGTATGCTTGCATAGACTCATAGAACCTGAAGTGTGGATGGTAAGAATCCAGTCACTCACTCAGTGTTGGAGTCTCCCCTTTCACACCATATAACAAGAAGCTGTCCAGCCTCTCCTTTTCAGCACCAGGGCTCCATTCCTTCCTCTTGTTGGTGACCATAATAGATGTACCCAAGATAGAAGCTGATTGGATCTGAGCTGTGGTTGGCCAGGATCCTGAGAGCTGAGGCAGAGAAGGTAACCTTGGTGCGTATCAAGCACTCAGATATACTTTCATCTCAGGACCTTTGCACCAGCTGTTAGCTCAGTCTGGAATGCCTGCTTTGCAAAAATCTACATATCTCTCTTTCTCTCCACTTCATACACCTGCTCACATGTCATCACATAAGCCTTCCCTGGTTGCTTTGTCTAAAATACCCAGCCCATTCATCTTTAACTCTTTATTCTGCTTTAAATTTCTTCATTAGTATTGATTACCACCATGATTTTTTTAAACCACCTTGCTTTTTAATATATGTTTACTTGTTTATCTATTTGTGGTCTGTCTCCTACTAGAATGTAAGCATCACAAGATGAGGGATTCTGCATGTTTTGTCCATTTTTATATCCCCAAGACTTAGAAGAGTGCCTGTCACACTCTATAAATTTAATTCAAATTTATTGAATAAATGAATTAAAATGTAAAGAATAATTAACATCTTGAGGGTAGATCTAAGAAACCAGTAGAAATCAAGTCCAAATCAAGTCCAAAAGGCAGGAGAGTGAGAAAACATCTAAAAATGTGAGATAGTTCCAGAGACCCAGAGCTGGGCAGATCTGGGAATGTACGCTGGGAAATGAGGCCCAAGGTAGGGAGTGGTCGAAGAGGATTATCTGAACGAGACAGAGGTGTCTCAGTTGCAACCACTGGCTCTCAGACACAGGGGGCTCTGGTGGGCGGGGCACATACCATGAGCTTACTTCTGCAGGAAAGAGATCATTTCATTGCAGACAACTTGAAACATTAAACAGATTGAGCCAGATTCTGCCTCCCTTTAGCTATATGGGGCCAGTTGGCCAGGCTAAGGAGTACAGCTCATGTGGAAGAAGACGAAATTAAATGATGCCCAAGAAATCTAGCTTCATTTTATATAGAGACTCGTTTGTATAGCACTACAACAAAATGAGCAAATTGGATGCAGACTGGTACTTATAAGGAAAATAAGATTGGAAAACTAAAAATATTTAGCATGTGCACCTTCTTACCTCTATATGTGACCCACTATTGAAGAAATGTACATTTGTATAGGAAATCTTGTTATCTTGGGATCTTTAAATGTGAAGTTACTTCTGATTACTAGGTTCGGTTCTGAGTACAATGCTGACAAGTGTTCTGTGTGGTTTGTTGCATTTGTGTGATCTGGGGCACAGCAGGCAGAGGCAGCTCTGTGGGGGACAGGATTGCCCTGAAGTTGTCCTGGAGTTTCTCCTGGAGAAGCTGTAAAAGGTGTGGCAGTATTGCTTGAACACGCAAGGCCAGGTCTTGACCTCTGTGGATTTCCTTGGAGAACAATTATTGGATTTTTTATAGTTCTTTTGCTTTGAGCAGAAGTTTTCACTCACTTAAATATCAACTATTTAGAAGAAACTTACCAAAACTAATTGAAAGGAAATGTAAAATTCTTGGAAAGTTTAACTATGTAAAAGAGAATATGCCAGTTAAAGGCTGTCATTCTGTGTGAGTCTTCAGGACAACCAGCCTTGAGGCAAGTGATAAAAACCTAAACTCTATACCTTTATACATGGAGAAAATAGAATTTATAGGGAAAGAACTGAAAGAAGAGAAATCTAAACATTCAGAACTGAGTGAACTGATTGTCTGGTGTTATAAGAAGGGTAAAGTCGCTAGAGAATAAATCAGAATTTATCATATCACTAGTACCTTTTCTAACAGGGCATCTGGCAGAGAAAATTCTTCATAGCCTTTCACCAAGTGGGGATCTTTCCCCTCTCTTCCTCTCAGATCTCACTTTTGCTATAAATCTTTGTTCCTCTACCTTTTCCTTGAATTCAAGATTCTCTGTTGTTAGTGGATCCAAGAGGAAGATTCATGAGACTGGGGCTTATTTTTCCTCTTGTTCTCGTGGAAAGCATGTAGGGCCACCCCAGGGATACTTTCTGTCAAGGTATTTTTCTGGACTGTCACATCCTTCAATAGCAAAGAAAATATCTACCCACCAAGTTTTCCTCATTTTTCTCTCCCTGGTGTTAGATCCACTCCACCTCCATCCTAAAAATAATGATAAGTTACCTTTAAGGTAGATTCAGCTTTCAAGTAAACTTGCTCCTGAACATCCAGAAGGAAGAAATGAGGACTTTTCTTTTTCTTCAAAAGAATTATTTCTCAATTTGAGTTTAGGAAATGGCTGTAACTTCAGTGATTATACTTTTGACCAAAAAGAAGTTTTATCAAATTATAATTCCTTGGGTAATATTTTATAAATCAAGGTGATTTAAATATTGTTAAAACATGGGTTAAAAAGAATAATTGTTCTATTATTATAGGAGATGAAACATAAACTTCCCCTTAACAATTATTCCATATGGACTTCATCCTGGTAGTTTCTCCTCTGACAGCTTCCCAGGCTTCAACCCCTTTTCTCCAGAGCTACCTTTCCACTGCAGTTGTCTTTGTCTGCCATCTTTCCCATTTTAGACAGTCCTTGCTGGGGTCTTTACTACATGACTCCACCTCCTCCCCCTAGACAACTTTGCAGCCCATTCCCACCCCCAGCTCCTGAGAGAGAACATAAAGATCATTTGGAAACAGTGGAATGTAGTGGAAAGTATGAGATTTCAATCAAAAGGTCTGAGTTTTAGCCTTGACTACATCACTTACTCACAGTGTGACCTGAGAGTTTTCTTAATCTCTCTAGATTTAATTGTTTGTTTGTAAAATGAGGACAAGGGTAACTCATAAAGAATTGTTTTGAGATAATTTGTGAGAGGGTAAACTCTAAAACTCTGCAAAAGTGTTTTATTAGAATATTATTTCTAATTCAGCGCCATCAGCCATCATTTTATGGAAAATGAAGGGAGATGAAGTAATTCTTCCAAGGATGCAGGGCTCAATTTTTTACTATTCATTTGGCAATTGAAGAACAAAGCATGTAGTATCAATCAGATGGAAATACACGTGCTGGCTGAGGATGTAAATCACCCAAGATCAGATGTGTTTCTCTTTGGGATGACTCAGAAGTGTTCTATTGTAAACAGAGTACACGTTTGGCATTCATACAGGGAATCACTTTACCTCGTTTGCCCCAAATTGCTTACCTAAAGCTATTAAGCTTTATGCTTTCTGTGTTCCCATTTTAATATGTAGTGTGTCTGAGATTATCCAGAGGAGTTGAGAAGGTTCTCATTCTTGATTTTTAAAAAGTAGGTGGGTAGAGGGAGGGGCTGCTTGCAGAAAAGGAAAATGGAGAGGACAACTGAATAAGGGGTCTGAGCTGATCCAGAAGGAATCGGCTGTTTCACATGAACCTAAAATAGAAGAAGAAGCTTTGCCAGATGGGGCTGTGTGGTTTGAAAGCATCAAATTCAATAACAAAGTAAGGGTGTCATGCCCTTTATACCTCTGTACAGTTAGAGAAACCAAAACCATTTTGATGAAAATCACCAGGAAAATTCAACTGAATGAATAGGCGAGATCTGGACAGGCTGATTGAGGTCTTAATGACTGTTAGGCAACAGCTGAAACTAGACACATTCCTTTTCTTTAATAATTAGACATGTTTCAGTATACAGGAAATATTTGTTGAATGGGTGAATAAATGGAAGAGTAAGTGAATGAGTAAGTGAACCAAAAGAGTCATGAGTGGATGGGATTGCCCTGAGCTGAGAGCTGGAAGCTGTTGTCTAATGGAGCAACTTAGCTGGACATTGGAAGCGAGAGGATGAGCCAAAAATGTGCTGGGTTAGAGATTCCAAATGATTGCTCTTAAGAAGCATATTTTAGCAAGACAGGGTCAGATAAAAGGCTTGCCCCAAAGGATTATGCCACTTGATGCTTAAAGAATATGATATCCTTGTACTGCCCCAGAGACGTAGTCTAGAATAATGAGCTCAGCATGGACTCTGGGGTCCAGCAGATGATTTTCAGTTCTGCTTTACTAGCTTTGACATGGGCAAAATATTTAATCTCTCTCACCTTCAATTTTCTTCTCTGAAAATGGGCTAATAACACCTACTTCATATGATTATTGTAAGAAGTATCTGAGCTGTCTGTAAATCTCCTGGCATATTGTTTATTCTCAATAAATGTCAGTTGCCTTCTCTTTTCCTTACTCTCGGACAAAATATCAGCAACGCCCATCAGAGGCAGACATCTTAAAAATGAACAAAGAATCATAGCTCTTCCAACACTGGTTACTCCTACAAAACCCAATGTATACATTCTTAAGCGTGTTGGTGTTTATAAGTGCACTACATCGAGGGCCTGCTAAACACAGACTTCACCTTATCAGTTGCTCCATATGGACTTCACCCAGGATAGTTTCTCCTTTGCCATTTTCCCGGTCTTCTGCCCTTTGTCTCTGAGCTACCTTTCCCTTGCATTTCCTTCTGTCTACTCTCTTGTCCATGTTATATAGCCCCTGCAGCTGATCCCTAACGCATGACTCCCAGCTCTCCCCCAGACAACTTTGAAGTCCATACCCCTACCCAGGGCAGCAGAAGAATGACGAGTTCCATTTTTTTCTCTTCCATCATCTGCCCCCATTCATCAACTCTCTTATTCTTACCAAAGCCAATAACCTCCCCCCTTTTCTTCCCTAATTTTTTCAACCCTTAGTTCCCTTAGTTTATCCTTGCTGTTACTGTTCTTAACAAATTCTTGTAATTATTTTATTTTAATGTATTTATCTTATGTATGTATCCCTTTTCGTATATGATTTTCAAAGTGGAGCTTATTGAAAACTTGTGTAATCACCCTGGTCTCTCTAGATATCTCCTCTTTCCTTCCCAAGCAGAATCATTTATAGTTTTTCTAGTCATATCTTTACTCTTGAGACTTTCCTTCTCTCATATATATACACCTAGTCCTTTTAACCATTTCTAGAGTTTTAGGTTAAGGGATTTTGCTCCTTTCTTCTCTGGAGTCCTTAAAATAGTCCTCCTGGCTACAGTGAACTCTCATGTTCCTATTTTGAGGATATTTCTCTCATCCCACATCACTGTTGATCAGAATAAGTTACAAAATAGGAGTCCACTTAATGAGTTCATCCATTCTTTGAGAAATGAAATCACAAAGAGAAGGTTAAGTATATATCTGAGCACTAAGCCAATCAAGTTGTCTTTTGGGCAGTGTGTGGATATTTGTCTTCCATCCTGCTCTGCCTAGCCATAGAGGCCATTCTTTGGTTTGTATGAGGAACACACCTTTCCTGTCCTTCATCAGCCCGAGCAGTCTCCACTTACTCTTACAATGGTATCGCTTCAGTTTCTCTCTCTTTTCATTTTTCAACCCCATTGTAGATTGTAGCCAATACAAATCCGCTCTCAAGTCTGAACCACGGGATCTCCTCACCATTCAATGCTCAGTACTTGTACTTTTAAAAATATATATATATATGTTTATAATGGTCATGCTGTAGGTTAATTCTGTCTCCAAATACATCTATGCTGGAGTTTGTCTTGAATGTTGTCCTACCTTGGAGCAGCCCTGCCACTTCTTTTTCTTCTCACTGCTTTTGATTACTCTCATGTGTTTCTTTTTCTGAGACTACTGATTTTCGCTAAGATGTTACTAAGATCTTTAGGAACTGAATCTTTATTGTTGAGGGAGGACCTTTAGCTTAGGTGAGTCTTGTGATTCTCCTCAAATTGTACCGTCTTGGTAGGTAGGCACCTAGGCTGTTCCACAGAGGAGACTCAGTTAATATTTGTTGATTAACTGAGTGAACTACCTGCCCCTTCATCTTATTTGCCACGCTCGGGAAGTCATTTGGCCCAGTTTCACTCATTCTTTTTCTGTTTCTTGAGAACTGTGTCGGGAGAAATGTGCCAGAGAAACAGGTCCATAAATAGATCATTACTCACAGGGAGAAATGCCAGATAACCTTGTTCTGTGTCCAAGAAGACATCGGGGATTCTGAAAAGCAAACTGAAAAATGACAACTGAGCTTATCATTTCATTGGCAAGACAAAAGATATAGACATGAGATAGCATGGTCCTTGATCTAGTGAGTGTTTGAGGTAAGATACACCTGGTATACCTCGAGCTAATTGAAAACTATAGGGATCCTAGAGCCTTTGAGGTACACACTTCTTACTGAGTCTAGTATATTCCTATAAGGTATCAGAGAACACAATGCTTTGGGATACAAGGCTGTCCTGGAGAAATGGGACTCATGATGAGATAGTGAATGAACCAGATATCCCTTTTCAGGAAAAGGTTTATTCTTCTTAAGGTAAAGAATGAAGATTGATGTGGTGCTGTCTCATTTCAGGGAGATTCTTAGAAGCATTGATTTTATAATAGGAAACATGCATATCTCCTAATGCATTGGCACTGAACGCTCATACATCAATAGCCACAAATCCTCAGAGGCCAGGAAAGATTTTGATTCAGAGCCACTGTCTAAAGAGTCACTGTTCATTAATACATGGATAATAAAGCCTTGAAGGATAGGAAAATACTAGGAGTACAAACAGCATACAGTGGGTTGATAAACATACAATTAAAGAGCACTACAAAATGATAAGAAATAGACAATAGTAAAATGAGCAAAGGGTGCAAAGAAGAAACTCATAAAACATAAAATGCAAATGGCCAATAACTATATCAAGGGAAGTTCAATTTCATTAGTAGATGGAGAAAAGCAGGTAAAAACCAAGATACCATTTTGAAACCATCAGACTGGTAAAAGTTTTAAATATTGTTTTTATTCAGTGGTGGCAAGTGTGTGTGTGTATGTGTGAAAACACTTTGTACACTGCCGATGGTTGTGTGAATGATTACAACAGTTTTAGGACTTAATTGGTAAATATTCTCAAAACTGAAAAGGCACACTCCTTGTCACTCAGTAATCTGACTTTGGAGAAGATATCCTAAGGAAATGAGGGCATGCATTTTTAAGGATATATATATCCAAAAATACAGCATTTAGTAGCTAAAATATGGAAACACATCTGAATACTTATCAATAGGGCATTGAATAAATTATGGAACACTAAATAAATTGGAATATGCCACTTTGCCATTTTGAAAAATGTGGGTTTATGTTTATTCACCTGGAGTGATATCCTTTATCCTTTTGCAAGTGGAAAAAGAAAATTAATAATATTAGCTAAAACATATATATTGTTTACCATGTGCCAAGTACTATTCTGAGTTGCATGTGTTATTTCGTTCAAATATCACAGTATCAATTCACAGTTGAGAAAATAAAACAGAGAGAGGCTAAATGACTTCCAAGGCACATAAATACTCAGTGTTAGAACTAAGATTTAAACTTTTGTGAGTTGGCTCCAAAGTTGGCAGTCTTAATGACCATGGGGTACTTCTTCTCAAGTGATGGGTATTATAAAATCCAATCTTTGTATTAAAAAAGAAACAAAAATAACCATGTGTATATGTATATATGTACATATCGATGTATATACATTTAAAAGTGATGCTTCTAATAAGAGGCTTGATTATTTTAAGAAACAAGATAGTGAGATCCATTTGCCTTTGAGTTTTTCACACCCAAACAAACAAAATAAGACCTTCCTTAAAGATTCCAGGAAATTCCAGAAGTTCTGTGATTTCCAAATTGATTTGAATCCTTCTCAATATCTTTTTTGGCAAAAGACTTATGTACTGAGAGAATTTATGTCTACTCTGAGAGGTGGAGGGAAGTCACAGATCAGGTTGTATTTTAAACATATAGTCATGAATTTTTAAAGACAGAAAAGCAATGAAAACTAAGTGTATTTGAGCTCTCCAAGTAAGGCTTGGGTCTAATTTTTGATATCCTGATATGTATGAGGGAGATATCCCAAATGAGTAAGTGCTGTGTTTTCTGGAAGGTCCTGGAAGAAACAAGTGTGGAGGGATAGCGTCAGAGATGGAGGATATTGTAAGAATACTTTGAAGTATTGTGGAGTAGGATAGAAGAAGGATCCCAGAAGATGAAGAGAGATCACTAGGTGGATCTTGTCTCTCTATTGGTAGTGCTAAATTGATAAAAACATAATATTTATGAGTCAAAATTGGTCCAAGTTGATGCTTATTAATGATGGTATTGATTGATTCTAGACAAACTAGAACTATTGCACTTTTTTTTTTTTTTTAATTTATTTTTGGCTGTGTCGGGTCTTCGATGTGTCACGCGGGGCACTCGGGATCTTTCATGGCAGCTCTTGAGTTGTGGCGCGTGGGCTTAGTTGCCCCAAGGCATGTGGGATCCTAGTTCCCTGACCAGGGATCAAACCCGCATTCTCCCACCGGAAAGCAGATTCTTAACCACTGGACCACCACGGAAGTCCCTATAGCACTTCTAAAGCATGAAATTCTGAAACAGCCATGTGACCACAACCTCAGCCTTTCATTTCACTGTCTCTGCGCTTGTCCATCCATCCGTCACCTTTTTCCTGGACTCCTTCGCCTTCTCTTTATCAATAGAAGGTTTCACTCAAACTGTACTGTCATTCCAGATTCACTTTGTCTCCTCCCATGGCTTCCTTCACATGGTCCTTTCCTAGTTTTTCCTTTTTTCTCCATGGCTTCTTATTTTCAGTCTGCTTGTCCAGCTTTCTTATTCGTCTTCCTGATGTTGATGAACTTCTATTCTCTGCTTTACACAATGCTCTTAGCATTGTTTCTGTTTTTGCTGTTGTCCTAATTAGAGCTGTCATTATTTTTGCCTATACTTTTTCACTCATATCTTAATTGGCCTCTTATCTCCACTCCCTCCAAATCATTGTAACTACTATTCATGTCTGATCTATTTATATAAAATTCATCTCTAGTCATATCACCCCATTCCTCAACAATTTTCAGTAGCTCACCATGAAATTCAGCTTCTTCATTCGGGAACTCAGTATCCTTCAATGTTAGGCCCCAGACTGTCTTCCTTATCTTGTTTCCTACCTGCTCAAGCTGCATAAGACTTCCTGCCTTTCCACAAGCATGGCCTGCATATTCCTCCTCCATGTCTTAAACCTTCTTATCCCCTGTGCACCTCTCAAAATGTTAGCTATCCTTCAGAACCTTCTAAAATCTTCCCCCACCTTCTCAGATGCTCCCAGTCAGAAATAATCATTCTCCACTTAATGTTCATGTTTTAGTCTGTTCTTCTATTAGTGCTCATTTCATTTTTGTTCTTGCTTTATAGCTATTATGTACATGTGTTAGTCTCTTCCATTCACTATGTACCTCCTTGAAGAGAGGTAGATGTTTATTTTTTAATTTAGAGATACAGAAAGAGTAAAAGTAATTCCAACACCCAGACGGTGATAACCATGATTAACATTTTGGTGTATATCCTTGCAGGCTTTCTTTATGCCTACATACAGTGCTCCTTATTCTAAAAAGTAAAACAATATCACAGTATACATATTCTTTTATAACCTGTTTTACTATCTAATGAGAAGTCAGAATTGAATGGCTTGGCTCCAAATGGTAGTTAAGGAGTTGTACCAAGAAGAGACTGCCTGAGTTAAATCCCTGCTTCACTACTTACTAGCTGGGTGAACGTAGGCATAATAGTTAACCTTTCTTTACTTCAATTCCCTAATCTGTAAAATATAGATATTAATAACACCTACTTCTTATGCCTATGGGAAGGATTAAATGACATAATCCACGTAAAATATTTACCCTAGTATGTGTGACATAATAAGCATAGAATAAATGTTGCTTGCTGTTATTATAAAAACTATATCTTGAATATATCCATATGACAATAAGTAAGTATAGTCTAGAATTCCCGCTGAACACCTTGCAGTACACAGGACAGCCCTGCACAGCAAAGAATGACCTGAGCCCAGATGTCAGTAGTGGCAAGGTGGAGAATCCACAACCCAGGGTGTCCAGAGCCTCAGTTGGCATAGCTGAGATGGCTGAGGTGACTAGGTGGCTGAGGCTTCTCTCTACGTTGTCCTTCTTCCTGTAGGAAAGTAGCCTGAGCTTGTTCACGTGGTGGTGGAAGGTTTCCCAGCAGTGAGAGGGCAAACCCCAGTGTAGTACTGAAAATACTTTTCAATCTCTGTGTCATGTTTTCTAAAGTCCCATTGGCCAAAACAAGTTCTATGGCCAATTTCAGATTCAAGGGGTAGAGAAATAGACTGCTTTTTGATGGGAGGAGTTGCAAACCATTCTGGCTTTAAAAAAATCTACTACATGGGTGGACACACTTTTAACTGAGACTCATTCTGCTCAGTGGCCCTCCAGGAAGCCTGTACCAATTTACTCACCCAACAGTTGTCTATATTTCATTATCTCACAAACACTTCTAAGTTGGTGTTAAAGAGTCTTTGATTGTTCAGGTGAAAGTAAAAGGGCAGGATAGAAACAGAACAAAATAAAAACTTTCTATTAATTCATTTTTGATGTTTCTGCTCAGAAGAGCCCAGATTCATGTGTTAAACAGCCTGGTGGCATCTCAGCTTGGATGTCACATGGTATCTAAACTGGAAGGTGTAAAATGGTTTATTTTCTCCCACAAACCTGCTTTTCCTACACTTCCCATTTCAGTTAATGGTGCCACCATTGTCCAATCACTTGACCCAGGTCTCCTTTTGGAACCTCCCTCTCCCTCAATTCCCTGACTTTTTCAGTCACCTAGCCCTCCATTAATTTACCCCCTAAATGTCTCTCATATTGATTCCATGTTTCCCATTCCCATCACCATAGGGTGATTGGTTAATTTATACTCTTGTTATTCCTTGCTTGGATCGTTACAATATCCTCTGTGTCCACTATCACTTCCCCTACCACACCTTACCCACTCTAATGCCTCCAGAGTTATCTTTCCAAAGTAAAAATCAGACCAAGTCAATTCCATGACAAAAATCCCTTGAATTTTTGTGTACTTTGTGGACTCTCCATGTCCTTCAGGAATTAATTTCAAATGCCTTAGCAGAGCATTCACATGCCTGCTCTAGGAGAAATGATAACACTTCACCTGTCTTACAAGCTTGTTTAGATAAATAAAGGAGATGCTGTGTGTATACTGAATAAATGAATGAGTGTATGAATCAATAAGTGAATCAATGAATACAAAAGAAGTCCTTTTGTCTGGCTGGAGTAAATGATTTGGAAGCTGTAGCGAAAAGATGCAGCTTGAAGGGTCATCAGGGACTTGATTATAAATGGCCTTGTGTATCAGGCTGAGAAGACAGGATTTAATTCTAGAAAGAACCAGGAACATATGACAGCAGCGCTACTTCAGATAATCTCTAGAAAGGGAAGTATCTAACCCTATTTACATTATATTTCAATGTCCAAAAATGATTAGTTTGAATGTTCTTGTCCATGTTGAATCACAATTTCCTGATGAAACTTAATCCTCCCAGTAGCCTGAATTCTATTACCTGACTTTCACTAAGTCTTCAAATTCACAAGGTAATTTCTGGAGCCCCTTTCATGCATTCATTTCTTTGGACATAACCTTTGACCTCATTTAGAAAATGGTCCCAACAACACTTCTGAAGCATGTTGGTGACGCAGTCAATTGGAACAGAATCCAAAATGGTTTCAGTTTACTGGAGTCGAGGTGTAATATTCCTATTAGGCCTTCCCACCTGACTTCAGCTGTGCTCTGCACAAACCCAGTAGCCCTCTTTTAGGCAGGATTTGTTCTTCACAAAGACTTATTGCTTATTATCCAGTGCCCTGTGATCTCTGAGGTTATTGAAAATTGATTTCTTCCCGTGCCTTTCCCTGGTGCCAGCCACTGAAATCCTTGACCATCGACGGATGGAGAGAATTAGAAACAAGCAAATAAATAAATAAGTAACAGGAGCCTTCTTTGTTTCAAGTCTCTGACTTCTGCTATACTGCAAACCTCTTCGTGTACATTTGCTGTGTCAGCTCAGAGTGAAGCAGACAGAATGGGCATTGAGGAAGGCCATTAGGAGGTGAAGCAGCACGAGCCTGATAAGGAGAGCCCCTGGGCCTGCTGTGAGTGTAAAGGCGGGATGGTCTGCGGCAGGAGTGGAGCAGAGGCACTTGTTTCTCTGCTCCTCGGTAACCGCATGGCCACTTCATAAACAAGAGGCTCCATGTGGACTGCTTAACCTGAGCTCATCAGTTCAGTCCGGGATTGGGAATTCCTTTCAGTTGGAACCAACAACTGGATAAAGGGGTTATTATTGGAATGGGGTTTTTCACACTCTGAATAAGATCAATTTCAATTTTTCCTTGAAGGATCTGCATTCTCTACAGGATCATCTTAACATTAGTTTGCTTTTGAGTTTTTATGCTCACAATGAAAAGATCTAAATTTATTAGTTCTTCCTCTCTTATGCTAATCCAGGAAGCATCCTTTTGATACCCAGCTAATAAAGACAATCTCTGAAACCAAATAATAGGCTGAAATCTGTTATAAGTTCTTATTTCATTCAAGACAGGGGTTACCTTTAATTCTCCAGTTGAGACAGTTGTGTTTGTCTTTCTGAAAGCAGTTTGGTCAAGTGTTTCAAGTAAATCAAAAGATTAGATAATTAATTCCTTATAGAATTGGGTTAGATACTCTCATTTCAAATGGCAGCTTTATGCTTACTCATTGTCTTGAGTAGCCTTAAATATTGTTGCTATCTTCCTGCTCCATTATTTATGTAATCACTAGCCCTTGGTCGTCTGCTTCAGGTCATATAAAATCACTTACAGATATCTTCAACATGCACACAGAGGCCCTTTATGTCATAATCCAATTTGATGGGGTTTTTTTCCCCCTGCATTACGTCATGTGGGAATTCTTGTTTAAACTTTATTGATCTGTCTGGTTTATTGTGCTGGGCTATACAGTTCCACATCACATGGGCAGGATGGAGAGGTACAGTGAATAGACTTACACATTTTGAATCTTCTCTTACCAGTGGACACAATTACTTCCTCTCTTTTGAACTGTCAGAGTCATTGTTTGCTCGCAATACATTTGCTTAGAAATAAACATTGTTTACACCATGTAAAAGCTATCTGTGCCCTCTATCTGTAGTTGGCAACTTCTGCTTTACACCAGTTATTAATACAAAAGCAGTAATAGTAATAGCTTTCATTTATTGAGTCTTCTTAAAGTGTCATTCTGTAAGTGCTTTATATACATTATCTTGTTAATCCTTCAGTATTCCAGGAAAGTCTGCACTATTATCCATAACCTTCAGATGAGAAAGGAGAGGCCCCCAAAAGTTCAGTATCACAACTAGTACGTGTTAGACGTTATGATTCAAATCCATGGTTTTCTGACCCTCAAAACTATGCTCTTAATCATATTATTATATATGCTCCAAAGATAACCTGTTCCATTTTTCAGTTGTTAAAACATTTTATCTTAAACGTCTGAAATCTGTCTATAGCTATTACTCACTGGTCTTATTTTGACAATTCTGGCTAGGTGAAGTGGTTTTCAGTTCTCTCTCTGGATTATTTTTAACAGGCGAAACATTTCTAATTCTTTCTGGAAGTATGTATTGGGCACTTGACCCATAGGGTTATATATTCCCATGAAAGAGTTATTCATTCCTCAGAAACATGTAACTTTTTATAGAGACTGTTTTTAATGTCTCTCCTTCATCCTGGTGTTTCAAAAACACTGTCTTGGGTTATTTCTGTCCATAATTCTTTCTGGTCACGTGTCTCTGTCAGATCTGGACCAGGCTGCACCCACAGCATCCTCTGTGTCTAAGACAAAGGCACCTTCAAGTTGCAGCCATTCCCAGGTCATCTGCAGATTCTGAGGTCAACTTATGGAGTCAGGACAACTTGTTGGAAGGCCAAGGGATCCAGTTTGATTTGGGAGATGAGGTTCCCTCATTGCCGAGTAGAGCCAAGATCTTATACCTACCCATATGTGCCTGAACTTCCCGACTAGGATTAAATTAACAAGTCAGAATTTCTGTCCTTGACCCGAAGGACTATCTGAAGTAGATCTATGATAGATCCTTATAATACTCTAGTCTCGTTTTGATTTTGAAGATTTCTAAGGCTGGTAAAATTTTGTTTTGATAGAAGCCTCAGGGTCATTGAAGATCTCTTAATCCCGTCTCTGAGGGGTCATGCAGCTCTTGGTTATACGACTCAGTGCTGAGCTGCAGAATGGTGGCCCCTGTTGCTTCTGGGCTCAGTTAAGAAGAAACAGCTTCTGGTAAATGTTATACCAGACAGGGTCACAGGGCTTTTGTACTTAGTCTCTTGTGCTCACATTATCCCAGAGAGAAATGTCCAGTTTAATCCCTTCTTCCTTTTCCTCCCTGGTCACTTGTCAGGACATTTAGAAAGAAATTTGAAGGTCCCAGATCTCAAGTTCCCTCTTTGTTTTCCTTTGGGCCATATGCACCCTTACTCATTTAACTGAGAAAGAAAGGAAGGAGAAGAAGCAGAATTACTTAGCCAGAATAAGAAAAAGAAGAAAAATTCTAGATACATTAAAAAGAAACTGCAGAGCAATAATGACCCCACCTATCAATATTACAGCACAAAAACCTGAACCACTTCACCTCTCCAGGTTATAACCCTCTCCTCCATCTAGCCGGAGTCCCCAGGCCCTGTGGGGAGAGAAGGCAGGGAATGTTTCTTACTTTCTCAACACCATTTTTGTTTAATATTCCACAAATATTTTGTGATGAAGAGAGCCGGAGAGAAGCAAGGAGAGCTTTGCTGAGGATTGGACCTGAGGAAGGGCTCTGCACCTTACTCGCCCAAGCAGAGACTGGGTGGAGCATGATAAAGAAAAGATAGGTTTGGGGATACAGAGCAGAGGTGACTCACCTCTCTTTTTTTAGTTAGAACCTGGGAAAGAGCTCTATTTCAGAATTCCTCCATGGTGCACAGGGCTGCCAGGAATTGGTTCAGGCCTTGGTGAAAACATTGTTGGGGTCCCCCCAGCAAGGGTGAGATTGTGTTGACATCCAGCATAGTTGGACTCTGGACCCCCTGCTGGACCACTAGCCCTGGTCATTTGTATTGGCTTCCCCTATCCTCACCAGCCTGATTGTTGCAGGAGAGCTGGGTAGGAGAGGAAGAACCCAACAAGTGCCACATGATGCCAGGAGCTAAAAGAGACATGGTGAGCACACATGAGATACCTTGTGGGGGCCATCAGACATACCTGAGTGAGACTCTGAGGGTATGGGGGGTGGGATTGCTTTCAGTCCTGCCTGAAGAGACAGGGCAGAAACACTGAAATTTGATTTAGTCTACCAACCATGATCCCATCTTTTGGGGAAGCCTGGAGAAACTCAACCACCTCAGATTGAAGTTACCAAACCCCTACTGCTACCAGAGGAGATGCAAGCACTCGTTCAGTCTGTAATGGCCTGGAGAATAAGGCATTTTATTTTTCTTTGTAATGCAGACAAAATAGCATTTTGTATTTCACAATATCCAACATTGCATAGCATTGAAACGTTCATTGAACTTTCTACATCATCTCATTTATTCCTCACTGATCAACTAGGTAACAGTCCTGTTTTATAGGAGAGAAAACTGATGCACAGAAAAAAAGATACTCAATTTGATAATCACATTAATAACAACTAATTAAGTCTCAGGTATACTATGCTAAGAAAGTTACATGCACTCTTTTATTTAATTCTTAAAATTACTTTGTGAAATGAACATTGCTATTATTTCCATATTATTGATGAATAAATTAAGGCTCGAAAGACCTTAATTAACCTGCTCAAGGTCACACAGCTAACAAACAACTGAGTCAGGGTTTAAATCTGTATCTTCCCCACCTAAAAGTCCACGCTTCTAGCCACTTGCTGTTCTGGGCCTGGCAGAACTAGAACTCAGATGTGATTAACTGTAAAATAACCGTTCTGTTTTACCTGCAGGGGAGTTTCTCACTGCATGTGAGATAGATAGCTTCTCAGATAACTTTTTATGTGTGTGAGCGTTTCATTAACATGCATCAAATAGATTTTCAGATGGATTCATTTCTCATTTCCACTGTTTTCATTAATTTGAATATCAAAGCATTTGCTTGTTTATACACACTGAAGAATGAGCACTCTAAAAAGAGACAAAAGCAACTCTCTGAAAAGGTTTTGGCATGTTTTTATGAGTGAAAAATAGTTAGTGTGAATCATTCAGTGTTTGTGTGTATTACACACAATAAACCAAATGAGTGTAACAAGTTAAATTTATGGATTAAAGATCTGGTAAGTCATCAGCCACCTGTCTGCAAAAGACTTGAATTCAGTGTGTATAAAATGCTTCCTCTAATCCCATGGAGGGAATATGCAGTACGGCTATAAAGTAATAAGATTTAAAATATCCAAGAATTTAGATAACCCTTATCACATATTATTTTATTTAAAATGCATTAAAAATTGTGTATTGAGTATAAGCTCTCCACTCTACAGCAAGCTTAGAGGGACTTTACATATCTCAATGTGTGTCCTCCTCTGTAAAGTAGTCATTTCAGAGTTTATATTATTTATTCCAAAAATACTGCGATTTCTTAAAACATTTTGAAAACTTCCCTCAGTAAATTTCCCCCAGAGTCAGTTTATAAGGTGTATGAAAGTAATTTTCATCAATTTATAACCACCCTCCCTTCGTTAACAAAAAGTGGTGATTCTCCATCCTATAATCTATCTGATTTACCAAACCGGGCTCTGAACTGCTTTTGACTATTTCTCAAAACCAAACCCTGTGTCTCAGTGTCACCACTGAAGAGATCCAAAGGACGGTGGAGGAAGTTCCCAAAATGTTGGGAATAATGTGGTAACTTCCCAAGACAGGTAATACCCTGATTGGGCCTACATGCCTTTGAATGGACACAATCAGGTCTCCCCTTAAAAAATATAGTGTTACTCTGTGGCCTCACATTTATAACTCCGTGATCTCATTTTGCCATTCTGGTACCTTGATTCTTCAATGAAACCAGAAGTAGATTTCTAGCCAGTGTGAGGTGTTCTTTTGAGCTCTTCATCCTATTAAATTTCAATCAAGACATCTTTTAAAAAATAACATTTTAACTAAGATATAACTTGCAGCACATGTTACATTTTTTTCCTGAGGGGGGCTTTCAGTAATTGGAGATTTTGGCTGCAGGATATACTTCTGACACCTGATTAAAAAACAGCCCAGCCAGACATCTTGATTATAGAGCACAGGTCACATTTTAAACAGTTGATGCATATTATTTTGAGTTCCTCTTTTGGATTTGCAATAATTCACACAGGCTGGTATGAAGTTTCTTTTTGTATTCTCTCAATTAAAAAGTAAAAAGGAGGGGGAGAGAGAGAGAGAGTATATGTGTGTGTGTGTGTGTGTGTGTGTACCTTTTTGTGTGATTGCAGTAGCTATACTAACTTAGGTAAAGGAGCAGTTTGTTTAATGGGTTTGGGAAGAAGGCATTATCCTAAATAAAAATAATGAAGTAGGTGAATTTCATCATTGATGTCTTGCCCTTTAAACTTACAGAAAGCCTCTCCTACCTCCTGGAGCCCCTGACATTCCTAGAGTCTAATTCCCACAGTGCATTGTTCTCATCTAATCTTCACCACCGCATTAGAGGTTATTTTGCCAGAAGCATTTATAAACAAGTTAATTTCAAAGCAGTAGGTTTGTGTTGGTGGTATTTCAGGCACTGATAATATATAGTAATTGGGGACAGAATCACTTTCCACAAAACCACAAACCCAAACACATTGATGACTGTGAACCCCAGAGCTAGCTAGACAGTGGAGGCTAACTTTACAAAAAACTTTGAATCGTTAAAGGTGGGACCTTTATTGGTAATGAAAACTTCCCCTCACTGCTCCTTTTTTACCCCATTCTCCTGAATTCTCTGGAACCTCTTTTCAGTTAGCAATAAATATTTATTTTCCATCTTTTCACAGAAATACTTCTTCTACCTTCTTGCCTGAGATATATTTACACATTGCCCCAGCCCTGTGTTAAAATTGCAACCCTGCCCTGTCTCAGTGGAGGCCCCTAGGCCCTCTGATCTCCTGTACCTGGATTTCCACCTGGGTTCTCACTATTACTTCAGACCATTGTTTAATCATCTTCTTTTACCAATGTATCTTTATTTGAAATCACTGTCTCTTCCAGACTCCATGCCTCCTCTGATGCTGTTATTATGGTGATACCTGATGGCTGGGTTCATAGCTCCTCCTTCAGTCTTAGGGTTGTGTGACCTTTCTGCATTGTTGAACATCATTAGTCAAGCTCTCCTTCTTGAAGCTCTCTCTTCTCCAAATTCTCTCACCTGTCAACCTGTCCTTCAGTCTTTTCAATGCCTCTTCTTTCTCCAGTCTTTAACAACTGTTGTGACCCCATGCTTTGCTCTTTCTCCCGCTACATTCACCTCAGAAATGATCTAATCAACATTTAATTCCCCAAACTCTCTTCAGTGTGACTCTTCTTTATTTCTGTTATCGTTGCCCTAACGCTGGCACCAGCCCCAATGGAAGAAACTCCTAAAATATGTCTCCTTGTCTTCATCTTTCCCAAATTCCTACTGAGTTTCCATTATGTCTCCAGCATCCTCTTTCTGAAACATAGATCCAATCAAAGCTTTACATTCTTCAGAAATTGTTAATGAATCCTGTTACCTCCAAAAAAAGGGCACCATCTGCTACAGGCTTATGAGAGAAAAGAGAGATGAGGAAGAGAGGAAGGAGGTGCAGTATAAGAAGATGTGTGATACTCTGGCCACTGCCTCACAAGAAGCCAAGTAGAGATAGCCAGTTGAATGGCACGCCTGTCTACTTGGCTGCACGGGTTATCTTTGGAACAGCTCATTCATAGGTATTACACCTCAGAGCAGGCTGTGGAAGGGAGGGAGTGGCTGAAATTTTTGTTTTTTAATTTTTATTTATTTATTTATTTATTTATGGCTGTGTTGGGTCTTCGTTTCTGTGCGAGGGCTTTCTCTAGTTGCGGCAGGTGGGGGCCACTCTTCATCGCGGTGCGCAGGCCTCTCACTATCATGGCCTCTCTTGTTGCGGAGCACAGGCTCCAGACGCGCAGGCTCAGTAGTTGTGGTTCACGGGTCTAGTTGCTCCGCGGCATGTGGGATCTTCCCAGACCAGGGCTCGAACCCGTGTCCCCTGCCTTGGCGGGCAGATTCTCAACCACTGCACCACCAGGGAAGCCCGAGTGGCTGAAATTTATCTTCCTGGATCCCTCTCCTCCCCTGGTTCTCTGCTGTTCAGTTAGTCTGAGGAAACTTAACTCATCTGTGTGGTGACATTCAGCTCTTTCAGTAGTCACTCAGGAGGATCCTCTGCCCGTGGTGTAGTGTTTCACTTCCCTGCAAGTGTCAGGAGGAGTCAGAGAGCTGGCTGGCCCGACTACACGTTGGTGGGCCAAGATGGAGTCCTGTATTCCTGAGCAAACTGCTGGGCTCTGGAAAAGCAGTGACTCCGGGCGTGTGAGGTGCCTCGGTTGCTACTACAGCAGAAGCAGAGTGAACAACCAAGAGCCTAGGCTGCCAGCAAGGTCAAGAGATTAGGGACGCAGATAAGGTGTGTCCAATATAATGCTCACACTCACTACTCATCAGGGAATCAGTAATGAGATTCCGTTTTTCACCTGTCAGATTGGTAGAAGCCAAATCGATCGTTTCTAGGGCTGGCAGGTGGTGGAAAAACTGGTGTTCCACAGAGAGCAGCTGGGTGCCCACTCTGGAGAGTAGGAAGTGTACTCTTGCAGAGGGATGCAGAGAGCATTAAAGGGCGTGGTCTAGCGTTTATATATCAGTACACTGCATTAAAAAAATACTAGTAATGGAAAAGAGCAAGTTGCAGAACAATACATGTAGCATTTGAATTCAAATAAAACATAAGGAAATGGATAGAACGTAAAGGCAGTGGGTGTCAATTATGGTCACAGCTGCTGAGAATGAGCCCTATGGAGAAAGAGATCATGGGCAGAAGCTTTAAGCTGCTTAGGTGACTGGAAAACAAAGTATGGCGCTGGATATGAGAGTGGAACCTCCTCCGCTCAGTGTCACAGCAACAGTGACGTGCCCTTGCCTATCAATGACAGAGCGTGAGGGAGGCTGTGATGACCAGTGGATGTAGAGGCCCGGTGGGAAAATGGAAAGATTATATGCAATGCCCCCTAGAGGCTCTTTTAAGTATTAAGGGAAGGCTTTCCTCAAGACTGGAGTCTCGGAGGGAACATACTCCAAGCAAGATATGAGAATTCATGTTACGATGAATTCATTTGACTACTGAAGCCTGAGGTCATTCAGGCAGAGTTAACTGTCCCTTGTCTGTGTTCCCCAAACATATATTGCATTATCTTAGAGATTGTTCTGTTCTCAAGGGTAAGGATAATGTCATATTTATGTAGGGTCCTCAATCTATAGTATCATAACTAGTACATAGTGAAGACTCATTAATGTTTGTGGATTGCATGAACAAATGATTGGTCAGGGTCTCTGGAAATCAGTTTGAGCTATGATAGCTCCTTTCAAATCTGAATGAAATCTTCAGGTGAGAAAAATCAAGAAATACTGTATGGCTGGCTTGAGTCTAGACTCGTCAGGAGAGACAAGAACTGTCATGCCACTTTGGAATCACTTTGAATATTTGTGAACAGCTGCATATTTGTCCTTCAGGTTCATGCAATTGCATGGGTCAAAGCCAAAGAATGAGTAAAAGCCAAAAATTGTTAATGTATACAGTTTCTAGCTGTCAATCAAAAATCAAATTCTGGGGCTTCCCTGGTGGCGCAGTGGTTGAGAATCTGCCTGCCAATGCAGGGGACACGGGTTCGGGCCCTGGTCTGGGAGGATCCCACATGCCGCGGAGCAACTAAGCCCGTGAGCCACAACTACTGAGCCTGCGCGTCTGGAGCCTGTGCTCTGCAATGGGAGGGGCCGCGATAGTGAGAGGCCCGCGCACCGCGATGAAGAGTGGCCCCCACTTGCCTCAACTGGAGAAAGCCCTCGCACAGAAATGAAGACCCAACACAGCCATAAATAAAAATAAAATTAAAAAAAAATCAAATTCTGGAGCACTCACAGTTATGACAAGGTTTGATGTGTGTGTGTGTGTGTGTTGTGTAGTTTCCTTCATGAAACCTGAGGATTTCACACAGATCTCAAAGACCACGTTAAAACATTAAACACACAATATAACAACGAAAGTCCCATCAAACTGACAGATATTCTCTGAAGAAGATAATTTAAATATACATATATATTTTTTCAGATAATAAATGTGTAAATTGGACTCGCTGATGCCTGGATTTATTTCAGTTTAATACTTCTGAGGGCTTACATAGGCTTAAATTCCTTTAATATTGGTAGCCCTGAGTTTTTCTGAATAAGAAGCCTTTTGATAGGCTTTACATTTAAAATTTAATCATAGGGCCTTCCCTGGTGGCTCAGTGGTTAAGAATCCGCCTGCCAAGGCAGGGGACACGTGTTCGAGCCCTGATCCAGGAAGATCCCACATGCCGCGGAGCAACTAAGCCCGTGCACCACAACTACTGAGCCTGCGCTCTAGAGCCCGCGAGCCACAACTACTGAGCCTGCATGCCACAACTACTGAAGCCCGCACGCCTAGAGCCCGTGCTCCGCAACAAGAGAAGCCACCACAATGAGAAGCCCGTGCACCGCAACGAAGAGTAGCCCCGGCTCACCGCAACTAAAGAAAGTCCGCGTGCAGCAACAAAGACCCAACACAGCCCAAAAAATTAATTAATTAATTAAAAAAAATTTAAGCATAAAAAAGCAACAAATACTCTGCTAGATTATAGGCATAGTATATTTTACATATTTTAGACTATAGTTTCAGACTGATTTAACCCATTCCATTTGGAGGAACATATTTAGAATATCTTTAGACAAATTATAACAGTGCATTGAAAGCATTAACTCACGAAACATAACTAAAATCATCTGAACTTTGTATTTGGCCAAAGATTCTTTCTCAGAAAAGACTCTAATGATAGTTAGATCCAGTAGACAGCAATTGTAAGAGAAGGCAAAAAATAATAGATCCTGTATTATCATACGACATTATGCTTCTTTGCCTGGATAAACTTGTACTCAAACTCTTGGTCCTCTGACTCTGCCCCCTTCCCCCATTACACACCCCCCCCAGACAACTAGGGTGTTCTGTCTTCTCTGTTCCCACTGGGCTTGTGTTAGGAAGTATCCTTTACTTGAATTATTTATTCATCATCGTGTCTACCAGCTTTTTTCAATCCTCATAGTGATGGTATCTTAATTTGCCGTAGAGTCTTAGGTCATGCTCAGAGTTTGATTTTAGGAGCAGCAACATATGGTTTGGCTTGATACAGATCACACTGTCTTTGTGTGGCCTCAGTTAGTTGTTTTACACATATCTCAAGTGGTGAGGAGACTGATGTAAACTTCCCTTAACAGGAAAGATGGTATATGAGTAGATTATGTTTTCCAAAACATATGTTTATTAAGAGTTCCAGAAAATCTAAAAGCTGCTAGATCATGTACAAATCACCCTCTTGAACTGGATGATTATTCCTTTTCATTTAAAAGACACTCTCATTCTTCTGGACCGAGCTGAGAGTTCTCAGTTGACAGAACATGGGGCTTCCATGTCTTTACTTCACGTTGAGCCTTTGTAATAAGCCACTACAGTAGTTTTACTCTTTTGCCTTCTAATCCAATGTCCACAGAGACGAGAGTGATCTTAAAACATAAATCAGGTCATCTCATTTCCCTGTATACAATAATGGGTTCTCAGTGCTCTTAGAGTAAAAATCAAATTCCTCACCATTTCATCCAACCTCTCATGATGACTTCCAGCTGAATCTTGTCTCACTCTCCCTTATGTCAGTTAATACTAACTGCCCTAAAAGCTCAACCCTGAGCTCTCAAGCTTAATACCAGCAGAGGTGCATTTACTCGCGTAAATCCATTGGGTAGAAAGAGGAAGAGAGGATGGGCCTTTGCTCCATGCGGTCATTCAGGGGCTCAGATTGATAGTCATATGGCATCTTTACATTTGGTTCTCTATGACACTCTGGGTATTAACATCCAACTGGCACTTAAGCAAAGAGAGTGGAGGGTTTGTACGGACCACATCTAGTTGTGGCAGTCCCACCTAAATTCTTTTGACCAGGGATCAGTCACATGGCTATGCTTGTGTGCAAGGGGGTAAGGTTGAGAAATAAAATCTCTTATTGGAAAGCCACTCCCTCCAAACAACCCTACAACACAGAGGGGCATTCTCTGGTGAAACGCTAGCTGTCTCTTCCACATTCCTCTTACACATTAAGCTCCAGCCACCCTGACTTTACTCTGGTCCTGGCATATTTCTACCCCAGGGCCTTTGCCCATATTGTTCCTCTTCTAGGAATATTTCTACTGCTCTTAACATAACTGGTTATTTCTTTACTTTTAGTTCTTATCTTCAATGCCATTTCATCAGAGAGACTTTTCTTTCTTTTTTTTAATTTTTAACATCTTTATTGGAGTATAATTGCTTTACAATGGTGTGTTAGTTTCTGCTGTATAACAAAGTGAATCAGCTATACATTTACATATATCTCCTCCCTCTTGCGTCTCCCTCCCACCCTCCCTATCCCACCCCTCTAGGTGGTCACAAAGCACCGAGCTGATCTCCCTGTGCTATGCGGCTGCTTCCCACTAGCTATCTATTTTACATTTGGTAGTGTATATAAGTCCATGCCACTCTCTCACTTCGTCCCAGCTTACCCTTCCCCCTCCCTGTGTCCTCAAGTCCATTCTCTATATCTGCGTCTTTATTCCTGTCCTGCCCCTAGGTTCTTCATAACCAATTTTTTTTTTTTTTTTTTAGATTCCATATATATGTGTTAGCATACGGTATTTGTTTTTCTCTTTCTGACTTACTTCACTCTGTATGAGAGACTCTAGGTCCATGCACCTCACTACAAATAACAGAGAGACTTTTCTTAACCGCCTGTCAAAAGTAGGATTTTCCCAAGCACCTTGCTGGTTTCCTTTATAGTACTTATCATAATTGGTAATCATTAGTTTCTTTACTTGTTTTTGTTTGTTTCTCCCACTAGAGTGTAAGCTCCAGGAAACTATGTATATGTTTGTCTTTTACATCATTGAATTCCTAATGTCTGTCATTGTGCCTCACACATAGTATATGCTTAATAAATATTTTCTAAATTAAGGCAGAGGTTCTGGGTAATAAGTAAATCATTACGTATTGAACTAAATCACATTACTTATCATTAATATAGATTTATGTATTTATGATTCTATGGCCAGGTTTGACACAACACAGTCAATGAATCATGATTGCCCTACACTGACACTTTATGTTATCCCAACTCTTTCTTGAACAGTCATAAACCAACTATTCCAGTTAGCTATTGCTGCATAATACATTAGCTCAGAATTTAGAGAATTAAAACAGCAACAATAATTTTATCATCTTTCACACATTTTTGTGGGCCAAGAATTCAGGAAATATTTGACTAAATTATCCTGGTTCAAAGTTTCTCATATGGTTATGGTCAAACAGTGGGTGAGGCTAGAATGACAGTGAGAACAGAGCAGACCTAGAGGCTGAAGGTTTCCAGATAAAGTGTTCCTGTGAGCAAAGCAGAAGCACTTGGTGTTTATGATCTAACTTTGGAAGCATTGTGTCCTTTCCGCTGTATGCTATTGTTGGAAGCATACAGTTTCAAGCTTAGAGGACATAGAGCCCATCTCTGGATAGGAGGAGTGCCAATAAATTTGTGGATGTATTTTTAAACTATCACACTGACCAGGAAGGAATGAATAGAATCCTTGAACTTTGCAGAGTATTTTAAGGCATTGTTATTACCAGGCTTTCTCTTTCATCCTATTTTTTACACGGGCCACCAAGGAATTCCATGGCACTTAATTTTCTTCCTGCACAGACCTCTTTAAGATATGTATATATTCAGGACCTCCAATTTGAAAAGTGCCTTCTCTGCTCATGTTATGAGTGCACTGACATTGAATTGAGTACCCGCTTCTTTTTATACCATTGGAATTAGACTGCATTGATCCTTAATGTTGCTTTGGTACATTTGTGGAAAAGAGCTTTTCTCACAATAATTGGTCTTGGATTCCCAGCCTTCATATCCTACATAACACATTCTCTGTTTTCATTAAAAAAAATTTTTTTTTAAAACAGTAAGTCAAGTATTCTTTACTCTGGTCAGAATTCCAGAGGAAGAAATTACCATGAGTTCTAGGATCCTGCTTTATACCCATCTCTCTAAACTTACTTAATGGGATGTTTTAGAAGGTGGATAATTTGGATTAGAAAACACAAACTGCTAGATTGGGCCAAGCTCCAAACTGCACATTAATCAACATAATCCTTTTACTATGAGAACTTACTTATAGTTAGAAAAATTATGTTGTTCCAAGTATAACCTTGAACGAGGGTTCATTGACTTTTAAAAAGTAAACGTTTTATTTAAAGAAGAATTTTATATTTACAGAAAAGTTGCAAGAATATTATAGAGAGTTATTATATAACTCACACCCAGTTTCCCTTATTGTTAACGTTACTTTGATACATTTGTCACAACTGAGGAATCAATACTGATACATTATTATTCACTAAAGTCCATTCTTTTTTTTTTTTTTAATTGGTTTTTTGTTTGTTTGTTTGTTTTTTAACTTTTGGGTTTTATTTATTTATTTATTTATGGCTGTGTTGGGTCTTCGTTTCTGTGCGAGGGCTCTCTCCAGTTGCGGCAAGTGGGGGCCACTCCTCATCGCGGTGCGCGGGCCTCTCATTATCGCGGCCTCTCCCGTTTCAGAGCACAGGCTCCAGACGCGCAGGCTCAGCAATTGTGGCTCACGGGCCCAGTCGCTCCGCGGCATGTGGGATCTTCCCAGACCAGGGCTCGAACCCGTGTCCCCTGCATTGGCAGGCAGACTCTCAACCACTGCGCCACCAGGGAAGCCCTAAAGTCCATTCTTGATTTAGATTTCTTTAGTTTTTACCTAATGTCTGTTTTCTGTGCCAGAATCACACATTGCAATTACTTGTCATGTCTCCTTAGACTCTTCTAGACTGTTACAGTTTTCCACACTTTCCTTGTTTCTGATGAGCTCGACAGTTTTGGGTTGAGAACAGCAAAAATGGACAAGGAAGACCAAGCAATGTTCTATTAGGAAGTTGAGCATTGTGACTAAGAGATCAAACTCAAGGACAGAATAGCCATGTGTGTGAATCCTAGCTCTGGCACATACCAGCTGTATGACTTTAAGTTCTTTAACCTACCTGAGCTTCAGTCTCTTTACTGTTTAAGTGAGGAGTAATAGTACCATCTTTCTAGGGCTGCTGGGAGAATTAACTGAGGTAAAGCATACAAAGCATAATGCTCAATGCTTAGAAGGTGCTAGATTGCTCTTTAAACGTATCTAAAATAGAGGTCAGCCCACAAATGCCTTTTCGAAGTATAATATAGCTGACCTATTTTTATGGCAATAGTTATAGTTACATTAATGCCAAACAGGTATTGCGCAATACCATGTATATACAAGTTACTATTCTAAGCACTTAACATACATCAACTGAATTAATCGTACTACTAATATTACTAAGTCCAACCATTTTAATAGTATTATTTCTAGGGAATATATTTCTCACATTTTAGATGTGGGAGAGAATAAAGAGAACATTCCAATGTGAGTAAAGTCATGACAGTCGATATGTGTACGTCAGTATATGGATGGAAGCTGAGGAAAGTGAACCGAGCAGACAGGTCTGGGTGTGAGTGTCTTAAACAGGGGTGTATTGGAACAGGATGTTAAACCATTATTGAAGGGTTTTGACAGACCTGAATTTATGGTAAATTTTTCCATATCTTCTTTCTCAAGACTTGCTAGCCGGCCTGGTGGGGTGGGGAGGGGCAGAATTTGAGGACTGCCCTTATGTTCAGACATTTGGTACGGATGAGATTTATCAACAGAAAGGAGGGAAAATGCTCTCACTTCTCAGGGTGCCCATGGCTTAGAATAAATGGAAACCCGGCCTCACTGTCTCCATGATCCCTTCCCCAAAAACCAAGAGACAAATGTGCTCACGACTTACTAATTAGGTGGAACCGCTGTGATGATTTCATTGCTGTTGCAGCTTCCACCAAGAGAGTGTTTGATTCATGTAAGGCAATCAGAACTGTAATCCACTGCTAGCAGAAGAAAACAGACAAGAACGTTATTCCTAGTGAATGTTCGCTTACTATCAACAAGGGTGACAGGGGATAGGAAAAAAGGGTCTGTGTGCCAAAAGCGCGCTTAGAATTCCCGTCTGTTGTCATGGGCAAATGTTTCATAAAGTAGAACAGTGGTGTCCTCTCAGAATAGCTTTGGGAGCTGAGGACAGAGGAGGAAATTAACTACTGAAAAGTGTTCCCCTGATGACACTTAAGCTGATCCAGGCTTCCCTAGTGGCTGTTGTTGTTTTCCACGTGGATGCTCTTCAGGAGGAAAAGCAAGAAGACAACTAACATCTTTGTTTAAAAAAAAACCCACAAAAACCTGCAGTGCTGCAAAATCTCATGTTTAATATCAACAGCAGCCTCAAATTACTGGCACCTGCAAAGTGCTGGCGTAATCACCTTTTTAAATCCTTCCATAGTCCAACATGTTAGATATAGTGACTTTCATTTTAGAGATGAAGAAATTGAGGCTGAGAGAGGTAAAGCACCATGCCCAAGGTCAAATAACAGAGCTGGGACATGAACCCACACCTGTCATTTCTAGAGCTCGTGATCAAAACCACAGTACTACAGACCTGTGTCTAGAATGGCAAAGTCTGTGTCTTGCCCAAGCAGTGTCAGTGATGCCCGGTCTGGAAAGGTCTAGCCAACAGAGTGATAGGTTTCTGAGTTAGAAGAGATTTTAGAGACACCCCAGGTTCTCAACCTGCCTGCACATTGGAATCACCCGGACACTTGAAAACATACTGATTCCTGCATCCCAGTCTCACACCCTCTGATTTGATTGGTCTGATGTGGCATTGTTGTGCAGGGGGAGGGATTTAAAAGTTCTCCAGGTGGTTCCAATATGATCCAAGGCTGAGAACCACTGACCTAGACCAACCCTCCGTGACTGGCTGCTCCTGTGGCCCAGGGACCATCAGCATCAGTACCACCCGGGAGTTTGTTAGCAATGCTGACTGCCAGGCTCTGCATCAGGTGAGGTTTAAAAGAGTGGCAGTGCCCAGCCAACCGCTAAAGGATGAGGAGGAGTTACGTAAAGAAGGAAGGGAAGGGCATTCTAGACAGACGGATTCATATGCACAGAAGAGGAAGAATGGCGCATTCAGGAACTAGAAGTAGGTTGTAAGATTGCCCTTTTCATACAGGCTAGACGTGCTTCTGCCCCAGGACTTGGCACGGGTCACCGCCTCTATCTGCGTGGTTCTCTCACCTCAAATGATCCCAGTAAGGGCCTTCTCAGTACCTTCTCAGTAAGGGCCTACCACGAGCACCTCATTTAAATTGTAATCCTTCTTCCAAATCTACACTCCCAGATGCCATTATTTGCTCTATTTTTTTTCATAAAACTTGTAACCGTCTAACATGCTAAATGATATACTTACTTTTTGTCTTTATTTACTGCCTGTCTCCACACTAGAATGCAAGCTCAGTGAGTGCCCAGATTTTGTTTGGTGTCTACCAGTGCATCCTTGAGCACCGAAAACAGTATCTGGCACTTAGAAAAGCTGCTTTCTATATATTTGTTGAGTTAACGCATTAATCAAGCTGTGAAGGGCTGAGTAGGTCGTGCTTACTTTACCTGGAACTTGATTGTGAAATTCACCAAGAGCCTTTTCAGGACTTTAAGTGGGTAAAGGACAAAATCAGATTTTCACTTGATTCTAGAAAGACCACCCGGCTGCTGTTTAGCTAGTGAACTTTGGGCATGGGGAAGTTAAAGGCTAGAGACAGGAAGGCTAGTTTGGTGACAGTGGCACCCTGCACTAAGGGAATAGGGGCTGGAGAAGACGGGATGCATTCCAGGCCGGCTTAGGAAGTAGCATCAGCAGGGATGGCTAAGGGGGTGAGGGAGAGAGAAAAGTCATCCTAGGTTTCTGGTTTAGGCAAGGAGAGGGGTGAAAAGCCATCAGAGAGTGCTGAGGAAGAACTGACATTTGGAGGGAAAGAGTAAAGCTATTGCGAAGTATTGAACCCTAGACTGGTAACCCGGAGGAAATTTGAATTTTACATTCACTAAACAGTGATATATATTTAACATTGGCACTATGCTAAGCCCCAGTGTGTAAGTGATATTCATTCAAAAAAGTACCTACTGTGTGTCCGGCATGGTGCTGGCTCCAGGGGATACAGTGATGAGCAAGGCAGATGTGGAATTTATAAACAGAAATAGATCAAGTGGTATGGGAGTTAGAGGAAGGATGTAAAAGAGAAAGGGAGAGAGAGAGAGAGAGACCTAAAGAGAGATTCCTTTGATCTGGGAATCCAAGGAGATGAACTTTCTGGGATTGTTAGCATTTACACTAGAGCTGAAAGTAAATGTAACATTTAGAAAGAGAGAGAGGACAAAGGAACCAAAGGCATGGAGGCAAAAAAAAAAAAAAAAAATCTAAATCATGTCAGGAATAGCAAATAATTTAGATTGTTAGGAATTTAGAGACAAGGGTTGGGGGGTGGTGTAATGAGAGGCAAACTTGTAAACACAGGTGGAGATCCCTGAAAGCCGGGTGAAAGATTTTCAACTGTAAGATTCTATAAGAAATTAGCCTGAAACATCATAGGTGCTCAGCGTGTGTCTATTCAGTACATCTATGAATCATTTTTTAAGGGAGGTGATGGTTACAAAGTGCTGTTTGGGGCAGGTAAGCATGATTTCAGCACAGATGCTGGGTTATAAGGGGAGAAGCTGGGAAATGAGGCTATTTTAGTCGTGCATTAGATAGGCTATTTACTGTCAAATAATCCCCATGTTTTAGTGTCGACACAATGAAAGTTTGTATCTGGTTTTTGTGAGAGTCCACTGCAGGAGTTCCTGGTTAGGTGGCTCATACAGACAGATAGATCTCCTCTAAATTGTAACTCAAGCCCCCAGCCTCCTTATATGTTGTAGTTTCGCCATCCTCTAGGTCTTTGGAGTCTCCTCCATTCAACTCATGGATTGCAAAAGAGAAAGAAAGATACTCTTGAGAGGATTCTATGGGTCATCCAGAAGGAGCAGACAACACTTCCATTAGCCAGAATGCAATCCCATGGCGTCAGCTAACTGTAAGAGAGGCTGGGAAGTAGGCTAGCTGTGTGTCCAGAGAAAAAGGGCTCCACCACAGTAACGAAGGTGAGAGATAATAAAGGCTAACTGAGGGAATAGAGAGGGAGATATGCATTCAGTAGATACTGGGAAAGTAGAATTGATGGTAAATTGCTACTGATTGGGCACAGGATGGCAAAGGGTACATTCTCCAAATGTAATTGCCACGAGTAAAAAGGTGTTTCCATCACAGGCCTTTGAATTATACCTTAACCTGTCCCAGATGCTTTCTATTTGAAGAGACAATGTAGCAACTCATGAGAAGATTCACAAAGAAGCTCTTGCTTCAGTATGAAAGCTTTTTATTCTATGTTTTATTAAAGAAAATAAGTTCAGCATGAATGTGTACTGTTAGTTAAAAGTTTAAGAAAGCATGCATCTGAATCGCTGAGGTTTAGGCATGCTCACTGGTTTACTAAAGGATAAACAATGCATAAACACAGTGGGGGAAAACCTTTTGCTTACATGTCTCTACCTTGACAGATTGTTCTGAGGATTGTAGAGAAAATATAGGTAACGAACCCAGTACAGTGTTTAGCTCCTAGAAATAAAAGGTAGCTGCTATTATTATGTGGATGTAACAAAAAGACAATTATGGAGGGATGGGTCTAGGTCAGGTGAAGTAAGCACCAAGTTAATAAATCCTGGCGTGCTCGTATAGCATGGTGATACTTTACAAGTCTAATTTTGCTGGGTTATTTCTCAAAGGAACTTCCAATTCAATAGCAGCTCACCAGTGTAGGAGTCTCAGCTGAAATTTGCTTTGCAGCCGATCTATTGCACAAATTGGGGCAGCTGTGCACAGCATGCATTTCATTTCAGTGACTATATCTTGAAGGATGTTATGCAAAAGACCACTAATCAGGGAAAAGGCTCTCTTCAATTGGCAACTTCTCAGGGCTTCACGCAAAGGAAAATTTGCCTGTTTCATTAAGAAGGAACCAACCTATTGGTTTGTGTACAACCTGGATCATTTACATTTTCGGTTGAAAAAAAAAATGCTCAGATGTTATTTCCAGTCCCGTGTCTTCCCTCTCAGTTCATTAGCCTGAATAAACTAAGTTCCCTTAGTGGAGAAATTGATTGTAGAACCGTGGGTTTCTTGGGGCTGGTTGTTGCCGCATACCCAGATAACCTTAATAAGATTAGCCTTGTCTTTTCCTATGGGCTTTGATGATGGCAATCTACCATAGTCTCCAATTAAAATCCTTGTCACATTCGACTTTTGTTTTGCTTAATTTTTACAATATATTCAGCTTGAAGAATGAAAGTAGATTGATCTGTTTCACCCCTAAGTTGTTCCTTACACGGATTTCCATGCCCTGGTTCATGTTTTGTGGGTCTGCAGACAGTGTTTGAAGCAGACGGTACTAATCTATATAATCTGATTTATGGAGAAAGAAGATGAGACCATGAATATTAATATCCTATTATGTGATGGTATTCTAAACATATACACTATAAAAATCTCAAAATATGAAAGGAAATGATCCTGGGGTCACCTGTATAATTTCTATCCCAAAGAAATGAAGCTGGGAAAGAACACGCAAACAAAGTATGATTCTGGGCCTTGCCATGGAACATACTATGGCTCTGAGGCTTCAAGTCTTTGTTCAATTGTGAAGTACTAGGTGGTGTATTGATGTATCAGGAAAACTGAACATAGCATCCAGTGTCTTTGTGGATCAATTAAGTGCAAGACATTAGCTTGATGGTTTGTGAATGCTCATATTTCAGTTTAGGTGATTAGCTGTTACAGAAGTCAAGTATGATATGGGGATGTAGCATTTTTCCTTTTTCCTGGAGTTATTGGAAATGGATCTAATATTTGAACATTGGATTTTGGATCTCATTAATCGTCTTAACTCCCTAATTTCCCCCCAAAGAAAAGTGAGGTCCAGAGAGATGAAGCAGCTTGCCCAAGATAACCCAGCAAATTAATGATTACTTTGCCATATCATATGATAGCCCATTGGCAGTAACAGGTCCACAAATGTCCCTTTCTTTGAATAAACATCAAGGCTCTGTCTATTCTTAAAGAAAATATTTTCTCTGAGATCATGGTCATGGTAAAAACAGGTTTCCTTTCTCTAAGTATGACTTTATGCTCCTTTTCTCTTTGTTTGCTATATTGGTTATTCATTCATTAAGTAGCCACTGAATATTGTCATGTGGTAGGTATTCTGCAAGGTTTAGCAGGACAGCAAGAGAAGAGTAAGTATGCTTATATACTGAGTGGAGCCAAGTACTGGGCTAATTATCCGGTAATTAACCAGAAAAAAAGTCCACATAATAGAAATGCACTTGTTACAATGACTATGAGAGTGGAAGATTACAGATAGAAGTTTATGAAGTGCCATTAAAAACCCTCAGCAGTGATCTGATTCTAAAGTGCAGTGTTTTATTTCTCTTCCCAACCAAAAGATATTAAGGGAGATCACTTCCTGTGAGCCACTGAATTTGAACCAAACGTTACGCGTCTCCTGAAGATAAATTTTCATGGCCAACAATTGTGAGAAACCACTCAAATGATGTAAAAATTAAGATTTTTGTAAGAGCTGAGGGAACAGACAGTTGTTAAGTAATCTAGTGTCTAAGAGAAGTGATGTTTTATGTTTTTGTTTAGTTTAAAAACTGAATTACTCAAATGGCTCTAAAAATTTTTTTTTAACCTTGAAAATCATTACTTCCTTTTACAGATTTGCATTTTTGGTGATTTGTCAAGGGTTATATGCCTGGGATCACAGATGTAGCTTCACGTCAAAATCAATTTTAGTTTTGCTTCATGTTAAAATGTGTAGTTTGCTTATAATACCTTTCCTCTTTTCATAAAATAGCTTGATTTTTTTTTCGTTAGACTAGGGCTAATTTTATTGTATCCCTGCTTAGCAGAACTGACATTCCACCAGCTTTGTGCTAAGTTATACCTCCTGGTCCAATTTTCTAATTACAAATGACATGTGGAAGAAATTTTCTAATTACAGATGACTTGGGGGAACAAAAGGTTCTTGGATGAGAGTGATGGAAAGATACCAACTGATGGAGCATTGTTAGGTGTCTGTCTGGCTAGTGATGAAAGTCTTCTTATGACTAGAACTCTCAAACCACAGATCTTGTCTGTTCCATAGATTTACTTGTTCATCTAAAAATTTGTTTATCGTTTGCCTCCAAGGGCTACAGATAAACCAGAAAGCCAGAGAGGTCCCTGCCCACGTGGAACTTACTCTGTGTAGAGAAGACAGATAATGAACAAATAATTATCACATACCTTCAGATAGAGATAAGCGCCAGTGACAAGAAACTGAAATAGGACAGTGGTGTAGATGGAGAGTAGTGAAGAGTTCCGTTAGCTAGGGTGGTTAAGAAGGTCCTTCTAAGAAGATGAAGATCACAGAGAGATCAAGGAGAGAACGAATTTAGGCAGAGGGAACCATAAGTGCAGAGACCTTGACCTGGAACCAGCATGAAGTGTTGAGGGTCAGAAAGGCTGGAGTGGCTGAAGTATAATAGCCAAGAAGGAGAGTGGTATTAAGAGATGGAGCTAGAGATTTGACAGGTACGTGGGCAGGGAGAGCGATAATTCTCAAAGTGTGGTCCCCAGGCCAGCAGCATCAGCATCGCCAGGAAATCTGTGAGTAATGCAGATTCTCAGGCCCCATCCCAGACCTACTGCGTCAGAGACTCGGGGGCAGAGCCTGGCATTCTGAGTTTTAACCAGCCCTCCCAGTGATGCGTGCTCAAACCCAGGACCCGCTGATCTAGAGCATTGTTTTCCAGGATAAGGAATTTGTGTTTTATTTTCCACTGGATGGTTTTAAGCAGAAGAGGGAAATAATGTGATTTAGGCTTTGAGAAGATAACTTTGGCCTTTGTGAGAAGAATGGACAGATTGGTACTCTTTTATGTATCTATTCTGACTAAAAATTGTAGCTCAGCAGGAAAGAACAATTAGCAGATTCATGCTGAGCTCTGTTTACTTTTACTGTGAAGGATAATTGTGTTCAATCTTATGCCTGAATTCCAGATGTCAGGTACCTGAAAATGCAGATAGTAATTCCCTACTGTAAGATGTCAGGACACTGAAATTCAAACACAACTGTGGAAATGCAAACCCATTATCAATTGTCTTCGGATACTAATGTCTTAAGTAGGGCAGATTTTCTAGTTGAAACAACCAATTGGCTTTTGCAATGAAATATAATTAGTACAGTTGTAAATTAATACGCTGTCTGTTTTACTCTGGATACCAGCCCAGATTTGGTAGGGTGTGTGTGTGTGTGTGTGTGTGTGTGTGTGTGTGTGTATAAAACATGCTTCCTATGTAAGGACTTAACCTTCATACCATAAAATCCCTCTAGATATTTATTGAGTCTTCAAGGGATGATCCAAGACTGTTCTAGAACAAATCTTCTCAACCACCATTTAAATCTGCCATTGTCTCTTCTCTCTTTTTCTACTTTACTTTCTTTCTGAGATATGCTTAGTAAAGTCATATGGCATTATTTGTACCACAACTACCACAGGTATATCTATACCATCTCCCATTACTAGAGATGTTGCCTTTTGTAATATGCCCTCTTGGCTCTGTCAGCCTCCCAGTTAGGCTAGTGCTAAAGCTGCTCTATTGAAGGGGCAAATCTCACACACGCTGTTGTTGCCACAGTCAGACAGACTAAGCCCCAAGAAGTGCTGCCTCCAAATCTCCCAGGCATTGTGAGAGAAAGCCACTCTTTCCATTCCTGCTTATGTTTCCTCTCTCCTTGGGACTCAGACAGAATGCTGGCGACTTCTACCTCCCCAAGGGCATCCACTTTCCGTGTTTTGGAATAAATTTCCTCTTGGCACTTTCTTTCTTATTAGGCAAGATTTCCATCTTACATTCTTGCAGAAATCTTTCCTAGAGTCTTCTGACCGACCCCAGTCTGGTCTGGTGCCTCTCTAGGCAAGCAGCACACATTCATCACTGCCATCACTCTTGACGGTCATCCTCAGCATTCTCTTCTCTGCCTTCCTGTATAGCATCCTGTTTCCTGAATTTCATGATTTCCTCTTTCTTACTTCTTTGTGTTGGAGGAGCACATCCCTCACTTCCTAAGAAAGGGTGCACTAGAGGTGAAGTTTTTGTTTTTTTAGAATTTTCATGTCTGAAATTGTCTTTTATCCTCACACTAAATAGTGATAGTTGGACGTATGAAGATTTCCAGATTAAAAATCACCATTTCCTTAGCACTTTGAAGGTATTGTACCATTGTCTTCTCATTTCCAGTGACATTCAGATTGTTCATTCTTTGTATGAAAACTTTTTTTTTCTCAAGAATCTTTTCTTTCCCCTAGAATTCTGAAATTTCACTGTGAAATGCCTTGGTGTGGGTGTATTTTCACCTATTATGCTGGTCAGAACTTTTTAAATCTGAGATTCATGTCTTTCATATGTAGGGAATTTTCTTGAATTATTTCACTGGTGATTTCTTCTCCATTTTCTCCATTCTATCTGGTGGTTTGATTTTATTTTAACGTGAAGCTGTTTGGAAGCTCTGGGCACTAGAAGAGGTTTGTCGAATCTGGTCTTCACCGTAGGGTAACTGGATGGACTCCTTTCTTTGGGAACTTCCGATGTCAATATCTTTAGAATTTTCTCTTTGGTTACAATCCCCAGGGAAGACTCTTCTAATCCCCTGCCTGGCTGCCAACCTCTGGGAGTTGAGTAGATGTGAAAAAGGGCTAAGGTCTGAACATTCAGTAAGTCAGTGCTCTGTCATTCCATTGTTTTCAGTATGGTGCCCAAGTCTCAGCTGGGTCTGGTGTCCCCCAGTTCAGAGAAACTCTGTTCCCTTTCCTGAGAACAAAGCTCCAGGATTCTACCAGGATGGAGGAAGAAGAATTGGAAAAGACTTTGGGGAGCCAACTGCTTCTTAAACATTCTTTTAACAAGTCTTCCTGTTGCTGGCCTCATCTTCTCTACCCCTTCCAGAAGTATTTGGTGCCATTGATTCCTGAGCCCACTGGGAGTTCTGCAGTATAAAGCAGACTGTTCTTGCCTTTCCTTGCTGCTGATTTAGAATTTTGCTTTTTTGAGTCTAAGGCGGTTTCTACCCATTCATCTACTTTCTAGCCCTTAACATTTTGTTTTATTGTCTCCTCTCCCATTTTCCTTTGTGAGTTCATACATTAAAAAAAATTCTTTACTTGAGATTTTATGGGATTTGAGAGAGAGCAGAATTAAATGCATGTGTTTAATTCACCATTTAAAATCAGAAGTGCTTTCAAATTTATTTCCTCCCCTCTAGTCTCTGAATTGGATTGGAAGGAGTGGAGAGTTATATGAATTATGGCACCTTTATCCCTACACTCCCCAATTAGAAAGCAGAAGTAGATACAATAGATTTAGATTAAAAAATTTTTTTCCCTCTGTGTTACATATCGACATGGTCCAATTCTATTTCTGCTTAAGATAAGATGAGCAGGGATGTATTTAAATTTCAGAAAGAGGAATGGAGATTAGATAGTAAAATCTCCTGACTGTGTGGGATGTTGAAATGGGTTATCAGGGGAATCCTCTGAAGCTTGTGAGTAGCTGAGTTGACAAAGAACTAGGAGCAAAAACATGGATCTTAGCTTGGCTGGCATTCCTTTGTAAGGCACAGCAATTAGCACAGAAGCAAGCACACTCTTCTCTTTGTCTGGATTAAGAAATATCTGCAATTTTAACCAAATACAATGTTCTTATTGATGCATGTTTGGATATTGCAGAGTTGTCCCTGAGATCAAGTTACTTACATCCAATTAGTGCCTGGGCATCATTTTTGAGAGTGGTGGGCATAGCTGCTGCCAGATGGGCAGTGACTCAGTGAGGATGGTAGAGGGGAGGAGGGGGATGTAGCAGCTGCTATGAAAAATACTACATACAACCTACTCATTAATAATATATTCTCCAGTTTATTGTTTTAGAAGTGATAGCTGATTACCTCTCTACTTTCGCAGAGTCTTTAGGTTTACCTGCTCTGCCTTTTATTTTTCTTTTCTGTTATCATTCATGTTACTTACAGACATAATTTCATCGGGATATTTTCTGGTAATTTTTTTTTCTGTTTTACTTTGAGGGTTGGGGTGTCGCCGTGAGCAGGAAAGCTTTTGTTTTTTCCAGAAAGGGATTACGGAGCATGGTTCACCCATGTGAAGTTCCCTTTAGGTGCGTGTGTCACTGTATAGTGTGAAACCAGTGCTGCAGGGAGAAAGCTATCCTAGCCCTGCCGTGAAATTGGGTTGGATTTATGTTTGGCTGCAGAGTCAAAATAAAGAAAATAAAGGTGTCATTTACTACATTGTACTGGAAGCTTGGCCACTCCTTGCCTTTTCTGGGTTTTGAATTTGCAGGACAACACTGATACGATGCTTATTTATTTGACCAGGATTTTCTCATCCCACATTTCTAAAGGCAGTGTTGCACAGGAGTAGAGTATGGGTTTTGGAGTGAGACAGACCTGGGTCCAGATGTGCGTGAGTGACTTTGACCAAACTAGTTAATCTCTCTAAACCTCAGCCTCCTTATTTGTAAAATGAGAATGATGTTTGTGCTTCTCCAAGGACCGCTGTGAAGATTAAATGAGCAAATATAAGTAAACAGATCCTGTCATTGCCATGATTATTATCGCTCTTATTACTATTCAAAGAAAGACTGGAATCATCATTAGGCGAAAAAGCGGGAAAAGGCATTTTAGAAGTGACTTGGGAGTGAGCAAAGGCGAGTGAGCTCAGCCTGCTCCTCCTGCAGAATCTAGTGCAAGATCTGTATAAATGTGGTTCCACAGCACAGACTCGAAAATAAATCTTGCTTTATCGAATGTCCACTAGTTCTACCTAGAATTTATCTTATCACACACCAGACATCCTTGTTAGACCCCAAGAAAAAGCTCGGTAAATCATACTATTTCGAAGTCCCATTTACAAGAACGCTTCTTCCTTACCTGTGTCCAACTTCAACAGGCAGTGAACATTGATACTGTTGAGAGAATCCCAGTAGAGCAATAAAAAGCCTTAAATATATTGTTTTTAACTAAAAAATTTTAAAATTAATTAATGTATTTATTTTTGGCTGCATTGGGTCTTCGTTGCTGTGCACGGGCTTTCTCTAGTTGCGGTAAGTGGGAGCTACTCTTCGTTGCGGTGCGCGGGCTTCTCATTGCGGTGGCTTCTCTTGTTGCGGAGCACGGCCTCTAGGCACGCGGGCTTCAGTAGTTATGGCACGCGGGCTCAGTAGTTGTGGCTTGTGGGCTCTAGGGTGCAGGCCCAGTAGCTGTGGCACACAGGCTTAGTTGCTCCGTGGCATGTGTGATCTTCCCTGACCAGGGCTCGAACCCGTGTCCCCTGCACTGGCAGGCGGATTCTTAAACGCTGCGCCACCAGGGAAGTCCCTAACTAAAATATTTTAAAATGTCCAAATATTCATATGAGTAGTTGTACAAAGTAGTAAACGTGGAAAATTATGCGAACCTTCTAGCTGATACATTTTCGGAGTTGGAGAGAGTATTAAAAAAAAAAAACAGTGAGCTTGAAAAATAAACAGGATTCAAAGGATCCGTGATTCAGAACTGGGTTTCCAGCATTAAAATAATTAAAGTAATGCAAAATTGACTGTGAAAAGAATAACACTTAGTAAATGAAGGTTTTTCTTTTTCCTGTGTATCAAATCAAATGCATTTCATAAAGGAGCAGGAACCTCTTAAAATAAATATAATGAAGCCTCCTTTAAGCATTCACTCTAGGGACTAACAAAAATCAATTGCCTCCTCAAGTTAGATCTTTAATAAAAGATGGAATCAAAATGGTATTGGAAGCTGCGTCCACATTCTGAAGAAGTGGCCCCTTAAGACGGCTGATTACCCACCAGGCAGCATCTTTAGTACAGATTCTGTTGTCTTTTTTAAAGGAGATGGTTTGATTGAGGAATGCCATATTGAATACAATGTCTAGTCCTTGCCATATTGAATATAAGCTTTAGCCCTTCATCTGTTTACTTATTAATGATCAGATTCATTATCTTAAATAGCAGAGAGAAAAAAATATCTCCAAGCCTCGTAATAACAAGAGGGAGTATATTTATTTGTACTTCTCAAGAGAACTCCGCTTGGCTGATATCGCCTAATTAATCTTTACAGTTGGTCCGTAAGGAGGATGCAGTTTTAATGTCCCTCAATCTGTAGATCTAGTAACTGTGGAACATAGAAGATAAATTGTATTTGCCCTGAATAGCTGGTTTTAAAGGAGTCTCTACAGTGCCAATAATGAAGCCCATTCTGAGCTTTGTACACAAGGGGACTTTGACTCAGAGCTTCCTGTATGGGATGCCTGGAGACTGTTGAAACAGCGAAAATCTGTTAGAAATGTTCAGGTGGTTCCAGTTCTTGGAGCAACACAGTCTGTGCTGTGCCTTTGGGACTTACTAGGGCCTCTTCTCTTTCCTAAATTTTGGAATCTGGGTGGGTTGGGATGCTGTGTGCAGTAAAGTACACAGTGACAATTCCTACCATGGGAGAGAAGGATTAAAGCGTTGTCATATGTCACTTGATCCACGTGGATGGGGCAGTGAAACAGTGAAAGCGGAATGGCTGTAATGATGGCGATGATGAAAATGAGGACAATGTTAATGACTTATTTTGTTAAATGCTACCCTGTGCAGGCCCAGAACCAAACATTCTACTTACTTTATTTTCTTTAATCAACACAATACTCTATGAGGTTGGTATTATTATCATACCAAGTTTACAGGGAAGAAAATAGTGTCTGACTTCTGTTAATAAAGAAAAATGTGGAAAATCAGAGCTTCACAGGAGTCATTTTTTAAAAATTGAAGTATAGTTGATTTACAATATTGTATTAGTTTCAGGTGTACAGCATGGTGATTCAGTGTTTTTACAGGTTATACGCCATTAAAAGTTATTACCACATGATGGCTATAATTCCCTGTGCTGTCCAATATATCCTTATTGCTTATCTATCTTATACATAGTAGATTGTATCTCTTAATCCCATACCCCCATCTCCCCCCACCCCCCTTCCCTCTCCCCACTGGTAACCACTAGTTTGTTTCCTATATCTGTGAGTCTGTTTCTGTTTTGCCATATACATTCATTTGTTTTATTTTTTAGATTCCACATATAAGTGATATCATATGGCACTTATCTTTTTCTGTCTGACTTATTTCACTAAGCATAATATTCTCTAGGTCCATCCACCTTGCTGCATATGGCAGAATTTCATTCTTTTCTATGGACGAGTAATGTTCCATTGATATGTATACCACATCTTCTTTGGCCATTTGTCTGTTGTTGGATACTTGGGTTGCTTCCATATGGTCCAGTTAGTTTTCAGTGACAATTGTTCCACATGTAGATGTATTTTTGATGTGTTCACGGGAGGACATGAGCTATACATTTTCTTACTCTGCCATCTTGATTATCTCCCTGAGGGAGTCATTTTTTTCTGATGCAAAAGATGGCAGTTCACTTTGCAATGCTCCATTGGAGCAATGCTCCTCTATACAATTCAACTCAATTTTTGATTTGAGGATTTCTTTGGGATACTGTGTGCTGGGTTTGGGCTGGGGACTGAGCATAGGGAAATGAAAATGGCACAATGTTTGTCCTTAAGAAGTTCAGCCCAAACTGGGCTACAAACTCAAATTCTTTCAGGGGCAGCCATGCAGCATGACACCAATGAGTATGACAAGGACTGAGGCCAAGTGGAGATGTTCCAATTAAACGGCATTAACAACAAAAATTCCTGCCGTATGACCAGAACCCCTCTCTGGGCTGGATTAAGTCTGGCATTATTTTGCAACTCATGGACTAGCTATAGTCTAATTTCTTGACCAATATCATATTTTCTCTGTGATTTTTCATATTAAAATTAAAACATAGGACCTTTACCTCTGTGATATGGAAATTTTGATATGGAGGCTTAGGAACTACTGACGGCCATGCTCTGCTTTGAAGGATGCCACTGTAGTGAGAATGGAGTAGGCTTGCAGAGAGAAGCAGAGACAAGAGATGAGGTAATGGAAAGTCCAGATGGCATTCATATCCCTGGTTCCAGTTACCCTAAGGCCCAGTGGTACCTTTCCTGTGATTTGTTCAACGATTTCTTCAGTTATAGAAAATGATACTCTAGAATATCCTTCCAAGATATTTCTCTTTCTCTTTTAGCCAGACCTAGTTTAAGGGGTTTCTGCCACTTGTAACTAAAAGTGACTTGATTAATTCACAGGACTGCCTGTGAACCCAGTAAGGGAGATGAAGGAGGTAGAAAGTCAAAGATGAGAGGATTGGATCCATCCAGAGAGCACACAGCCAGCTGGGGCCATCTATACTCATAAGCCTAAACATAGAGACACGGGTACTCAAAACCAAACAGTTGGAGTCAGAATTAGAAGACAAAAGGATACTAAGGGAATTAGGGGGAAAAAATTGATAAGAAAAAAATTCAGTTCCTATTTGGAACTGAAGCCGAAGCCATAATTAATGAGCTTTCGCCTGAAAGCTGTTGGAAAATGGATTCTGGTATTTCTCAGTAGGTCAAAGACAGGGCTCTTAAGGAGGGGAAGCTGGGACTAGTTTTCAACAGGAGGAGGGGAAGCTGGAGGTACTGGGGCAGTCTATAAAGTGTACTCACTTCTTTGGATTGTCTCAGAACTTACCCGGGCTTCTTAGGGGTCCTCTTCTCTCATTGGAGGTGGACCAGGATGGCTCTACTGGCTTCATCTTCATCTGCATCTGAACTCTAAGGGTATTGCTACCTTCTTAGTATCAGGGAACATATAACACATCCTGAACATATTCTGTGAACATCTTTCATGCTTTCTATTGCCAGCTCTGTTTAAAAAACCAAACAAACAAAACAGCTTTATTGAGATATAATTCATGTGCTAAACAATTCACCATTTAAGGTATATAATTCAATGGCTTCTAGTGTATTCACAGAGTTGTGCAGCCACAATGACAATATATGGTAGAACATTATCTCCAACCCCAAAAGAAATCCTGTCCCCATTAGCAGTTACTCCTCATTTCTCTCTCAACGGTCCCACTCCCCAGCCCTAGGAAACCACTAATCTGGTTTCTGTCTCATTAGATTTGCCTATTCTGGACATTGCACATAAATGGAATCATATAATATGTGCCTTTTGTGATTGGCTTCTTCCACTTGGCATAGTGTTTTCAAGGACCATCTATGTTGTAGATATATGAATAATTTGTGTCTTTATTGCCAAATAAGAGCCCATTGTATGGATAGACCACATTTTATTTTTCCATTCATCAGCTGATGGACATTTGAATTGTTTCCACTTTTTGGCTATTATGAATAACAGTGCTGTGAACATTCATATACAACTTTTTGTGTAGATGTATGTTTTCATTTCTCTTGCATATATACCTAAGAATGGAATTGTTGGGTCATGTGGAAACTTTATATTTAACATTTTGGGAAAATGCCAAACTATTATACAAAGTAGCCACACCATATTACATTCCCAGTGGCAAAGTATAAATGTTCCAGTTTTGCTGTATCCTCACCAACACTTGTTTTATTAAATGTTTTTTCACTGTAGACATCCTAATGGTTATGAAAATATATCTCATTGTGGTTTTTATTTGTATTTCCCTCATGGCTAATAACATTGAACGTCTTTTTATGTGCTTATTGGCCATTTATATATCTTCTTTGTAAAGATATCTATTTAGATTCTTTGTCCACTTTTCTTAACATCTTTATTGGAGTATAATTGCTTTACAATGGTGTGTTAGTTTCTGCTTGATAACAAAGTGAATCAGCTATACATATACATATATCCCCATATCTCCTCCCTCTTGCGTCTCCCTCCCTCCCACCCTCCCTATCCCACCCCTCTAGGTGGTCACAAACACCGAGCTGATCTCCCTGTGTTATGCAGCTGCTTCCCACTAGCTATCTAGTTTACATTTGGTAGTGTATATATGTCCATGCCACTCTCTCACTTCGTCCCAGCTTACCCTTCTCACTCCCCATGTCCTCAAGTCCATTCTCTACATCTGCATCTTTATTCCTGTCCTGCCCCTAGGTTCTTCAGAACCTTTTATTTATTTTTTTTTAAGATTCCATATATATGTGTTAGCATATGGTATTTCTTTTTCTCTTTCTGACTTACTTCACTCTGTATGACAGACTCTAAGTCCATCCACCTCACTACAAATAACTCAATTTTGTTTCTTTTTATGGCTGAGTAATATTCCATTGTACATATGTGCCACATCTTCTTTATCCATTCATCTGTCGATGGACACTTAGGCTGCTTCCATGTCCTGGCTATTGTAAATAGAGCTGCAATGAACATTGTGGTACGTGACTCTTTTTGAATTATAGTTTTCTCCGGGTATATGCCCAGTAGTGGGATTGCTGGGTCATATGGTAGTTCTATTTTTAGTTATTTAAGGAACCTCCATACTGTTCTCCATAGTGGCTGTATCAATTTACATTCCCACCAACAGTGCAAGAGGGTTCCCTTTTCTCCACACCCTCTCCAGCATTTATTGTTTGTAGATTTTTTGATGATGGCCATTCTGACTGGTGTGAGGTGATAGCTCATTGTAGTTTTGATTTGCATTTCTCTAATGATTAATGATGTTGAGCATCCTTTCATGTGTTTGTTGGCAATCTGTATATCTTCTTTGGAGAAATGTCTATTTAGCTCTTCTGCCTATTTTTGGATTGGGTTGTTTGCTTTTTGATATTGAGCTGCATGAGCTGCTTGTAAATTTTGGAGATTAATCCTTTGTCAGTTGCTTCATTTGCAAATATTTTCTCCCATTCTGAGTGTTGTCTTTTCATCTTGTTTATGGTTTCCTTTGCTGTGCAAAAGATTTTAAGTTTCATTAGGTCCTATTTGTTTATTTTTGTTTTTATTTCCATTTCCCTAGGAGGTGGGTCAAAAAGGATCTTGCTGTGATTTATGTCATAGAGTGTTCTGACTATGTTTTCCTCTGAGAGTTTTATAGTGTCTGGCCTTACATTTAGGTCTTTAATCCATTTTGAGTTTATTTTTGTGTATGGTGTTAGGGAGTGTTCTAATTTCATTCTTTTCCATGTAGCTGTCCAGTTTTCCCAGCACCACTTATTGAAGAGGCTGTCTTTTCTCCACTGTATATTCTTGCCTCCTTTATCAAAGATAAGGTGACCATATGTGCGTGGGTTTATCTCTGGGCTTTCTATCCTGTTCCATTGATCTACATCTCTGTTTTTGTGCCAGTACCATACTGTCTTGATTACTGTAGCTTTGTAGTATAGTCTGAAGTCCGGGAGCCTGATTCCTCCAGCTCTGTTTTTCTTTCTCAAGATTGCTTTGGCTATTTGGGGTCTTTTGTGTTTCCATACAAATTGTGAAATTTTTGTTCTAGTTCTGTGAAAAATGCCATTGGTAGTTTGATAGGGATTGCACTGAATCTGTAGATTGCTTTGGGTAGTATAGTCATTTTCACAATGTTGATTCTTCCAATCCAAGAACATGGTATATCTCTCCATCTGTTTGTATCATCTTTAATTTCTTTCATCAGTGTCTTATAATTTTCTGCATACAGGTCCATTTCTTCTTCCTCTTCCTTTTTTAAAAAAAGTTTGCTCTCTCTCCCTAGATGATCACCTGTACTTGGCAGGTAAGTTACCACATATGTTAATAACTCTAAAATCTGTATCTCTCTAATCTAGAACTCTTTTTTGATTCTCCACACCCACACATTTACCTGACACCAGTATTGCAGAAAGCCCACAATCAGTATGTTCAAAAGTGAATCAACATTTATCTCCATAACCTGTTCCTCCTCTTCCTATGTTCCCTAGTGGAAGCACCATTCCACAAAGTTGTCAAAGACAGAATCTTGGCATCATCCTGGATCTTTCCTCTCTGTCACTGTGTTAGTTTCATATTGCTGCTATAATAAATTACCACAAATTTAGTGCTTAAATCATACAAATTTAGTATCTTACAGTTCTGGAGGTCAGAAGTCCAAAATGACTCTCACTGGGCTAAAATCAAGATGTCGGCAGGCCAGCATTTCTTCTGAAGGCTCTGTGGGAGAATCTGTTTCCTTGCTTTTTCCAGCGTCTAGAGGCTACCACTATTCTTTGGCTCGTGGCCTCCTTCCTCCATCTTCAAAGCCAGCAAGGGCAGTCCTCACACTGCCATCTCTGGTTCTCTTTCTTCTGCCCCCTCTTCCACTTTTAAGGACCCTTGTGATTCCACTGGGCCTACCAGGATAATCTAGGATAATCGCCAGGTTTAAAGTCATCTGATTAGCAGCCTAATTCTATCTGCAACCTCAATTCCCCTTTGCCATATAGCCTAACATATTCATAGGTTCCAGGGACATCTTTGGGGGGCTGTGATTCTGCCTACCACACCTTACTTAGCTAATCAAACACTAGGTCTAATAACTTCTGCCTCCTAAATATGTCTCAATCCCGTCCAATTCCCTTTTCCTCAATTGTCTCCAAAATAATTCAGATCTCATCAACTGTCACCTGAACTATGCTAATAATTTCCTAACTGGCCTCCCGGTCTTTGGCTTTCTCTTTCCCAATCCATTCTACACGACCCTTTCCTGGATGTGGGCTATACTTCTTAACATGGAGTATGGGTCCCTTCACGATATATCCCTTGCTTACAACTCCACCTCCATCTCTTGCTACTATCTCCTTGTGCCTTTTATTTTAGCTACTTCTGAGCTTCTGTCATCTTCTTCCAACACAGTGTACTCTCTCTTACCTCCAGGCCTGCATACCTGCTCCTTAAAACTGCAGTAAATTGTGTTTCAGTTTTCACTTTGCTAAAGTCTACTTTATTTCTCTTTCAGGACTCACTTAAAATATCACTTCCTTTAGGAAGTCTTTTGCTATTCCCCATCCTCCGGAAGTTATGTGTCCCTACTTCCCTATATCAGCACTTACTATTTTTTCATTGTAAGCATCATATCTATCTTATCATCCGTGGTGTATTTTTAGTGCCTAGCTGGTGCCTGACATATATTAAATTCTCAATATAAATTTGTTGAGTTAGAGAAAAAAATCAGTATGGTCCTTTATCAAATAAAGTGGCCTTGCTTGGTTCAGCCCTGCCTACCTCTTGAAATTCATCCTGCCTGTCTCTCACTCTTCCTTTCTGTGATCCACGCACACTGGCCTCTCAGTGCTGCCAATGGCCCCTGCTCCATGATGCTGTAGGAACATTGCCTACGTTGTACCCTCTCCCTGGAATGAATTCCTGTGCCCATACCTCTCCTGCAGATCTCAGCCCAGGGATCACTTCCTCAGGGAAATTTTTCTTGACTCTCCCCCTTTTATAGACTAAATGTTTGTGCAGCCTCCCCACTTATATGTTGAAACATTAAACTGTGGAGATCGGGCCTTTGGGCGGTAATTAGGTTTTGATGAGGTCATAAGCGTGGGCCCCATGATAGGATTAGTGTCCTTATGAGAAGAGGAAGAGACTAGAGTTGTCTTTCTCTCTTCATATGAAGACACAGTGAGAAGGCAGCCATCTGCACGTAGGAAAAGGGTCTTCATCAGACACTGAATTGGCTGGTACTTTGATCTTGGACTCCCAGCCTCCAGAACTGTGAGAAAAAAATGTCTGTTGTCTATGGTATTAAGCCCCCCAGTCTATGGTATTTTGTTACGGTTTACAGCAGTCTGAGCTAAGACACACCCCATCCCCTTTCCCAGTCAAGCTCTCTTGTTATATATTCTTCAAAAACACTTATGTTAGAGCCATTATCTCAGTATTTATGCATTCATTAGAGAGGATATTTAATTAATGTTTGTCTCATTAACAGACTAGGTTCCATAAGAACAGGAACTATCTATTTTGACTTATCATTTTAGTCCCATTCAGCCACCAATAAATATTTGTTGGATTTAAAAAAAGCAATGAATGAATCCTTTTATCCTCTGAGTTTCTCCCTTTTTCTCTCCCTTTCTCCTTTTCTCTACTCTTCACTGTGCTAGCTAGGGCAACTTATCATAAACACATGAGCACAAAAGTGTTTCTTTGTCTACATTAGAATAGCTATATAAGACACGTGAGATTGTCTGGACCAATCTCCATACCAGGCAGAAGTTCATTCACCCAGCCTGAGGCTTGGGCTGATAACTTATGAACTATTTCAGTTGCTGGCAGCTCATGACATTTCAATTTGTTATATTTTTCAACAGTTCTGCCTGTTTGAAAACTCTCCATTTACCAAACCAACAACCATCTTCTTAAATTCCCCCCATTTATCCCATTTCAGCCCTCTGCAGCAATACATGATAAAGTTATTCTCTCTTCTACATGACTCCCTTCATATTTTTATAGGCAGGTATTAGGGACTCTCTTCCGTTGCCCAAGACTCTTGTCTAGGTTCCATTCCTTTCAGCAATTGCCATTCTGTTTGTGTTTGGTGGCTCTTCTCTTGCTTCTTTCCCTATCTCCTTCCTTCTCCCACCCTTACTTCCTTCTTCCCATTTTTCCTTTCCTCTTCCCTTCCTCCCCATTCCCTCCTCTCCTTTTCTATTTTCTTTCTTTCCTTCCTTTCTCCTGTTTCCTCTTCCCCTTGTCCTTTTGTTTCCCTCTGCCCTTCCCTTCCCTCCTCCCTTTCCCTACTTCATTTCCCAAATAATATAAAGCAACTAGGTGATCTCTAGTTCTCATTTTTCTCTTAAAGATCAGACCTAGCCTGATCATCACAGTGGACAGGGAAGGAAGGAGAGAGGGACATCCCCAGCTGTGAGTTATTTTGATAAGAGTGACAGTTGTGCTTTCATCCAAACTGTGGATGAAAATGTTGAACAGGATTGAGCTATGTACAAAAACCTGGGAATCCTACTAAAATTTCCCTTCAAGTTAATACTGATCCATTAATCAACACTCTCAGTTATTAATATGCCATCACCAAAGCCATGTGGAAAATGTGAATGATAATGTAATCACCAGGAAATCTTGAAAGCTAGATTTAATATTTCAGAGAAATCCATTCATTCATTTATTCACTCAATTAAGTGCCCACTTCATATGTAGCCCTGACATTTTAAACTGATATTTTGGTAATGGCAGCTATAATAGAGCTTTGAAATTTCAGAATGTCAAGCTTCTGTCCACCCAGAAGTCATGTAATTAGTTTCTTGTCTGTTTTGATACATTCAGAAAATATATCATAGTCACTGATCAATTTTGTATTTGATCCTGGGTCCTTCTGCTTTAACTTTAGAATTTCCATTCATCGACTCATCTGACATGTAAGTGCATTGCTGTGGTGGGTGCTTCCATCTTCCTGGCTAAATAAAATGGATATTGTGACCATCTCTTTTCATTAGGTCAGCTATGCTGCTTTAGCATCCCAGAAGAAGCAGTCAAGGCTCTAGAATGCATGAATGATTGGAATCTGTGAATCATTGCCAGTGTTCCTGGATCTTTTACCAAGGGGGTGGCCCTGAACAAGTGCCAGATATCAGCGCAGATCAATTCCCAGTTGCACTGGGATACTTTATTTAAAACTACAGTTTTTCCGAAAGTGTGATAAGGACATACTTCCTTTCTTTCCAACCCCCTGTTCAAGTGATCATCAAATCTTGTCATTTTTTTCTACCTCTTAACTCTCTTTGGTGTTTGTCCTCCCATCTCCATCCTTCTTGCTACTACTTTATCTAGATCATCATCATCTTCCGTCTGAATTGCAGCCAGAATATTCTAGCAGGGCTCCCTTCTTCCTGCCTTGTCTTCCTCCTGATATTGTTCACAATGTAGCAAGAGCGATATTTCTAAAACATAAATCAACTCAAGTCATTCTTCTGCTCAAAAACCTTCAGTAGCTCCCTATTGCCTACCGATTTAGGCCTAATCTTTTATCAAGACATTCAAGGCCATTTGTGATTTGGTTCTAACCTTCCTCTATTGCATGACCTTTCCCCATTCTCTGTATAGTTCCTTTGGCTCCCTCCATTTCCTTGAATGTATTACCTTTGCACTTGCTAGTGTTCTGTCTGAATACCCTACTTTCTCCGTCTTCTTGCTGACTACCCAAGAGTCCACACAAACACATCAGAAATGCTCCCTGGGACACCCCTGCCTCACCAGACCCAGGCAGAATTGGACATTCCTTCCTTTTGTTTTTATGTTTCTCTAAATTAAGCTATTAGCAGATTATTTCTCTCTTGAGTTAAGGAGTTATGATTTTATTTTGTCTATCCCTAACAACTGAAACATAGCACGTGCATACTATATATTTGTTGAGTTAATTCATAAATACCATCACACTAGAAAACACTTATGTGGTCCTTATTCTGGATCAGGCACTGTTCTAAGCACTCTATACATGTTACCTATTTAAGGAGTGAACGTGTACAGCCTGGTGGCCTTTTTGGTTAATATGCACTGCCTTATGACTTAAATGTCACAGAAATGTGAAACCCACTCTAGCAGCACTTCTGTCACCAATTTGAACCCCCATTTCCTTGCTTCTGCTTTTCTCAGCTCACTAATGACATCCCTGAACGCTTCAGTCTATCTCAGTTCTAAAACCAATCCGCTCCGCTATTAAGGCAGGAAGTTTCAAGAAGCCCCAGTCCTCCTCCCCAACGAGTGGTAGTGTCAGGCCCAAGCAGTGACCACAAGTTCCAAGCCGTGCTGTCAGTGGCTTTGCAGCTCATCTGACTCAGAGTGTGGTATCTGAACAGTGACCCTATAGTCTGTGTTTATCAAGCTCTCTATTCCTTTCTCAGACCTTGAAATTGTCCATCCTGGAATTGTCCCCTTGTACCCAGTTTTCTAACTTCAATATTCCCTCGTCCTCTATTCCTCAGGTGCCTCAATTAGTGGGACTAAACTTCTGACTTAGTCCCGATTCCAAGGGACTTAGTCATTAAATGACTTTCTCAAGATCACATAGCCAGTAAGTGGTGGAACCAAGATTCAAATTAGTACATTCTGATTCCAAACATAAAATAGCTCTTTCTCTGTAAATTGGAGGAAGAAACACTTGGGACAAGCACAGAAGTATTTCTGGTCCACTAAAGGAGGTTGAGTTCATGCTAAGTGCTCAAATCAGTACTCCTTGTTTTGGATGTTGATCTAGTATCACTGCATAAGCCCCCCTTATTGATTGCGGCCAAGGCAATGATAAAATTATGAAGTGGAACCAATCAAAAGCTCCTCTGAACTTGGAAAGCCTTGTAGGTATATAACTGGGGGTTGCCAAAGGCAACAGAAGGTATGGTTAAAAGCACATTCAAACCCAGTGAAAGGCTGACAGTTGCTGAAACAACTTTCCCCAAGTAGGTGAGGGTATTTGAGTGTGGGGAACAGATATATATTCCGTGTAAACAATGGTGAGCTTGAGCTGCCCTGAGATCACAGAAACTGTGAGGCAGCTGATGAGCCAGGAGAGGCTACAAAGGGAGAGACACAGCAACGGCATCAGGAGAGAGGGCAGGTGCCATAGGAGACCAAGTCAAGGGGAACCTTTCTAAAGAAGATACCATCCTCACGATGGGAAGTGGCTAGAGCAGAAGATAACCCTTCATCTATAGCAGGGGTTGGTTAGCAGTGCATATGGAGTGGGCACAGCAGTTTCTGAATGAGTGAGCATACAACTGAATGGTCCCATGGACGTGAAAGTGAGCACGTGTGATCTGAATAAGCACCTTTAACATCAGAATGGGCTTGTGAAACGTCTGTGTGCGTTGTGAAACATGTATGAACATGTGTAAGGTCTGAGTGAACATGTATTGATATATTATCTGAAAAAGGGTAGGTGACATCTAAATAAACACGTGAGTGTGGAAGATCAAAATGAATAGTTTAACATATGTAAGATTTAGGTAAGCATTTTTAACAACACAGCGAACATGTGTATCATCTCAGCGAGCATGTGTAGTGTCTGATGAGGGTTTGTGATTTCTCAGGTGTGACTTTCTGAATAAGCACGAGCATGATCTGAATATCAGTGTGTAATGTTTGAGCTATTTACTATCTAAATGAATCTGTTTTTAAAACAACTAACATGTGTAACATTTTAGTGAACGTGTGTGTCACCTGTGTTAGTAGAACATATGAATGAGGATGTGTAACATCTAAGTTGGTGGGTCTCAAGCTTGAGTGTGTGCCAGAATCACCTACAGGACTTGTTAAGCACACGTTGCTGGGAACTCTTCCCCAGAGTTTCTGAATCAGAAGGTCTGGGGTTGGGCCCAAGAATATGCATTCAGATGGTCCTGGTGCTGCTGGTCTGGGAACCACATTTTGAGAACTACTGTTTTAAGTATGAGTGATACCTATGTGTAGCATTTCAGTGAGCTGATTAACAGCTACATGGGCACATGGCAGATCTAAGTGAACACATGTAACATTTAAGGGACGTATGTATCACCTGAACAAACACTGTGAAAGCTATACAAGCAAACGTAACATTGGAATGATGTGTGAGGAACATAAGTGAACCTCAATATGTTTGCAAAAACATCTGAATAAGTGTGTATAAATATGAGGACACATGGAATATCTGAATGAGTGTGAGTACCATCTGAGTAGATATATCTGGACGGTGTGTATGTGTTTTACATCTGAAGGCACTCATTGTCCATATGACTAGACAGACATCTGTGCAAATAATTACCATGCATTCTGGAAAATGCAGCAATGAGTGTCCAGGGAATAAAGATGCACAAGAAACAGTAGCTACACTAGGAGCAGAAGCTACTAGAGGAGAATGGAGGTGGAAGATGACCTGTGAGGTCTGTTTTAAGCACTGATTAGGTCTATAGCTACACCACCCTGAATGTGTTGCTTCTCATCTGATCTTAGAAGCTAAGCAGGGTCGGGCTTGGCTAGTATTTGGATGGGAGACCACCTGGGAATACCCAGTGCTGTAGGCTTTTTTTTTTTTTTTTTTTTAAGCTGATTAGGAATTTTCTAGAATGACAGGAGGAGGTAGGTGGGGAAAGTCTTTCTGTAAGAGGGCACAGCATAAGCAAAGGCATAACACAGAATAGCTTGGTGTGTTTGGGGAACCAAAAGTAGTTTGGGATTTCGAGAACAAAATATGATGTGGGAGCAGGGGCTGAGGCTAGAGGGTTCCCAATGGATCAGATCATGGAGATCCTTATGAGTCATGATATAGAATATGGTGTTCTTTTCCTCCCAGTAAATGATACAAAATCAATGAATTGGTTTTAGGCAGGGGATTAATGTCATGGGTTATGTTCAGAAATATCACTCTGGAGCGTGATTGGAAGATAGATTGGGAATGGAGCAGGAAGTCTACTACAACGTCTGTTATATTTACGACAGATGATGAGGTCTTAAACTATAACAAATGCAGTGGAAAATAAGGGACAAAATTAGGATCTATTTTAGGAGATAAAAGTCCACAGGACTTGTGGACCTGTGCACTGGTGGGTCATGAGTCTCAGGTGGAAGGAATGGGAGAGACGGAATATGGGAGAATGGATTGGAAAGAATCATATATTTGGTATTAGATACTGTCAATTTAGGTGCTTCTTCGACATTCAGAGAGGGTTGTTGTACACTTGGGTCTGGAGCTCAGGGGACAGTCCAGGCCAAAGACAGAAATTTGGAAATGATTAGTTAGTGATAACTACACTCATGGGGATGGCCAGACGTTGGTGAGAAGAGTAAAGAGCAAAGAGGCCAAAGATGGGGAAGCCCAGGATCATCAACATTTGAGGGGTAGGCAAATGAAGACTCAAGCAAAAGGAAATTAGGTGGAATGTTAGAAAGGTAGAGGCATGCAGAATCATGTGACCTCATGAAACATCGAGTTCCTTTAAAAGTTGGGGGAAATCCATTTCATTTAAATAATTTGCCGATGGTTCTGGATTGAGAGTGGGCGTTTCAAGAGAGAGTCCCGCGTTCCATCCTGGCTGTGCTACTAGGTACTTTTGTGGCCTTGGTTCATTGATTTGAGTCTCTGGGCCTCAGTTTTAAAATATGAAAAATGATAAGGCAATCTTGACTGTGAGAGAACAAGAGCTTGGTAGTTTCTGTTTTGCCCGTGAACGAGAGTTTAAAGTCTGTCCTTGGAACTCTTGTTGACAAGGGCAAGTTCTGGAGTTGCTCAGTCCTGGGTTAAAATCCTGAAGGCATTCATTTCCTAGTTCTTTGACCCTGGGTAAGTTACTTAATCCCTCTAAGCCTCAATTTCCTATAAAATAAGTCAAACAGTAGTGGGTTGTTTTTGTGTGAGTATTTAAAGAGACAAGCCACGTAAACTGCTTAGCACAATGCCTGGTACAGAGTAAGTGTTCAAACGAACAAATCCATCAACAGCAGCAACAAAACCCACGAATTCATGACGATGGAGGAAGTTAAATTAGATCATCCCTGAAGTCTTTTCCAGCCCAACACTCTTTGTGCTTGTTTCTCTTTTTGTCTATGATCCTGGGATGAGACACGCAGTAGACATTTATGACCTAAATATTGACTAGGAAGAAGGATTTGGTTTCTGATTTCTGACATATATTACACAGTCAAGAAAAAATAATTCCGATGGAAAAAAAATTGACATAAAATGCAAATACACTAAAAAAAAAATATGGCTCACCAGACAGTGCCCCTCCTCCTCTCCCCTGAGGCATCTGAGGATCCTGTGCTGCACAGAATCCAAAGAGCATCTTCCACTAATGACCCGTAATAAATTGTTTCCTCGATGCATTCACTGGGACAGGTGATTATTTGTTTCTCAAAATATAGCAGTAAAATAAGAAGGAGTCATGGGCTTGGGGAAAATGTGGTGGCTGATTATTCCTCTTTCTTTTTTTTTTTTTTTAACATCTTTATTGGAGTATAATTACTTTACATTGTTGTTTTAGTTTCTGCTGTATAACAAAGTGAATCAGCTATACGTATACATATATCCCCATATTCCTGCCCTCTTGTGTCTCCCTCCCACCCTCCCTATCCCACCCCTCTAGGTGGTCCCAAAGCACCGAGCTGAGCTCCCTGTGCTATGCGGCTGCTTCCCACTAGCTATCTATTTTACACTTGGTAGTGTATATATGTCCATGCCACTCTCTCAGTTCGTCCCAGCTTACCCTTCCCCCTCGCCGTGTCCTCAAGTCCATTCTCTACATCTGCATCTTTACTCCTGTCCTGCCCCTAGGTTCATCAGAACCATTTTTTTAAATTAGATTCCATATATATGTGTTTTTGTTTTTCTCTTTCTGACTTTCTTCACACTGTATGACAGACTCTAAGTCCACCCACCTCATTACAAATAACTCAATTTCATTTCTTCTTATGGCTGAGTAATATTCCATTGTGTATATGTGCCACATCTTCTTTATCCATTCATCTGTCGATGGACACTTAGGTTGCTTCCATGTCCTGGCTATTGTAAATAGAGCTGCCATGAACATTGTGGTACATGATTCTTTTTGAATTATGGTTTTCTCAGGGTATATGCCCAGTAGTAGGATTGCTACTAGTAGTGGGATTGCTGGGTCGTATGGTAGTTCTGTTTTTAGTTTTTTAAGAAATCTCCATACTGTTCTCCATTGTGGCTGTATCAATTTACATTCCCACCAACAGTGCAGGAGGGTTCCCTTTTCTCCACACTGTCTCTAGCATTTATTGTTGGTAGATTTTTTTTTCTTTTTCTTTTTAACATCTTTATTGGAGTACAATTGCTTTACAATGGTGTGCTAGTTTCTGCTTTATAACAAGGTGAATCAGCTATACATATACATATATCCCCATATCTCTTCCCTTTTGCGTCTCCCTCCCTCCCACCCTCCCTATCCCACCCCTCTAGGTGGTCACAAAGCACCGAGCTGATCTCCCTGTGCTATGCGGCTGCTTCCCACTAGCTATCGATTTTACATTTGGTAGTGTATATATGTCCATGCCACTCTCTCACTTTGTCCAATCTTACCCTTCCCCCTCCCCATGTCCTCAAGTCCATTCTCTAGTAGGTCTGCATCTTTATTCCCGTCCTGCCTCTAGGTTCTTCACGACCTTTTTTTTTTTTAGATTCCATATATATGTGTTAGCATACGGTACTTGTTTTTCTCTTTCTGACTTACTTCACTCTGTATAACAGACTCTAGGTCCGTCAGCCTCACTACAAATAACTCAATTTCGTTTCTTTTTATGGCTGAGTAATATTCCATTGTATATATGTGCCACATCTTCTTTATCCATTCATCTGTCGATGGACACTTAGGCTGCTTCCGTGTCCTGGCTATTGTAAATAGAGCTGCAATGAACATTGTGGTACGTGACTCTTTTTGAATTATAGTTTTCTCCGGGTATATGCCCAGTAGTGTGATTGCTGGGTCATATGGTAGTTCTATTTTTAGTTATTTAAGGAACCTCCATACTGTTCTCCATAGTGGCTGTATCAATTTACATTCCCACCAACAGTGCAGGAGGGTTCCCTTTTCTCCACACCCTCTCCAGCATTTATTGTTTGTAGATTTTTTGATGATGGCCATTCTGACTGGTGTGAGGTGATAGCTCATTGTAGTTTTGATTTGCATTTCTCTTATGATTAATGATGTTGAGCATTCTTTCATGTGTTTGTTGGCAATCTGTATATCTTCTTTGGAGAAATGTCTATTTAGCTCTTCTGCCCATTTTTGGATTGGGTTGTTTGTTTTCTTGATATTGAGCTGCATGAGCTGCTTGTAAATTTTGGACATTAATCCTTTGTCCATTGCTTCATTTGCAAATATTTTCTGCCATTCTGAGGGTTGTCTTTTCATCTTGTTTATGGTTTCCTTTGCTGTGCAAAAGCTTCTAAGTTTCATTAGGTCCCATTTGTTTGTTTTTATTTCCATTTCTCTAGGAGGTGGGTCAAAAATGATCTTGCTGTGATTTATGTCAAAGAGTGTTTTTCCTATGTTTTCCTCTACGAGTTTTATAGTGTCCAGTCTTATATTTAGGTCTTTAATCCATTTTGAATTTATTTTAGTGTATGGTGTTAGGAAGTGTTCTAATTTCATTCTTTTACTTGTAGCTGTCCAGTTTTCCCAGCACCACTTATTGAAGAGGCTGTCTTTTCTCCATTGTATATTCTTGCCTCCTTTATCAAAGATAAGGTAACCATATGTGTGTGGGTTTATCTCTGGGCTTTCTATCCTGTTCCATTGATCTATATTTCTGTTTTTGTGCCAGTACCATACAGTCTTGATTACTGTAGCTTTGTAGTACAGTCTGAAGTCCAGGAGCCTTATTCCTCCAGCTCTGTTTTTCTTTCTCAAGGTTGCTTTGGCTATTTGGGGTTTTTTGTGTTTCCATACAAATTGTGAAATTTTTTTGTTCTACTTCTGTGAAAAATGCCATTGGTATTTTGATAGGGATTGCATTGAAGATGTAGATTGCTTTGGGTAGTATAGTCATTTTCACAACGTTGATTCTTCCAATCCAAGAACATGGTATATCTCTCCATCTGTTTGTATCATCTTTAATTTCTTTCATTAGTGTCTTATAGTTTTCTGAGTACAGGTCTTTTGTCTCCTTAGGTAGGTTTATTCCTAGGTATTTTATTCTTTTTGTTGCAATGGTAAATGGGAGTGTTTCCTTAATTTCCCTTTCAGATTTTTCATCATTAGTGTATAGGAATGCAAGAGATTTCTGTGCATTAATTTTGTATCCTGCTACTTTACCAAATTCATTGACTAGCTCTAGTAGTTTTCTGGTAGCATCTTTAGGATTCTCTATGAATAGTATCATGTCCTCTGCAAGCTTTACTTCTTCTTTTCCAATTTGAATTCCTTTTATTTCTTTTTCTTCTCTGATTGCTGTGGCTAAAACTTCCAAAACTATGTTGAATAATAGTGGTGAGAGTGGGCAACCTTGTCTTGTTCCTGATTTTAAAGGAAATGGTTTCAGTTTTTCACCATTAAGAACAATGTTGGCTGTGACTTTGTCATATATGGTCTCTATTATGTTGAGGTAGGTCCCCTCTATGCCTACTTTCTGGAGGGTTTTTATCATAAATCGGTGTTGAATTTTGTTGAAAGCTTTTTCTGCATCTATTGAGATGATCATATGGTTTTTATTCTTCAGTTTGTTAATATGGTGTATCACATTGATTGTTTTGATATATTGAAGAATCCTTGCATTCCTGGGATAAGCCCCACTTGATCATGTTGTATGATCCTTTTAATGTACTGTTGGATTCTGTTTGCTAGTATTGTGTTGTATTCCTCTTCTTTTTATCACACCTGGTCAGAGCGTCTCATCACTTCCTTTATGAGAGTCGCATGGTTGGCATTTTTTCATATGTACATTATCTAGAAAAATGTGAGATGGACAAAAAGTGGGTTATTAACATGGATCCCCGACTAAATTTAGGACCCAGCAAGGTGGAAAGATAAAGAAGTCTGACTCAAAGCCTGTGGCACAGGGAAAGTGAGAAGATGAGATCTCACCTTTGTGGTGACAGTGTCTATTTTGCAATGCAAAACCATCCTCACCTCCATGAAAAGGGAGGCTAAAGAGACCAGGTGGATTAAAGGCTGCACCCAGGAAAGGAGTAAGAGTTGGGTTTTACCTTCTGCTCATTTTATTTTTATTTGTGAAAAAACCTAGAATTTCATTTCAAGGTATTATTTGAGTTGCTTGCCTCTGTATAAGTCCTCCACCCTAATTCCTCACACTTTGCCCAGCTTACCTGCTTGAAATACAACCTCATTGCTCTCAAACCCTGAAAACACTATAATTATTATGTAAATGTATTTTTGAACACACATTTTTATATGCTAGCATTTAAGAAATTTTAAGGAACTATAGTCTGATAATATATGGGATAGACTTAAAGACAGTTTGTCAGAGATAAGTTACTCTTTGTTCTGTGTGTGTGTGTGTGTGTGTGTGTGTGTGTGTGTTTAGTTTTGATCATAGTTCACATTTATTGAGCATTTTGAATCCCGGTGCTTTTCCAAGTTCTTTATCATCCTCACAGTTAGGACGCCATTCTTTTTTTTTTTTTACATCTTTATTGGAGGATAATTACTTTACAATGTTGTGTTAGTTTCTGCTGTATTACAAAGTGAGTCAGCTATATGTATACATATATCCCCATATCCCCTCCCTCTTGCGTCTCCCTCCCTCGACCCTCCCTATCCCACTCCTCTAGGTGGTCACAAAGCACCGAGCTGATCTCCCTGTGCTATGCAGCTGCTTCCCACTAGCTATCTGTTTTACATTTGGTAGTGTATATATGTCCATGCCACTCTCTCACTTTGTCCCAGCTTACCCTTCCCCTGCCCCTGTGTCCTCAAGTCCATTCTCTACATAGGGTCCCATTCTTAAGACTCCTAGGATACTGTTAGAGCCCACAATTAGGACAATTATTTCCCCCATTCTGTAGTTGAGAGAACTGAGGTTAGTGATGCAAAGTTATTCACCCAAAGTCACATAGCTAGATAGTGGTGGAGTAGGATTTGAACACAGGTCTGCCTGATTCCCAGACCCACTCTTTGAGCCACTGCACAGTACTTGTATTTACAAAAAAGCATATGCAAGTAAATTAAACCTTAAGAAATGCACATTCTTTTACCCATTGCTGCTTGTGTTTTGCTTAGCTTGCTGCAGCCACTTTGTGCATTCCTTTATTATAATACTTATTGCTTTGTATTATAATTAGTTTATGTTCCTTTCATTCTTTACAGGTGGTTCTTGACTTTTCTTGTGTGGTAAGGGATGGTAGTGGCAGTCATGAACCCCTTTGAGGACTTATCAATGTTAGAACCTCTCTCAAGCAAAATGTGTGTGCATTTAGACTGGGTTAATGCTCTAGTGATTACTTATGTAACATTATATATTTCCCCCATCAAAATATAATTTGAGTGTTCTTAGATTTTCCAGACCTATGAGATCACTCTTTTATTTAGTATCTTAATACTAAATACTTCATAAAGGAAATCTAGTCCCCTTCTGAAAACATCTGAGTGTTTGCTGTAAATGCTTCTGAGTTTTTGTTGTCATATGTCACCTCTGGGTCCAGCTGCATGCAGCTCCAGAACCAGCTTTGGGGAATGGTTGACACACTTAGTAAGGACCTGAGGATAGCTTGAGGTAATTTAAGAAGGGATAAAAAGGAAAAACTAATAGTTGGGCATCAGACACAACTCTTCCTCAAATTTCTTATTGGATACCTTACCTGATATATGGCCATCTTGTTGAGTAAACAGAATAAATGAATGAATGAAAGAATAAATCTATAGATTTATTCTTTAGATATAAATGAACTGGGTAGTTCCAACAAACCCTTACACAAGACTGTAAGGTCCTTAAGGGCAAAGATTTTTTCTACATTCTTCACTACTCTATACCCATAAACTGATGCTCAAAAACTATTTGTTAAATATATTAATAGAATAAATCCACGAACCCACATACATTGGTACACTAAAGAGAAGATTAGCTCCTCTTTTTTAAACTTCTTCCTTTGAAACCAGGCTAGAAGCCCTTAAAAGAATATTTCCAAATACAAGAGCATTATTCCTCCCAAAGAGAATTCTGCCATCGCCTCTTTAATGCTGTTTATAGAATACCACTCTTTCCCACTTATCACATTTCTAGTTATTCTATCTTTTCCATAGACTATAAGCTTATAAACTTGATGAGGGTAGGAACCACTTTTATCTGTATACCATTGTATTTCCAGGTTTTAGATGGAGATAATAAATATTTGTTGAGGGAGTCTTATTGCATCAATGAATGGATGATTAAATCAACCAGTTGATCCATCCATGAACCATGGGTTGGCTTAGATTATAAACATCTTGCAAAGGCTTATTCCATTTTGTATTCCTGACCTATACCATAGAATCTGGCACAGAGTAGGTGTTCGATAGATGTTTGTTGAATGCAATAAACACATGCATAAATGGCAGTCTTGGATAAGTAGTGTGATTCGATAATTTATTGTCCAACTTGGGACTCTTTGTTCCTGAAGGCAGGCACCATTTGTAATTATGCCAGGATATCAGGCATAGACCAGAACTGCCCAAACACACTGGGAAATTTCATCACCCTATGGATCAAGATGATACCAACAAAGTAGATTTTTGTTTAGGGAAAATAAAAGCCAGTTCATTGCAGTGCAGTTCCCCTGAACATTTTTTTAAATACCATCCCATGCCATAAATTAACTCTAAATAATTAAGCTACACATATTATTTACTTTGGAAGTCCCAAGATCCTTCCTATCTCCAAGAGGTCCTAAAAACTGGAGGGCAGGCTCAAAACATCCCAGAGAGCAATTGGGCATTTGCCTGCCGGCCGGAGGGGTAAATTGTTATAACGATTTGCATTTTTGCTTTTTTAACCTATGGAAAGAGAATAAACATTCCCCTGGGAATACTGCTCTCCTAACCCTCTTGCTTAACGCAAATGTTCCCAGCCTGCTTTGGTCTGAAGTTTCTTCCTAAGGCGTCTCTGGATCGTAGTGCAGCCTTCACCTCTATCCACTTTAGGATTAGATCCATTTATGTAGCTCAGACTAGAACTAGCTGGTCTCCAGAGCCCATGGTGTTGGGAATGAACTGGGGCTACAATTGCATTCTGGTTTATGGGCTTCATCTCCCTTTTGTGGATTGCAGAATCCTCTGATCAAACTAACTTTCAGGCAGCGTGGAAGAGTGACTTTAGAGTTAGAAGAAAAGGCTGTGGGCTAAAGTCATACTCTGCTCTTCAGATGTTTGTGTGAACCTGAGGAATTCATGTAACCTTTCTGAGCCCCTTTTTACTCCTATGAAAAGAAGTTATGTTGTGAAGGTTACAATATTAAGGGAACCTTAATGTGAAGGTGTTTTATAAACTGTAAGGGACAGTACAGAAACTGTGAAGGCCTAAACAGATGAACAGATAAACATCTGGTAGCTGCTCTGGACATCATCAGTGATAACATCAGGATGCTGCCAGGTTCTGCACTACTGTTTGTCCTTCTCTTTAGAAAACAGTTAATAATGTCAGTGAAGTCCAATAAGTTAATTTTGCCTATATTTTAACTTGACATTAATGAAATTATATTGTACATATTCTTGGATTTTATTTCTTCTTACCGTAATATTCCTGTAATTTAATTATATTTCGTATTGCTCTGTATGGCCAAAATTCACCCATCTTCAATGCTATTAAGTATTTCATGGCTTTGTTTTCTTTTTTGTTATTGTTATTACACACAATAGTCCTATGAACATTCTTTAACTTGTGTCCTTGTGTGAAAGTGCAAGAATTTAAAGGAAAATTTTGAGTTATAAATAATTCACATCTTTAGTTTTACTAGGTTATGTCTAATTATTTTCTTCAATGGGTAAAATAAATTGAAATACCACTAGGAGCATGTGAATTTTCTAATTCCTACATATCCTAGCCAACACTTGATATTGTTCAGCTTTTAAATATTTGCTAATCTGGTGGTTATAAATGGTACTGTATTATTGTTTCAGTTTATATTTTCCTGATTACAAAGAGGGTAATTATTATTTAATACATTTATCCACTATTTGGATTCCCTACTCTGAAGTACCTAGTCACGTCTTCTGCCTATTTTTCTACTTGATTGTCTTTTTCTTATTGATTTGTTGGTATTCTTTATATTTTTGGGGCACTAATGAATTGTTAGTTATATGTGTGGCAAATATCTTCTCTCAACTTGTGGTGTGAGTTTCAGCGCATTTTTAAAAATTTTTTATGTTGGAAGAAGTTTTTTTTTTTTCCCCCGTGTGATCAAATTTAACTATTTCTTTTAATTGTCAACCCATTTGTGTCATATTTAAGAAAACATATACTACCTTGGCTCATAAAATATTCTCCTGTATTATCCTCTAAAAGCTGTAGAATTTTGCCTTTTGCATTTAAGTCTTAAATCTACTTGGAATTAATTTTGGTATATGATATGAGATGGGACAAATTTAATTTAATTTTTCCTATGGATAACTAGTCCAAATGCCTGTTTTATGGAAAGGCCATTCTTTTCTATAGATTTTCAGTGCAGGCTCAGATTTCCATGTATCTGTGGGTCTGTATTTCCAAGTAGCATTTTAAAAAGAGAAACTGAATCATCCTCATTGAAGCTCTCATTTACTGAGAGCTTAGTTTGGGCTAGGAACTCTGCTAAAAGCTGTTTATATGCATTGTTTTATTTGCCCTTCAAATAATCCTGTTGAGATTGGTGGGCACTATTCATTTTATCCCCATTTTACTGATGAGTAAACTGAATATCATACATGAATTATATAAATTAAGTAATCAGCTTTTCCTACTAAGGAGTAGAGACTAGCAATGAACTCTATATTAAAGACATGTTTATTTTGCAAGGCACCATTTTGGTTTGAGAAACCAGAATGTATCCTTAAAATCCTGAGTTTTCATTAGTTATCTATTGAGAACCTACTGTATAGCACAGGGAACTCTACTCAGTGCTCTGTGGTGACCTAAATGAGAAGGAAATCCAAAAAAGAGGGGATATACGTATACATAAATGATTCACTTTGCTGTACAGTATAAACTAACACAATATTGTAAAACAACTATACTCCAAGGGGAAAAAAAAAAAAACCCTGAGTTTTTAAAATGCCTTTTTGAAGCTTTAAATTTTATTTCAAATACAGTTGGGAAAATGATTATAAGCACACTTCCTGCTCACCTCTGCTCCTGCCATGCCATCTCAAAAAGCTTTTTATGGAGTATTTTGCCAGAATCTACTCCTTTTATAAGGGTTAATGCATTCATTCAACTGTGCAAACAGACCGTTCTCTGATGTAAATTCATGTAAGGAATGAAGCAAAACTATTTATTACTAATCACAGTTACATTAAATGAATGTGCTTCTTAATGCCTGCAATTGGGTGATCCAGTCAGCTTTATAGGGCTTTACTATTATTTTTAACATAGGTGATGATTAAAAATGTATTTAATGTATTCATTTCAACCTAAGGCTGGTATATTCAGTGTAACATATGTCTAAAAACCCCACTGGACACAAGAATTCCTTTATTATAGAAATTCCACCTGTAGAGGAAATGCCTGATCTCTAGGATTGTTTTCTATTTATAGAGGTCTCATCTGTTTATGAAATGACTAAAGTGCGCCCTATAAATAAAATCTGAATGTTTGTATACTTTTGTGTTCACACACACACACACACACACACAGAATTCCTGCCTCTGGTTCAGTTATTACGGCTAAGTAACATTTTTTGTACCTTTTATACACCTTACCCCACCCACAAAACATGTAGAATAAAATAAAACCTTAATTGGCCATTAAATTGGAGATTTGTAATATATGTATAACCTTCCTTTTCAGGAAGGTCAGTTGAATTTTGGGAGAGAGCAAATTCCAGAAGACCAAAACTTAGAGAAAAATTTCCTGTTTTTGGTATGTTTTTCCTGTTAGATCTTAGTTTGCTGCAGTTTTTTTCTATATTTTTCATTCTGGCATTTTTTAAATGGGGAGAATCATACAGTCATAACATGTCAGAACTGAGTGAGACCTTAGAAATCTTCTCATTTAGAGATCCTCAAAGTATAATTCATGGATCCACAAGACCTTTACAAGGGGTCCACAAGGTAAAAATTATTTCGTAATAATACCAAGACGCTACCTGCATCTTCACTCTCACTAGTGTAAAGTGAGTTTCCCAGAGGCTACGTGGCATGTGTTATCACAACAGATGGAATGTAGACATAGACAAGAGAATCCAGCTGTCTCCCACTTACTAAACATGAAGAAGATTTGCAGCAATGTAGGAGAGCTGCTCTTATAATTGTTTTCTGTTTTGGAAAATCTAGTTATTTTTCAATAATATGTTTTTATGTTAACCTGCATTGGGTTTATTAATGTTACCCTTGAATTAATAAATAGTTTAAAATTTTCTCAGTTTTAATTACCAACATAGTAAAATAGATTGAAATAACCCACAAAACAAAAGCTCTTTTGGGTCCTTAATAATTTTTAAGAGTGTAATGGGATCCTGAGACCAAAAAAAAAAAAGGGAGAAACTTTCATCTACTTTAGCTTAATGCCATCATTTTGCAGTAAAGAAATGGAGACCTAGACTTCCTCAAGTATGTAGTTGTTGCATTTAAATCAGCATTTTTTCTCGTCTGTCTTTTGACATTGCTAATCATTTCTCTTGCAGATATGTATCTATGGCGCTGCCGTATGTACTTCTGGTCTGGGGCACAATCATAGCTTCACAGAAAGTATTCAGATATACTCATTGAATCAATGGTTATTATGAATTTTTAGAAATCCTTCTAGTATGTTCTTTAAGGGGTATAGGTAGGAGGTTCCTGCCCAGAGCACTTGGTGTTGATGTTTTAGCATTTCCACAGAAAGATTAAGAGTAAGTTAGTAATCTGCAATCCTACTACCCAGGCATAATCACTGTGAACATTTTTGAGTAATTCTTATTTTTTTAGGTGTGGTTTTGAGAATTTGAGTACTACCCTATATTTTAATGAGTTTTAATCATAATTAACTAGCCATAGATAATGTATATGGTGGTTTATTCATGACAGCACTTTCAAAGTTACTTTGAAATCTTGACACACGCAAACGGCCTTTATGTGGAGCTGAGTGACTCTGCTTTGGGGTGGGAAAGGTGGGAAGACTTTGTGTTAAATGATTCTCCCAGCAAAGTATCCCAAACATGTAAACAGTTTGGCCATTGTTAACAGTGCCAAGACACAATAGCTTTTGTTATTGTTTTAAGTTATCATACATAAAAGCAGGAGAATATGAATGTGAAGTGAAGGATATAAATCACAATACAGTTTTTTAGCTAGTGAATTAGTTAGTTAAAGAAGGCAGCGGCAAGATTTTCCCCAGTCTTCAGAATCCATATGATGATTCACTTGGAATTTAGAATTTGAGGTCCAAATTGAATAAGTGATTGATCTCACTCATAATTAAAGAAATACAAATGAAAATACGACATAAATAATGCAGGATCTTAGCTTTCAGGGTAGCAAGGATTAAAAGATCGCATAATAGTGTTGCTAAGAAATGTAAATAAAAATAACCATTTAGAAAAGGCAATATGATGATGTCTAGCAAAATTAAAAGGCATATATCCATTTACTTAACAAATTCCCTCTATACCGAAACATCTATGTAAGTTTGCAAAATACACGTACAAGGATGATATATCATTGTTTGTAATAGCAAAAATTAAATGATGGAAATATGCATCAATGGGGACCATTTTTTAGTAAGCTCTGATATATTCAGGCAACCAAATCTAATGAAATCATTAAAAGGACTGAGGTAGAGATATAGGCACTGATCTCCAAGATATCTTGCTAAGATATAGCATGCTTCCATTTGTGTAATGGTGCAGGGTATATGTATAAATTGCATATATCTCTGTGTATGAATATAAAATTTCTGGGAGAATAAATAAGAAATTGTTTGCAGTAGTTACATCTGAAGGGTGGACTGTAGGTTGGGGTCAGGGAAGAAGGTAAAAGAAACTTTTGCTTTTTGATAGATTATGTTCAAGTGTTACTTCTATAATTTTAAAAAAATTTTTAAATTAATTAAAAATTAATTTAAAATTTTTAATAAAAAGCCTTAAAATTCTTATCTTTTTTGATCCAGCAATACAAATTTAGGGAATTAATCTTATAGAAATAATTATGTATGTATGCAGAGCCCTGGTCCTAAGATGGTCTTTTGGCATTGTTGATAAATAAAGGATTAGAAGTAATATAAGTGACCAGTCACAGAAAATGGGTTACATGAATTATAGTGTGTTATTAAAAATGATATTGTGAGAGAATATTTATACTGTATTGTTAGATGGTGCCCCTTAAAGTATGTGCAGTGTAACTCAGATATCTGGGATGAGATGTATCAAAACATGACTAGTGGTGGAATAATGAGTGATTTTTATTTTCTTTTTTAAAAAAAAAAAATCTGTATTTCCTAAGTGCTTTAAAAAAAAACACAACCCAGGTCATTTTAAGAAAATAAAAATAAAGGCTAAGACATTTATATATTCCTGCTAAGAGTAAATTAATCTCCTCTTAGCATTGTTAGAACATCTGATTCCATATTTTCATAACCCAACTATTTTCTTAGTTTAGTAATGCTACTTACTGCTTGGCTTACATGCAGTGGAATTCCCATATAACTGATGCATTCATAAGGCCTGTCTATTCAGCAGTCAGTTCCTTTCATAGAAGTATGTTGGAGCTTGTGTGGCGAAATATTTGGGGGACAGTATTTTCCTGTTGTACCTGTATTTGTGTACCTAAGCTATATTAAATGAGCAATGAGATTCGATATGGTTTGTCAATATTCTTTTGATGATACTCTGGCATTTTATAAATAGATTTTATTTTTTTTTTGGTTAGATAGAAAAACTATGAAGCACTGTCATTTACTTTGTGAAAATTCAGATACTAGGTGGTAAAACCTTAATCGCACAGTTATAAAAACTGTACATTATGACTTTCTGAGTCTCTCTGACCACAGAGCATTGCCAATGCATGAGCTGCTCTCGGCTTGGCTGAACTGAACTGTATCATTTTAAGGCATCTGCCAACCCAACCCACCACTGATAAAGATGCATTTAGAAGGGCACCTAAATATTAGAAAGTCTTTGTAGTAGAAGAAATAAATAGAATTTATACTCTCAAATAATCTTTTAAAATACATACAACTTTGCTTCAACCTTAGCTCCTCCCTCCCAACTTCATAAGGTGCTTTATTTAAACAAATTTAAGCTCAGAGAATAATTTGGCATTACTCTGCCCACATGTACATACTCTATCACTCAATATTCTGTGATAAGAAGATCATTTCTATTGCAGAATCTCTGGTGGCCATCCTGTCAGTTCTCTGAGAATGATATTTGCCTTCTGAGCTACAGCTTTTGCACAGAAATATGAGCTGTGGGCTACATGCTTCAATTGAAATCCAATATTCTCCACTTACCGTTACTTTCCACTAAGTAAATTGATAATCATACTCAAAGACAATGCAGTTTTACAGTCCTATTTGAACACCCTACCTGCATATTAGCTTAACACCTAGTTCAGCACTTATACCACAAAGGCATTCAAGGTGGTAAGGACAACTTTTCAGATACTGTCATTTCTATATTATATTATGAAGCATATGCATATATGGCTTTATTTATATTTACACATACAGGCAACAGGTATTTCACACATAGAATTTAAAAGTGAGTACAGGTGGAAATACAAGCCCACTTTCCCAAATAACATTTAGCTGAGATTGCCTATTTATGCAATCCTTACCATTTAATATAGGGTTCACATTCCCATAGGATGCAATTTTGGAACTTAGGAGTTTTGCTACTATTCTCATCTAAAAATATCTCAGATGAACAGCTTCAAATACCAAGTGTTGTTAGTAGTAATTTGAGTGCTTTAGTACAGAAACTATCTGTTCCTGCATTTAATCATTGTCTCCCCCGGCACACAGGAGCCCTGCATCGTTACTTGGTTACCCCAAGCAGTGCAGCACTGAGCTTGACAGTTTCCATATGGCGCATCACACTGGGGGAAATGTGGGAGTGAGGAATGCTGAGAGCGCACTTTCTTTCTTCCAAAATGAGATAGGAAGTGCTGCTGGCAGCTGTCTATCCACAGAACATCTAAGCAGGTTAGAACTTCATCCTCACACTGTCAAATGCCAGCTGGTGGCGCTTGCTTGTTTGTTTGCTTATGTTTTGTGTTGAGAGAAACCCAGCAGAAACAAGTCCATGTCAATTCTCACGGCATGAGGCAGTAAACTGACCTCACCATTCAGATTTCTGCCTCCAATATTTGCCTGTTTGCAGTGAACATGGTTTGGGGCTTGAAAGATGGATCCTTTCCTCCAGTTTTTTACTTCTTCTTTTGGGAGCTGACAGATCCCTAGAGATAATTCCTGTTTGGGGGGCAATTGTATAAGCCTGGAACCTCCACTTTGACTGCTGTGTTCTTTTAGATATAGACAGTCAAGTTTAGGAGGTGCTAGAATGATAATCGGAAGTGAGAGAGAATTTTATTCTTTTGCTGAATCCTTAAACATTTTAATGCCTCTTACCCTGGACGATGTCGTAGTAGCCTCCAGTGAGAACCCTCAGTATTGGTTCTGATTTACTCAAATCAGAACTATGCTAAACCAAACCAAACCCAAACAAAATGTAGAGAAACCAGGTCAGTATTTTTGCATATTTTTGCCTTCATACTCTGTAAGTTATGTTTGTTTTAGAGAAGCAACAAGAAAGTGATATACATAAAGGATATAGGACTATTATGTTTTTAATTTTCCTGCAAGAAATGGATCATTCACTTTCCTATAAGGTGAACTAGAAAATGTATCATCTCAAGATCTTTACAAATCAGAGTTCAGATGTACCCATGGAATCTCAATTTGCATTCTTAATGGGAATTTTTTACAGCTTCTTAAATATGCCAGTATTCCATATGCTTGGGGGGAATGCTGTGGTTAAGAAAGAAGAGCAAAAATCAGACTGTTTTATGCTGACACTGAAGCTTTTTCACATGAAAAAATAAAACAAAACAATCAAGCAAACCTCTGCACTGTTGATAGACAAATGCAATTTTTTTTCCACAAGAAACTTTAAAAAAATAATTTACACATTTCTACAGAAACTTGAGCCCCTATGGCTCTTTTGGATCCATGGCAGAACTGTGGCATGGTGTCTGCCCAGCAGTACAGGTGAGCTGCACGGGCTGTGGGGAGAGGAAGGCCTGGGGCCTGGAGGCAGGCCTCTCAGTAGAAGGTGGGAGGCGCCGCAGCTGGGGGGCGTAGGCAGCAGGGGAGGGGGTAAGGTGACAGACAATAGGGGCAGTTTGGATCGCACCACAGGAGATCAGGTAAGGCATCATGGACGTGTCCTGAAAAGTGGACAAGAGCCTGAAATCAGTACTGTTGACAAAATCAGCAAAGCAAACAGCAGCATCAAGAGCAAGGGATGAGCGTCTAGCAATGGCTTCCCATTGCCCATGGGGAAAAAAATCCAGAGTCTTTACCAGGCCTGCGAAGTCCTATGAAATCCGGCTCTCACTTTCCCCTCAAGCCCCATCTTCCTCTCCACTCCCCTGTTGCTTGCTGTGCTCCAGCACATTCACCTGCCTGTGGTTCTTCCAGCATTTCAAGCTTTTTCCCTACTCAGCGCCTCTCCACATGCTGTTTCTTCTGCCTGCAATCCTGTTTGCCCCCATACTTCCCACCCACTGTCCTCAGCTTGGCTGACTCCTGTTTCTTCAAGTTTCTGCTTCAGTGTAACCTCCTTCAGAGAGGTCTTTCCTGACTTGCTAAGTTATAGGGCCCTTGCCCAGTTACACCATGTCACAGTCATCTGGAGCACTCTACCTGTCACCTGTGTGACCGAGGTCCTACCATCCTCCCCAACATAAATGACTACCTGAGACCCAGAGAGGTCGAGTAAGTTGCCCAAACTATCAACACATACTAGCAAAGGGTATATCAGCCAGGATCCCAGCAAGGGAGAGACAGTACACTTGGATTTGCCTGATTTAAGGAGCCCTTAAACTTAAAGATCCAGGAAATAGATAGGGCTGTGTGGAAAGGGTCATCTGTAAAAGACTGAGACAAAGGTGAGGAATGTAGCAGAGAACGAGGCGGGAGTGGAGGAAACCATACCACACTCTCCTTTCTCCCTTATCTCCTGCTAATGCTCCCTGCTGGGAAGCAGGAAGGCAAGGGGGCCAGTGATGTGATCTGCATAGATCAGCCCCTAGGGACACAGAACAGGATAAGAAAGGTCCATGTGGAGGCAAGCAGCAATGGAACAGGGATTTGAACTTAATCTGGTTCTGTAACAGATGCTCTTAACAATGACGCACGTTTCTCTCTCTGGTACAAAGTGCTTAATCAGGGCTGGTCCTGATGTAATGAAGACCTGAAAGATCAGCGAGGGGTTGCTGTTTTTCCTGCACTCATTGAAAAGCAGAGTAGGTGGTGTTGCTGAACATCTTTCTCTATAGGGGAGAGCTAAGGACCATTTGTTAATTAACTTAGTGCTTTTCAGAGGTGGAGGAGAGGTCTCCTTTTTATTTTGCTACCTCTTGTAGTTAATTACGGTTCTTAGAATAGTCTGAGTCTTGCAGCTGCTGGAGATGACTCTCCAGGTAATTTCAGCATCACACTCTGGGGCCAGCCTGTGTTTGATTCTGCTGCCTCACCACGTTCTGTCCAATCCCCGCAGAACAGGAAGGACATTCATTTGGGAGACCGCATTCCATTCTCCCAACAGAGCCCCAGTGAGACAAAGTGCCCAGCTCACTCCTAGAAAGTCTTTTTCTTCTTTCCAAAGGGAGCTTCAGGAACATATGGGAAAAGAGGCAGCCTAAACATTTGCATATATCTGTGCTCCAAGGCTGATTCACATAGAGGATCAGCAGCCTGCATAAATTTAGCCTACGAGGACAGCTGTGATAGTTGTGGGAATGAACGGTGACCGATTTCAATTATGCAATTATTTACCAAGTGCTTACCAGGGGACAAACACTTGGGGCTACTATGATGAACAAAACAGACATGGTGTCATCGTACTTTCAGAATTTCACTTTTAAAAATACAAATTGCCAGTTGAGATTGAAGGATGTGTCTTTGCCTCCCTTAGGGAATATAAGAGAGGGCAAAGAATAGAGCTTAAAAAATCATAGATGTGAGAGACATAAAAAACCATTCTGCATAATAGCCTTTTAAACAACCATTACATAAAACCTGATGGTAAGATATGCATATATTCCATATGGCATGTGTGCATTATGTTTTTTATCATACAACTTGAATGTACACTTAGCTGCATCCCATCTTAATGAGAGGGATTTCTTGCTTTCTTTGTACTCATAGAATTCCCTCAGGTTTAGCTAAGAGAGCTAATAATAGCAACAGTAATAGTAAGTCACCCCATTAAGGACAATCACTTTTTGCTGAGTTTCACATCATTCTCACTACTTAGCAGTGGCTCTTGGAATTTACTCAAGTCCTCCCAGTTTTCCAGAAAATGAAAAGGAAGCTTCTGTAGAAACACAAAACTTTGAAGATTCTCTAGGAATGACCACAAATCTCAATGTGGCTCTGTGGCCAAATGCCAATATCATCTAGACAATCTAATAAACAGCTATGGAGTGCTTACTATCTGTAAGGCAGGGAACCAGGAAAAAACATGTGGTTAAGAGTGCAGGTTCTGAAATCAGATGTGTCAAAACCTTAAGGAGGTTATTTAATCTCCGAAGTCTCAGTTTCCTTCTCTTTAAATGGAGATAATAAGAACATCTCCTTCAAAATTTAGTTGTGAGGATGAAATGACATACCTAGTATGGCGCCTGGCACAGGTGAGCACTCAGTAGACATCACCTAATCCTACCAGTATTCTCATCATTACTTTTGTTATATCTGATTCCCTCTTCTTAAATAAGTAGGGCTCCAGGATATTGGGGATTTCCTGCCCAAGGGTTGCTTTGTCAGATGCCATCAACAGAGACAAATTTTATATCAGCAGTGGTTTCAAGGGGGAAAGCATAAAGGAACAATCCAGAGGGCAGCCAATGGAGAAATAAAACAGCTAAGATCAAGTGTTCTGAGGAGAAGTTAGAGGCTGAGTCCAGAGAAATTACCTAAGACAGTATAGCTGTATCAGTTTTGATTCATTACTAACATCCTAGGACATGGATGGGCAAGAAGCCAATAGAAGCAAGCATGACCTGCCCTGGGCCTTAGTAATGGTCAAGAATCTTAAATGCCACGTCACGTCACAGACAGGACACAGGTGCTGCTCGCTGGGGGTCTGGGGAATCTGGGTTTAGTGGGGCTGATACGAGGGAGACAAAGAACATAACTGTCCAAGAGTGAATGTGTCTGGACTCACATGTTAGAGACTAAGTTTGCTTTCTGGGAAACAGGGTCTAAAAGAGAGCGCTGAATGGAACATGAGACGGAGTGAAGTTGAGGAGGAGTGAAGCACAGAGGCTCTAGGATTGTCCCATGAACTGCAGGGCGATGCCTGGCACTCTCTCTGGATTCCAGCTTCAAGCGGTTTGAGGTAAAGATGCGACTCCAGCTGGAGCAGCGGATGTTAGAGAGTGATGAGAGAGGCTCTAGGGCAGGTAGGGGGAAGAGTATGAAGCCTACTCTAGACATTCCAAGGGGGTTCAATCTGAGCCTGTGGACAATGGAGAGTCATAAAATTCCTTTCTTATTTTCTCTTGCTTTTTAAACAAGCAAGTGGCGTGATGAGATTTCTGTTTTAGGAAGGCCACAGTCCTCTTATACCCACAGTCCTAATTGCCTCCTCCTCCTCACTCCCACGCAGCTTGGCTCTTGCCACATCATGATTTATGTTATAGTTATTTTTTTCCATGACTGTCTTCCTCCCAATTGTGAAATTCCTTGAAGGAAGACCTGTGTCTTAGACTTTGATCCCTTCAAAAATAAAAAGGGACAAGGACACAAAGATAAAGTGCAGATTTGGATGACACCCCATGAGAAGTTTTTTTCCAGAAACTCCTGAAGGGCTTGGGCTTGGGGCTCAGGTAAGTTGCCACCCTCCTGCACTAGAATTGGGCCCGTGGGAACGGGCAAGCTGTAATTGGGCCTGCAGCGCTGGAAGCTTCCTGAGAGTCCTTTTTCTCTTTTTCATGTCTTCCCAGTCTTACCATATGCTCAGCACACAGCCCTCAACACGTGTTTAATAGGTGAAAGGCTGGTACCTCTTCTTTGAAGGATGGCCATAGATGGGGACTTCAGAGTGGTGCTTTCCCCAGTGTTATGGTATCCTTGGTGGTGTGCTGCTTTGGCAATGTGGCAGCCCTCCTGGTCTCCTGGGAGATGCTTGGAGTAAAACCACTTCCCATTGTACTGCCCGGAGCTGAGGAGCAAACCCTGGCCATCAAGTGTGGCCGGTGGAGGGCAGTAGCAGGCAGCAGAGCCAGGTCAAGCTTCTCAAGGGAACTTCCCTCTAGAGTCCATTGAACCACCAGATGTCTCTGGGCAGGGAAACTGAGAGTGCAGAGGTGACAGGGAAGGGCTCGTAAACAACCAAGAGGAAGAGTCAGTAGCACCTTGGGAGCAAGATTGGGCTGTAGAGAAACTAAGAAGCTGCCCCTTGAAAGCCTTGAGCTAGGCTGGGGACTACCAATGGGAAACTAAAAACCTTAGCTGAGCACATGGAGGAAAGCCAGCTAGCACCACTGTACAATCCCTTTGTGTTCGCAGACCACCAGAGTCCTTGGTGAGCTGAATGAGACACATTTTCCAGAGGACCTCAAAGAGAACCACAGATGACCTCTAGGCCCTTTACTTCCTTGGAGAATGCAGTGGCTCTGGAAAAATTCCCTCCCCATACTCTTTTCCACATCCCTCCCACCTAAACCACTCATTTCTGTCTCATGTGTTTGTTCTTTAGCTGGCTGAGGAGGCTGGTCCTACACTGAAGGAAAAACCTGGGTTTTCCTTGGCATCTCTACAGCCTCACTAGGGGCAGTCTACCTCAGTTTACTGCCATGACTAGCAGAATTTAGGAGATGTTCTTCCCTTCTTTTAGCCTGTGCTTTACTGAGTTTCTGCTTACTGGCTAGGCAAGATCTCTGGGTTCTTTCTGGTGGCTGATTTACCCACATTTTCACACCTAAAGTAGTGTTCCAGCCTCCTCCTACTATGGCTTCCCAGGAGAAAAAATGTCTTTACACACGCAAGAATAAAAATAATCATCCACAAAGTGTGAGAAAAGAGATACGGAATGAAGTGTACTCACTCTCTCGAAATTCCTCTTTTCCTTTTTTTTTCTTTTACCCTACCCACCTAACAGCCAATGGAACCAATTGTGAATTCCTCTTGTTAGTTTTGATGGTTAGAATTACTGACTGTAGGCTTTGTGACTTATTTAGAAGAGATAATGTGTGAATGTTCCATTTACTTTTTCCAAGTTCATTGGCAATGTATCTTATCAATGTCTTTGTGTTTTTATCATCTAAATTTATTGTTCCTCAAAGAAGCATCATAAATATCCTTATTGGCTAGAACTTCATTGCCTGGTATCTTTCTAAGTGACTTACTCAAGCTCTTCTTTACATAGTCAGTTAACACGTGCTATTCAGTTAGCAATAGGTGCTACTGAATGAATGGTTGGGTGAGTGCCTATTATATGCTAAGTAGCATCCCCTTATTTTATCCTAGGACCATTCTGGTTTTTAAGCTGAACAAAGGAAATAGTTACGGTCATATTCTTCCCTCTTTAAACAGATATGTTTTGGGTCATCACCAAAGGAAAGGTTTGAGAATCAGTTAGCTCAGCCACCAGTCTCTCTTGGCTTCAGAATCTCTGTACCTTGGGAAAGAATATGACCCTGTGAGGCCCTTCCTGCTCTCTTAGTTCCAGGATTTAGTGGCTCTTCCCTCTCATCACCACAATCACATCCTTGGCATTGGAGTTACTGGAATTATTCTTGGTGGCTTAGAAGACAGAATCAAAATCCATCAGTGGGTGATTATTGCAGAGAAACAAGTATGGGCTCAAGTTAAATAAGCATTTTCTAACAGTTGAATCTCCCAAAGACAAATGAAGCTGATTCACAAGGGGATGAACACCAGTCACTGGGGTTTTAGGCAGAGGGTGGAAGGCCACTTGTTAACACTGGTTTTCTCTCATGCTCAGATTGTTTATAGCCTTCAGGACACATAATGATCATGGCCTTCTAGAATGGGTTTCTTACAAGTTCCTATTGATGCCTGAGTCTTAGCCAGTGGAATAGTGCAGTGCATCTTAGAAACAGTATCTAGCTTCTTTTTAGCAGACGAATAATAAATTTGCATTCATTGAGTTACTATATACTGTGTCAAGCACTTTTCTTTTTAGTCTTTTCATTCCACAGGTAAGGAAACTGAGACTCAGAGGGTTTAAGTCACTTGATCAAGTTCACATCATAGCAGAGCCCAAATCTGGAGCCAGGTCTGTCTGAAAGTCTGTCTTTTCAATACACCAGGCCATCTTTAATAAAGAATTGAAAGCTACGCTTGCCAAAGCTCTGTCCTTCTGAGTATACCATGCATTTTAGTCACAAGTAACAACATTTACAACAGTAATTTATGATCAAGGAGCAGTTTGTAATTTTTTATAAGCGACTGCAGGGTAAACAGCTCAGCTTCATTCTACATTCACCTCACAACATGTATACAGTCAGTTTGTTCTCATATTTCATGTCAGCAAGTGCAGTGGCTGTGGTGCTCAAGGAAGGTGAAAAATGATTGAATGCCTTAGATTGACAGGAGTCGCAAGATTTTTACAACTGGTTATGCTGTGAGAATTGTGAGTGTGGGCAGGTGAGAACAGTGAATTCTTCCAGAAGGTAGCAGCTTTTCCCCTTTCTGTTATACCGGCTGAGTCCATCTCCTCTTTTTTAGATATAGGACATGCACTCAGCTAGCTGCTTGAGGGCTGATCACAAATGTTACCATGACAGTACAGTTGAGTCCATTAATTCGTGGTTTGCAGAACTAAGACCAGAGTCACCCCCAGGAACATGGCTGGAGCATTTCCCAATGCTCTGGAAGGCTGGAGCCATCCAAACAGTCAGCCTTTTGGTATTTATTTCCTTCATATAAAAACAGACATTGAACTAGCTTTGTATTCATTTGTTTTCCAGGTTTGCTCTTACAATTCTCTTTGAATGTGCAGAGAGGGATTTTTCAGAGGTAGCATCTGAACCATAACAAGGAATCTTATCTGGCAGTCTTCCCTGATCTGTCACTGAAAGCTAATCTCACTATAGGAACATTGTCATACATCATAAAGATATATACCCTTTCCAGGCATTTAAAAACTTGTTCATCTTCCCATTGTTGTACAAACACTGCCATTGTCGACAACTGTTGGTTTTCATAATATTACTAGCAAACATTTAATTGTACTTGCTATGTGCCCAGCACTGTTTGAAGAGATTTTTATCTTACAACAACTTTGTGATGATTCTCATCTTACAGAGATAGAAACTACATCCAGCTTTTTTTTTCCTTAATAGACTAGGAAAAAAATAAAAAGTTGAAATAAGAATCCCTGCCAGCTTTAAAGTAGGTATTCAATTTAAAACTAAACAAAACACAATCAGTTTCAAAGATGTGTATTCTAGAAGTTATTTGTAGAGTCATATTTTTTACTGTTCAATCTTGTTTAATAATTTCGGTAGTTAATAAGAGTCAATAGCTCTACTTAATTAAATATATTTGAGACAGTTGGTATCCCTATGAAAAAACAGCCTTTTTGAAAACAGACCCAGGGTAAACTCTGAATTGGAGTTGTTGCCTTTTGTATACTACTTCCATCGCTGCCAACCCCTAAACCGTATTCCTTCTAGTACCTAGTCAGCACCTGGTTACTCTCAGAGACTGCTGGCTTTCAGGTCTGTCCGTAGAAGTTAGGTCAGAATTCTTCTATATCTGTTTCCACAATTGCAAAGTAACATTGAATATAAATGGCTTTATCTTAAGTGCAATGGTTAAGGGCCTCATAATAGCATTCTTTCCCTTAGACCTGAATTTAGTTTCAATACAGTAGATTCACCTGGGCTTATGCCCAATAACTGGTGTTCCTGAAGCTCCTCCAAGACTTTGTTGTGGATGGTTCCCTGTAAGCCAAATCAATGTATCTATATATTTCTAAATCCCTAAATTAGGGGTCCAGACTCTAAAATTGAGACCAAGCATTATAAATCTGAAAGTCCCCCAAATTAGAAATGTTGAATAGCTCTACCTTTAAGTCCATCACAAGGCTTTTGAGACACTAAGAAATAGAACATCTTCACAGTGAGCCCTCCAAATTTTGAAATCAGACAGCTTGGGTCTGGTCCCACCAGTAAGGGCAAATGCAGGTACCATAAATGTAATGTACCTGGTGATGGCCGGTGCATGTGAGGGGCGGGGTGGGGTATGAGTGGAGTGAGAGCAAGTAGGTAGTTGGAGGATCATTTCAAGAGAATCACTTAGGGAGGGAGAGGAGGAAGAATTCAATCACATCAGGCAATGTAGGGGATATTGGGCTGGGATGTGGGTGGAGATTAAGGTTGACAGAATTCCTAGAAAGAGTAGTTCAGGGGATCTAGAAAAGAACAGGTACTTTGGGATAGTGGGAAGTTTCTTTGAGAACCTGGGTGCTATGTCTGGAGATACATTAAAGGAAAACCTGGGACCTCTATTGAAGGACCAAGAGGTCTGCAGCTCACATGGTACAACCACCAAAACCTCCAGTTGTAGAGAAATTCCAAGGAAGAAAATCTCCACTGGAATCATGATTCACCCCAACCTACCATTATAGCCTTTTGTTTAAATTCTGAGTTGTTTCCTTAAAAGAATGAATGCTATTTTTTTTGTAAGTGAAGAAATCATTTTTCCTTTGAGATGTAATGATGATCTTATTTACTCCTGCCAAATCTTTATATTATTTGAGTCAGTCTGTGGTAGACAGTTTACTGAGTGCCAAATTCAGTTTCCATGGAAAACCCACACTCCCTTCAAAGCAGTGACTGGATAGTTTTTGGCATGCAGTACAGCACAAGTTTAATGTGACGGGAGGGTGGCATTTTTTCATGTTGACGTGCCCAAGTTAATCAGTGCTATCTCTCAAAATATGTAGGTAATTATTCATTTCTTTGCCTGAGCCCATGTAATCTGCAGGGTTGACGCACTTCTTTGATGAGAACTTTGGAAGGAGATGATTTCGTAGTCCTTTGTCTTGTGGTTTAATTTGGGTCTTTCACATGATAACACCCTGTTATGAGGAACAGAGAAGTTAAATAAGTGACCCATGTTAGCCTGTCAATAGAGGATTCTGAAACACCATCTTTTTCTTGTAACAATATAAGTCCTGTGGTTCTCTCAAGGTTGATACAAAAGTTATCTTCTACCAGAAGCAACACCTGACCAACTATACGTAATAATGTTATGCTCTTATTTTATATTGCCGTTTAAATACTTTTAATCATATTTAGATATCCTATCCTATCATATTAATCCTTCTTATTAGATAGATAGATAGATAGATATGCAATTATACTAATCGTGCTCTAACTACTTCATTGTCTCCCCAGGTAGACTTTGAGCTCTATGAGGTAGAGTCCCTAGTCCTCTAATTCCTTAACCCCCCATGCCCTCTTGCACAGTGCAGAACACACTATAGGGACCCAATAATTCCTTGTTGAAAATATAGAAGACTGACTATACCAAATGTTGGCAAAGGTATGGAGCAACTGTAACTCTCATTCACTACTGGTGAGAATATAAGGTAGTACAACCACTTTAGAAAAGAGTCTGGGAGGTTTTTTTTTTAAGTTAAACATACATCTACCATATGACCTAATCATTCCATTCCTAATTATTTATTCAAGAGAAATGAAAGCATACATCCACACAAAAATTTGTACAAAAATACGCATAGCAGCTTTATTTGCAATAGCCCCAAACTGGAAACAACCAAAATGTATGTCCATTAAATGAAAAATGGAATGGAAAAGCAAATTGTGGCATATCCACACAATGGAGTACTACTTAGCAATAAAAAGGAACAAACTATTGATATATACAACATGGCTAAATTTGAAAATAATCATACTGAATGCAAAAGGCCTCACCAAAAAAAGAGTACATACTGTATGATTCCATTTATATAAAATTCTAGGAAGTGCAAAGTAATGTATAATGACAACATATCATGTGGTTGCCTGGGGATGGGAGAGCAGGGTGCGGAGATTATAAAGGCAATGAGGAAACTTTTGGGTGTGATGAATATACTCATTATCTTGATTATGGTGATGGTTTAATAGATATATACATATGTCAAAAGTCATCAAATTTACATTCTAAATATGCCTGGTTTATTGTCAGTTATGCCTCAGGAAGCTAAAAAAGTACTGAAATTACTGAAATTATTCTACATGCATCATTTTCCCTTCAGTATCTCGCTGCTGTGTTTCCATGGCAGGAAGCTTCCTCTTTGAGACCAGCATGCAAGATGACATGAAGCAGATCGGGGCATTTAGGTCAGACAGAGCTGGTGTGATCCAAGATGTGCCTCTTACCAGCTGTATAACCCTGGGCAAGCTACTCAGTGTCCTTAGACCTCATTTTCTTCCTCTTCTAGAAAATGGAACGAATAATATACCAACCTCAGAGGAATGTTATAAAAATTAAATTAGATAAAAGGCCTGGCACTTCATAAATGGTAGCTACTATTTATTATATATTAAGAACCTTTTTTTTTTACAAGACTGGCACATATTTATTGAGACCTTTCTCAGCTTGATTTAATTCTTGCTGATGCCTAACCAATTACTAAGAATAAAACAACTGACAAAGAGAGAGTAGATTATGCTTGAAAATATAAATAATACAAAATCACTTCTGGGCACCTATCCACTTAATCCTCCATCATTTGTGCTAAGCTGAATTACCAGCATATGTGTAAGTGTGTTCAGATGTTCTAAGTGGAGAATAGGATAATACAGAAAATGTGTATCAGGGGCAAAGTAGGAACTGATAAACTGAACAGCATGGAGAGGTACTTGAAAGAGTGTGGGTTTTGGTTTACACAGTCTGACTTTAAATGTGAGCTCAGCCACTTACTATTTATATGTGAAGCCGTGGATAGGTTATTAAAGTTCCGTGATCCTCAGTTTATTCATTTGCAAAATGTAGATAAACAGTTCACACATCACGAATTTGTTGTGACAATATTTATACTGATAATCAGAAATAATTTCAGGAATAAATATATGTGTAATGGTCCCTATTCCCCTTCTCATTCTGGATAAGGCCAACTGTGTGTGTACTAATGATAAACAAATGATATAACCTGGCCTTAATGGTACTTTAAAAACAATACCTATTAAAAGTCCTTTGTAAACTCATTCTGGGATAATTGTATATGTGTGTGTGCGTGTGTGTGTGTGTGTCTGTGTGTGTGTGTGTGTGTGTGTAAATGTGATTACCCGATCGCTTGAATCCTTCCATTAATATTTCTTTTAAGGAGAAAATTTTATCACATTAAAACCTTCTAAGTGCAGGAAGGCAACTTAAGCAGTATTTTTGGTTCAAAGCAGTGAAGGCAGGTGCCCAAGCCACGCCTCTAATTCCCAAGGCTTGCCCACCTTCCGTGGCCCAGGTGTATCTGCATGGCGCCATCAGGTTTAAAGGGACCACCTGAGGAGGAGTAGCCCTCAGAAGCTCAGTTGGGAAGGTGGAAGCATAAGGAAGGCTGGAGGAGTGGGGATGTGGACTCTTCTCCGGGTGGGAAGCCCTGTGACCTACCCTGTGAGTGTTCTCCCTCCGACACCAGCGTCTGCTCCTGGGTATGAAAGGTTCATCACCACTTACCTTCTGTTTCTTAGCTCACTTTCCATGGGGTCTTGAAAGTTTGAGAAAGGTACACATTTTAATCTAATTTTGCAAATGGGGAGCCAAGTCCTAGAGAAACAAGTAGTGAAGAACTTTGCTTTGAAAGAAATTTTTAGCCAAGAGATTAAAACTATAGACTCTGTACTCAGATTACCTGGGCTTAACTTTTATCTCTGCTACTTACTAGCTGTGTGATCTGGGACAAGTTACTTAACCTCACGTTGTCTTGGTTTCCCTATGTGTAAAATGAATAGTAATAGTACCTACTTCATAGGGTTGTTGATAGAATGAGTCAAAGCAAAGTGCTCAGAACAGTACCTGGCTTATAGGAAGTGCTGCATCGATGTTGATTATTGTTTTTTTGAACCATTGCTTAGTCAGTTTCATAAGAAAAGATTTGGTGTAGTGGGATTGTTCTGGCTTTCCATAACTCTATTCCTCCTAGACTATTTGGCCAGTAGCATCTTAAGACACTGCAGATTTTTAAATAGAGTTTTGAAAACAGAGATAGTTTGGAAACTGAGGGGGCTGTACACAGACAACACCTGAAAGTCTTAAGAAGAGATTAAGATCAATCAGCACCACTAAATCCCTAGAAATGAGCGGGGCACAGGCCCTAAAGAATGAAAAATGCAATGGAGAATTCTAGTACTTAGGTGGCTTTTTTTCATTCTTTTTCCATCAGTCTCTGGAACGTTTTCTTGTCTTGAATGATTAACCAAGGATTATGGTTCGTGTTATTTCACGTCTAAGTTTGACTGCTGGATAGATTCAATCATGCTACAAAACCATGTAACTGAACTAGTGTTTAGCTGTGGTATAAATCCCTTGGGATCAAGCTTCAGTTAGGAAACTTACAGAAAGATAAGCTTGAGTAGCAGTCTCAGAAATAACAAAAGTGTTCCTTTATTTTCATCTATATGGATTGTCTCCACCAATACCCTTTACTGCACATGGCACCTGTCTCCTTATGTAACACATGCTTTTGAAAACTATCTTATACTTTATACCATTACCTTTAAGAAGTGTAGTGTTTACTGCCAGGTGGAATGGATTTAACTATTTTCCCCTGATTCTGTGTTCATTATAAAGGAACACTTGTGTTAAATCATATAAGCACTATAACAGATAATACGAGAAAACAAGATAGTTTACAGGTTGAGTTTGGCCTCTAGTATCAAAAGGGACTGAGTTTGAATTCTAACTTTACCATCGAAAAACTTTTGACTTTGGATAAATTATTGAACTTAAGCTTCAATTATTTTATCTGTTTTTTTAAAAAGGAATCATATTTGTATCTACTATACATGATATTTACATATTAGCTTTAGGCAATCAGCATTAAATAATATGACATATGTGAATGCTTATACTCATGCCTGGCATGGAGTGAGCAGCAAATAGTAAATCACTGTTATTCAATGTTTTCAGCTTAAATAATAGGAAAGTTTCATACTCGAAGAAGGATGACTATTTTATGCCTACTATTCTCAAGTTTATCCCTGTAAGGAAGTGAAGGAAACTACAGCAAAGCAAAATCATACTGAAGCCATACAGTAGTATTGTATGGTGGTTATAAACCAGGCTCTGAATTTAGACAAGCTGGGTTCAAGCCCCAGCTCTACCCTTTATTTCTCTGTGGGTTTGGGCAAGCTGCTTAACCTTGCTGAGCTTCATTTTCTCCATCTACAAAACTGGGTCAGTAATATACTACTTTACTGGGTGGCTGTGAGAATTAAGTGAGATGATACATATAAGGCATTTAGAAAATAGAAAACATTCAAAATATTTGAATTACTAATATTCAAGAATAGTCAAGGAAATTGCGGAGTGTAAACAACATAACTAGAGTCAAGTTTAGGTCTGGAGTTCTAGGAAATGTGCAGTTTTGTTCTACTCTATGAAAATGAGGTTGGTATCCATTCAGAGTTTCTACTTGTGTCAAGCTCGGTAGACCATATCTCTGTATTAAGCCTTATTGACTATTTATGTACCATAAAGAATATAGAAGTTGAAGAATTAAGGAATTTGATATATTGTTAAAGAGACAAGCCTAAGTCATAGAAAATAATTTGAAGACAGCATCAGATAATATAATCAAGTGCTAAGTGATATGTTGTGGTCTGTAAGAAGAGGAAAATTGCAAAGAATGACAGGTATCAGAGGAGCTGGGGATAACTTACTCTTATGGTAGAGTTTGGAAGGGAGTAGGGATGGATTCAAGTTCTAGTTCAAGAGAACAGCAAAAGCAAAGGGGAGGTGGTGGGACTGGGCATGGCATTTGTGGAGGGGAGAAGCAGAGGAATGAAAACCCCAGAGGGTGTCTGTGAGCAAATAGTGAGAACTGAGTATGGCACACCAGGTAACAAGACCTCTAAAGAGTCAAGTTTATGGTTTAACTTGCACCCCTCGTTTTATAGATGAGGTGACTGAGGTATAAAGAACACCAAGTTACGCTTACTAGTTGGTATGAGACCCCATCAGCCCTGACTCCTTGGCTAGTGAACTTGCAACTGCATCACTCTGCAGGGTCAGATGACAGAGATCCTTAAAAGGACTGAAAAATTCCCTAGATGCTTCCCACATGGTCACAATTCTAATTTTGTAGATTAATTGATGCCCTTTTTTCTGTCCATTTTTCCTAGAGTGAAAAAAGCAAATATTAATTCACAGGCCACAGAAACGAGGGCTTCATCAGTCTCCACTTGAACACCCACCCTAAATAGGTAATTTGATTATTGAAGCGTTGTCTTAGAACCCAGATCCGATTCCCAGGGCAAAGTGCTTTCCACTGTATCCCACCACTTGTACTAATTTACTATGATTTCAAACCCTTCTCTTAAGGATCTCCTTATTTCGATCCCTGCCAGGCTAAATGACTCAGGTTTTTGTTTTTGTTTTTTTCCTCTACAGAGTGTGTTTCATTTTCTCACTTTTACCAGCCCCCTTAAGATCAATGAAATGTTATCATCTACCTAAATGGAGCCTCTAGATTGCTCTGCCCGTCGCTCCCTGAGATCTGCTGCTCTGGAGTCTATATTCTGTCATTGTGTTCCTGAATCATGTAGGTCATTAGAGTAGAGTGATGTTTTCCTCCTCCTCTGAGTCATCTCTGGCTTGAAGGTTGCAGGTCCTATTGCTGCGGGAGTCCTTTCTTGATAAAAGCCGACACATACATCCTTGGGAGATCCCTGTTTGCCATTACATGCTGGTGCAGTTGGTTTTTTTTCTTAACATCTTTATTGGAGTATAATTGCTTTACAATGGTGTGTTAGTTTCTGCTGTATAACAAAGTGAATCAGCTATATGTGTACATATATCCCCATATCCCCTCCCTCTGTGTCTCCCTCCCACCCTCCCTATCCCACCCCTCTAGGTGGTCACAAAGCACCGAGCTGATCTCCCTGTGCTATGCGGCTGCTTCCCACTAGCTATCTATTTTACATTTGGTAGTGTATATATGTCCATGCTACTCTCTCACTTCCTCCCAGCTTACCCTTCCCCCTCGCCGTGTCCTCAAGTCCATTCTCTACGTCTGGTGCAGTTGTTTTCACCTTCCCATTCTTCAGTTTTCCCCTCCTGCCACTGTTTGCCCAGCAGGCTGTCAATGAGGAAAGGAGCAGCAGCGGAGTCAAGTCAATCACGTACGTTAACACAGCCGTGGTTTATTTCAGATGGCTGTTCAGGGAAGAGGAGACAGGCCAGAAACTCTGCACATAAAATACAAAGTGGATAGTATGTGCTGTGACTGAGGTTGCAGGGATTTAGGGAAGTTTCTCTGCTATTTTTTTAATCAGCTTCAATTCCTCCCCTTCACCTTTGAGTGGGTGTAAATTACTTCAGAGTTCTTTTCCCACCCTCACCTCCTCCTCCTCTTCCCCTTCCCTCTATTTCCTTTCACAGCCCTTAGTGGCAGGTGAATCAGAATTAGTGGGGGAATAATTATGTTCTCTATCACCATTTATCACCAGCCCACTTCCCTTTAAAACCTGAGATGCTGCTTGCAGGTTGCAAAGTACCCAGAGCGCCCCCGAAGAAACATCATGTTTATAGGAACAGCTTTTACTGCCAGCATTAGAGTTGAGAGAATAAGTGCAGGTCTGTTCATCAAATCGGAGATTTGATGTTTGATTAGTTTGATTTAAATCAAACTATCTCACTGGATGAGTTAAAATCTCGGAACAAAAATAGTCTTCTGGGTTCTCCTTTGCTGATCGTATTTGACGCCATTCAACATGTGCTTTGCATGACGATGTTCTCTTTTCCTCTGACGTTAAGCTGTTTTTATTGCTCTAGTGAAGGTTCCAATTTCTCTACATTTACTTGTTACTATTGAATCGTTCACTCATAAATCCCTTCCTCCCTATTCAGTTTTTTTTTTTTTAATATATATATTTTTTTATTTATTTATTTTTGGCTGCCTTCCGTCTCTGTTGCTGCGCGTGGGCTTTCTCTAGTTGCGGCGAGCGGGGGCTCCTCTTGGTTGCGGTGCACAGGCTTCTCATTGCGGTGGCTTCTCTTGTGGAGCATGGGCTCTAGGTGCGCGGGCTTCAGTAGTTGTGGCTCACGGGCTCTAGAGCGCAGGCTCAGTAGTTGTGGTGCACGGGCTTAGTTGCTCCGCTGCATGTGGGATCTTCCTGGACCAGGGCTCGAACCCGTGTGTCCCGCATTGGCAGGCAGATTCTTACCCTCTGTGCCACCATGGAAGCCCCGCCCCCCCCCACTCAGTTTTTAGTCACTTAGGTGTACGTGTCTTTCTTTATGAATTGCATTTATTCTGTTATATTTGCTTTTAACAGCTTTATGTACTTCTATGTGTGAAAATGGGTTGTGTGGTTATTTTTATGCCATAATTGCATGGTGAGGACTTGAATGTGGTTACTACTGGGTTTCTTAGTGACAGTGCCTGGCTCTCCTCATAGCACCCGTTCCTTTACCTTAAGGGCAGTCCGAGAGGTGACATTCTTTGGCAGACTGGGTGGCAGATGGGATGGAGGGATGTTCTGCACATCGGGCTTGGTAAATACATACAGGCAAGAAAAGTGACTGACAGGGAGAAGTGCTGTGTTGGTTTAAGCAAGCTGTTGGAAGGACTTCCAGGTGAGAAAAATAGTCAGGAGAAGAGAGAAGAGCACAGGCCAGAAGGAATGGAAGTTGGAGGGGCAAGAAATAAGAATTATTTGGACAGAAATAGATGGAAGATGATTAAAGGAGAACAAAGTTTAAGCAGGGACACTGCTAGCCCATAACTCTGCCTTGGGGCAACATTAGAAGAAGTTGCTGGTTCCTCTGTGTAAAGGTGGTCCTGTATTTGGGTGCATGGCTTGCCGAACAGAGAATAGGCTGAATTTTAGTCACTGTTTGCCTCCTTGGTTCAGTGCCCTTGGGCAGGGCACAGCCTGCATACTGTCCATGGCAACTCTGAGTGTAGATCAAGAATATCCTCTAAAAAGCAGTGGTACAACTTTTAGTATGTATAACCTCTGAAGAGAAAACAGTCTGCTCTGAAATGGTCATATTCTAATATTCCTTTCAGTAATGTGGTAGGATTTACAAAGTTCCTGAATCTCCCTGCCTCATTTGATCCCTCACATAGCCCTGAGTATACTGTTATCCCTACTGTGTAGATGGACAGGTGCAAAGAGCTCAAGTTGCTCACAGAGGATACATAACATCAAGTAAGTGGCAGAGTCATGATTTAAATCAAACCCTCTGACTGTAAATCCTGAGCTTTCCCGCTGTGTCAGGCTACCCGCATTGACTGCATACAGAATAAATGAGGCTGCGTTTGTGAATTACCATGACCACTCCTCATGCATATGCAGTAATTAAGACAACTGTGTCATCTTGTCTGTACCAGTAGAGCTGGTAGATTCTTGCCACCAAGGTAACTTGGAGAAATGAATTCCTGTGCCTCAGTTTCCTCACATGTAAACTGAGGCCCATAATATCTACCCCATAACTCACTAGGTTGTTAAGAATCATAATTACGATTCTGAATATTGAATACCACAAGACAGGGCTTCTGTCTATTTCATATACCACTGTGTCTCCAAAGACAAAAACAATACCTGGCACAAATAGCTGCCCAATGTATATTTTTTGGAAGAATTAATGGATATTACAGTTTACTGCATGTTGGGTGCTAGGCTGGGCTAAGTGCTTTGTAGAGATTACTTATTCCTCACCACAGAGCTGCAGGCTGGGTGTGATGACATCCATTTTACAGGTGAGGAAATCAAGGCACAGAGAGTGAAGTAACTCATGAGAGGTCACACAGCAGAGCTGGGATTCAAACACAGGATTGTCTGATCCTAAAGCTTATGCTCACAGCTACTAGAATTGTTGTAAGAAGTAAACTATCATTTAAAAGTCAGGGCAAATAATAATATGAAAAGTCTGAGTTGAACACCAATAATCTTTCTGAAAAAATACAAAATAATGTACTATAACTAAAAACAGAATTTAAGAAAGAGGCTCATATAAGGAAAAACTGTGAGCAAATAAAAGATAAAGCCTGCAGTTAAGTTCAAGTAGCAATTGACAATTGACTCTAAAGTTAATTCAATTGCCAAGAAATGATTCATCAGCAATCGGAAACACAATGATAGAAGAGGATGCAAATACACCCAAATCAATCCAAAAGGATTCCAAAAAATCTTCAAATGTAAATTGGTGATGCAGTGCCTTGTTAAAGAGAAAGTAAGCTAAGGATTTGTCTGCTCTGGGAGATAGAGGAGATTCAGATTCTGATTAATTCTTCATGTAAATAGAAAAGTTGGTATAAGTATGTAATTATATATGCATAAATAAAAGTGTTTTTAAATTAAAAAAAAAAGAATTGTTGTAAGGACTAAATAAAAGTAGGTAGTGGACCTAGCACAGTATGTAACACAGATGCTTGATTAATGAGAACTTCCTCTTCCAATTGTAAATCCAAAATTCATGACCACTTTTAAAATGCCTCAAGATTGAATACCATATAAAGGTTTCAGTTGATAAATAACTGGAAGCCTAATTTCTGAAGACTGACTAGCCAGCTTCTTTCCTCCATCATGCTTTCAGTGATGACAGTTTCTTAGGGCACCAATAGATGATTTTTTCTCCTTTAAACATATCTCTCATTAGCTCTGGCGATGCATGTTCTCACAGGTCTCACAGCACGAGAGACACTGATGCTGGCTTCTTTCCAAGGATGTAGAGGAGCAGCCAAAAGTGACTAGCATCCCATATGGTGGTGAACACAGTTCTGTCTTTATGATGTAGTCATCCCAAAAGACCTCATGGTAAAGCAATTAATACTGCAGTGGGGAGGGGTTTTTTTCTCTATTTGTTGTGAAAGCTATATTTCTTCACCTTTCAGAAACAGGAAAAATATTTAGAAAACACTGAATAGTTATAATGAGTTCTAATAAAAATAGAGTTGCTGGAGCCCCCCTCCCCACCGCCCCTGCTTAATATGAAATGCAGGTGACTGGGTGCCAGCAATAGAATAGGCACCCAGATGTGGTCACAGTTTATAGAGGCAGCTCCAATCCTACCAAACCCCGCTACAGAGATAGCCTGCAAAATGTGAACTTTGAAATAAAAATAAATACACGGGTTCAGATCCCAGCTCTGCCACTTCCTAGCTTTATTGTCCTAGGTGAGGTGTTATCTTCACTGAGCCTTGGCCTCGCTCTCACAGGAGGGTGAGAATTCCTGCTTCGCAGGCACTCCCTGAGGACGAAAGGAGACCGCAGATGGGGCAGACCTAGCGGAGTGCCTGCATGCATGCGAGCTCCTCCAAGATGAGTTCTTCTTCCCGCTCAGGGTTGACAGTGCAGTGAGGGGGTCGTCGGAGAACATGCGGGAGGTGATTGCAGAGTGAAGACAGTGTGCTGTACTCGCATTAGAAGAGGCGTCGTTATGTTAATTTTTGTAGGCATGGAAATGTAAAGTAAAGATTATATATAATTATAGTGGTTAATAAAATGGCTATTTTGAAGTAAAATAGGTGGGTGTCAGGCCAGAATCAAGGGCTGAGGAACTGGAATCTAGATCCAGATCTGTATCGGCTGGAGAGCTTTCCCCTGCCGTGTGCCTCAACTGCTCCCCTAACAAATGGAGTAAACATCTACTACACATTGGCCGCTTAATAGAATGAATGAGGCAAAACCTGTGAAGTTATGGTATCCCAAATGAGAGGGATAATGTGAGTACAGAAGGAGTTAGAAGGGGGTCATTGCCCCCTCCTTTTTTACCCTAAAGGGCTAAGGCTGTATACATTCTCCTAAAACTTAGTTTTGCTGCGTGGGTTTGGCTTTTCCCAGAGACACAAAAACAAGGTTAAGAGATAGGAAAAATATAGATTCTCCATATGGATTAAAGCTAATTTTAAGTTTCATTCATTCAAGTGTTTGAGGTCTACTCTATACCAGAATCTTCACTTAGTACTGCACATAGGAGAAACAGGTATTTTAAACACCAGCAAAAACAAAACAGCATTGACCCTGTTAGCACAGAAATCACTGGGTGTGTAAAATGTTCTTTGCATTCTACGTGCATTGGCAAGTGCTTAAAAGTCAGAAGGAGAGTACCTTATATATTTACAGAACAGCCGCTTTCTTCAGGGACTTCCCCTCATTTAAATAGCTCCCCATCCTCATCTGCTGTGGGATAAATGGCTCCTTCTAGAGGGTACAATATGACAGCTGTTTAATGACATATGACATAACAGAAGAAACCAACAAGATTGTCATACCCCTTAGAGACAGTGAGGGAAAACAGGGGTCAGAAGATAGCAGCCGGTTACCTACAGTAGAATTTGGCCCAAGTGTTGTAGGGAAGATTGTCTTGGTGGACTGTGTAACAAGACATACTGAACCCCACAATTTGATATGTGTGTCCTCTTGCTAGCCAAACAGCAGGAATAACTCAGTACTAGGATGAGAGACTAAAATAAGCAGCAACACAAGACCCAGGCAAACGTGAGAAGAGGTGGAGAGTGTGCTCCACAGGTGAGTGACCTCAAGGCCAGTCAGTAGGTAATATTCTGCTTAAAGGGGTCACAGGGATGACACCTGGCAGGAAACCCATGAGAAAATGATCCAAATATGGAAGTTTCTGTCTGGAAGAAAATGGCACTCCTATATCCCTGTGTAGGAGTGTCATAAGGAATAAGTATTCTTTGAATAGAAAATAAGCATTTATTTCCAACCACAAAGGACATGGCATCCTGTTAGACATTGGGAGGACAGATGGGTCTCCTAGGAGAACCTATGGGAATCTCCTCTGGCAACAGGGAAGATTCTAGTCGGTGAAAGTATTAACTGTACTGTGTCATTTTATTTAATCATTAACATCATAAGTGCTTAGGCACTATGGGAGTTGATATAGCAAATATAACCATACTTTATTGAGCATCTACTCTGTGCCTATCACTTGGGGGGGGTGAGCGGGGGTAAGCCTTTTGTGTGAATTACCTTATTTAATTCTCATGATGATTTATGAAGTAGATAGTGTCCTTGCCAGTTTTCAGATTAGAAACTTGAGGATTAGAGAGATTAAGTACATTGCCAAAAAAATCACACTTTACGTGGAAAATCTCACTACTCCTATTAGATGGAATTGAACTCAGGTCAAAGCCCAAGTTCTTAACAATATCTTGATGGATTTTTCCTAGCACAGAATGAGCAAGAGGGTTCTTGGTTGTATATGGATGAACAATTTTAAAACTTATATATTTACTGAATGAGGATTTTAAAAGAATCTAACCCATGATTTCATTGTTCTTGTTCTTAGAATGAGACTAAGTAAAAATGGTAGACTTAAAGGTAATTTTCTAGCAATAGGATGGACATGGGAAAGACATGAATAAGTATGTAAGTAACTGAAATTGGGAAACTGCATTAGGACACGTATCCTTACCTGGTTCTTGAACTACCAACATCCTTTATCCCTATGTGCTCTGGAATTTCAGTTCCCCTACCTACTCCGTGATTCCCCACATCAGATCAACTTCATTGCTGACTTTCTCTGCTCCTGTTCCTTTGATACCTAACAGTACAGGCGGAAAAAAAGCATAACCCTGCTAATTGGCCCCATCACTGCATATTTATCATTCGCAGCCCCGACTTGTTTCTCCCGATTGGTCAGCAGTTCTGTTCTTTGTCCTGCGGTGGCTCTTCCAAACCTTTACCACATTTCTCAGTCCAACTCTATCTGAACATCCCTCTCACTAGACGATCCAAGCTTCCTCCTTCACCAAGAAAATACCTCGTAGAGTTTCTTACATAGAAGGAAACTGAGGCACAGAAAGCTTAAGTAACTTGCCCCAAGTCTCACTGCTAGTGATGGCAGTTTTCAGTTTCAGACCTTCTCAGTCTGGCGATAGACTTTGCCCTATTAACCACTATGCCATATTGCCTCTCTGGTCATATATTTTGGATGAGTCAATTAATCAACGAATGGATGGATTAAAGACCAGAATTTGAAACTTGGCCTGCTCCTGGCCCATAGTAGCCAGACCAGCTCTGCTTGTACTTCTGAAGCTACTGATAAGGTTAACTTTTGTATTGGGACCCACTAAATGGAGGCCACCTTAGTAGTCTGGTCCATGTCACAAAAGTAAACCTAAGCCAGCCTGCACTTACAGGGAATGCCTGTCAAGGAAACCTGACATACACCAGTCACAATCCTCCAACTTGGCTTTAGCTAGCTCACCTTACCCTAGAAAATAGGACCTACCGGCCTTGTAAGGAAATCCCTGACCTCCCAGCCACTCATGCCTTGTTTCCACATTGCCTCTTCTAATGCTCTGTAAACTCACTCTTGCCCAAAACCCCTTGGGAAGAATGCGCCACTGCTTCTGAGGCACTGCACTCCCCCAGTCCATGGAGTATTTTCTCTTGAATAAAGGACATCGGACTCCTTACTTGTTTTAGTTTTGTCACTTGACATTAGGCTTGTACTAAACGTGGCCTGACTCCACGTGCCTTTGGACTTGGTTTTACTGGGCTGGTTCTTCCCCCGAGACCACAGGAACTCCTACCAGGAACTTCCTCCATGACTTAGTTTTCCCTTTGCCCCAGCATCCTACGTGGCCAGAGTGGCTGCTCCAGTGACCCTTCCCTGGCCTCCGCTAGCTCGTCTCCTATATTCCCTATTGCCCTTAAGGACAGCCCTCCAGGTGGAATCCAGGAAGAGCCTAGAATGCTTCCCATACTCTCCTAAAACTTTATCTCTTCACTCTGTCTCCTCTCATTTTCTGTTGTCACTTCTTTAATTCCTTCACGTAGCCCATTTTTTTTGGCATTAAGATTTCAGTGAGGAACACGACTTACAAGGCTCCAACCTCAAGAAGTTCTCATTGTAGGGAAAGAGACAGATGCTAACCAAGATCCAGATTGTGATAAATGAAGAGAATCAAACTTGGGGTAGAGAGCATAGTGGGGTGGTCTGATGGTATCTAAAGCATCTGTGAAATGGGTGCTCATGAATCTATTGTGAAACCAGTGATCCTAGTTGGGTATTATTTTTTCTCCTGTAACTTGCCTGCTTGGATGAGGCATGGGCAAGGTGGATGGATGACTTTCTTCATTTCTTCCTCATCTCTTATGCAGGTCACTGCAAAAGCCTGCTGAGTGGTTCCCCTTACCTCCAGTTCTCACCTCTGTCCAACTCCATATCGATGCTAGCATGTTCTCTGCAAACATAGGGGTGTTATACTGTTGCTCTGACTAGAGATCTCTGATGCCCCCTCTGCCTAACAGTGATTCTCAATCCTTAATGTATCACAATCACCTGGAGAGTTAACCACACTGACTGCCGTCTCCCCCCTCACTCTCGTCACCTCCCTACCAAAGGTTCTGATGCCATAGGTCTGGGGATGGGTTTGTGGTGGGGTCTGAGAATTTGCGTTTCTAACAAGTTTTCAGTTTATGCTGATGGTCTGGAGACCACACTTTGAAAACCACTGGCCTGAAGAACAGTTTGCTAACTCCTTCGTAAAGTAAGCCAGCCTATTTCCAACTTCACTTCTCCACGTTCTCATTCATTTAGATAGTGTTCTAGCCAGACTATTTGCAGCACTTTCAACGTGCCAAGTGCTTCATCATCTGTTACCTCTGCTCGTGCTGTTTCTCTTGCCTTAAACGCTCTTTCTTTTCTCTTCTTGGTGAAATCCTCATCCTTCGAGTCCCCGCCTAAACACAACCGCCTCTGGGAATCCTTCCCTTATCCCACCATTTGAGTAAAACTAATGACTGCTTCCTCTGGGCTCCCATAGCACGTTCATGATATCTCTTTCTTTCTCATAGCATAACATGACTCTTTATATGTCTCTTGCTTTGAGAAACCACAGTTTATTTATCTCTGTACCCCCCAGTGACCAGCACAGGTCCTGGCACATAGCAGATGCTCAAGAATCATTTGCTGGCAAATGACTGGTTAGGTAGGTGGATGCTTACGGTGGTCAGAGAAGGCCCCTGAGAGCAGTCTTGAATAAAAGTAGGAAGAATACCTGATAATGTGCCAATGTTAAGCCTTGCTGGACAGGAGCCTGTGAGGCAGAAAATGAAGGTCCCTCAGAAGACCCCACCGGTTAGCCCACCCAGCCAGCCAGGCCAATTAAAGAGAAGAGATCTATTGATTATGCAGAAAGAAATGTTTGAAAATCCAAGCTTGAATTGCCTAGACATTACATCAACAGAAACCAGGAAAACATCACCAGTGAAGGTACCACTGAATAACCTGGGGAAACAGTTTCTGAGCCTGAGGCCTCAAAAGAGGGAATTCCCTTCCTCCCCAGCAGGGGACCGAAGGATCTCTTCCTAAACCTCCCCTCCCCCAAACTAGGACAAAACCCATTGTAAGCTCTGAGCTCCCAGTGATGACAGACCCTTATCCTAGGGCCAGCAGGCAAGGACTGTGCCTTCAAGAGACTTAAAATGCTGCCCAGAACACTTGGCATTAGCACATAGAGGAGACAGATGCTTTATTTGTTAAAACTGATATTTTGCGATTTTCAAGCCCTGTTTCAATTCCACGCGGCATTAAGAATTGAAAGAGACTTCTGTTTCTGGTTTATCCTGCTTAGTAAGAAAGGACTAGGATATTGTCAGATCATGTTGTTGGGCAAAAGGTCACTTCAGCAGTTCTGACAGTGTGGTCACAGCCCAGCCACCTGATAACTTTAGAACTAAATAGGAGCCACGTGTGTGGCTCAGAGTGGCTCCCATCCTCACCCCGCAGAATAGGTGCTGTGCCTGGAATTACCTTTTGGTTGGTTCAATGGCCTCATGTGAACTTCACTCAAACATAGCTCTGTGGCTCAGAGCAGAATCCTACCCAGTGCCTAGTGGTCTAGTATATTTCCCATGTCTGCATATTTATAATTTGTGAGGAATGTCTTGTATTCATCCACAGTAAGGCTTTCTGTGGGAATTACCACAGTTTTGTGTCTTTGGGTGGGCTTTAGAAAAACAGTCACTCTCTGTCCCTGAAAGACGCCCATTTCTTCCTAATACTAGGGTATGATATTCACAACTGCTCTGCAAATCAAGCAAGAGATGAGTTTTTGTACTAAGTGCCTTTGGGGCTCCTCCTGAGTCAGTCGTAACCTCTTAGGAGGGAGGAGCAGAATAGCAAAAAGCATAAAGAGACAGATGCTCAAATTAAGAATAAAGAAGAGCAAGACTTAGGAGGAGGCAGAGAGACCAAATTCCTAGGAAACAGGACAGAGAGAAAAGTGTCCCAGGGAAGGAGAGGGAGAGTGGAGGACGTACAGGAAGAAGACAGAATATGCAACTTCAGGAACTGGAGGTGACTTTGCAGAAAACCAGCAGCTGATGCGGCAGGTACACTGGGAAGCATGGGGTGAGGGGTACAGGGCGCTCATCTGCTGAGTGTTGAAACGTCTCAGGCTCTTTGCCATCCACTTTTATTATCTTGTGAAATCCCCATAAGAACCCTGTGAGGTGTTACTATCCAAGCTAGCTCAGTGAAGTTACATCACTTGCCTAATGTCACTAAGTGGCAGAAAGGGAATTTAAGCCCAGGTGTGTTTTGACCCCAGAGCCCATTCCTAAGATAACCAAATCTGAGGCACCATCTTTTTCCTGGCTCAGGGCGCTCTGCAAACCATGGTCATAAAGGCAGTCAGATTTGGATGCCCGTTCACCTGAGAGTGGGTGTTGGGAGAGGGTCCTCTACGTGTGCAGTTAGGCTGGCACCAAGCCGCCTCACAGCCTCCAAGTGACCTCTGCTCGGAGTGGACTGACAGAGTCCCAGGTGCCCAGGCTCCCTCCCTTGGTGTAACTGCCAAGGGGGTAGTGTCTTCCATGCTCTCTCCTCAGGGGCCCTCATAAAGTAAATGCCCAGGTCTTTTCTCCAGTCTCGTATTTCATTGCCTCTGGATTAGGAGAGTCTCAGGTGCTCCTGATCTGACTGTAATCCCTGCCATGGGCTCATTTGCTTCACGAGGAAACTGCTAGCAGCTCCCAGGTAACCACTTGAGGTTTGGATTCTGCCCCTACTTTCTCTCATCTGGCATTTTCATTTTCAGCCCTTTGCCCAACTTGGTTCTCTGTTGCTTCACCCCCGGAATGAATCTCTAACATTCTCTCCAGCACTGTGTTCCTACTTCCACTGTGTCAGGCCAAGTCCTCCCAGTCTTTTGCTAAACCCTCCTTTAGCCCTGTAAATGGGCCCCCGCCTGTGTTCTCTCTATTCATTTCACAGATTTTCTGCCAGATTAATCGTCCCTAAGTGCAATGTTGGTTTTGCTCTATGTTGACTCAGTAGCACCTCACTGATCACAGGATGAAACTCCAATGCCATGGTCTGGCCTTCATGGCCCTCTGCTGGGTCCCACAGAGACTCATCCCACCTTACTTTCTAGGGTCCCCACCCAACATTCTCAATTCCAGAACACATCCAGAACTTTTCCCACTTCTGTGCCTTCATTCCCACAGTCCCCCTACTTGGAAGTCATTCTCCCTCATCCCCAAAGGTCAAAATCCATCTGTAATTTAAAGCCTGGTTCAAGTACCAGTTACCACAAAAGCCTTCTGTTAAAGTCCTCCTCTCCCTTTCTGCCTGAGATGACTATCTCCCATCACTGAACTCCTATCGCAGAGCATTAAACCCTTTTAGGGGTCTTTACATTTAAAATTTTGTATTAGAAATATTTAGGTAATAAGTACCTGTGTTATGTACCCTTCTAGAAATTTGCTTCATAGAATTGACCAGTTGACATACGCTTCCCATGTTTCCTCCGCAGTTCTCAGATAATGGGGAGACACTCACCAGAGTTATGGTTAAAAGACGTGATTGCTATGAAGGACTACTGATCATATACTTAAAATAAAACATGTAGAGTATAGACACTGGAGTATAACAGGGACTTGAAGAATATTTGTTGGATAAATGAATGGCTAAAATAGGCAAATTAAAATTTCTTAAGCTCAGCTTTTAAGTAGGAAAAAACCCTGACTCTACTCGTGACTGTTACCACTTCATACACTTCTTGGGCTTATCTATGAGTCCTCAGAATTCTAGAAGGCCACACAGTCTTCCAGTTATCTGGGGTTACCTCTTCGTGTATACAGTCTTGGACCCACAGTGAGTCCCTATGGCTTGTCCTAGAGGCAGTTAGGAAAACAAGAACAGTTTGTCTGGTTATGAAATTCTTAGGTCACATTTGCTTTAGAATTTTGTCCGTATCATTTCACTATTCCATATTTAATGTTGTTAGAAAGAAGTCAGAGCCAACATAATTTTTTTATGCTGTTTTTCATAGCTGGATATCTATAGAATTTTTTTTTGTCTTTGGAGTTCAGCAGCTTCCCTAGTACTTGATCAGGTTTTCTTAGGAAATGTTATGTCTTTTTATCTGCAGCTTCAAATCTTTAATCCAGGATTGCTTTCTTCTTTAATATCTTTGACTGTTTTTATTCCATTTTTTTTCTGTACTCTTTTTCAGGAACACCAGTTTTAGGGATTTCAGATTTCCTTTGCCTTCTAATCCATCATCTTCTTTATAATCATGTTAATATCTTTATTCTTGTCTTATGTCATTTGAAGCCTCTCCACTATATCCCTAGCTCTGTTTTCAGTTGTTTATTTTATATTTGTTCTTTTAATGAGGTTTTCATTTGTCAAGCTTCTACTTTACTTTTGCATTTCTTTTTTTTTTAATTAATTTATTTTTTATTTATTTATTTTTGGCTGCATTAGGTCTTCTTTGCTGCGTGCCGGCTTTCTCTAGTTGTGGAGAGCAGGGGCTACTCTTCCTTGCAGTGTGCAGGCTTCTCATTGTGGTGGCTTCTCTTGTTGTGGCGCACGGGCTCTAGGCACGTGGGCTTCAGTAGTTGTGGCACGCGGGCTCAGTAGTTGTGGCTCGTGGGCTCTAGAGCACAGGCTCAATAGCTGTGGCGCATGGGCTTAGCTGCTTGTGGCATGTGGGATCTTCCCAGAGCAGGGATCGAACCCGTGTCCCCTGCATTGGCAGGCGGATTCCTAACCACTGTGCCACCAGGGAAGTCCCCTGCATTTCTTTCTTGAGCACTGCCAACTTTTAAAATCTTCTATAATCTCAATAATAATTGCCTACTTAAAATCCTGTATCTCTTCTTTGAGCTCTTTCTACAGCTCTCTAATATTTTTGTGTCTACTGAGATTCATTTGTCTAAACATTTTGTTGGTTTCTTTTTCTGTAAAATGGTCTTAATCTCATTTTTCCCTCTCTTCCTGTTGTGGGGTTTTAGTGTTTAATTGCTTACTTTAGTTTTGTAGCTTTTATGCATAGGTCTCATTTCTGATTATTATCTTTGATTTGGGCTACTAGTTTCAGAAGAATATTTCAGAGTGGAGTGAAAGAGAGCTTTTAAGTTGGAGCATTGTACAATTTTGGTTGAGACTTGTCTCAAATACCTTTTCACAAAATCTGTTACGCTTTATGCTTGTTTATCTTACACTCAGGGCCCTGACTAAATTTAAGTTTTTGTCATTCAGAAAGCTGGTGTCATTTTTAGCGAAACCTCTTGACAGGCTGTCAGTGTCATGATCCGTGGACTGCTGCCTCTTATCCATCCACTAGCCTGTTCTTCTCTGATGGTCCCTATCAAATAGATGGTTATACTGTGGACTGTAGAAAGAGCCACTCAGGTTTGGTTCCTCTTCAGATTCCCTTCCTTGCAGATCTGCAGTGATTTGACCTGCCTGGGCTCCCAAATCTCATTGCTTCAACAAAATGACTTTTCAAGGAGTATTTATGGCCATGCCTCCTGCTCTTGGTGAAATCCACTTCCTGCTTGCATTTTGAGGAGGTGTATTCATTCTCACACACACAGATTTCACAGTATTGGTCAGCTATGCTTTATAGTTGGGACAGCATTACCATTTCCAAATAAATGGAATTTTTTTCCTTGATAGCTTTTTTTGTGTGTGTGTGTGTAGTATTTGAGAGAATAGAGTCAAATGGAAACGCTTCTACATCTTTAAGCAAAGGTCCAGATAATGTCTTTAAAGACCAAATCAGATGAAAAGAAAGTCATGTGTGGCTAATAAAAAATATTCTATTAATTAGATAACACCAAAGTAATGGGTGTTTGCTGCCATTATGAGTTGGCTGTGTAATTCTTTGGAGCCCTTCTCAGATTAAATAATGGATGGGAAACAACGTTAAAAATATTAGACAGTGTTTAAGTGTAAGGTAATATTCATTATAGAACAGAGTTTCTACAAATCTGGGTCATTTTAAGAAATTTACTGGTCAGAATACCCTAAGGCCTTTTTATTGATTTGGCTTCAAATATTTGTGCTTATTTTAAAAGGAAACTATGTTAGTGTTCTTTAAGCAGGGGAAGGCATCAGTTCTTGCAGAAATAAGAGATAATGACTTGTTGCTTTAAAATATTATTCAATCAGACCACATAGCACAGCAACATCCTAATAAGTAATGAGTTAATTGTCAGGTTCTCTGACATTCTGGATGAGTGCTTGAGCATGTACAGTGAAGCCTTTTGTGTGGCTGTATTACTTGTTCCCCCTTCTTTGGTTTACAAAGGGATGGCAACTATGTAGCACACATGCTGCTGCTCCCTTCTTGCTGAGCCCCTGACTGAGTGCTAATTTATCATTTTACACCTTACTCTGAGATCAAACATGGCATCAATCCTTCCCGTCACAAAAGCATCTACTATGAATTTATTCAAGATGGCAAGACAGAAGCAGTCTGCTTACCACCCCTGCTCTAACTCACCGCTGGTCTTCTCGATTTGATGATATTCCCAAAATAATGAGCAGGCAGAAATGTGAAATTATGCGAAGAAAATGAGATTTCCTAACTATCAGAAAACATTCCATATGCTTGTTTTCTATGATGTTTGGATAGGGTGACTGAAATTCAGTTCAAGAACTTACTGATGCCTACTCTGGGTGCTATTTGAACTGGGGTGAGATGAATAAAATTTAGACCCTGTCTTCAAGAAGTTAGCCAGTTAGTCCAAATATTTATTAAACGCTTCCTTTGGCAGATGCAATGCCTGGTGCTAGGGTTACAGCAGTGAACAAAACAAACCCTGACCTTGCCCTCATGGAACGTATAGTCTAGAAGGGAAGATGGGAAATCAAAACATGTAATGGTTAGCTAATTACAAGTACATAAAGTGTTTCAGAGTTGTAGAAGGGCACTACTCTTAGTATTTGACGGGGGCTCTGAGTTTGTCATGGGTGAAGGGGTTTGCCATCTAGTAATAGAAATAGCCACAGAAGCAAACAAGTAGAACTTGATATGACACGAACAATAGAATAGTTATGTACAAGGAATAGAAGCTGTGCTGAAGACAGAATGATTAATTCCATTTTGTGGAGTCAGGGAAGAACACATAGGGAATACCCGAGGGAGGCTGTAGTGGATTGAATAGGGTGTCAGTGGGCAGGTACGCACAGAGAGGGAGGCTTGCCAGATGGAGGAAATAGCCAGAATTCGAAAGCAAAGGAGAGCCACTGCCTAGTGTTTGCAAAGAGCTATAAGTGATTCTGAGTGGCAAGTGATAGACTTTAACACAATAAAGATCCCTCTATGACATATAAAGAAGCTTAAACTTTATTATTGTTTTTTGTACTGATTAGACCAACATTGACATGGTCCCACTTGTTACAGAAAGATCATTTCGTGGCAGTATTGAGGATGGATTGGTGGGTGAAGTAAAGCCTGGAGATAAGGAACCCAAATAGGAGGTTATGATACCATGTGAGGGAGCTAATGAGGAATATTGTAATGACAAATTCGAAATGCCCAAATCCAAATACCTAATCCATTTTACACTTTTTGTTTCCACTTTACTTTTTCTGTGATAATGGAGAAGAAAAGGGAAGAACACATTTGAGAAATATTTAGGAGGTAAAATTCACAGGACTTGTTAATTGTTAGGTCATGATCCCTGGGAGAGAAGACGGGTGATTGAGCTTATGGAGGTTTTACTGAGTAAGATGCATATTGTAGGAGGTTTGGGCTAAAAAAATGATGAACTCAGTGTTGGGTGTATGAAATCTAGATGCCTGTGAACATTCAGTAAATATGTCCAAAGGGATATATGGATCTAAATTCAAGAGTTGTCAATCCTAAAAATTACGGATTTCAGCATCGTTGGCATATTATGATGGTTAAAACCAGGGGGATAAGTGAAATTACCCAGCAAGAGCATGTGTGGTGAAAAGAGAACCTGAGAAGAGAGCCCTGGGGAGCATCAACATTTAGTTTGCAGAAGAATAGTATCCAAAGCAGTCTGCAAAGGAGTAGTCATATATAATATAGGAGAAAAATCAAGAGAGTGAGGTCACAAAAGTCAAGGTTAATGAAATTTAAAGAAGATGGTTTCTTTTTTTTTTTTAATTTATTTATTTATTTTTGGCTGTGTTGGGTTTTCGTTGCTGTGCGTGGGCTTTCTCTAGTCGAGGTGAGCAGGGGCTACTCTTCAATGTGGTGCACGGGCTTCTCATTGTGGTGGCTTCTCTTTGTTACAGAACACAGGATCTAGGCACACCAGCTTCAGTAGTTGTGGCACGCGGGCTCAGTAGTTGTGGCTCACGGGCTTAGTTGCTGTGCAGCATGTGGAATCTTCCTGGACCAGGGCTCGAACCCGTGTCCCCTGCATTGGAAGGCGGATTCTTAACCACTGCGCCACGAGGGAAGTCTAGAAGATGGTTTTTGTAATGTAGAGAAGTGAAGTAGGGGCATAAAAGTGTTAGGTTTGGCATTTATAAGGTCACTGCTGACATTTGGTGGAAAGAGCTTCAATAGAGTTGGATAAAGAAGGCAGATTGCAGTTGGTGAAGATGAGAAAGTTACAACATATAGGGCACTCTTTAGATTGGATGAAAGAGAAAGGGGAGGAAAAATTAGGATAACAACCAGAAGGGCATGCAAGAGGTTTTCTTCATAGAGTGAGAGAAAATCGGCTCCTAGGAAGAAGAGGAAGTCAGTGGAGCACAGAGTAAGATGGGAAATGATAGGAACAGAATTCAAGTGAAGGAGCTGGCCTTCATCTTAGTTTGAATCTCTCTAGAAACATGCTGAGACAAGAGGGCAAGGGCAAGTAGTTTCTTCAAGAGTTCAGGAAATAACAGTAGGAAGGTAGAAAAGTGGGACAGGAAAGGAAGACAGCCAATAAAGGATAAACTCTTAAACCAGCTACCACTGTGGGTGACTGGAGCTTAACCCCATGGAGAAAGTCTAGGAAACAGGGTGAAGTGTGTGCCACAGAGTTTTCTCATCCTAAGGGATGGGGGAATCTTGGGCATTTTACTCTGACTACCATCAGACATTGGTTGAGGAATTGCTGCTTCCAGGAGTTTTAATTCCCTGGCACTTCCAGCCTGCATTGCAAGTGGCTGAGCAGTTATCTTCTACTGCTGGTAAAATATCCCCAGGTGAAGAGATGTTGTAGGTACTGCAGGTTGTGAGTTGGGCCAGGTCAACTGAAATAGTAAGACTCAGGAGGTATGTGCTGGGCAAAAATAGCTTCTCCTACAGCTTGGAAGATTGACTCTTTGCTGAGTAAATGAAGGCATGGGATTGAGTGGATTCTCCATTGCATTTCATGTAATTGGTGTGTGTATGCTATATTTAGCTAATATCTTCATCATATAGCAATTTTAAGAGTTAAAATTATGTTTGAATAGTAATCTATAAGGTAAAAACCTTTTCCCCTGTCTTATATAGATAATCAAAAATCTTGATGTAAGACTCCATTCTCAATCCATATGAGATGTTATTTGATTTATCGTAACTGATCTTGCAAGAGCACCTGGAAATGGAATTTTACTGTGAAAAATCAAGTTTGTGACTAAGTACATAGAAATTCAAAATCATCAGTGAGGTGGGCTAGGTATTTAAGGAGTGAGATTGAAAGTGCAAAAAACCCCACAGACTTCATAACCTTAAGATAAGTCATATAATATTTGGGCTCTCTTATTATAGAGACAGACATAGGTATTGACCTCAGATTTATTTTATTTTGAGTTGTCTTGCTGTGAAAGATATGAATGGTAGTTTAGGCTGTAGTGATATGTTTCTTCTAGACTTCTCTTAGATTTTGATCAAACTGAAAATGATTTTTCCCATACATAATGATACTAATCACTTTATTTTCCCTTTAATGTGTGAATCTAGTCACTAAATATGAGAAGAAACAACTAAAATGTTTCAAAGTAATTGCCTCTCAAGGATGGGACATTGGGGTGAAGAAAGGCAAAATGGGAGACTGCTAATGGGGTCATAAATTGCTAGCTTTACTTGACCTTTTAAACTTGGTACATACATTTATTTTTTCATAGAAACTTTTAAAAATGTTTTGTGGAACAAAGAGGCTAAAAGAGATGAATGGAAAGAGGTGGTGTACCAGAACTGTAGTGCAGAAGAACAAAGTTCTGGGAGGTGAGGATGATAAAGTGACCGCTTCCACACACAAGCGCAAAGGAACATCATGTGAAACACATCCACAGAGGAGAAGAGGGCATTGGTGGGGACTGAGCTGGTTAAAATGAACAGGCCTCGTGTTCCAAGCTGTGTGTTGATATTATAGCCTTTACATCTCACTTTTCAGACTGTAACTTAAGATTCTTCCTCAAAGAGGTATTATTTTGCTTCTTGTAACATGATGGTACCCAAACAAAATGCAAGTCTTTCTGGGCCAAGAAAAATGTGGTGGCGGTGAGAGCATTACCCTTAAGGGATAAGAAGTTGGAGTGAGGGTGCTAAGTGTCAATGAAAAGGCCTCCTGAGAACCTGTTGAGATTCCTAAAGTGTATGCCTGGGGAGAGCATGAGCCTTCTAGAAATGGGCAGAACAAGGACAGAACCATCTATGCCCTTCTGGGTAGTTGTGAGCTGCCTTTCTCTGTAACTATAAAGCAATGGTGTTGCATCTGAGGACTGGCTCGAGAACTGTTTCTGCTTAGTTGCTACATGATACTGAATAGGTTACTCAGCCTTTCTACTCCTTTGTTTCTTTCGTAGTAAAATAGAATGGTAATCTCCACTTCCAGGGGTGTTTGTGGGGATCACATGAAGTCATCTATGCAAAAGGCTGCCTGGCTGATGATATCAAGTGCTGATTTGTGCTTTTTGCTCTTTTTTGTGGGGGCAGTTGGTACTTTATTACTCTTTGATCAGAATGAATGCTTTCACATGAGAAATCCATTTTATCATGGTATTTGGGTCTTCAAACATTTGTCCAAAAATAAGGATTGTAAATTTCATGATGTAGTATGCATAACAAATGTGAGAATTTAAAATATAGCCTTTAAGGATATTAAAAACAATTGCTTATTTAACATGGACAAAACCAAGATCAGCAAAGAGCTCAGGTTTCATGGAGAGCATAAAATTGGACAAATTCCTAGATAAAAGGCTTATAATCCAATTAGCTGTCAGGAGTCCATAAGTGTTTATGCAAAAATCATAGGACTGGAGAGATTTTCAAGTTAAATGCAAATATGATTTCTAAAAAACGTCCTTAACTTCCTTGTTCATTCTAACCTCTTATGTGCATTCAAAATGTCATTGAAATACTAAAAAAAAAAAAAAAAAAATTTAACCACTTTAGTGTGACAAGTTGTCTGTAGCTGGATGGTTGACTGGATATAAAACATTATTCCCCTTCAGCTATTAAAGCTGTCCTTGAAAAAGAATCTCTCTCAATTTCCTTCAAGATCACTTGTGCTTCAATGAATAGTATTAAACCTCTTTGCTTTGGTAATGCCACTTCATCAGCATGATTTTTTGCCCTTGACCCAATGAGAGATACAAGTGAGAGATTCCTAACTGAATTGTATTGTCAGCTGAATATAAGTATGATTTTCTGATCATCAGAGCTGTTCATAGATGGAACAAGCTATAAGTGTTTTTGTTCACTGGAGATGTTCAAATACAGGCTCAGTAAGTGGTAGTTAACATGTTAGCTCAGTTACCCCAAGATGTTTTGACCCTAGGAAACCAGAGAGAAGTATTTGGACATGCCTTAGATGGAAGAAAGTATTGGGTTATTCACCACCTGTCCACAAACTTGCAAATAAGCACAACTGTCTACTGATATCAAGCTAGAGAATAGTAACAAGTCATTAGGTTTACTTCTGTATGTCAGTGTGTGTTTCCACATACCTTGAAGACCACATGAATAAACTAGGTTTGTATCCTTGTACTAAGGCTTACTTGTTGTGCAACAAGTTATACTATGGTTCTAAACCTGTTTCCTTATCTGTAAAATGGGGATATCAATGATAGACTGCTTTATAAGATCATTGTGGGGATTCTGAAGGCAATGTTGGAGCTTAGCGCAACCTAGTACATGGGAGGCATTCAAAATATATTATTTATTAAAAGGAGGAGAAAAGAGTGTCTCATAAGGAGATTTTCCCAAACCCCAAGACTACTCATCTCTCTGGAAAGTTACTACCTTATTTCAAACTATGTAAAAGTCCTTTTCTGAAATGATAAGCATAGGATGGGTTCTTGGACTAGATGACTCATGAGGTAGCTTCCTACTCTGAGACTCTGTTATTTTGAATATTTGATTCATAGTATTCACTTAGGGTAAACATTTCAATATTTATTTTCGCCAAATATCAATAGCCTGGCTATCCTGGGTAAGCACTGTGTAGGATGAGGATCTAACATGGTGCAGTGGAATTCAGTGGACTTTGGGGCCCTGCGGACCTAGTTTATACCCTAGCTTCCAATACCTGTTAGCTGGTAACCACCTGAGGCAAGTTACTTAACCTCTCTGAGCCTCAATATCCACAACTGTTAAATGAGGATAAAATAATATCCAGAATATCTGGAATGAAGATGTAATGAATTAGTCCATGTTATATCATATGGTACCGGGTATCCAGGAGACGATTTTTCTGCTGACTACAATTTTCACTTTTTAGCCAGGTGTGCCTGCATGATTAAACACAGCCTGACAGTGTTTTATTCCCACTCTCTAAACAGCAGGAATGTCTTCTACCTTGCCCAAATGTTAGGATGTAAGATTTTGAGATTGCACCCAGTTTGTGTTAATATAAAGCCCTTAAATAAAATGCTTTGGTTAGAAACAGTTTTGGCTCGTCCACAAATCAGCGAGAAAAGTGCCTGGCATCCCAAGGGCAAAGCAAATGATTATGTGACTGGCTTTATTTGCTTAGGGAAGAACTTGCGAAATTTTCTGCCAACAGCTTAAGTACATGTTTCTGTGGCTGTTGCTTCCCGTTTTGTAGAGCTGTGGTGGCAAGGTTTTTTAGCACGATGTGCTGAATTTGAAGAACTGGATGTATTAGTTCATGAAGTTGAGCGCATCCTAGCTTCAACCTCACCACTGCTTTTGCTGTGGGGAGTTTGGGGGGCTTCTATTATCTTCAGGGTTTAACCTACCACTTTGCCAGCATTGACCCGTCACTGAGCTCTACATGCTATGTTTTTATTTCCTGGGTTGCTCAGATGGGTTTGCTCTGTGTTGTGGAGAACGTGGTTAATTAAGAGCTTCAGGCACAACCTGCAAGTGCTTTTTAATTTTTCTTGCTGTTTGGTTCATCGCTTCCTTTTTTTTTCTTTTTAACATCTTTATTAGAGTATAATTGCTTTACAATAGTGTGTTAGTTTCTGCTGTATAACAAAGTGAATCAGCTATACATATACATATATCCCCATATCCCCTCCCTCTTGCATCTTCCTCCCACACTCCCTATTCCACCCCCCTAGGTGGACAAAAAGCACCGAGCTGATCTCCCTGTGCAATGTGGCTGCTTCCCACTAATTATCTATTTTACATTTGCTAGTGTATATATGTCCATGCCATCCTCTCACTGCGTCCCAGCTTACCCTTCCCCCTCCCCGTGTCCTCAAGTCCATTCTCTACATCTGTGTCTTTATTCCCGTCCTGCCCCTAGGTTCTTCAGAACCATTTTTTTTAGATTCCATGTGTATGTCTTAACATGTGGTATTTGTTTTTCACTTTCTGACTTACTTCACTCTGTATGACAGACTCTAGGTCCATCCACCTCGCTAAAAATAACTCAATTTCATTTCTTTGTATGGTTGAGTAATATTCCATTGTATATATGTGCCACATCTTCTTTATCCATTCATCTGTTGATAAACACTTAAGTTGCTTCCATGTCCTGGCTATTGTAAATAGAGCTGCCATGAACATTGTGATACATGACTCTTTTTGAATTATGGTTTTCTCAGGGTATATGCCCAGTAGTGGGATTGCTGGGTCATATGGTAGTTCTATTTTTAGTTTTATAAGGAACCTCCATACTGTTCTCCATAGTGGCTGTATCAATTTACATCCCCATCAAGTGCAAGAGGGTTCCCCTTTCTCCACACCCTCTCCAGCATTTATTGTTTGTAGATTTTTTGATGATGGCCATTCTGACTGGTGTGAGGTGATGCCTCATTGTAATTTTGATTTGCATTTCTCTAATAATTAGTGATGTTGAGCATCCTTTCATGTGTTTGTTGGCAATCTGTATATCTTCTTTGGAGAAATGTCTATTTAGGTCTTCTGCCCATTTTTGGATTGAGTTGTTTGTTTTCTTGATATTGAGCTGCATGAGCTGCTTGTAAATTTTGGAGATTAATCCTTTGTCAGTTGCTTCATTTGCGAATATTTTCTCCCATTCTGAGGGTTGTCTTTTGGTCTTGTTTATGGTTTCCTTTGCTGTGCAAAGCTTTTAAATTTCATTAGGTTCCATTTGTTTATTTCTGTTTTTATTTCCATTTCTCTAGAAGGCTGGTCAAAAAGGATCTTGCTGTGATTTATGTCATAGAGTGTTCTGCCTATGTTTTCCTCTGAGAGCTTTATAGTGTCTGGTATTACATTTAGGTCTTTAACCCATTTTGAGTTTATTTTTTGTATGATGTTAGGCAGTATTCTAATTTCATTCTTTTACATGTAGTTATCCAGTTTCCCCAGCACCACTTATTGAAGAGGCTGTCTTTTCTCCATTGTATATTCATGCCTCCCTTATCAAAAATAAGGTGACCACAGGTGCGTGGGTTTATCTCTGGGCTATCTATCCTGTTCCATTGATCTATATTTCTGTTTTTGTGCCTGTACCATACTGTCTTGATTCCTGTAGCTTTGTAGTATAGTCTGAAGTCTGGGAGCCTGATTCCGCCAGCTCCATTTTTCTTTCTCAAGATTGCTTTGGCTATTCGGGGTCTTTTGTGTTTCCATACAAATTGTGAAATTTTTTGTTCCAGTTCTGTGAAAAATGCCATTGGTAGTTTGATAAGGATTGCATTGATTCTGTAGATTGCTTTGGGTAGTATAGTCATTTTCACAATGTTGATTCTTCCAATCCAAGAACATGGTATATCTCTCCATCTGTTTGTATCATCTTTAATTTCTTTCATCAGTGTCTCATAGTTTTCTGCATACAGGTCTTTTGTCTCCCTAGGTAGGTTTATTCCTAGGTATTTTATTTTCTTTTGTTGCAATGGTAAATGGGAGTGTTTCCTTAATTTCTCTTACAGATTTTTCATCCTTAGTGTATAGGAATGCAAGAGATTTCTGTGCATTAATTCTGTATCCTGCTACTTTACCAAATTCATTGATTAGCTATAGCAGTTTTCTGGTAGCATCTTTAGGATTCTCTATGTATAGTATCATGTCATCTGCAAACAGTGACAGCTTTACTTCTTCTTTTCCGATTTGGATTCCTTTTATTTCTTTTTCACCTCTGATTGCTGTGGCTAAAGCTTCCAAAACTATGTTGAATAATAGTGGTGAGAGTGGGCAACCTTGTCTTGTTCCTGATCTTAGTGGAAATGGTTTTAGTTTTTCACCATTGTGAACGATGTTGGCTGTGGGTTTCTCATATATGGGCTTTATTATGTTGAGGTAAATTCCCTCTATGCCTACTTTCAGGAGGGTTTTTTATCATAAATGGGTGCTGAATTTTTTGAAAGCTTTTTCTGCTTCTATTGAGATGACCATATGGTTTTTCTCCTTCAATTTGTTAATATGGTATATCACGTTGATTGATTTGCATATATTGAATAATCCTTGCATTCCTGGGATAAACCCCACTTGATCATGGTGTATGATCCTTTTAATGTGCTGTTGGATTCTGTTTGCTAGTATTTTGTTGAGGATTTTTGCATCTATGTTCATCAGTGATATTGGCCTGTAGTTTTCTTTCTTTGTGACATCTTTGTCTGGTTTTGGTATCAGGGTGATGGTGGCCTAGTAGAATGAGTTGGGGAGTGTTCCTCCCTCTGCTATATTTTGGAAGAGTTTGAGAAGGATAGGTGTTAGCTCTTCTCTAAATGTTTGATAGAATTCGCCTATGAAGCCATCTGGTCCTGGGCTTTTGTTTGTTGGAAGATTTTTAATCACAATCTCAATTTCAGTGCTTGTGATTGGTCTGTTTATATTTTCTATTTCTTCCTGGTTCAGTCTCGGAAGGTTGTGCATTTCTAAGAATTTGTCCATTTCTTCCAGGTTGTCCATTTTATTGGCATAGAGTTGCTTGTAGTAATCTCTCATGATCCTTTGTATTCTGCAGTTTCAGTTGTTACTTCTCCTTTTTCATTTGTAACTCTATTGATTTGAGTCTTCTCCCTTTTTTTCTTGATGAGTATGGCTAATGGTTTATCAATTTTGTTTATCTTCTCAAAGAACCAGCTTTTGGTTTTATTGATATTTGTTATTGTTTCCTTCATTTCTTTTTCATTTATTTCTGATCTGATCTTTATGATTTCTTTCCTTCTGCTAACTTTGGGTTTTTTTTGTTCTTCTTTCTCTAATTGCTTTAGGTGTAAGGTTAGGTTGTTTATTTGAGATGTTTCTTGTTTCTTGAGGTAGGCTTGTATTGCTATAAACTTCCCTGTTAGAACTGCTTTTGCTGTATCCCATAGATTTTGGGTCATCATGTTTTCATTGTCATTTGTTTCTAGTTATTTTTTGATTTCCACTTTGATTTCTTCAGTGATCTCTTGGTTATTTAGTAGTGTATTATTTAGCCTCCATGTGTTTGTATTTTTTACAGATTTTTTCCTGTAATTGATATCTAGTCTCATAGTGTTGCGGTCAGAAAAGATACTTGATATGAATTCAGTTGTCTTAAATTTACCAAAGCTTGATTTGTGACCCAAGATATGATCTATCCTGCAGAATGTTCCATGAGCACTTGAGAAGAAAGTGTATTCTGTTGTTTATGGAATGAAAGTCCTATAAATATCAATTAAGTCCATCTTGTTTAATGTGTCATTTAAAGCTTGTGTTTCCTTATTTATTTTCATTTTGGATGATCTGTCCATTGGTGAAAGTGGGGTGGTAAAGTCCCCTACTATGATTGTGTTACTGTCGATTTCCCCTTTTATGGCTGTTAGCATTTGCCTTATGTATTGAGGTGCTCCTATGTAGGGTGCATAAATATTTACAATTGTTATATCTTCTTCTTGGATTGATCCCTTGATCATTATGTAGTATCCTTCTTTGTCTCTTGTAATAGTTTTTATTTTGAAGTCTATTTTGTCTGTATGAGAATTGCTACTCTAGCTTTCTTTTGATTTCCATTTTCATGGAATATCTTTTTCCATCCCCTCACTTTCAGTCTGTATGTGTCCCTAGGTCTGAAGTGGGTTTCTTGTAGACAGCATATATACAGGTCTCGTTTTTGTATCCATTCAGCCAGTCTATGTCTTTTGGTTTGAGCATTTAATCCATTTACATTTAAAGTAGTTATTGATATGTATGTTCCTATTACCATTTTCTTAATTGTTTTGGGTTTGTTATTGTAGGTCTTCTCCTTCTCTTGTGTTTCCTGCCTAGAGAAGTCCCTTTAGCATTTGTTGTAAAGCTGGGTTGGTGATGCTGAATTCTCTTAGCTTTTGCTTGTCTGTGAAGGTTTTAATTTATCCATTGAATCTGAATGAGATCCTTGCTGGGTAGAGTAATCTTGGTTTTAGATTCTTCCCTTTCATCATTTTAAATATGTCCTGCCACTCCCTTCTGGCTTGCAGAGTTTCTGCTGAAAGATCAGCTGTTCCCCTCATGGGGATTCCCTTGTATGTCATTTCTTGTCTTTCCCTTGCTGCTTTTAATATTTTTTCTTTGTATTTAATTTTTGAGAGTTTGATTAATATGTGTCTTGGCGTGTTTCTCCTTGGATTTATCCTGTATGGGATAATTGCGCTTCCTGGACTTGATTGACTATTTCCTTTCCCATATTAGGGAATTTTTCAACCGTAATCTCTTCAAATATTTTTTTAGTCCCTTTCTTTTTCTCTTCTTCTTCTGGCACCCCTATAATTTGAATGTTGGTGCATTTAATGTTGTCCCAGAAGTCTCTGAGACGGTCCTCAATTCTTTTCATTCTGTTTTCTTTATTCTGCTCTGCGGTAGTTATTTCCACTCTTTTATCTTCCAGGTCACTTTTCCATTCTTCTGCCTTAGTTATTCTGCTATTGGTTCCTTCTAGAGAATTTTAAATTTCATTTATTGTGTTGTTCATCATTGTTTTTTTGCTCTTCAATTCTTCTAGGTCCTTGTTAAACGTTTCTTGTATTTTCTCCAATCTATTTCCAAGATTTTGGATCATCTTTACTATCATTACTCTGAATTCTTGTACAGGTAGACTGCCTATTTCCTCTTCATTTGTTTGGTCTGGTGGGTTTTTACCTTGCTCCTTCATCTGCTGTGTGTTCCTCTCTCTTCTCATTTTTCTTAACTTACTGTGTTTGGGGTCTCCTTTTTGCAGCCTGCAGGTTCATAGTTCCTGTTGTTTTTGATGTCTGCCCCCAGTGGCTAAGGTTGGTTCAGTGGGTTGTGTTGGCTTCCTGGTGGAGTGGACTGTTGCCTGTGTTCTGGTGGATGAGGCTGGATCTTGTCTTTCTGGTGGGCAGGTCCACGTCTGGTGGTGTGTTTTGGGGTGTCTGTGACCTTATTATGATTTTAGGCAGCCTCTCTGCTAATGGGTGGGGTTGTGTTCCTGTCTTGCTAGTTGTTTGGCATAGGGTGTCCAGCACTGTAGCTTGCTGGTCATTGAGTGGGGCTGGGTCTTATTGTTGAAATGGAGATCTCTGGGAGAGCTTTTGCCATTTGAAATTATGTGGAGTTGGGAGGTCTCTGGTGGACCAATGTCCTGAACTCGGGTCTCCCACCTCAGAGGCACAGGCCTGACACCCGGCCAGAGCACAAAGATCCTGTAAGCCACACGGCTTCATTTAGAAGCTCTTAAATGGTCCATATAAAGAGAAGCAATTTGGAACCCTATTACTGACTTGCACCATGATCCCAAAACTTAGGAAATTCTTTGATGAATTTAACAGGTCTAAAATCTCTAGATATCTCATGAAACTCCTTGGTTAGTCTAGAGGGCATCGATCCTGTCAGCCACATGGCTCAGAAGAAAAGGGAGAAAAAAGAAAGAAAAAAAGAAAAAATAAAATAAAATAAATTTATTAAAATAAAAGAAATTATTAAAAATTTAAAAAATTAAAAGTAATAAAAAAAAGAAAGAAAGAAGCGAGCCACCAAACCAAAAAAACAAATCCATGAATGATAGCAAGTGCTAAAAACTATATTGAAAAACAAACAAACAAAAAAAACCGGACAGACAGAACCCTAGGAGAAATGATAAAAGTAAAGCTATACAGACAAAATCTCACAAAGAGGCATATACATACACACTCAAAAAAAAGAGAAAAAGGGGGGAAAATATATATATATATATAAAAAGGAAGAGCACAACCATATCAATAGACAAATCTACCAATGATAATAAACTCGAAATACTAAAGTAAGATAAACATAAAACCAGATACAAATTAGATGCAGAAAGCAAACCCCAAGTCTACAGTTGCTCCCAAAGTCCACCGCCTCAATTTTGGGATGATTCGTTGTGTATTCAGGTATTCCAGAGATGCAGGTACATCAAGTTGATTGTGGAGGTTTAATCCGCTGCTCCTGAGGCTGCTGGGAGGAATTTCCCTTTCTCTTCTTTGTTCACTCAGATCTTGGGGTTCAGCTTTGCATTTGGACCCGCCTCTGCATGTAGGTCGCCTGAGGGCGTCTGTTCTTCGCTCAGACAGGATGGGGTTAAAGGAGCAGCTGATTCGTGGGCTCTGGCTCACTGAGGCCGGGGGGAGGGAGGGGTACAGATGCGGGGCGAGCCTGCAGCGGCAGAGGCCGGCGGGACGTTGCAGCAGCCTGAGGCGCACCGTGCGTTCTCCCGTGGAAGTTGTCCCTGGATCATGGGACCCAGGCCGTGGCGGGCTGCACAGGCTCCTGGGAGGGGCGGTGTGGAGAGTGACCTGGGCTCGCACACAGGCTTCTTGGTGGCGGCAGCAGCAGCCTTAGTGTTTCATGCCTGTCTCTGGGGTCCGCGCTGATAGCCACGGCTCACGCCCGTCTCTGGAGCTCCTTTAAGCAGCGCTCTTAATCCCCTCTCCTCGCGCACCAGGAAACAAAGAGGCAAGAAAAAGTCTCTTGCCTCTTCAGCAGCTCCAGACTTTTTCCCGGACTCCCTCCCGGCTAGCTGTGGTGCACTAGCCCCCTTCAGGCTGTGTTCACGCCGCCAACCCCAGTCCTCTCCCTGCGATCCGACCGAAGCCCGAGCCTCAGCTCCCAGCCCCCGCCCGCCCAGGCGGGTGAGCAGACAAGCCTCTCGGGCTGGTGAGTGCTGGTCGGCACCGATCCTCTGTGCGGGAATCTCTCCGCCTTGCCCTCCGCACCCCTGTTGCTGTACTCTCCTCTGTGGCCCCCTCTGCCACCCGCAGTCTCCGCCCGTGAAGGTGCTTCCTAGTGTGTGGAAACTTTTCCTCCTTCACAGCTCCCTCCCACTGGTGCAGGTCCCGTCCCTACTCTTTTGTCTCTGTTTTTTCTTTTGCCCTACCCAGATACGTGGGGAGTTTCTTGCCTTTTGGGACGTCTGAGGTCTTCTGCCAGTGTTCAGTCGGTGTTCTGTAGGAGCAGTTCCACGTGTAGATGTATTTCTGATGTATTTGTGGGGAGGAAGATGATCTCCACATCTTACTCCTCCGCCATCTTGAAGGTCTCCTCCCATCACTTCCCTTCTCTCATTACCCACATTTCTCCTCCGATCTCAAGAATGAATTTCCTCCTTATAAAGCCCCACTGGCTGAGATGTAGCCTGCATACTGCTACCTGCTTGACTGCCCTGTGGTTTCTCTATGAGGGCAAAGAAAAATAGTGAAATTAACTCATTCAAATCTGAAGGTTTTCTGAAAATAGATGTGAACAAATTAGGTGTCCTGGGAATTAGCCAAAGCTCAGCAATTAATAATCTTTTTATCTGGCTGAATAAGGAGAATGTTTAATAAGTATGGCTAATGTTGTCAACAAACAGTCCCTTCTCATTAAGCGGAATAGTATAGCAGTGTTCCCCTAATTTGTGATGTCTGGCACTGAAGGACAAAAGTAGAAAAGTGACTATGAGTGAGGGGTGTAGTGAGCTTTCATTCAACAAATGTTTACAGAACACCTGGCATATGCTAACCACTGCACACATCACGTAATGACCCCTCACAACAATTACCCCAGTGCAACCACAACAATACCAAGGCATAGAAAACATGGCAAGTCACAGGGACTTAATCTAATTTACTTACTTTGGTTCCTTGTGACCTGGGTCCAGATCCACACCCATCAGACTCTAAAGCTAGTGTTCAAGGCCATGGAACTGGGGCTTTTTCATCTAGATGCAGAGTTACATTTACTCATGTGATGACGGTTGGTGCTGTCCCAGGACGGAAATCCCTGTTCTGGTGGCATTCTACTGGGGAGGTGGGTAATGAACCTGCCCAGGTTTCACTCTGTAGGTTACATGCCAGCAAAGTGCAGAGAGAAAGGAGGACACTTGGTGAGAACACTGGAACAGGTGTTCACTTCATCCCAAAGCTTGTTTGTAGATACTGAATGGTTCATCAGCAAACAGGTGCCTTTGAGGGGCTAATATTTATTCTTAGGCAACTTTAGATTGGGCCACAAAGTAACATCAAGTCCCTGGAATAATTTTACGATCTTCTGAAGTGTGGAATTTCAGTGAGACAGAAAAGAACGAGAGGTCTCCTAAGTACAGTCATTGAAGGTATCTTGGTCCACAACTTGTGGAAGTTCATTTAAAATTAGGGAAAACTTGGGAATCACATCAGGGAATCACAATCCTTGGATGTTTATTGGATGCTAAAAAGAACCAGTGCATCAGAGAGTGAACTGACCATTAGCTAGCAGGCTGGGACCAGGGATGTAGATTAAGCCCTTTGCTTCCTTTTTCATTTTTCTGGAGAAGAAAGTAATGCAGTGACTGAGTACAAAAACTTTAGGGTCAGGTGCCTAGGTTATAAATCCCAGCTCGGACACTCACCACCTATGTGATCCTGGGCGCTCTGCTTAAATTCTCTGTCTGTTTTCTCCCCAAAATACAATTCATAATTGGATCTAAATATTTCATAGGATGTATGAGTGTTAAGTAAATGCTATATACATTTTGCTATTGCCTTCATCCCTTTGATCCTGGCCTTTTGACACCTTTATAAATGTTTCCACTAAAAATGGAAAGGCAAAAAGAAAGGAAAACTCAAAGTACTTAGTGTTTTGTTTTTTTAAGTAATTTTAGCAAAAGGACAGGTGAGTCTATTGACCTGAAATTAGATCAATAGCTTGAGTTCATTCATTTTCCTTCTAATATGAATATTCATGAATTGACTCTGTTTTAATCATCTAGTCTTCACAGAAGGTCTGCCAGTGTTATTACAGCCAGCATGTGCTGACTGCCCACTCGATGCCCAGCTGGGCATTATTGTAGAGGTCCGGAATGTGAGAGGAGAGGGAGCTGGAGCTAAGTAGTAGTCACCTCCTGCACAATTCTCTTTGAAATAACCAGAAATACTTTCCATATATTGTCATTTAGCACTGGGCTAGATGCTGTGAGGGACACAAAGACTTAAAAGTCCGATCACTTGTAGTTTATAATCTGGAAGAAAAGAGAACCCATTTGCCCATAGAAAGTTAACTAAGAACTTTGGAGTTTGAAAGATGAAAATGAGAATACAAAAGGGAACCGTGGGCTGGGAAGGGTCTAAGACATCGCCTTACCCTATCCTACCATTGATGTCCTAATGTTGCCTGTGACTAAACACCAAATCAATGGCTCAGATAGTAAGCGTGCACAGCCTATGGGCAGATCAAAGCAGATTGTTGTGAATGACTGACTAAACTTAGGCAGTTTCCTGGCAGAGGCAGAAATTGAATTGTGTTCTGAAGGATACGTAGGAATTGGAAAGGCAAAAAGAAAATAAGGAGGGGTATTTTTGTATGTTAAAGGATCCCAACTTATTTGAGGAATGAATTTACAATAAGATACTGGTTTTGTTGTTTTTCTTTAAACACAGCATTTCAAAAGGAGATATTGTGAGGTGATTCTCAAGAATAGTCTGTTCCACGCTGTGCCTAATTCTGGGCCAGTTGAAGGATGAGAGGACATGGCTGGGATCCATGAGGAAAGATTAAAGGGGAGGCTGCCGGTGATTTAACAGGAGAGTAAACAGAAAGCTATTCATCACTACTGGAGATAGCACAAGTAAGATACACGGTTTAGTTTGAGGGATTTAAATAAATAAGAAAAGACATTTTGATATTCCCCCCACTCCTACTTTAATCAATTACTGAATATTATTTGCTCTTCTAATGTTTTGAATTCACTGACCTGTCTGTCTCTATTGCCTTAGCCTTAACCCAAGCCACCTTCTCCTCTTGCCTAGATGATAGCAGGACCCTTCAACTGGCCACCTCACCATATTCATTCTTGTCCCACTCTCCCAAACCACTCTCTATATCCTGAACAATCTTTAGTAAAAGTAAATCAGGGCGTGGCAGGTTTGTTCCTTAAAGCCTTTCAATAGGTTACTATTGGGGCTTCCCTGCTGGCGCAGTGGTTGAGAGTCTGCCTGCTAATGCAGGGGACACGGGTTCGAGCCCTGGTCTGGGAGGATCCCACATGCCGCGGAGCACCTGGGCCCGTGGGCCACAATTGCTGAGCCTGCGCCTCTGGAGAGGCCGCGATAGTGGGAGGCCCCGCGCACCACGATGAAGAGTGGCCCCCGCTTACCGCAACTGAGGAAAGCCCTCTCACAGAAACGAGGACCCAACACAGCCATAAATAAATAAAGTAGTGTTTAAATAAATAAAAATAAAAATAAAAAGCCAGCTTGTATATCACCTGCTCTTTAAAAAAAAAAAAAAAAAATAGGTTACTATTGTTCTTAGAACTAATCCCAAACTCTTTAACGTGGCCCACCTGGCCCTGCATTGTAAGCCCTCTCTTCCCAGGCCTCAATATATGTCTATTGCCCGTGCTCTGTATGTTGCAGCCGTATGTGTTACTGCTTTCTCTCATTTCAGGAACTTCCCATGTGCTGTTCCCTTTGACACGGATACAGTTCCCCTCTCTTTTATGTATCCAAAGATTGCTTCTTCAGGGAAGACTTTCCTGGCCCCCTAGATGATGTTAGGTCCCCCATTAGGTCCCAGAGAGACATTATTTTTATCTCACTTGTAATTATTTGATGTCATCTTTCCAAGAGACACTTGGGGTACACCTGGTGAACACAATAGGCAAGGCTCATGAAACTTACATTCTGGCTGTTGGAGGAAGATAATAAGCACAATACATGAATCATAGTATGTGGGATGATAAGTGGTATAAATAAAAGAGAAAGTAGACTAGAGTAAGGAGGAACGGGAATGCTGCATGGGGGAAGCAGGCTGCAACACTGAAAAGACTGGTCGGCATATCTCCATACCATATGCAAATTAATTCAAGAAATATTATAGTGTTAAATGTAAAAATTAAAACCATAACCCTGTATAAAGCCTGGCATGGGAAAGTCCTCAATACATATTTATCAAGGCGACTAGTGAACAATATTATCATTATTATTATACGCATGCAAAATTTTAAGTTTGGGTCAGTCACAGAATACATGCAATCCTCCCTTTGTTGACAGCAGGCAAACCAAGGCTTACGCCAGGGTTGTCTAATCCTTCTCTGAAATCTCCTGTGGTGAAAGGGAATTCCTTTCACTGTTTTTTCCTGTCTCCTGTGAGACTCTAGCAGGGTCCAACAGAGCTAATTAATTACCCTGCTGTGAGGGCATAGGGACTTCCTGGCTGTGATTTCTGAGGGTGCCCAAGGATTGAGGATCTAATGACAAAAACAGAATCACTCTGTTCCAGAGAGTTGATATGAGGATAGATTTGGTATCTCAACTCTTGGATGTTTTTGTCTGTGTCTGTCACACACACACACACACGCACACAAACACACGCACACATTCTCTTTCTCTCTCTCTCCTTGTCTTCTGGAAAACAAACCGCTTGGCTCCTGGGCAGCTTAGCTTTAAATTGGAAAATGCAGCCTTGCTTGGCAAAACAACAGTATCACAGCCTCCCCACTGCTCAGAACAGCTTGTGACATACATCCCTGCAGGCAAGACCACAAAGGGCTGTCTAACATCCTGGAACCACCATTCCCCAAAAGGACTTTCCTGTGCAACTTCTTTAGAATTCTAGTCTGTGGGGCCTATCTTCTCTTCTCCGGCAGTTTCTCACCCTGGACTTGAACTTTTGCTTCGTTTCTCTCCATTTAATTAGTGACCCCATCTCTTAGAAGGGATCGTTAGAAACCCACGGTGGCCCTGGAGATGCGAATCAGAACAGAATTCAAAGGGAAATAGAGGAACCAATGACTTGGAAGTCTGAAAGAGCACTCTAGTCCCTCTGACCTTAATAACATAACAAGTTCCCTTCTAGGCCACTTTACAGAGGCCCCAATTCAAACAGGCGCTCCTATTTACCTCTTCTCCCTGTTCATCTCAAATTAAAAAAAAAAACTAGATTGAAGCCCGCTCTTGCATGGTTCTGATTATGTCTCACCTAGATGATGGTGGCCCCTCATAAGTCTTGTTAACTCTAGTTTCACCCACCCCGACCCATCTTACATTCTGTAAGCCAAACCAAATGGAGAGAATCTAAAATCCTTAGCTTGCATTCAACAACCCAGCCCCAGTCCTCTAGCGATACCCAATGCTATTTTCATCTGCTACATGCTGGCCAAGCTTGCCTAGCCGTAATCCCAGACCATAAGTATGGTCGGGGCTGTTCTACTCCATACTTTGCTCATTCCAGTCCTAATGCCTAGAAATCCATCCTGGGCGTGTTGATCACTTACCTGTCCTCACTGGTCCACCTCAGATATCATCAATGGAAACATCTCTCCTTCCTATGAATTCTCATCAATTATATCATTTTATAAATAGACTGCATTTGACTGCATTTGCATTCTTACTAGGTTGTAAGCTACTGGCTGTCAATGACTGACTTGTATTTGCATCACTCAAAGCCTAAGGCTTTGCACTTAGTAAGTACTTAATAAAACCTCACTGATGGGTGAATGGACAAAATGGCACCTCTTCTCAATGCCTGTCTTCAAAATAGTTTAGTAAAAAGGCATTATGGTACTAGGTACATCAGAGCCTTTCCAAAATATGGCTCATTTTAGAACAGACTTTAACATAGTACAAGTTTACCTTAAATCTTATCAATGGCCATTTTTCATTGGAACGGTGTGAAAGACCATAATAAAACAATCTTTACCTTTAATATAGTCAGTCCTATAACACAGATCACAACATCATTATAAATTTTGTTAACTGCAATTACTTTTGAAATTATAGTTGAAATTTTATAACCAGAGCCAGATACAGGAGAAACACTCAGTCCCCAACTTAATATGGTTGGACTTAAGATTTTTCGACTTTACAATGGTGTGAAAGCCATTCAGCAGAAACCGTACTTCAAATTGTGATCTTTTGCTGGGCTAACATATGAGGTATAGTACTCTTGTGATACTGGGCAGGGTACTGAGCTGCAGCTCGCAGCCGGCCACGTGATCGCAAGGGTAAACAACTGATACACTTATAACCATTTTGTACCCATACAACCATTCTGTTTTTCACAGTCAGTACAGTATTAAATAAATTACCTGAGATAGTCAACACTTTATTATAAAATAGGCTTTGTGTTAAATGACTTTGCCCAAGTGTAGGCTAATTGTAAGTGTTCTGAGTGTGTTTAAGGTAGGCTAAGCTAAGCTAAGCTACAATGTTCAGTAGGTTAGGTGAATTAAATGCATTTTTGACTTAGGATATTTTCAGTTTACCATGGGTTTACCAGGATGGAATTCTACCATAAAGCAAGGAAGACCTGTACTTAATTATATTTAAGATCACATTCACTACTTTTTAATTAAGAGCAATTCAGCATATTCTCTGCCTATTTTCTCCCCAGACTTTAAGCTGAGCACAATACTGCCTGAGGGGCAACGTTTACTACCTTTAAGCCTTTCTGAGGGGAAGGTGTGTGTGTGTGTGTGTGTGTGTGTGTGCACACGCATACTTCTGGTTCTTGCTCCAATGCTTCAAGGTTTCAGTTTCACGGAGCATCAAAACGTCATTTCCTTCTAGCCTTTGATTTTATTGAAAGAGACATTAACTCACTGCTTTATAATTAAGAAAAGCTCTTTGTGCTTGCTACTTCTTCCTGCTTTGTTTTTTTCTTTTTCCTGGTGTAAAATTAGGGGTAAACAATATCAACAATTGAAAAAGAAATTGGGGAAACACCCTGCTGGTTTGGGCACCGTCTTCCTATTAAGTAGTTCTCCTGGTGGTGGCCCATCGGATGGTCCTAGGCACTCCTTCGCGTCAGCTATTTCGACATTCCTAAGCTTTCCGCTTTCTTCCCACTGCCTCAGGTCGCCTGCTGAGCTTTGGAGTCTGCATCACCCTTGCGCTCTTTGTTTTTGGAAGATCAGTCTCTAACAGAGACGGCTTACTTTTAGATAGACTTGGGCTCTTTTTTTCCAATTTAAACTTTTAACTTTAAGGCATGTACCTTTTAAAGCAACAATCTAAAGCAATTTTTTTTAACAGTCAAAAGAACCCAGAGGTAGAATCCAGCTGAATAATTTCCCCTTTCAATTTTACATTTTGAAATGTGTTCTGGCTTACATTTTGATTTCTAGGACTTTCAGACACTTCACTTTTCATTGTTCTTTGGGTCCAAGGTATAGTGGGTCTTAACTGGTTGGGGTGGGCAGAAGGGCTTGACCCAAGACCGACATTAGTACCATATTGTTCAGTTCATGCATAACCTGGAAAGGAGTGACCAAGACCTAGATTAGGACTGGGTCAGGAGTAAGGAATGGACCCAGAGCAAATGTGAAATCAAACGATGGAGCTGAGTGGCTGAGGCACACTGTTAGTGTCAACATTTACTGTGTACCTACTATGTGCTTGGTACTGTGCAAAGTACTAAAGTTTCAGTGCTGAGCAAGACAGACAAACATTCCTAGAAAAGGAATAGATATTAAACAATTACACAATAAATACTCTGAAGGAGCATGATAGTGTGTAATAGAACTGAACCAGTCAGGGCAATTAAGGAAACTTACCCATTGAAAATGGCATTTAACTGCAGATCTGAAGGAAGAGCAGATAATGGAGGAGGAAAGAGTTCTCCAAGATGTAGTACATGAGAAGGCCCAGAGGTGAGAAAGAGCCTGGCATGTTGCAGAAACTGAGCGAGTGGCTGGAGTGCCAAGAGGCTGGGGATGGGCATGGGGTGGAGATTGCAGCAAAATGGGACTGGAAAGGTTTAACACAGTCTAAAAGTTATAACAAGCTCAGACATTAGCCAGGCAATCTTGTGCCTTAGTTGTGAGAGGTCCAGCAACAGGGATCCTAGATGCAAGGGGAAATGGCTGTCTGCAGACTATCCATTCAGGCTCAGGGCTGGAGTATGAACCAGGCATACCTGTAGGTTCAAAGGACTCACCTAGATAAATGAGTCCTGGTTACTGAGTGCAGACCACATAGGACTGCAGGCGTGGAAAGAGACTGAGGTATGAGAGCGAGTCATCAGATTTAAGCAGTAGGAACAAAGCTAATGGCTGGTCATACAGACCAGGCCAATGTAATATGGGAGCCCAGAGGGAACCTGGAATTACCCCTGGGTCTGAAAAGCCACTCAAGAACAATGTGGGGCCCTGGTATCTTCACAGGACCCCTGAGTCTTTATTTTGTAAAGATTTGACTGAACTCTAGATTTTCCTGGATCGTGGGTCTCATGCTCTTTGTATCTCTCTGCCTTATTCTGGGCTGGCTCAAGGGCTGGGCCATGGATCTAGCTGTGAGACACTGTGGAGGGGAGAGACTGGACCAAAAAAAAGGGGGGGTGTCAATGCTACTCTCCTATAATGTGGGGCTTTCACACTGTCGTTCTTTACAAGCTTTGAAAAGCATCTGTACAAGCTTTGAAAAGCATCTCTGAAATTGAACAGAGTAAAGCATTTCTCTTGAAAGCCTAAGTAGTACAGTCCTAAATCCCACACCATCTTGTGAAGAAATCTCTTTTGCACTCATCTACAATCTCTTTCGATTTTTTCCTATCTCTTAATGTCTTAGTTGCTTTAAAAAAAATACATAGTTAGGTTTTCCAGCTTTGGGAAATTAAAGGCACACTGTGATCCTGGTTGGAGGTAATAGAGTAGAAATGATCCAGAACAGTGAGGGGTAGCTCAGTGCCACCAAGGAAGTTAATGCCTCTTTAACACGTGTTAAAGATGAGCTGGATTTGGGGATTACGTCTCACCCTGAGTACTGGGGAACAAAATGAAGTGTAACTCTCACAACTCATTTTTCACCTTTTAATTTTCCCTTTTCTACTCCAATCCCCACCCCCCTTACCTCCAATTAAGATGTGGATCACATAGAAATAAACCCTATTTTTCCCCTTGCTAGACATAATCTCATTTCAATCTTACACCAACCCAATTTTGAGGAAATCCTAGAAAGTTTGTGTTGTAAAACTCATGTCAGAGGTGCCTTTGATGTGCCCTGGGTCATGGATTATGCAACATATTCTTGCTTCTGGAGCCCCCTGACACCAGGGAAAAGCACATCACTCAGTGGCTCAGAATCTCAATAAATACTCAGTATCCTGCAACAGACAAAGAAAAAACAACTCTCTAAGGAATACTTGTGGTCCCTGGATGAGAAATGTTTTAATATTGGAGTTATTAGTTAACCCAAACTAAAGTCTTCTGCCCGCTATCTGGTGAGTTAGGTGTCTTTTAAGTTGGGTTGGTGGGAACAGAAAGTATTCTCAGTCTCCTGTGAGCCCTGATGATGATTTTTCTCTAATCCTTTTGGATGGTTTCCCTCCCGGCCTTAGCTCGTTTCTCCCATGCTCATCAGTGCTCTGCTGAAGACTCGAGGGGACTCTCTGCAGGGCAACCCAGCTCCATCTGTGCAGAATTCTCTCTGGTTCTCTGCCTTGTGAACTCCAGTCCCTTGGGCCTCCCCACATTCCCAGCTCTGTCTACTCAACTCAAGGAGGCCACGGGCCATTCTTCTGGGTTCCCCTCTCTGTGCCGTGGACTGGAGACTCTTTCCAGGCAGTAAGCTAGGGCAATTGTAGGGCTTGCCTCTGTCTGTTCCCATCTTTCAGGGGTCACTGCCCTTTATTGCCTCACATCCAGTGCCTTGAATACCATCGGCTCATTTATTTTGTCTGTATCTTTTAGTTGTGCCAGGCATGAAATCCAGTCTTAGTTACTTTCACTTGGCTGAAAGCAAAATCCCTCCAGGGCTATTTTAAGGTTGTTTAACCTTGTTTTGACACTCACTTTTTGAGGCCCCACTCCGTATGAAGATAAACACATAATGAGTGATCTGACAGTACATCTTTATTTTGCATGAAAAGATTTTTATGACTTTTCTTTTGAAACTATTAATTTACAATTATTTAAAGTTTCTTAGCAAAGGAATTTTTAGAATTAAGAATTTCATCTACAAATCACTTTCAAATTAATTGTTAACACTAAATTGAGTAATGAAATTGCAAGAATTTTACATTTTTAGGTATACACTTATATATTTATTCATTTGGTTTTACATAGTTTTGCTGCCTTTTTAAAATTTCTTATATATTTTCATGGGCTGTTAAATAGCTCACAGGCCCTAGGAATTGGGCCTATAGTCCCCAGTGGGTAAAACAGCCCTGCTTTCTTTTGAGATTCAAAGTGGTAGTAACTACCACTTATAGTACCTTTATTCTCACCCCAATCATGGTCTCTGAGCATGAGATGCCCTTTGTTTCCCCAAATGCCAATAAGGCACCTCGACAGTTTCCATATTTTCCTCTGTTAGGTACTAAGCAGGAATAGGTTTGTCCCCTTGGGCAAAACTGTGGCCTTTATCCTTGGTGAAGCAAGTTCTTCACTAGCTCAAAAATTCCAGTGTCCTAGGGCCTCTGCTTTCAATCCTTTAAAATTAGTGGTTCTCCCCCAAGGCTATCTCCATCCCCTGCTCCTTCCCACCTTGAAGGGGAGTATCTGGCAATGTCTAGAGACATTTTTAGTTGTCACAATATTGGGGGAGGAGGGTTGCTACTATTGGTGTCTTGTGGGTAGAGGCCGGGGATGTAATTAAACATCCAACTGTACTCAGGACAGCCCCTCACAACAAAGAATTTTCCAGCCCACAATATCTACAGTGATGGGGTTGAGAAACACTGTCCTAAATCAATGTGGCCTCAGAGTGCAGAATTCTTGGGCTTACTCAGAAAAGTACCATTTCTGGTGGCCTTGTTGCCTATTTGTTTTTTAGATTTTTGTCTCAGTGAACTCGATTAATTCATATCATCCTAACTTTGAAGGGAACCACCATGGTATTTTTAGCAAAATTAGCTCAAAATATTCTCTATAAAAAGAGCAAGCTCTAGCTTCCCTAAAATCATAGACTCTGGGCCCCTGAGGAGGACCACAGGCTGTGACTTTGGCCACTGGAAATACTAGATTCACACCAAGGCTGGGCAGAAGGTCCACTGAAACATGGTGACTCTTTCTCAAGGGCATTTTTGTTCCTTGCTACTTCATTGACTGCTCAGCTAGAGCCAACTTTGCATAACTTAGAAATCAATGAGGTTTGTCCCCATCTAGCTATGACCATGCTCCATCACCATCCATTTTCAGTCTCACTAAAACAGATACTTTATAATCAGCAATTATTTTTGTATTTGTTCTGGGTTGAGTAGGAATTGTTACACTTCTTATGAACAAGAGGGAATTACATGGAAAATCCAATGGAAATACATGAGATGTCATTGACTCCTTTATTGGACAGGTCTGATTTATAATATACTTACCTGCCTAGAAATGAAGAGCTCTGTCTGAGTTAATTACTAGGAAACAGTACTGTCTGTCAATATTCTCTTTTTTTCCTATGTTCTTATCTGATATGGAAATGGACCAACCTTGTATTTCTTATCCTTGAGGTGTTCTGCTTCTGAGTTTGTGTATAAAACGCTATGTGTATTATACATAAACAAATTTTGGTAACATCTATACTTATCCTCGAATGTTTTCATACATTTGAGCTGGTAGTGTTTTTAGTTTCCCAAACATATGTTAGGCCAGCTTATATCTTTGGAACCTTAGCTCTTGCTGTTCCCTTTAGCTGAAATGCTTCTCTTGTCCTCCTCTTATAGGGGAGCAGCTACCTTTATTTTAATCAACTTAAATAGCCATCTCCTCTAAGAAACCTTTCCTTAACTTTCTCCCAGCTAGGACTGTCTTATTACTTTTGTGGACTTTAAGCAATTTTGCCTTTGTGGACCCTTTTCTCTATTAAAGTTAAAACTTATATTTTATAGTTGAATTGGTATAAAACTGAATTTAATAATATATTAAAATATTTTGGTACCTAACCTAAAAATTTATTATTTAAAAAAAAAATTAAAATGTTTTCATAGGCCCCTAAAAGTATTATGGGTCCTAGACAGTGTATCTACTACGCCAGTTGGATAAGAGATCCCTGACCTCAAGAGTTAGAATTGGTGATTTGTGCTGCTATTATCCCTCTTATAACTCATTGAAAAACAAATATACAAACAAATATAACAATCTTTTCCTAATGACTATTAGTCCCTTAAATACAGGGTATTTGGCTAATTCATTGCTTCTAGTTGTGTCTAATGGGATTCCTGGCATGAATTAGGGACTCACAAATGAACAAACAAATGATGCTATTCTGGTATTTTGAAACCTTGGACATCAAAAGACTCAAATTCATGAGAACATAGCGGGGCTAGGCTATACGAGAACCTTGGTCACTGCCATTTGGTACTCTTTTAAAAAGACTTCTGGAAACTTTTGCTTCTAAGAGGATGGAGTAAGATGTACATTCCCCATCCCTCCCACTAAATCAACCAAAAATCTTGGATGTTACATGTAAACAAAGCTCAGACAAAGAAAAGGTGGACTGGCTGGGGACTTCACATAACAACCAACACAATATTGAGTTCCCAGGATTTCTTTTTTTTTTTTTTTTTTTAATTTATTTATTTATGGCTGTGTTGGGTCTTCGTTTCTGTGCGAGGGCTTTCTCTAGTTGTGGCAAGCAGGGGCCACTCTTCATCGCGGTGCGCGGGCCTCTCACTATCGCGGCCTCTCTTGTTGCGGAGCATAGGCTCCAGACGCGCAGGCTCAATAATTGTGGCTCACGGGCCCAGTTGCTCCACGGCATGTGGGATCTTCCCAGACCAGGGCTCGAACCCGTGTCCCCTGCATTGGCAGGCAGATTCTCAACCACTGCGCCACCAGGGAAGCCCCTCCCAGGATTTCTTTTTACCTCATATCTCAGAGTGGATATTGGAGAAGCTGACAGCCTGGGATATTGATACTTGCAGACAAAACAGCCCCAAGAATGCCTGCCACCTCTCTAGCCAAAGGGCCTGGAAAAGGGCAGCCTAGCAATGCAGCAAACTTTTAGAAAATAACCCTTTGACTATATCCAAAAACCACAGAAAAACTGCAGTCCCATCTCTGTCTCTGTCAGCAAAGACCAAGTGGGGACCCTGGACTTCTACCCTTGCCAGGCTATAAGGAGGCTCCCCTAGACTCCTGCTGGGGTCATATCAGAGAAGGCCAAGTAGGGAGCCAGGACTTTAGTTCATGCTGGGCAGTAATGAGTAGGCCCCCATCCCTGCTCAACAGTATCAGGGGAAAACATGGCGGGGAGCCTAGACTTTTACCCCCTTTAGGCAGTAATGAGGCATCCCTACGTTCTCCTCCCTGGAGTGGTATCAGAGGGGGACTAGTGGAAATTCAGTTTTATCATTACACAACAATAGCAAGGCCATAGTGTCAGTGGAGGCCATGTGGGGAGCCATGAAGAAGTACCTAACCCCCTCCCCAGCCAGGGAGGTATCAGTGGGGCCCTATTGAGGAGCCTGAACTCTACTGCTGCCCAGCAAAAGGGGTCCCTCCCCAACTAGCTGTCATAGGAGGCCAAGTGGAGAACCCGGACTTCTACCTTCACATGGCACTAACAAGGTGACATTCCCCCTACCTACTAGAGGAGTGTCAGAGGAAGTATGATAAAACATAAGCTTTAAACAGGATCCTGAGTCTTGTAACAACCCAAGGTCAATCAAAAATCACTCTTCATACCAAGAACCAGGAAGATCGCAAACTGAATAAGAAAAGACCATCAACAGACACCAAAACCAAGATGATATAAAATTATCTGACAATAATTTAAGTGGCCATCATAAAAGTACTTTAACAAATACTTACAGACATGCTTGAAACATGAAAAAATAGTCTCAGCAAAGAAATAGAAAATATAAAGAAAAAGCAAATATAAATTTTAGAACTAAGAAATATAACAACTGAAATAAACTCAATGGATGGACTTGGCTCAACACCATAATGGGGATGGTAGAGGAAAGAGTCAGTGAACTTGAGGATAGAATAATAGAAAATATCCAATCTGAACAACACAGAGAAAATAGACTTGGGGAGGGGGGATTAAGAGTGTCAGGGACATGAGGGACTACAACAAAAGATCTAATATTCATGTCACGGGAGTCCCAGAAAGAGACGAGAGAGTGGGTTAAAAAGTTTTCCAGGAATAATGGCTGAACACTTTCCCAAATTTGGGAAAAAAACATAAACCCATAGATTCAAGTAGTAAGAAATCTCTAAGCAGCATAAACCTAAAGGAATCCACACCAAGGCACATTAATAGTCAAAAGACAAAATATACATCTGATAAGGGACTTGTATCCAGAATAATACAAAAACACTTATATCTTGAAAATATCCAAATCTTTTCGTTTTTTTGATTTGATTATTTCACAAAAGAAGATAGAATAATGGGCAATAAGCACCTGAAAGGATGCTCGATATCATTTGTTATTTACAAAATGAAAACTACAATGAGATATTATCTCACACTCACTCAAATGACTATAATAAGAAAGATAGGCAATAAAAATGTTAGGATGTGGAGAAAGGAGAACATTTATTGTTGCTGACGGCAGTGTAAAATGACACAACCACTTTGGAGAACACTTCTGCAGTTTCCTTTAAAAAATAAAACAATTTAGCGTGTGGCCCAGTAATTCCACACTTAGGTATACATCCACAATAAATGAAAGTATACAGACGTTCTTAGCATCATTATCCATAATACTGGATACAACCTAATATTGGATACAGCAAAAATTAGAAACTACCTACATTTCCACCAATTGGTAAAGGTTCTATAGCCATATGATGAAATACATTCAGTAATAAAAAGGAAAAATTACTGATATGTGCACTATGACATGAATAAACTTCAAAAACATTATGCTAAGAATCCAGGTCAAGAGACCACATATGGAATGATTATATTTATTTGAAATATCCAGAAAAAGCAAATCTGTAGAGACAGAGAGAATAGTGACTAGCTGGGCTGGAGAGGTGGTGAGGGAGGTGATGGTGGGGATGACAATTATTTTGGGGGGAGAAGGAAAGAGTGCTAAAATTGTTTTATGATCATTGTACAACTTGGTAAATTTATTAAAAGATCATTGAATTGTACACTTGAAATGGGTGAAGTATATGTGAAATATACCTTACTATAGTTACTGATTATGTATAGTATACATACATAGATACATATATGTGTGTATATATATATATTATATATGTAGTCTCCATACACATATAAAAAGCTAGTTTGTATTTTGAACCAGAAGAGTGAATAGAAAGGAGAACTTTATATGATATCCAAAGCCTGTCTTGTATTCTCCATTTCATTGCTATTTTTTATTAACTGTATGGAGAAGCCATCTAAAATACTAGGTATGTCTGATGCCTTTGTTTTTTCTGGTGCCTGTACCTACTTCAAGGTGATTAAAAATTTAATTTTCTTTTCAGATGTATGGTTCTGTGTTTAGTTGATGCTAACAGTAGGACTCATCTAAATCATAAATACTGATAAGTGAATTCTAAAATACTTGGATTAAGTAAGGATAAAATGAAACCAATACATGGTTGCCAAATCAACTCAATGTGTGTTCTATGTATGGGTTCCTTTCTAATTGTAAAAAAATATTATTTATTCCTAAATCATGAAATAGATGGTGAAATAACAGATATATTATGGGTATTTTATAACAGGTAATATCCAATTTTAATTGAAAAAATTAAGTTGCCTAAAAATTAAATAATTTAAACACTATGATTGGTATGGACTTAATACTACACATAATGTTACATTTGATCAGAGAAAGTTTTAGTCGACACGTGAGAAGCTGGCATTTCAAAAAGAGAAGGAAATGTATTTTGAAGCTTTATTTTGGAAAAACATAAGGACGGACTTAAAGACAGAATTAAGTTAAGAACATTAATTCATGACCTTTAAGAAAAAATGCGCTTGGCCAGTTGCATAGACTAGCAGTCCCCGTGCCAGTCTTCATATCACAATCCGTAAGAACTATTGGGAAGTCTGACACAGAAACAGAACAAACAAAAAATAATGACTCGAAAGCAGATACCTGAAACATGTCAAGTATTGCTTTGGATAGAGAATAAAAGGTATAGTGGAAAATTCTTTTTACTGGGCTGTGGAAGTTTCAGAAAAGACTAAAATCTCTATTTGTTGTTGTTATTGTTTGAAGAAGAACCAAAACTAACTGATCTTTTAATACAGGAATATTTTCAGTTCAAAGTAGGACAGAAGAGTTCTAACAAATATTTAAAATACTCTGCTATAGCCCAGCTACTCCGTTCTTATAGGAGAATGTTTATGGTGTCAGTGTTTTGTGTTTGGAACACACACACACACACACACACACACACACACACACACACACAGACACACACACACACACACAGACACGGCTGAGGGAACCCAGTGAGAGGGATCAGTGATGTATTAATCCAGAGTAGTTAATAGCCCTGCAGTCAAGGGAGCAAGGGCAAAGGGTGGTCAAGGAAGGAAGTCAGGGATTAGTGCCTCAGTGCTAAATGTCAGCTCCAAAGGGAGAGGCAAAGGCAGAAATAAACGAGTCCCTAGATTGCAAACTGCAAGGATGAGGCACAGAAAGGGGAGATCCACACAGAACGGACAATAACAAATGTTTTGTCGTGAAAACTGCGTTCATGGCATGAGCACAGTCTACTGGGTTATGGCACTGTGCAGCACCAGGAGATTAGAATTCTGTTCACTATAACTGTGTGCACAGGAGCTCCCTACCTGGTCATTTAGGCTCAGAGACTGTTCATGGCTAGTATACATTCTTTTCTTTTCTCTGGACTGATTATTAGTCTGACTTGACTGTGTTGTAGATTAGTGTTTTGCATTGTTTGAACACACCTTGCTTATCTAGAGGGTAGCTGATATTTTTATGTAGGACTGCTAAACATATGGTTCTTAACACCATGCCATCTATTTTCTATTTCAGCCTGGACAGTTTAAGACAGTGCAGCCTTGCTACATGTTGTAAGAAATGGCTGTAGGAAACAACACTCAACGAAGTTATTCCATCATCCCGTGTTTTATATTTGTTGAGGTAGGTGTATTTATTTGCCTTTACAGACAAATTGGAATAATTGTAGCAGTTTTTATGCTGAGAACTTGGATTATTTTGTAAAATTATTTAATCTTATGATAATGAAATTTTGATAGCACAAATATTGGTAAAGAATTAATAAGATATGCCAAGTGTTTCTTGAATAGGAAGCCATAGAACAAGGTTCATGTACGGGGTACAAAATAATTGTGTTTTATTAGATTTCTTTTATTTTCAGTGGTGACTTGAATGTATCATTAATTATGAATGCAGCATTTTGATTAAATTATTTTTTAAAAAATCAATATCATGTTTTAGGAATTCAATAAAAGAGGTTTACAGATGATGTTAGTTGATGGCCTTTTGCCTTGGAGCCCATATAAAGAAAAAGAAATCTTAGAGTTGACTCTCTCCACTGGGCATTTTTCTTTAGTGGGTTATTGAGAACTTGTATAGTGTGCAACTTCTTTTGTTCATAAATGATTTTGTTGAGTTGCTCCAACTTTGTACCAGCAAACAATTTCTCCAGCCTCTTTTTGGTTAAACTTCCTGCACCCTTTCCCCACCGTACCTCCCTTTCTATAATGTTTGCTATGGAAGAGACAAAGACATGGAAATTTTAGGAAATTTGGAATAATATGATGAAAAAAAAAAGCTACTCCAGGTTATCTCAAAATAAGATGTTGATTTGCCAGAGATGATATTATATCTTTCTTCTCCAAGAGATAGAGCATCTACTCCAAGAAATAGAGCATCTAACAGATTGGTTTTTATCCTGAAAATTGTGTTTAAAATATGACGATATAAAGAGCTGAAAAGTAAATGTCCTGAGTTTCCTTTCTGGGTAACTACCCATATAGTCTCTCCATCCCAAGGATCATCTGTAGCTTGTTCTTATGTTATGGGGCAGGGGATCTTTTTGGCTGAGTATGGGAGGAATATGCACATTGATCCATTTTATTACCTGTGTGAAAACAGACACTTGAATTAAACCACTACTGATATTAGCAAAAATGTACTTTCAGTACATACGTTATTTAAACACAGCCTATGAATCAATGAAACAAGTTTTTGTTTGTTTGTTTGTTTGTTTTTATCTTCTAGCTCTTGAAATAACTTTAGCTGTTTACATAGTCAGTTGGATAATTTTGAGCATTCTGATTTTGGGGCCAAGTATATATGTTTGGCTGATCCTTGAGTTTCACCTTATAGATATCCCTTGGTAGTTTAGATGAACAAATGTTACTAGATGATTTATTTTCTGGTGATATTTGTGAACCTGTTTGTATTGAAAAACCAGGTGGAAATATAGGAGATTAGGTTGGGACAGAGGTGTTGATATAAGTTAAGATACTCAGACTCAAGCTATAGCTCTGAAAGGATAAACAAAGAACTCATCTCTCAACATAAACACATATTCTTAATACTCTTATCTTGCTATACAAGGCCAAGAATAACTCCTTTCAGACAATAACTGTACATTATATATATAGTGGGTTCTAGTTACTATTGTTCATATTGAAATTGTAATGTAGAAAAAGGAGTCCTTTCTCCCACTGCTCATGGGGGAAATGGTAGAAGGCTGTAACATTATATTTTTCAATGTTAAAACCCTTTCTCTTTTGTCATAAGAAAAATAAAATTTTAAAGTAAACTAGGGGTAATTTAGAATAAGTCACCTGTCATCATCCTTATCCTCACGGTAGCAATTTTATTTTAAATTTTCTTAAAAATCGAACAGGAAACAAACCTTAAAGTAAGAGATTTAATTTATTGCAGGAAGCTCTATCTCTAAAGATTTTCAGCCCTCTAATGTGTGAATGATGAGCTTGATGAGTAGAGCAAACAACAAAAGACATAAATTAATCTTTGTATGCCTTAACCTGACACAAACATAAATATAAGAAAAATCTTGGAGAGGAAAGATAGCTTATTCTTTTTCTTGCTGTATTGTCATTCTTACTTTGCATAGTTTAAGACATATCACTGACTTATCTGAAACAATCAGGAGAAAGAAAAAGCAGAAGTGAAGTAGAATAAAGTAGAAACTGAGAAGGGAAGAGGTGACTCTCAAAGTGGCTTTCATGATTCTCATGCATTTCATTCATCAAATGCTTATTGTTAAATGTACCCCATGTTCGTTGCTGCACTATTTACAATAGCCAAGATATGGAAACAACCTAAGTGTCCGACAATAGATGAATGTATAATGCAATTGTGGTGTATATATGCAATGGAATATTATTCAGCCATCAAAAAGAAGTGAAATACTGCCATTTGTGACATGTATGGATCTCAAGGGCATTACACTAAGTGAAACAAGTCAGTCAAAGAAAGACAAATACTGTATGATTGTGAAATCTAAATATGTGGAATACATATGTGGAATCTGAAAAGGAAAAAAGAACAAGCTCATAGATACAGAGAACAGATTTGTGGTTGCCAGAGGTGGGGGTACAGTGAGGAGGACAGAAATGGGTAAAGGGGGTCAAAAGGTTAAAAAAAATTTTTTTAAGTCTCTTCTGAGATTGCACAACAAAACTTTGAGTAAGATCCAATGGGAACAAAACAAAAGAAACAAAAGAAAATACTTATTATTTACCTACATTATTTTAGGCATTATAACTGGAATATCAGAAAACTTGATCAAAAATAACTTGGTTAAAATGTCAATATGATCAATAAATATCTTTTCACGTTGCTTTTTAATTATGAAAAGATTCAAACAGAGAAAATAATATAACAGACATCACTGCACCTACCATCAAGACCAAATCTTAAAATTATGCCATATGTGCTTCAAATATTTTTTCAAGAAATATAAAATATTACAGCTATGGCTGAAGTCCTATTGTCCTAGACCCAGAAGTAACTACAGTTGACCCTTGAACAATGTGGATTTGAATTGCACGATTCCACTTATATGCAGTTGTTTTTCAATAGTAAACCCTACAGTGCTACACAGTCCATGGTTGGTTGAATCCGTGGATGTGGAGGAACCACGGATATAGAGTGCTGACTATAAGTTACATGTGGATTAACCCCCGCATTGTTCAAGGGTCAGTTGTATGTATGTGAAGTTAGAGGCTCCATTCCCCTGCATGATTCTTATGCATATTTTCATATTTTCCCTACATGTCCATATATTCATAAATTATATTTTAGGGAGATTTTACATAAATGATACCATAATGAACTTTCTTTTTGCAACTTACCTTTTCATTCAACATTATGTTTCTGAGATTTGTCCAGATTGGCAATTCATTCTTTTTAATTGTTGCATTTTATCCCATTGTGTGACTATACCTACTGAAGGATGGTTTTGTTGATTCTTCTTTGTTTATTTTTTTTAAAGTTTTATACTCTTACAGCTTTTTTTTTTGCAGAAAATATTCTTATTTCTGTCTCTATGCACATGTGTGCAAGGACTTTCCTTGGATTGCCTAGTGGTGGAATTGTGGGGAGATGATTACATTTTCCAGTTGTTTGTTGCTTCATTATAGAAACAATATTAATATTTTAAATCAGTTTTCTTGAAAAAACTTTGTTAAACTTGATTATTAGTTTTACTAGTATCTGTATATTTCTTAGATTTTTTTTCAGTTATATAATCTGCAAGTAGTAGCAGATCTGGTTTTTTCTTTTCTGATTGTTACGATTAATTTGTTTTTCTTGTCTTATTGCTTTGGCTAAGGTTCCCCAGGGTAATATTGGATAAAGGCAATGGTAGAGGACATCCTTACCTTGTTGCTGACTTTAAAGGAAATATTTCATGTTTCAATATTAAATTATAAATAAGCATGGACTTTATTTTCTGTTCTGCCTTCTAAATTAGATTCCTTGTTTGAATCCCCCTTTATGTTACAAATTATAGATTTTATTTCTATTCTTTTAAAGCTTAGTCCTAAATTTTAAATATATAAACAACAAAAATTGAGGTTAATCAATAGCTCTATGCTTCTTTTAATGCTATTTTTAGGTCACTTCAAGACCTTGAGTGTCATTCATGATTTTTATATCTTCCTTAAATTTTTCATTAATTTTTCAGTCACAGCTTCAGTAACTTTACCCGCATATTCATCAGTTTGGAGGTTTTTTGCTTATCATTCCTCCTTTTATTCTTCTCCTTCAGGATTTAATTTCCTCATGAAGTTTATCCTTTAATAGTTGTTTCAGCAAGGATCTAGTGAATTGTAAAACTTCTTAATATTTATCTGAAGTCATCTTTACATTACAATTAATCTGGAATGGTTATCTATCTTGGCATTGAATTCTAGATTGACTAGTTTATTTTCTACTCTCAGAACTTTCATAATGTTAATCCATTTCACTCTCCTTCCATCCCATGTCTTTATTGTTGCTATAAAAACTCTTTTCTCTTATTACTGTTCTTAATAGGTAATCCACTTTTTCTCTCCAGTTGCTTTTACATTTTTCTTTGGTGTCCTGAAATTCAGTATAACATATCTAAGTGTGTATTTATACTGGCTAGGACTTGTTTTACATCTTGAATATGAAGCCATGTTTATACCAATTCTATAAAACTCTCAGACATCACATCTTCAAATATTCTCTTCCTCCATTCTCTGTTCTCTTTTTCTACTTGAGGTATGTTGGATCTTCTTATTCTTTCTATAGTCCATGTCTCTTAACCCATCTTTTTTTAATATCTAGAAGTTCTATGTGCATTTTAAAAAGTCTGTTTTTATAGTACTTCTATGCTTATGGTTTTTATTTTTTATTCTTTCAGAGTATTCTCTTTTCTGAAATTACTGATATTGTAATCCTCCTGTATGTTGTGTCTGTTGTCTCTAGCTCATGGTGAATTGTTTATTTATACTTTCAATTATTTTTAGCTCTTTTTTGACAGAGCTTGCTTCTTCTGTGGAATTCATGTGGGCCTTAGGTTTTAAGAGTATCTCTTTGGAAAGTTTTTACATGCATGTTTCTCTTGGGTTTACGCTACTATATTCGTAAGTCGAATTTGCACAATCCCAAAGTATAATTAATCAAAGTTCATCTTCCTTGTAGTCTTCCTGTGCCAGCAGGTGGATTTACATAGAACACTTCTTCTCTGAAGTGAAAAGCAAGCTTTCAGGAATTCTGGTTTTTACATAAGAGTCTCAGTTCCAACTCAAGTCCTCAGGATGTCCTATCCTCATGGACATTAAAACCCAAACCTTGTTACTAAGATTGACATGTACTCCTTTCTCTAGTCCCATTTAGGTTCACTTATCATCAGTTTACTCAGTTACCACTCTTATTTTCAGTACGCTTTTTGATTGAGCTCACCTGTGAATTAAAAAGAAAGAAAAAGGCTAACCATTGCTTGTAGATGTTTGCATTAGAATGTTTTCATGCCATCTTTGTTCCATGAATGCATTCATTCATTCAACACTCACTTTTTTAGAACTTAGTTTTCTCTCCCAAGTCATTAAGTATTTTGCCCTTTTTGCATACTTTACATACTAACTAGGTTTCTGTAACTTGGATCTCACCAAGTTTTTTGCAGGTCCATGGTTGTTAGGCCATGTTTAACATGTGTGGGGGATGGAGGGTGGGGATGAGAGACACAAAGTACCCACAGTTGGAGCACTGATGTGTGTTTTCTTGGTGATTTCAACTATATGAGCACAAAATTTTGACTGGGGGGCCGGGGGCGGTGTTTTATTTGTGGTAATTGGTGAGGAGAATAGCTGCCAACCAGTCTCTAAAATTCAAATGTGCTGACAAAGCAGAAGCCTGCTGACAAAGCAGGAGCCTGCTTTCTGGGTGAAATTTTCACCCAGAAGGCTGAAACAGTGCTAGAGAGGCTATCTGACAAAGCAGCATGCAGCAGGAAAGGTCTCATGATGTAACAAGTCAGGAGAGCATTGCTCTAGGTAATCCTTGAATGTCACAAATGAAAATAAGGGGTTAAGATGTCATTGGAGAGAGAGCAAAGTTTGTAGATTAAGAGAGTACATATAGAAGGTAATGGGCTGAAAGGAGGGGATTAACAGTGGGAGGACAGCAGAACAGATTGAGAAGTACGATATGCAATGGGTAATGCTGGTGCTTCCAGAAACCAAGCCCTCGAAAGTTAGATATTCAGAAAAATGTCTCGTATACATCTCCCAGTGTCAGCTAATCCTTAAAATGTACCTTTCCATGCTGGCTAAAGCCTCTTAAATGGAAAGCCCTTGACAAGAGAATAATGACTTTAAGGGCCAGAATATAAACTTTTCTATCACTAATGAGAGGGAACTCCAGAATCACTAAAATTCTGGCCAGCTTTCATCTCTTCACTGATCTGGTTCTACTACAGCAAGTAAAAAAAGAGCAAATGCTGAACTAGACAAAAGCTAGAAAAGTCAGAGGGTGTAGGAAAAGTGGTAGAAAGTTACCAACCTATAAATGAACATGAGGACATCAACTTCCTCTTCCTCATTTTTACTCCTTGAAATCAATAATATTAATTTTTGGTGAGGATAAATGTACAACAAAGTACCTTCAAAAAAGTGATCAAAATAATCAAATATTCTTTGTGGTTTTCATCCTTAGTCCATTTTTCTCTTTCTCTCCCTCTGCCTTCCCTACCTCTGTCTCTCCCTTTTAATATACTTCTGATCCCTTCTCCCTCTCTCCATGCTTTCCTTCTCTCTCTCCTTTTCTCTGTCATTTCAGCAATACCTCTCATGCTTGAAGATCTACAAACGGAGAATTTCCCTGAGGGAAAACACACTCAAATTGGTCATTGAAGTATAATTCTTTTCCCTAAAAATGAGAATACAAGCTGTTTGAGATCTCACATGTCCCCAGAATCAATACCGGTGTACTTTTGCAAAATACTTAGGGCTGAGATATCCCTTTTGACAAATCTTCCCAGATATCAGTGGATTCCTCTCAAGACAATTTCACTGCATTCTCTGTAAAATCATGAAAAACTCAGTCAAGTCTCTTTCAAATATATTTGTGCTAACAGCAAAACTCTAAATGGAACTTAGCTTCCTTGGCAGACAGTATTAAGTACCAGGAGTTGTACATAATGAATGCAACTGTTGCTTGATATGTATAGATGTGACAGTTTTATCATTTTGACAGTTGCTTGTGCTTGCAATTGTTATTGCCTTTTTTGACAACTCATTTTTCTCAGCTGTAACCTACAAGGTGATTGTTATAAATCCCAGCCTGAAGGTAAATAATCTCATGACGTTCTGCAAGAACTCGGTGATTCTGAGTGTCTTTCTCCAGGGCCAGAAGTTAAGGAATTCCACCTCATCATTTTTGGACAATGAGTGCCATTTCAGTATCTTTGTTTCATGTGCCTCAAATTTTAAAAGAAGAGTTGCTTGGCCTTGCTTTCTGCTCTTTACTTGCAGCTGCTAAGATTTAGCAGCTCTGATTGCCTTGTTGCTGAGACTTAGATTGCATTTATATTTAAGTCACACTGAGATCTTTTTCTCCTTTAAAAAGAAAAAAGAAAAAAAACTCTGCTGGTTCTTGCAAGGAGGAAGTATCAAAATCTTATCCTCATACATAGTAGAGTAGAATGAGAAAATAACTTGATGTCAGAAGCACTGGGTTTGAGTCCTGGCTTTGCCATTTACTGCTGCTAGAAACTTGCACACCTTCTTTAAACCTCAGTTGCTTCATCTGTGAAGTGGAAATAAAAACAGCTTCTTCCTGAGCACTTTTGAGAAATGAGGTAATGCGCCTGAAAGTGCTTGTCAAGTAACAAGTGGTTAATAAATGTTAGCATAAAAATAATTTAAAATAACAGATTCTACCCAATATAAAACAGAAAACAAAATCAACAAAGATGAAAAATAAAACTAACCAAACACATACTCACATACACATATACATGGACACCAAACCCCTGACAATTAGAGAGGAACTCTGGCAGTTTAATCCTCAGATATGCAACATTCCTGGCCTTAGGGGGATAATGTTTTTAGAATATATTGAGATGTTATCAGGTAAGGTTTCAAACAAAGTAATGAAAAATCTGTGGTCTTTTAAAACTTGCAATGACAAATGCATGTTATAAAGTGCTTTCCCATGCATTTCCTTATTTAATCATCATTTTGACTACTGTTTGCAGTACTGGGGCAAAAGGACGATGCCAGTATTTAGGTATCTATTTTTCATATTATCAAAATACCAATGTTGAGAACCATCTACACCCAAGTGCCGTTTCCCAGATTCTACCCAAGAATGCTTTCCTTAATTCAGCCACCTACTTTGTGTCGTTTTCTAGACCACCTTATTCCCATGCTGTATACAATGTGGTAGCATGCTTCCTATCAGTTTCCCTAATAATTGACATAGCACCTTAAACCAAGCATTCTTCATAATGTTGAATGAATGCACCAATACTCTGATCCTCATAGAATTTTACATTCTACCTTATGGGTCACGAGCCCAGACAATCATGCCAAAATAATGACAGACTCTGGACTGAACAGTTATATTCTTCAAGAACTATAAAAACATCTTGTCCCTACTGCAGTATATTATTTTGCACAGGCTGCAGGTGAATTCATTCTTTGCTTTGTGATGCATTTTCTTATAAAATTCATCCTTTAAATATAATATGAAGCAGTCTAAGTTGTCACTGATATGTGTGGCTGGCCAAACTCTTTGTATTTCTCTTGATGTAATCTTGGAATTAGGATTCAAGCCTAATTTTTAAACCAATGCAATGTTATGATCATTTATTCTAAAACAACAGCAACAACAAAAAACCCTCGAATTCAAATCTATCTCACAGCATATAAAAATTATAATTTATAGGAATGTTGAAATAGCAATCTGTAGGGAGAAGCAGCTTGGCACTGTGTCCTAAAATCTTCAAGATTTTATACTCCCCTTTTGACCCCAAAAGCGCACTTTTTTTATTGAAGCATAGTTGATTTACTATGTTCTGTTAATTTCTGCTGTACAGCAAAGTGATTCAGTTATACATATATATACATTCCTTTTTATGTTCTTTTCCATTATGGTTTATCACAGGATATTGAATATCGCTCCCTGCGCTATACAGTAGGACCTTGTTGTTTATCCATTCTATATATACTAGTTTGCATCTGCTAATCCCAAACTCTCAATCCTTCCCTCCCCCTTGGCAACCACAAGTCTGTTCTCTACCGTCTATTGCTCACACCTGCTCATGGAGGGTTCCATAAGCTCTCCAGTCTTCCCTGGTTAAGCCCGGGATTGATACCAATGCTCATGAAGCAGTCTCTGGGCTCTTATTACCCAGAGAATTAGAGAATTTTGTTCATCAGCTCCAGCCATGCATATCCATTTTCTCAAGCAAAGAAGCCACATAAAGGTGCCTCATCCCTACCACTGCTGGCTTTGCTCCCATGGGGGATGCTAATATCTCAGTCACTGGTACTTTGTCTACACAGAGGATAGGAAAAAACCCTACTCCCAACTTGATGTTTCACTTGGTCACCTGAACATCAGGGGGCGCTGCTGTGTCTCTACAGCCTTCTGTTCACAGGACTCAGACCTGACTGAATCCATGTACTCGTGGAAGGACCAAAACCTAAGGCAGACACTTGTCTCCTCTATTCATGTTTTTCCTTCCCCTTTTCCCATGCAGATTTGTTCATGGAAAATGTTTTGTGGACCATCAGCTGCACTGACTTCTCAGACATGCCAGGTGTGTTCAGGTCATGGCAGTAGATATTGTAGCCTCCAAGCCAGATAACCTCTCCATTCAAATTCTGCAGCACAGCTGTAAAACGTAATGCCATTTTGGAAATATGCATATGTGGCTATATAACTGCCTAGAAAGAAAAGGTATGTGCAAAACTCAGTGTTCATCTCTGAGTGTTGGGATTAGAAGTACATTTTTTGCATAGAACTTGATTACTTTTTCTATCAGAGAAAAAATAACTTCCTTTTAAGATTACACTAAGTTATTGATGTGTATAGTATGAAATATGAAAATACCTTTGTACAAAGATAGAAACAGTCTACTTCTTCTGTAACTTAAACTCATTCACAAAAAATCTGCAGTCTCATATCATTTCTCAGTGTAGAATTAATTGAAACAATAGTGAGGGTTGCCCTTTCTAACACTGGCTTATTTTTTACAACACATACTATATGTTTGTCACCAACAGAAGCCTTGGGGGCATTACTATAAATATTTATAATCATGCTTCAATTGTCAGTCTTGTTTAGAAAAACATATTTAGGAAAATATATTTGAGTGCTCTGGATTTTCCTCTGGCTATAGGTTGGTATATTAGATTGTTCATTATATAAAATAATGATTGTTCTTATTTTCAGTTTTAGAACTACTGTCTTTTCTACACATATTTGTGGAACTGTCTTTTTCTACTCAACTGGCAGCTCTGGCCAGAGTGCCTACCAGTGGCTGTATCTCCTTGGTGCCTGTTATGTCAGTGGAGTAAAGAATCCTTGTCCCACTCCTACCCCCAGACATTTACCAGCACCAAAAACATCTCTCCTCACAGTTAAGAATAAAGGCTCTTAGTGCTAAATGGGGGCCTAGATCACTTTGCAAATCTCTCTTGTTTCAGATCGGATGATTGAGATTCAGAGAGGTTTAGTGACTTGTCTAAGGTCACACAGCTGGTTATTAACTGAGTTAGCAACCAAACCTATAACTCTTGACCCTGTCATAATCGATAGCAAATTAAATTATTCATAGCCAAATAATTTCAAAAGCAGAAATATAAAAATCATCTCCTAATATTTTAGCAAGAACAATTATATAATGTATAATATGTTATATCTGAATCTACTTGAATGTGATGTGAGGAGGAGCCTTCAAAAGTGTTAGATCCCAAGGCCTACAAAAATTCTATAACAGCTCTGACTTACCTTCCAAAGGGGTGGGGGAAGCATCCCAGAGAAAGTTCATTTAGAGCGATGCCTGAAGACTAGTGAGTGTTCACTCAAGTGAAGGAGGAGGAGGAGGAGGAGTCTTCCAGGAGGAAGAGACAGCTTGGCATGAGCCAAGAACTAAGAATCTACAGAGAATTGAAAAGCTCAAAGAGTTTTAATAAGGCTGGAGCTTAAAGGATAAAACAGGGATTAGTGACAGAGGAGACCGGGAAGGCAGACAGAGGCGACCGGGAAGGCAGACAGAGGCCAGGTCATGAAGTACCTTGCAGGCCATATTAAGCAATGTATTTATCCTAAAGGCTTTGGGAAAGCAGGATACTTCTGGATATTTTAAGTTTATACCTTATCTGATAACAGGAAATGTCAGAGAGAAGTGATGGTGAGAACCTGGAGCCAAGGAGAGGAGACATGAGCTCAGATGTGCACTATTTACAATAGATGCCGTCTCTCTCCAGACTGTAGAATATCATTCTTAGAGAGACGAACAAGTGTCATGGCCCCAGGGCCCTCATTGCCCTCTCTCCATAATATGTATCAGACAGATGAGAATAATGTGAAAGGAACAATACTTCATCAAAAAAATTCTGAGCATAGCCAATTGCTTTTAGAAGTACCATGTCACCCTTTATCATAACCCAGGAAACTTTGAAAAAGATGGTTTCAGCAATTGGCCTGGCTTTGATGCTTCCCAAAGCTGCACTGGTTTATATGCAAGCTCCCTGTAACGAAGGCTTGAAGATATTTTTTTCCTAAGAATTCTGACCAACACATGTAGGTACAATGACTTCATTTTCTGTTTCAATGTCAACTCTTCTTATTTTCCCCCTATATTCACTCCTACTCATCACACCATCTTGTTGGAAAAGTATGGTCACTCCACCATAAGGGTATCTGGTAATTTTGCTTCTGACCCATGATCAGTTGGATGCATCTATATTTAAAGTGATTTTCCAGAATTAGACTTCCAAAGTGCTAACCATCCACATACTCTCATTATATTCCCCTTACAAGCAACAGCTTATATTTGAAAAAATGGGACATAGGAAAGTAAGATCCATCTGCGGCCAATTTAGAGATTTTTCTCTCCCAGACACTGGTTAACACACATGGGATGAATTCATGGTCTTTGGCGACACTAGTACAGTATTTTCACACAGTGGCCCAGGGACCACTTGCTTTGGAACAACTGGGTGCTTGTTAAAATTCAGGTTCCTGAACCCAACTACTGATCTTAATCAGAATGGGGGCAGGGGGCTAGAGACATGTATTTTTCTTTGTCTTTCAGGTCATTATGTCCAGTAAAGTTGAAAACTAAGTCGATCAATAAAGCAGTTCATTGTGGACAGACACAGTGCAGCAAATGCGAGCAGCACCCTGCCCATTTTTCCTTGACCCAGGGCACTTGCAAACAGTCCTGAACAGACATACAGGTTTCTCTGTCCTCTGTCTAGGGGCCATTCTCTAGCTGTAGAAACATGCTAGGCCTAACAAGTTGAGGAGGCCATGATGGCTGGGGGGTTACCTTCAGTTCCCCTTGACCAATGAAGAAGGCATGATGGTGGATAAACTGTCTACCTTCCTCACTCCTCAGCAGGACTATTCTGAAGGGAGTTTCATATAGTCTCTGAGAGGTTCCCAGCGAGGTAGAATGCCAGTTGCCCCTAGTGGTAACCTATTCACTAGTGCACCTTCATTGGCTTTCCTCCCTTCCTTGCCCCCCTTCCCCCTCCTTCAGGTGCTTCCTGGATCACTTCACAAATAAACTACTTGCACCCACATCACTGTCTCAAGGTCCACTTTGGTGGGGGGAAGCGGATCCCAAACTAAGGCAGAGAATGTACTGTATGTGGAGTAGAACAACTTTATTCCAGCGAAATTAGGGGATAAGATTTGAAGAATGGAGGGTGAAAAAAAATTTTTAAGAGATTTGATAAAGGAAATTTTATTAAATCCACCTAATTAAAATTGAATCAATTCAGGCAATTTTATTTTTCACACTGTTTGCTATTATTTTTGTGTGGGTGTGCATCCCCTTATGAAGTTTAATGTGTTCAACATCCTTCCAAAAGTGTCCTAATCACTTGATATTAAATCCTGCAGCTTTTTCTTGAAAATCTTCAGATTTTTCTGGAGATAAATATTAATTCTGTGTATACTACATGTAATTTAGATAACTAAGGAATTAATTTTCTTTTGATAGTAGACAAAAGAATGCTTAGCCAAAAAAAACAAAAAAAATTTTAAACACTCATTTTCACTGGAACTACATGTTATTTGACCAAACAGTTGAGGGCTCAATTGTTCAAACTTATCTTTGGCATGTCCTAAGACAAGACACTTTGAAGCTGAAATTTGGTGTGCTTTCTTTCCAGCCCTAAAGCATGGTATTTTGGGAGAAGTTTAAATTTGAGAGTCTGACAAAACAGCTGTCAGACCTTACTAAGCATCTCCAAGTTGCAGTTTTCTCATTTGTTAAAGGGTAATAATACTAATACTAATAATACCTGGTTCATTAGGTTGTTTTAAGGCTGAAATAGTGTTTTTAAGGTGCCTGGCACATGGCAGGTAGATGCTTTTCTACTCATTAGCTCACAAGACAGCCCAGCTAGAACCACACACCGTGAAAAAGCCAGCATTTATCAGCTCAAGAATGCCCTAAGGTTTCTTATCTACTTTTATTCAACTCGCTCTGTTCTGTCATTTTTACTCAGTAACTGTCTTGGGCTGAAGGAGAGTTATTTATAGGATGCTGTGTAGCCGGTGTCTGCGACCTGCAAACATTTGGCTGATTTTGGCATAGTCGCTAGCTCAAGTGAAAACCCAGATGGCTGACTTTCAGCCTAGTGACATACACAAAATTTAACTGTTTGCCTTGCATGGAAATTAGTCTGTTTTGACAGAACTGAAGGAAAAGACAGATAGTTGTGACACTCTTCAAGCACAAGATGCAAAATAGCCAATTGATCTTGTCCAGCCAGTTTAGGGGTTTATGTACCTGCCCTTGCCACTAAAAAACAACCCTGGGTTGTATAAAATCTTTCCTTTTAGGTTGATCATTCAAGCTTGCGTTGTAAGTAATGACAAATCCTCCAACACATATTTCCAAGTGAAATCAGCACCTTGGTGTTTTCTTTGATGTGTGTAACGTTACTACTTAGGTTGTTTGATGCCTTCCTGCTGTAGAGAATTTCGCGCTGAGTCCTTAACGGCAAATTCCACTTTTTCTTGTGAGAGTCTTTCATTAGTGAACATATTTTTGTTGTATTATATACATCCCCAGTCTTCTCCCAAAGTACTCTGTGTACTCTGTCTTCTCTTGTCTTACCTTCGTGGTTACATTCCTAGAGGTCTTATCTTTTGAGGGCTAGGGTGGTATATTTTTCCTCTTCAGATCTCTGATACCTATTATAGAAAAGTGATTTGTACAGAGCACATATGCTTGTCTTAGGTTGGATTCCTCCAGAACAGACCCTAAAACAAAGATTTGAGTGCAAGTAGTTTGAAAGTACCTGTTAGAAATGGGAAAGGAATGAAGCTAGGACATGGTGAGAGCAGGTGCCCAGAGTGGAGAACTGGGCTCGGCGCCTGCTGGAGGCCCCTAGGAGGCTGCCTCGGAGATGCCTCAGAGTTATCTCAGCTGAGGGGCGAGGAAGCTGGAGTATTTATCATATGGTAGCTGCATCGTTGTTTGAGGTTTACTCCAAGGGACATTGATTCCTGGGCGCTCTGGCCAGCCCTGCACACATCCAGCACACTCCCACGTCTCAGGAAGCCCTCAGGCAGAGGGTCACTTCGTGAGAAAACAGTGAGTGCCAAGGGACTGTGGGCAGGGCACCGGCTGCCTCTGCTGTAATGCTCAGTAAACTCTTATTGTACAGAACTGAATGGAATTTGCCAAGAGCTATAAGAAATGTCAAATGACTCTAAGACCTGAAATCATTGACTTTTACTCACCTCCTGCAGATGCATGTTTTCAACAGTATCAACTTTGTCAGGGCTGAATGATTTGGGGGCAGTGCCATCTCTAAAAGCAGCAGGAGGGCAGTGTTTATTCTAACTCCATCACACCATTAGGATGTCTTCCATACCCAGGCTATGTTACAGATGGAGCAATAAAAGTACTTTTTATGCTTTTTTACATTCTTTTTTTTAATATAATTTTTTTTAACATCTTTATTGGAGTGTAATTGCTTTACAATGTTGTGTTAGTTTCTGCTGTATAACAAAGTGAATCAGCTATATGTATACATATATCCCCATATGTCTTCCCTCTTGCGTCTCCCTCCCACCCTCCCTATCCCACCCCTCTAGGTGGTCACAAAGCACCGAGCTGATCTCCCTGTGCTATGCGGCTGCTTCCCACTAGCTATCTATTTTACGTTTGGTAGTGTATGTATGTCAACGCTACTCTCTCACTTCGTCTCAGCTTACCCTTCCCCCTCCCCGTGTCCTCAAGTCCATTCTCTACATCTGCGTCTGTATTCCTGTCCTGCCCCTAGGTTCTTCAGAACCTTTTTTTTTTTTTTAGATTCCATATATATGTGTTAGCATACGGTATTTGTTTTTCTCTTTCTGACTTACTTCATTCTGTATGACAGACTCTAGGGCCATCCACCTCACTACAAATAACTCAATTTTGTTTCTTTTTATGGCTGAGTAATATTCCATTGTATATATGTGCCACATCTTCTTTATCCATTCATCTGTTGATGGACACTTAGGTTGCTTCCATGTCCTGGCTATTGTAAATAGAGCTGCAATGAACATTGTGGTACATAACTCTCTCTGAATTATGGTTTCCTCAGGGTATATGCCCAGTAGTGGGATTGCTGGGTCATATGGTAGTTCTATTTTTAGTTTTTTAAGGAACCTCCATACTGTTCTCCATGGTGGCTGTATCAACTGACATTCCCACCAACAGTGCAAGAGGGTTCCCTTTTCTCCACACCCTCTCCAGCATTTATTGTTTGTAGGTTTTTTGATGATGGCCATTCTGACTGGTACAGTATGGGATCTCAGTAGAGACCCTAGGGAAGAAAGGCTCTATGGTCCTTTGGAAACAGTACTGGGCCAGGAGTTGGGGAGTTTAGGCTTTTATATTCTTTCTTGCATGACCTTATAGGCATGTGGCCTTGCAGAAATCACATTGAACCTTCTAGCCTCATTTGCTGACCTGTGAAATGGATAGATTGAACACTAAGGTTTCTTCCAGCTTCAAGTATGATTGTCCTATGAAATAAGGCAATGGGACTTGTATATGTTATGTGGATCAAGTAGAGATTGGGAGACAAAAATACAGACTTACACATATGTGCAAATTACACATATTTGTTTCTGTAACATGTGTGTCTTTATTCTGTTGTTATTTTTATCCCAAAAATGAGAGAACAAATTGTTATGGCATTCAGAATATATCCTATTCTAATAATCCTTTCCTCTGAAGCAAATGGTTTCTTCTCCCACTTACAAATGAGAATATATTTTCCACGTAGAATCACAACAGGAAAGGGAATTTGAGAATGAGAATTCTATCTTTGTTTTCTTGTGACTGACATGATTAAGTGGTCTACAGAGATGAATGTTGGTTGAAAATTGGTGTTAAAATAACCTAAGGTTGCTTCCCCAGGTAATGTAAGTTTCTCTTAATTTCCCATCTGTCTTCATAAACTCAGCAGGATTATACCAGTATAGAAGGATTCCCTATTTCTAAATGTTAAGAAAAAAACAAACCCAACCTTGCAGTTTTTGTTTTTGTTTTGCTAATTTAGCCTAAGTGTTGGTTTTGTACCCTAATAAATGTAAGGTTTTATCCTATTTGTTCCCAAGAGATACAGAGCGGTGTGTGAAGGGGTAGGAGCAAGCAGTTCAAACCCACTGGTAGAGCTCACGTACCCCAACCCCTATCTCTTCGAGGACTTCATATCATACTATGAATAGGGAAATCCAGTATTTTGAGATAAAGATAGACATTATGTTGTGATGGAGATGTCGAAGAGAAGGAAGTTCACGTTCTATGCTAGCACCACAGCTAATCACCCCTGACTCTGACCTTCCCATGTGGTTCCTTTAAGGGAGTGTGCCTGGGCTTGGCTGGTAATCAGCTGAGGATGCAGAATGTGATTCACTCCGGTTTTGAGGTCCAGCCACGTTTATGGACATTCTGCAGCTGCTGCCCCCATGTATTGGGAAAGCAAAGCCCCAGCCAGGCCCTTCTGTTAGTGCTTTGCCACTGTGCCTGCCTGTTCATCTCCCTGGAGACCAACCCCACTCCAGACTGGGTCTTCAGAGCCCTGGAAGTACAGAATGGGTTTCTGAGATTCTCTAGCTTCTCTAGTAAGGCTGAGATTTTCTTACTGGGCTAATCAGTATGTCTGAGTTCCCAACAGACCTTTGAGTCAAATTCAACTTTGGAACTGTTTAACAGCTGGGGACAGTGTAGGAGCCCGTGCTCACCCCAGTTCAGTCTAGTCTAGCACAAACCTTAGAGTGGGTAATGGTTATGTTTAAATGCCCATCGAAAGAAAAATGGAGTCATTAATGCTTGCAAAATCCTTCTGTATCTACAAAGAGGCTTCATAAGTTCAATGCAAGTTTTTGTTTCTTTTTGGAAATTATCTTTCTCTACCCTCAAGGTCTTAGTGCAGTGGTTCTAAAACTTCAAAATGTATGAGAATCAATAGAAGGGTTAGAAATGTAGATTCCTGACTCCTCAGAGATTAGATTCAGATAAGATGGTTGATTAGGAATCTACATTTTAAATAATTACTCCATATAATGCTAAATGCAATTGGCAGGTGGATCTTATTTTAAGAAAAACTCTTTTAGAGACACTCATATGATAAGTGTTTTTGAAAACTCTCTTTTCCAAGAAGAGGTCTTGTCATTGCCAGAAATTGGGTGTTTCTAAACAGAAGTAAATCATGGATAAGTAGTGCTTTGTCATCTATAGGAAAATAGCCAATAGGTATGAATGCACACCCGAAAGTCATTGTTGTTATTGGGGGCATATATGCATTTAAGCATTTTGTTTTATATTTTCACCTATTTTTTTTAATATTTTTTAAATTAGCTTTTTTACTTTTTTTTTTCACACACACACACTGTATTTTATTTTTACAAGAGATAAATAGACTGACACCAAGCATTGTACATGGATGACCACAACAAAAGCCACAATGATTGCAATTACCAAACATGAAACACACTCATACTATGTCATAATATTGACATTCAGTCCAGTAATCCTCCACTGTAACAGCTCCTTTACTTTGCAGTGAAAATTGATTTGTATATTCTTTGCCTCTGAGTCCTTGTGGGATTTTTTTTTTTTTAATTCAGACAGAAAGTCACAAAAATTATACTCATCCTCATCAGTTCACTCAGTCCCATGTAATTAATTTTTTTTTCATCTTGATCTTTTGTTAGCACTTTTATAAGTTCATCAGTTTTTCATTAGAGTTCTGAAAATGCTTATTCACTCAGTTCAGCAGTACAGTCAGTTACCAGAAACCTGTACTTGTCAGTCTTTTCCATGAATTTCTTGAAGATGAAAGCCTTTTATAGGAACATATTTGCAAAAGCATCAGAGTACACCCAGAACTGTCTGTAAATGACAAAAGACTTAAAAATGACCACAGTTATAGATTTGATGAAAGTTCATAATAATGCAGTTGACAAGAAAATTAGTTATTTCTGAGATATACATTTTAAAGTAATAACTAGGATTATGACTTGTAACATTATACCAGAACATATAAGATTTTGAAAAATTTCATGTAATGTCTGAAACATTTATATTAACATATTTCCATACAAATAACCCAATGAAAGTTTAGTATTAGTTGTTTTGTTTGTTTGTTTGTTTATACTGCAGGTTCTTATTAGGCATCAATTTTATACACATCAGTGTATACAGGTCAATCCCAGTCGCCCAATTCAGCACACCACCATCCCCACCCCACCGCAGTTTTCCCCCCTTGGTGCCCATATGTCCGTTCTCTACATCTGTGTCTCGACTTCTGCCCTGCAAACCGGTTCATCTGTACCATTTTTCTAGGTTCCACATACATGCGTTAATATACGATATTTGTTTTTTTCTTTCTGACTTACTTCACTCTGTATGACAGTCTCTAGATCCATCCACGTCTCAACAAATGACTCAATTTCGTTCCTTTTTATGGCTGAGTAATATTCCATTGTATATATGTACCACAACTTCTTTATCCATTCGTCTGTTGATGGGCATTTAGGTTGCTTCCATGACCTGGCTATTGTAAATAGTGCTGCAATGAACATTCGGGTGCATGTGTCTTTTTGAATTACGGTTTTCTCTGGGTATATGCCCAGTAGTGGGATTGCTGGGTCATATGGTAATTCTATTTTTAGTTTTTTAAGGAACCTCCATATTGTTCTGCATAGTGGCTGTATCAATTTACATTCCCACCAACAGTGCAAGAGGGTTCCCTTTTCTCCACACCCTCTCCAGCATTTGTTGTTTGTAGATTTTCTGATGATGCCCATTCTAACAGGAGTGAGGTGATACCTCATTGTAGTTTTGATTTGCATTTCTCTAATAATTAGTGATGTTGAGCATCTTTTCATGTGCTTCATGGCTGTCTGTATGTCTTCTTTGGAGAAATGTCTATTTAGGTCTTCTGCCCATCTTTGGATTGGGGTGTTTGTTTCTTTAATATTGAGCAGAATGAGCTGTTTATATATTTTGGAGATTAATCCTTTGTCCGTTGATTCGTTTGCAAATATTTTCTCCCATTCTGAGGGTTGTCTTTTCGTCTTGTTTATGGTTTCCTTTGCTGTGCAAAAGCTTTTAAGTTTCATTAGGTCCCATTTGTTTATTTTTGTTTTTATTTCCATTACTCTAGGAGGTGGATCAAAAAAGATCTTGCTGTGATTTATGTCAAAGAGTGTTCTTCCTATGTTTTCCTCTAAGAGTTTTATAGTGTCCAGTCTTACATTTAGGTCTCTAATCCATTTTGAGTTTATTTTTGTGTATGGTGATAGGGAGTATTCTAATTTCATTCTTTTACATGTAGCTGTCCAGTTTTCCTAGCACCACTTATTGAAGAGACTGTCTTTTCTCCATTGTATATCTTTGCCTCCTTTGTCATAGATTAGTTGACCATAGGTGCGTGGGTTTATCTCTGGGCTTTCTATCTTGTTCCATTGATCTATGTTTCTGTTTTTGTGCCAGTACCATATTGTCTTGATTACTGTAGCTTTGCAGTATAGTCTGAAGTCAGGGAGTCTGATTCCTCCAGCTCCGTTTTTTTCCCTCAAGACTGCTTTGGCTATTCGGGGTCTTTTGTGTCTCCATACAAATTTTAAGATGATTTGTTCTAGCTCCGTAAAAAATGCCATTGGTAATTTGATAGGGATTGCATTCAATCTGTAGATTGCTTTGCGTAGTATAGTCATTTTCACAAAGTTGATTCTTCCAGTCCAAGAACATGGTATATCTCTCCATCTGTTGGTATCATCTTTAATTTCTTTCATCAGTGTCTTATAGTTTTCTGCATACAGGTCTTTTGTCTCCTTAGGTAGGTTTATTCCTAGGTATTTTATTCTTTTTGTTGCAATGGTAAATGGGAGTGTTTCCATAATTTCTCTTTCAGATTTTTCATCATTAGTGTATAGGAATGCAAGAGATTTCTGTGCATTAATTTTGTATCCTGCAACTTTACCGTATTCATTAATTAGCTCTAGTAGTTTTCTGGTGGCAGTTTTAGGATTCTCTATGTATAGTATCATGTCATCCGCAAACAGTGACAGTTTTACTTCTTCTTTTCCAATTTGTATTCCTTTTATTTCTTTTTCTTCTCTGATTGCCATGGCTAGGACTTCCAGAACTATGTTGAATAATAGTGGTGAGAGTGGACATCCTTGTCTCGTTCCTGATCTTAGAGGAAATGCTTTCAGTTTTTCACCATTGAGAATGATGTTTGCTGTGGGTTTGTCATATATGGCCTTTATTATTGTTGAGGTAGGTTCCCTCTATGCCCACTTTCTGGAGAGTTTTTATCATAAATGGGTGTTGAGTTTTGTCAAAAGCTTTTTCTGCATCTATTGAGATGATCATATGGTTTTTATTCTTCAATTTGTTAATATGGTGTATCACATTGATTGATTTGCGTATATTGAAGAATCCTTGCATCCCTGGGATAAATCCCACTTGATCGTGGTGTATGATCCTTTTAATGTGTTGTTGGATTCTGTTTGCTAGTATTTTGTTGAGGATTTTTGCATCTATATTCATCAGTGATATTGGTCTGTAATTTTCTTTTTTTGTAGTGTCTTTGTCTGGTTTTGGTATCAGGATGATGGTGGCCTCATAGAATAAGTTTGGGAGTGTTCCTTCCTCTGAAATTTTTTGGAAGAGTTTGAGAAGGATAGGTGTTAGCTCTTCTCTAAATGTTTGATAGAATTCACCTGTGAAGCCATCTGGTCCTGGACTTTTGTTTGTTGGAAGATTTTTAATCACAGTTTCAATTTCATTACTTGTGATTGGTCTGTTCATATTTTCTGTTTCTTCCTGATTCAGTCTGGGAAGGTTATACCTTTCTAAGAATTTGTCCATTTCTTCCAGGTTGTCCATTTTATTAGCATAAAGTTGCTTGTAGTAGTCTCTTAGGATGCTTTGTATTTCTGCGGTGTCTGTTGTAACTTCTCCTTTTTCATTTCTGATTTTATTGGTTTGAGTCCTCTCCCTCTTTTTCTTGATGAGTCTGGCTAATGGCTTATCAATTTTGTTTATCTTCTCAAAGAACCAGCTTTTAGTTTTATTGATCTTTGCTATTGTTTTGTTTGTTTCTATTTCATTTATTTCTGCTCTGATCTTTATGATTTCTTTCCTTCTGCTAACTTTGGGTTTTGTTTGTTCTTCTTTCTCTAGTTTCTTTAGGTGTAAGGTTAGATTGTTTACTTGAGATTTTTCTTGTTTCTTTAGGTAGGCTTGTATAGCTATAAACTTCCCTCTTAGAACTGCTTTTGCTGCATCCCATAGGTTTTGGGTCGTCGTGTTTTCATTGTCATTTGTCTCTAGGTATTTTTTGATTTCCTCTTTGATTTCTTCAGTGATCTCTTGCTTATTTTGGTAACGTATTGTTTAGCCTCCATGTGTTTGTCTTTTTTACTTTTTTTTCCCTGTAATTCATTTCTAATCTCATAGCGTTGTGGTCAGAAAAGATGCTTGATATGATTTCAATTTTCTTAAATTTACTGAGGCTTGATTTGTGACCCAAGATGTGATCTATCCTGGAGAATGTTCCGTGCGCACTTGAGAAGAACGTGTAATCTGCTGTTTTTGGATAGAATGTCCTATATATATCAATTAAATCTATCTGGTCTTTTGTGTCATTTAAAGCTTCTGTTTCCTTATTTATTTTCATTTTGGATGATCTGTCCATTGGTGTAAGTGAGGTGTTAAAGTCCCCCACTATTATTGTGTTATTGTCGATTTCCTGTTTTATAGCTGTTAGCAGTTGCCTTGTGTATTGAGGTGCTCCTATGTTGGGTGCATATCTATTTATAATTGTTATATCTTCTTCTTGGATTGATCCCTTGATCATTATGTAATGTCCTTCCTAGTCTCTTGTAATATTCTTTATTTTAAAGTCTATTTTATCTAATATGAGTATAGCTACTCCAGCTTTCTTTTGATTTCCATTTGCATGGAATATCTTTTTCCATCCCCTCACTTTCAGTCTGTATGTGTCCCTAGGTCTGAAGTGGGTCTCTTGTAGACAGCATATATATGGGTCTTGTTTTTGTATCCATTCAGCAAGCCTGTGTCTTTTGGTTGGAGCATTTAATCCATTCACGTTTAAGGTAATTATCGATATGTATGTTCCTATGACCATTTTCTTAATTGTTTTGGGTTTGTTTTTGTAGGTCCTTTTCTTCTCTTGTGATTCCCACTTAGAGAAGTTCCTTTAGCATTTGTTGTAGAGCTGGTTTGGTGGTGCTGAATTCTCTTAGCTTTTGCTTGTCTGCAAAGCTTTTGATTTCTCCATCAAATCTAAATGAGATCCTTGCCGGGTAGAGTAATCTTGGTTGTATGTTCTTCCCTTTCATCACTTTAAGTATATCATGCCACTCCCTTCTGGCTTGTAGAGTTTCTGCTGAGAAATCAGCTGTTAACCTTGTGGGAGTTCCCTTGTATGTTATTTGTCGTTTTTCCCTTGCTGCTTTCAATAATTTTTCTTTGTCTTTAATTTTTGCCACTTTGATTACTATGTGTCTCGGCGTGTTTCTCCTTGGGTTTATTGTGTATGGGACTCTCTGCGCTTCCTGGACTTGGGTGGCTATTTCCTTTCCCATGTTAGGGAAGTTTTCGACTATAATCTCTTCAAATATTTTCTCAGGTCCTTTCTCTCTCTCTTCTCCTTCTGGGACCCCTATAATGCGAATGTTGTTGCATTTAATGTTGTCCCAGAGGTCTCTTAGGCTGTCTTCATTTTTTTTCATTCTTTTTTCTTTAGTCTGTTCCACAGCAGTGAATTCCACCATTCTGTCTTCCAGGTCACTTATCCGTTCTTCTGCCTCCGTTATTCTGCTATTGATTCCTTCTAGTGTAGTTTTCATTTCAGTTATTGTATTGGTCATCTCTGTTTGTTTGTTCTTTAATTCTTCCAGGTCTTTGTTAATCATTTCTTGCATCTTCTCAATCTTTGCCTCCATTCTTATTCCAAGGTCCTGGATCATCTTCACTCTCATTATTCTGAATTCTTTTTCTGGAAGGTTGCCTATCTCCGCTTCATTTAGTTGTTTTTCTGGGGTTTTTTCTTGTTCCTTCATCTGGTATATAGCCCTCTGCCTTTTCATCTTGTCTATCTTTCTGTAACTGTGGTTTTTGGTCTACAGGCTGCAGGATTGTAGTTTTTCTTGCTTCTGCTGTCTGCCCTCTGGTGGTTGAGGCTATCTAAGAGGCTTGACGGGAGGCTCTGGTGGTGGGTAGAGCTGACTGTTGCTGTGGCGTCAGAGCTCCGTAAAACTTTAATCCACCTGACTGTTGATGGGTGGGGCTGGGTTCCCTCCCTGTTGGTTGTTTTGCCTGAGGCAACCCAACACTGGAGCCTACCTGGGCTCTTTGGTGGGGTTAATGGCAGACTCTAGGAGGGCTCACGCCAAGGAGCACTTCCCAGAACCTCTGCTGCCAGTGTCCTTGTCCTCACGGTGAAACAGAGCCACCCCCCGCCTCTGCAGGAGACCCCCCAACACCAGCAGGTAGGTCTGGTTCAATCTCCCCCAGGGTCACTGCTCCTTCCCCTGGGTCCTGATGCACACACTACTTTGTGTGTGCCCTTCAAGAGTGGGGTCTCTGTTTCCCCCAGTCCTTTCAAAGTCCTGCAATCAATTCCCACTAGGCTTCAAAGTCTGATTCTCTAGGAATTCCTCCTCCCGTTGCTGGACCCCCAGGTTGGGAAGCCTGACGTGAGGCTCAGAACCTTCACTCCAGTGGGTGGACTTCTGTGGTATAAGTGTTCGCCAGTCTGAGAGTCACCCACTCATCAGTTATGGGATTTGATTTTACTCTGATTGCGCCCCTCCTACTGTCTCACTGTGGCTTCTCCTCTGTTCTTGGACGTGGGGTATCCTCCTTGGTGAAGTCCAGTGTCTTCCTGTCGATGATTGTCCAGCAGCCAGTTGTGATTCTGGTGCTCTCGCAAGAGGGAATGAGAGCACGTCCTTCTACTCCGCCATCTTGGTTAATCCTCTTACCTATTTTTTTGATGTTTATTGAGTTCTCATTGACAATTCGCTTTGAACATGACAAATATAGCCACTTAAAAGGTCTATCATATCATGGACTAGTCTTTGACCTTAAAAATATTCAGTCAAATGATTTACTTAACATTTATTAAATACATATTTATTGTAAGTTTTCTCGGTGCTGGGCCCTATGCTGGCATTGAAGTGATGCCACATTTGAACTCTCCCGTGAATGTTATATGACTGTCCTACAAATTTGGGGCTTGTGTACAATACACAGGTTCAGTCAAACATAAGTTTTGTTTAAGCTTACTTAGTGCCGCTTACTTAGTTTTGCTCAGTTTAGGAATCATAACCTTTCCTGTAATTGTGAGAAAGACATAGAGGAGTGCTCTATGTATCCTTATAGAGAACCTCGGCTGATGGTTGGAAGAGGGTAAGATGGTCATGTGGGTGGGAGCTGGAGTGTGACCACAAATTACAGCAACATATTTCCTCAGGGATTGGGCAGATGTGAGAATTAAAGTCACAGTGACCAAAGGATTTATAGGAGCTAGACTATTTCTCAAAAGTGAGGCTGAAAAAGGTTTAAAAACTATGATTGCCTGGAAGGCTTTTTAACTTAGGACTTTGTCAGTACAACAAAAGACTCTGTGAATGTCTGAATCCATACTCTGGAAAGGAAGATAGTAGAACAGACTTGGCCACACACACACAATAAACACGTGCGATGTCCAGGCCCACACCCTTAGCCTTCTCATTAACTTTCTGGAAGTCCACTTTGAGTGTAGACATTATCCAATGGTTCTCAAGGTAGCATATCTGGGGATGTTTAGTAAATGCCCGCTGCTTTGACATACCAACCCGAGACTCCATCGCTCCAGTCTGCAGCCTGAGCTTTCTCCCAGGGTCTGAGCTCTCTGCGTAGAACAGAACAACCTTTCTTCTTCTGTCCTTTTGTGTTACAAGCACACAGGGTTCTCTTGCTCTACAGCAAAGGGGCAGAGGTGGGTACAGGAAAAGAGAAGGTTTAAACTTGGATCCTTTGCCAGCAGATTATCTTCTTGAAAGGTGTTGGAAATGAACATTGATTCAGCTTCCAGCTAGGATACCCAGGTTTTCCTGCTAAACTGCTGAGTATATGACTTTCTGTGGGATAATTATATTTTCTCTGGAACTTCCACCGGCACCTGGAGTCCCTCTTTCCTCCAGGAACTCAGAGCTGCTCCAGGAACCCACCAGGGGAGAAGTGGGTCCCAGCATCACTAGGTCTACAGGGCCTTGGGGTTTGACATCCCCTGTAAGAGCATGAAGTAGACCACCAGAGTAAGCCCACCATTGCCTGCCCAGGACTTAGAGTGAACATAACCCCTCCCTGTTGGAATCCCTCCAAAAAAGGACATCACCTACCCCCTCCTACCCTAGGTAGGGAGTATGGACACACAAAATATACATGTGAGCTAAATGTGATTATTTGCATTTTCTTGATTATTTGCCAGATTACACTTTTTACAATCTATAAGTTGTTTGCTTTTGTGTGTGTGTGTGTGTGTGTGTGTGTGTGTGTGTGTGTGTGTGTGTGTGTTTTAAAGATTTATTGATTGATTGATTGAATGATTGATTGCTATGTTGGGTCTTCGTTTCTGTGCTAGGGCTTTCTCTAGTTGCGGCAAGCGGGGGCCACTCTTCATCACGGTGCGCGGGCCTCTCACTATTGTGGCCTCTCTTGTTGCGGAGCACAGGCTCCAGATGCACAGGCTCAGTAGTTGTGGCTCACGGGCCTAGTTGCTCCGCGGCATGTGGGATCTTCCCAGGCCAGGGCTCGAACCCGTGTCCCCTGCATTAGCAGGCAGATTCTCAACCACTGCGCCACCAGGGAAGCCCTGTGTGTGATTTTTTTAATTTGCTTTTTTATTCTGTGTCTCACTCAGTAGACTGTAAGCTCCATGCATAACAATTGAAGGTAATAAATATTGGTTCAGTGAATAGACAGGTAAATAAACCCTCAAGAAAAATATATCCAACCCCCTTCCTTTCCCCTCACTTGTTCCTTTTCCGAGAAATGAAGAGGAATGAGATAGAGAAGGAACTAGAAGCATTAGACCACACTGACCTGCAGGATTAGTACAAGGGCTGCTGTCTATCTTTTAATTGCACCTGGCCTGGAAGAATTAAGCAGAGTTGTCTTCAAACCTTCTAATTCTTTGATTCAGTATTTTTTTTTTTCAGTACTCTGGTTTTCTCCAGCTGTGGTTTGATAGTCTTCATACTCTAAGTAATTAGGTAAAGTGCTTTCTTTCTTGGAGCCTGCATGCATTTTCAGAATATTGTTCCAGCAGCCTGAGATGGAATGAGGGGGGTGAGGAGAAAGTGAGGGAAGCATGGGGAATAGAACCCAAGCTTCTACCCCTTAAGTCAGCTTCAGGCTATGTGACATCAGGCCACTCCCACTCACCACCAATGGCGAATACATCAGTAATGGACAGTATCTCAGCATATGAAGTGATCAAAGAATTTCCGATGGAACCATGATCTACCTCTTGTCCTTCAGGAATTAGGGGAAGAATTCTGAGCCTATGAGAGAGTTTGAAAATGGAAGGAGTGCTCTTCAAGGAGGGGACAGAATACATATCCAGAAGTAAGCAGTGACATAACTAGGAAAATAGGGCTTCCTGTAGTCTAAGGAGAGGTCCTGAATGGAAGGATGGCAGCCTCATCCTACCTGCGAACATATTTTGCTTGGGTCACACAGTATTTTAACAGGAAACTTTACATGAAATTCCAAGTTCTGATCCCTCTTGGAAAATTGGGAGATCTGGTAACACTGGGATAACATCCCATAATACAGCAATCTCCTGGAGCTGGGAAAGAGCTTCCCCTTTAAACAGGACATAGAGTTTTGGTTAACCAAGACCCATTACTACCTATTACCTTATATTCTCTCAATTTCACTCACTTATATTGGTCCCTGTAGGCTGCGAGATTTCAACTCTGGTCTGTGGGGTAGATTTTAGGATTTTCAAAGGGACAGTACACACTGGATATTTCTTTGGCAGAATGGAAGTGAATGGCAGTCACTGCCTGACTCCACCGGAGAGAACCAAAGGCTCTGAGAAGGTGTGTTTCTTGCTTATACATCCTTAGGAGACACATGTATGGAGAACATCTCTTGAACCTGAGCATCTGTTGGTGGTTGAAGACTTCTTGGTAGTGGTGGTGGTGGGCTTTCTGCCCCCTTGTGACAGTTTCCTTTGTCAGCACAAATTTTAGCTTTGCATTTTAGTCAATTTGTGCTGCTCTGTCTGTAAACACTTGCTAGTACCTCTTTTGGACATTACAGCCATTCTTTAATCTTTATTCCTCAACCTTCATTTGTTCCAAATGGCTAAGTATCTCTCTACTGGAAAATTTGCTTAGTCTTAGTAAATGTGTGTCTGTTATTCAGATTAGTTTTGCCAAATCACTGAATATAATGTCCTCAGGGTAGAATAAATTAATACACTTGTAAAGGTAATTCCATTAAGTACTTTTGCCACAGCAGTCAGAAAAAAGGATATAGAAAATTTCTAATGAATCCTTTGGAGTGGTTTTGTAAAACACTCATGCAAATTCTAATTAGTCATAAACTGTAATTTGGTACCTTTCACATTTACAATGATAGATCTCTCTGGCCACTGTCATCCTCCTTAATAGTTCCCCACTTTGGCCTGGCTAAACAAAGAGAAACATCCAATTTGGGCCTGCCATTTCGTCTCTCTGTGCTTCCTCATTCACTCCCTAACAATCATTTATTGAGCAAACCCGTTAAGGCCTCGGGTGAGGAAAGAGGCCTGACTTCAGAGAACTCAGAAACTAATAATCAAGTGAAGAATTAGACCTGTGGGACTCGAGGGGCAGGCCCCAACGTGTAGCCTCAGTGTCCTTGCAACCTGTTAGAAATGCAAATTCACAACTCCCACTCCAGATGTAATGAATCAGAAAGTCGAGGAGTGGGCCCCGTAATCAATGTGTTAACAAGCCCTCCAGGTGATTCTGACATACATAAACCTTTGAGAACCCAAGTGTCTTGTGTTCCATTCACATAAATTATACTCCAAGTTTCTTCACAAAGCTTCCTCAGAAGCGAAACAAATAAGCTAAGGCATGAGGTCCATTGTATCCAAAGAGGCAGAATTTTTTCCTCTGTGAGTTTTTCCTGTCTAGTAGAGCTGTGTGCTGTGTGGCTATTGCAGCATAGATATGTTATAGACAGGACCAACCTTTAAGGTAATTGTGGAGTGAATGAATCACCTGCTCCTTGTCTGTCTCTCTGTTTAGGGTCCTTTCTCAGATTTCTTGGGCATCTTCAGCCCACCAGCACCTCCACAGCCCAATAATCTGTGCTTCTTCCCTTTACACAGTCTCCTTTCCACTGTCTATTGATCAGACATAGAATCGAAGAATTCACAAAGAGGGACTTATGTTTGGTCCAAACCATGAAGATGCATAGGGTAAAATCAGCAACATATTTTGAGCAGTTTTTGACAGTGCAGTTTTCTTGCTAGCCAAAGTATTTGATTTCCACATCAAATGAATGTGAAGGAATCTGACCATTCTGGGTTTGTCCATTTTTCAGCTACTGAGATAGTCCCTCTAAGGAATTTCTGCAAATGTGGATTAATTTACCAGTGAGAAGTTTTTGTTTTTTTAATTTTATCAGGGTGTAGTTGATTTATACCAGTGACAAGTTTTAAAAATAGCACATCAGCTATCTTCTGCATCATGGACTCACTGATCTAATCATTTGTTCTGTTCTCAAGGTTAACACTGATTCTTGCAGGCAATTTGTGCAGTGACTGTTAATCTGGGTTTGAGCTCAGGAATAATGGAGACTTAGATGTGAAAAATGAGCAGTACTTCCTAGAAGTGTAGGGATTAGTTTCATAATCACTTACATTTCCATCAGGTGTAGAATTATTTTTAGAATTATAAAACCAAATGTTATGTACAATTGCTATGTCCTGACAATTGCTTTAAGCTGCATTCATCAACTGTGCTTGCTAACGCTGCAAACAATGGTTAGTGCCGCAATCCCATATACTATGGCATTCTGTCATAGGCAAAAATACTGCTGACTTTGAGGTAGTGGGATAAGAATTGTATGCACCTCACAGAAATTAATGTGACCTGTGGTACTTCTTCAGAGCACTGCAGGGTCATCTGGGAGAAGATAAAGACATGTGTAGGTTATGACACAAGTAGCTTGGAGGCTTCCAGATTCCAATTCCAGGGCACAGGGACTCCCTGGGCCCTGTGAGGTTCGTGTGGGTAGTGACCAAGTGGTTAGGAACAGACAGGGAAGGAGTCTGTGCACTTATCCCCACCCCTTTCTCCGGAGGCCCCTGCAGGGGGTACTTGACTTGCCATCTTTCTTCCTCTCGTTCTTTATAATGGGCTTAGAGTATAAGAGGATTCAGTCTCCCATCAATTTTTCCCCAAATTTGGCGTTGTATCCTAGGAATATGATGAAATTTACACATTACTGTTGGCCAGTTTTGCTTGTAAAAATAGACATTTAAAACCTAGAATTTAAAAGAAGAATGCAATTTTCTTCTTTATCTTCACAATTGAGGTGGGCATCCTTCCATTTTTAATCTTAATTAAATTTAATTTTATTTTCATGCTGTAATCATAATTATGGTTTTATGAGCCCCTGGTTAATTTCAGGATTCAGATGTTGCTGCTGGAAGTAATAATTGAACAGACAGGACTGGAGATTTCACAAGGGGTCATCCACACCAGTCAGAAATGAGCTTCATTAAGATAGTGAGAAAGAGAAAAGAACCCTGACACCCATGAGCTGGCAGAGTGCTTTCAGTGAGGTTTTGGCATTCTCCTGCTGCACACAGACAATTTCATGGACATCAACATCAGGCAAGGCCATTCTGTGAGTATGATGGATCAAGACGAAAACAAGACCACTCTGAATTCACATCTGAATACAGACAAAACACGAACATCCTACCTCTCAGCTAGTAGGAGTGACTGCTGTCAATTATAGGTTTAGTCTGCCCTACCCTCAGATAAGATTCATTAAGTAATTAAAAAATTATCCCTGCTTTCTGAAAGTACCCAACAGAGATAGAAGACCACTTCCTTGGACCCTCCTCAAAGCACTCAGTCAAAGCCCCAATCCTAAACCTTGCTAACACCCTTTTTTGTTTTACAGTTTTAAAAAAAATTTTATTGAAGTATAATTGATTTATAATGTGTTAATTTCTGCTGTACAACAAAGTGATTCAGTTATACATATATATTCTTTTTCATATTCTTATATTATTATTATTACTATTATGCTATGGGGATTTAAAGTAGACCTGCTTAGATATAAACCATATAAGAAAATCTATAGTCAGTATTCTTTTTTTAATTAATTTTTATTGGAATAGAGTTGATTTACAATATTGTTAGTTTCTGCTGTCTAGCAAAGTGAATCAGTTATATATATATACATATATCTACTCTTTTTTGGATTGTTTTCCCATATAGGTCATTACAGAGAGTATTGAATATAGTTCCCTGTGCTATGCAGTAGGTCCTAGTTGCTTATCTTTTTCATATATAGTAGTGTGTATATGTCAATCCCAATCTCCCAGTTTATCCCTCCCCGCCCTCTTTTCCCCTTGGTAACCATAAGTTTGTTTTCTACATCCGTGACTCTATTTCTATCTTGTAAATAAGTTCATTTGTACCACTTTTTAGATTTCACGTATAAGCGATATCATATGATACTTGTCTTTCTCTGTCTGACTTACTTCACTCAGTATGACAATCTCTAGGTCCACCCATGTCGCTGTAAATGGCATTATTTTGTTCTTTTTTATGGCTAATATTCCATTGTATATATGTACCACATCTTCTTTATCCATTCATCCATTGATGGAATTTTAGGTTGCTTCCATGTGCTGGCTATTGAAAATACTGCTACAATGAACTTTGGGGTGCATGTATCTTTTCGAATTATGGTTTTCTCCAGATATATGCCCAGGAGTGGGATTGCTGGATCATATGGTAGGTCTATTTTTAGTTTAAGGGACCTCCATACTGTTCCCCATAGTGGCTGTACCAGTTTACATTCCCACCAACAGTGTAGGAGGGTTCCCTTTTCTCCACAACCTCTCCAGCATTTATTGTTTGTAGATTTTTTGATGATGGACATTCTAACTGGTGTGAGGTGGTACCTCATTGTAGTTTTGATTTGCATTTCTCTAATAATTAGTGATGTTGAGCATCTTTTCACGTGCCTCTTGGCCATCTGTATGTCTTCTTTGGAGAAATGTCTATTTAGATCTTCTGCCCACTTTTTGACTGGGGTGTTTGTTTTTTTGATATTGAGCTGCATGAGCTATTTGTATAATTTGGAGATTAATCCCTTGTCAGTTGCTTCGTTTGCAAATATTTTCTCCCATTCTGTGGGTTGTCTTTTCATTTTGTTTATGGTTTCCTTTGCTGTGAAGAAGCTTTTAAGTTTAATTAGGTCCCATTTGTTTATTTTGTTTTTATTTTCATTACTCTAGGAGATAGGTCAAAAAAGATCTTGCTGCAATTTTTGTCAGAGAGTGTTCTGCTTATGTTTTCCTCTAAGAGTTTTATAGTATCCGGTCTTATATTTAGGTCTTTAACACATTGTGAGTGTATTTTTGTGTATGTTGTAAGAAAATGTTCTAATTTCATTCTTTTACATGTAGCTATCCAGTTTTCCCAGCACCACTTATTGAAGAGACTGTCTTTTCTCCACTCTATATTCTTGCCTCCTTTGCCATAGATTAGGTGACCATACGTGTGTGGGTTTATCTCTGGACTGTCTATCCTGTTTCATTGATCTATATTTCTGTTTTTGTGCCAGTACCATACTGTTTTGATCACTGTAGCTTTGTAATCTAGTCTGAATTCAGGGCACCTGATTCCTCCAGCTCCGTTTTTCTTTCTCAAGATTGCTTTGGCTAATCAGGGTCTTTTGTGTTTCCATACAAATTGTAAAATTTTTGTTCTAATTCTGTGAAAAATGCTATTGGTAATTTAATAGGCATTGCACTGAATCTGTAGATTATGTTGCATAGTATACTCATTTTGACAATACTGATTCTTCCAATCCAAGAACATGGTATATCTCTCCACCTGTGTCATCTTTGATTTCATTCATTGGTATCTTATAGTTTTTTGAACACAGGTCTTTCGCCTCCTTAGATGAGTTTATTCCTAGGTATTTTATTCTTTTTGTTGCAATGGTAAATGGGAGTGTTTCCTTTATTTCTCTTTCTTTTGTTGTTAGTATATAGGAATGCAAGAGATTTCTGTGTATTAATTTTGTATCCTGCAATGTTAACAAATTCATTGATGAGCTCTAGTAGTTTTCTGGTAGCATCTTTAGGATTTTCTATGTATAGTATCATGTCATCTGCAAACAGTGACAGTTTTACTTCTTCTTGTCCAATTTGGATTCTTTTTACTTCTTTTTCTTCTCTGATTGCCATAGCTAGGACTTCCAAAACTATGCTGAATAATAGTGGCGAGAGTGGACATCCTTGTCTTTTTTCCTGATCTTAGAGGAAATCCTTTCATTCTTTCACTGTTGAGAATGATGTTTGCTGTGGGCTTGTTGTATATGGCCTTTATGATGTTGAAGTAGCTTCCCTCTATGCCCACTTTCTGGAGAGTTTTTATCATAAATGTAACACCGTCTTTCTGAGACAACCCATGATAACCCGTGGTGTGCAGTCTCTTACTGCAGTGAGTAACAAACCCAACTTGTTCAACCATAGGTGTGTTCCTGGTAGTCTTTGGCCAGAGAATATTCTATAAAAGTTGGTTGATTATTTGGTTATGTCCATTCTGGACAATAAATCTGAATTGTACCTCCTTAACCCTGGGCATCGCTTACCAATGCAGCAGCTCTGTCCTTCTCTGACTTCAATTCTTTTGGGAGATTCATTCTTAATGTGTTCATATGCTGAAAAGATTTTAGTCCTTTGAACAGAAAGAGTCACCTTAGAATCTAAAGTGAAAATGTGTATTAGTCAGGGTTCTCTAGAGCAACAGAACCAGTTGGATGGATGGATGGATGGAGTACATATTATTAATTATATTAAACATCTAATATTTACTGCATGTTAGGAACTGTGTTAAGTGCTTTACATAAATTAGCTTGTTTTAATCCTGAGACAAGCCTGTGAGGTAGATGCTGTTATTACCCCATTTTATAGATGAGCAAACTGAAACACAGGTGAATTAACTTGCCCAAGATTACACAGCTAAGGTTCAAATTTAAGTTGTCTAACTCCCCACTCTTTGCTTTAACTTTTACATTTGACTGCCTTTGAGATACCTCCTCTATTTCCCAGAATCTAGACAGTAGTAATTCAGAATGCTATTACCTGGAGTAACATATGTAATTCTAGGAAGGCATAATAATAGTTATTAAAATGTTGGCATATTTTATTTTATGGTAAGTGTAATTACCAGCCTCATTCTTCTCAGTTACAATAGTTAATGAGTCCAGTGATCAAATTCTTGAGAGTCAGATACTATCATCATATATAACTACAGGTTTCGGAATGTATGAGCAAATATTGTTAAAAGTGTATTCCTCTGTGTTATCGAGGGTCATTGTAAAGTATCGATATATATAGGAAACTGTCTTCTTTGAATAAGATAGAAGGAATGAGAAATATGTGTAACATGAGTACTGAGTACAGGCATATTATGGTGGTGTCAATTGTAATGAGTGTTTCCCAGTGTTTCCTTGTTGGTAACAGCTTATTGGGTATTTATATTGAGAGGTACTACTTGATTTGTTGTAGGGTGTTTCACCTCTTCTTTTTTCCAACCATTATTTTCAACCTCCTATGTTTTCTGTCCATCTTAGTCATGAGGGATGTTATTACTCATAGTTTACTTGATCACTCCTTTAATGCTAACTTACCATTTCTTCTACCACTTGTCAGAATTTTTATAATGGTTTAGCCATTTTTACAACTCTTTAAGTCTTCTATTAATGTTAGGTAATAAATCAAGAGCTTATTTGAATATCCAAAAATGCATAAAATATTTTGAGTAAGCACTCAGAAAAAGATATAATCCTTACAAATACTTTTAATAAGCACTATATTCAAAATAAAGTGTATGCTTAACATCAGTGATACACTGTAGAAATTCTAAAGTTAATATTAAAATAGTAAATATGCAGAAACATAAAATTTATAAACAGATATTACCTTCCTGTCCCTTAATGTCAACTTTATTAATTAAAAGTCATGGTTTAGACATGATTATAGTATGCTTTTCTGTCTGTTATCTGGAGCAATCATGGGAAAACCTATGACCTCCTGAGCCTTGGGGAAATATTTCTCAGCATTTTGTATGTAGAACGTTCATCAGTTCCTACCTAGTATCATTAGGGTTGCAATTCATTTTCACAATCCTTCCGTTGCTCCTTATTGCCAAACAGATTCTAAGTCTAATGCTCTGTACCTAAGAAGGGAAGCATATTGTGAAAAAGTGAAGGAAAAAGTTTAGTCGTAAGCACCTCAGATGCAAATGTACTATTCTTTTTATAGTATTTACAGAAGGTTAAATACAGACAGAAAAAAAGTATGTGATAATTTAATTAAACAATTCATTTCCTCAGTATTGTATCTCTTATTCTAAACATCTATGACTCTATATATTCATAGAGAAAATTACAAATGTAGGTTGGTTTGGAGAGATGTGTTTGTCTACAGTTTTGATCTGTGAAGAGAATGTATAGCTGAGTCACTCTTGACTATTCTGTGAGGCCTCCAGAAAAATCTGTGAAGAGACGGATGAGGTGACAAGACAGATGCTGGTAAAGAAGGGTTTAGGGATTGCTATCACTGAAGCACTAAAGATTAGGTCAGAAATATTTTTGTTCAAGTTCATTCAAGAATCAATCATTTTATTCTGCAGGGGTGCTGGGGGAAATTACAATTTGACCTGCTGCAGAGGAATCTTTTACCCTTGATGGCTTCTGAATAGCTCCTTGTTCTTCAAGGAGCTTAATAAGCACATCATTGTACTGCCAACATATCTTGACCCAGCTAGCACAGCAGTACTTTGCCATGTCACATTAATATTTTTAGAGGTCTATTATGTGTGTATATGTACAGCTACACACACATATATACATACACATATACTTACTTACTATGTAATAAAATCAAAAGACCAGTAATAACTACTTTCGAACACAGATCTGTAGCTTAAATTTTTCATATAGAGGATCATTGTAAGTTGTTTATTTATTTTTGGCTGCGCTGGGTCTTCATTGCTGTGCACGAGCTTTCTCTAGTTGCGTCGAGCAGGGACTACTCTTTGTTGTGGTGCAGGGGCTTCTCATTGCGGTGGCTTCTCGTTGTGGAGCATGGGCTTTAGGCGCACGGGCTTCAGTAGTTGTGGCACATAGGCTTAGTTGCTCCGCAGCATGTGAGATCTTCCCAGACCAGGGCTCGAACCTGTGTCCACTGCACCACCAGGGAAGTCCCGTAAGCTGTTTAAACATTTATCATTTTAAGTTAAAGTTAAAGTCAAGAGCATTTACTTGTGAAATATTTTACATTTTTAATTCTATCAACATAATTTATTAAAATTAGTTTGGAAGTCCAAGCCTATGCTATATGAACCAAACAAAAATAAGATAAGCATTGGAAAGACTCTACAAATTATATTACTTTATGGCTTGAAAATTGAAACAAACCAGGCAAACTCTACTCAAATTATGCATTTTAGTAAAATTGTTTGTTTGAAATAAAAAGTAGTATCCAGAAATAGCCATTTAATAACAAAGAGGTCCCATTTCAGAGCAAGAAACTTGTAAAATACTTAGGAATAAACCTGAGAGATGTTTATGACAAAGTAAGGAAGCTAGAAAGTTTGACTGGAAATTTTACTTGGTAAAGACTTACTTACAAGCTGGAGCTATAATAGGAGGCTGATTAGGAATGTAAGTAAGTTAATTTGTAGCACTAGTTCAATTCTGGCCAAAATCTGAAAAGAATTTTCTTTTCCTTGACAGAGGCTATTCTAAAATTCATTTGTAAAAATAAGCAATCAGGAAGACCAATTGATATTTTGAAAAGAAGCAGAAATGGGGGAGGTACCTGGCTGCATGTCGCTATAAAGCATCAGTAAATAAAGTACAAAGCTGAAGTAGGGTTTCTCAATCGTACTGACACTTGGGCCAGGTAATTCTTTGTTATGGGGGCTGTCCTGAAATTTTAAGATGATTAGCAGCATCCCTGGCCTCTACTCATTAGATGAGTAGCACCTCCTCCTTTGGTTATGATAACTGAAAACATATCTGGATACTGACAGATGTCCCCTGGGGGCAAAATCATTCCTGGTTGAGAACCACTGAGCTAAAGAACAAAAAATACAATCAGAAATTAATGCAACAGAGTTAAAAGTTCAAAAATTGTCCAATTATAGATAAATTTATTTATGACAAAGTAGGCATCACTAGGCAATGAATAAGAAAAATGTTTATGATTGGAATTGTGAGTAACAATTTTAAAATAGATTTGCACAGTCAGAGTTCATACTACACATTAAAATTAACATTGTGAATAGAATTAACTATGTATCTGATCTCTGGGGTAGTGGTTGTTGAAGGAAACCATCTAAAAAGTCTATCATATATAAAAGCAAACATCAGTGTTTGTTTTGACACAAATGGCATAATTTAAAAAAACAAAATTACAGATAAGGAAAAACATTTAAACACATTATAACAGATTTAAGATTAATATGTATACCAGGGATCAGCAAAGAGCTAGATAATAAATATTTCTGACTTCGTGGGCAGGGCCAGCTTCATGGGCATATGACCTTCACTTGACTTAATGCTCTGTCATTGCCATTTTGAAATTCTTAATAATCTTTTAACAATGGGCTCCACATTTTCATTTTTTCACCTTCAAATTATGTAGCCAGTTCTATGTGCAGGCCACATGTTCTCTGTTGAAACTACTCAACTCTGCAGTTGTAGCATAAAAGCAGTCATAGACAATACATGAATGAATGTGGTCATACTTGAATAAAACTTTATTTATAAAAACAGGCAGTGGGCCAGATTTGGCCCCTGAGCCATAGTTTGCCCTTGTCTATACTATACATAAAGTATATAGAAACTGATAAAAAGAACCATAAATGAATGTCCTACTTCAGTAATTTTCAAAGAAATTATTATTAACAAAAGACAACTGCTGAGTTAATACAAACTTAAAATAATGATGAATTTCCATACTGATGAAATCATGGTAAACCTGGTAGCCTCAAAAAGCACTCACAGGGGCATAACTCAGAAAACTTTTTGAAGAATTATAAAAAGGCACCTAGCCTTTGACTCAGTACCTTCACTCCTAGGAATTTATCCCAAGAAATAAGTCAAAATTAGAAAATACAACATGCATGAAGATGTTTACTAGAGATTTATTGTAAAAAGGTGAAAAACTGAAAACAATATAAATATGCTACAATGGAAGTATGCTTAGGTCAAGTATGATCTATTGATTTTTTGAAATAATATATGCACTATCAATAAATATGAGACAGCTACTTGGAAAGTGTTTTTAGTATTCTGCTAAGTGAACAAAGCAGACAAAGTCAATCAATCAATGCTATGTTTGCAGAAATGTAAAAATTATGCATGGATAATGATAAATTCTGGAAGGAACCAACGAGAGAGCAACTAGAGCACAGCCTTTGAGTTCCAGCTCAGGCTAGTGCTGAGCTGGAGTCCTGGGCCTGTGGTGTTCAGCAGGGCCCCATTTGGCATGACTGTGGACAAGTTGCTTAACTTCTCTAAGACTTAATTTCCTTTTCTTCAAAATAGATGTAATAACATTATACTGTCTATCTCATGAGGATGTTGCAAGACTTAAGTGAAAAGATAGATATGGTATATAGCACGGTACTTTGCACATGGGAAGCTTTCAAATGTTAGCTAGCATTACTATTAGCAAAGCATGGGAAATTAAAACAGTTTATTTCATTTTTAGTTCAGTTGTTATGATGTTATTTGTGCAGTTAAAGGAACTTCTAACAGCTGTCTTTTAAAATGTAATGATTAAGACTGCAGCAATCTCAGCAGGTACCAAACTAAAACTATTAAAACAGTGACAATAAAAAGACTATTTTGAAGATTTCACCAATAGAAAAGAGAAAAGAATTGCTGAAATTGCTTAGCAACTTATGTAAGACAAGTCACAAAGACAATTGGAATGAGCACAGGGAAGGATAACGAGTGGCAATAATTAAAGCTGCCACCAGATACACACACATGCAAACTCACACACATCTCTGTGTCCTTTAGGGAAGCTGATTCAGTCAACAGAGGAGCAGAGAAAGGGGTAATTATTAAACCAGTCATGTCGCGAACACTGTCCTCCACCCAGCTTCTCCCTCATGGTGAGAGAGCAAGAGAAATCACATCATCACGTTACTGCCGGGAAGCTTTGCTGTTCACACCTGGTCCGTGCCCCTGTCGTCACCTCTCACTGTAGATGAATGGGGCGTCAAGACACCATGTATGTAGCTGGATGGTCTGGGGGGGTTCCCAGTTGGGTTACTCTCAGCAACTCTGCCCCAGGTCTCAGGGTTGGCATGACACTGAATTTACTCTAGTCACTTGGTGCCAAGAAGCTTCGTGAGAAAAGAAGCATTTAACACAGTAAATCTGGACTTATTCTTCAGCCTCGTGATGATTATCATTGCCCCAAAGGGCCAGGTTATGACTTACAGGACTTCCCCACCTTTTTTCTCTGTCATGCCTGGGAATACCTGTTAGACTGAACCAGGCAGTGTTCTGTTTCCTCACCATGCCAGGATTTGCAAACATCCTCAGTGTGTACACACATATATAATGTAATGTAATCTAATCTGTTTAAGGAGTATAAAACAATACATAACCTAGAGATGGTCAGTAGCTGGTTAATGAAAGTAAGATGCCCTATTCCTCCTAACTCCAAGTTCTCAGCGTTTTAACTGTGCTTCACCTCACAACACTTACAGATGCAGGGAGCACTCCAATCTAGAGCTTTGCCATGCCCCTACCCCCAGGGACGACATTCATCCTCTTGCTGTGACACTATCATGAGCCCTAGCTGGGCACTCCAGTTTGCATTCTCCAGTGCTCCATAACCTCTATGTTTCCTCAGCTGAGCCCTTAGCTCCCTCATTTACTCTGAAACCCATCAGTCACATGTAGAACTCCCCCAGCCTTGGCACAGGGGCAGGGAATCCCTCTGTTTTCACTCCCGGTGCTACTACCTCACGTGCTCACTCTTTTTTTCTCCTTCATTTCCCCAAAGTGTTTTGGCAGAAATAATGCAAATCCAGGCCAAATTTGAGCACTCCCCTGACACCAATAGACCTGTCTTCTAGATCTGAGTTTCTTAACCTTGGCACTCGTGACATTTTGGACTGGATGGTTCTTCGTTGTGGGGACTGTGCTGTGAATTGTGAGACGTTCAGCAGCATCCCTGGTCTCTACCTACCAAGTGCCAACCGCAGATCCCCTCCAGCTGTGACAACCAGAAATGCTTGTAGAGTTTGCCAAATGTCCGCTGGGGTGTGTGTGTGTGTGTGTGTGTGTGTGTGTGTGTGTGTGTGTGTGTGTGTGTGTGTGTGTGTGTGTGTGAAATAGCTCCTAGTTAAGAGCCACTCTTCTAGATGGTACTTCTGTATGACCTCCTGATCACTCTTATGTACAAATTCCATTTAAATGACCACAGTGATTTAAATATCAATATTCATCACGTATAATTTAAAAGGGAATTATTAAACCCATTTTTCAGGTGAGGAAATTGAGGTTCTATTTGCCAAATGTTAACACAGCTAATAAGTGGTAATATCTGGATTTGAACACAATTCTCTCTAACTACAACTCTCATGTTCTTTCTACTACTTAACAGTGCAAACCAGAGTATTATTTAACTATATATGTATATCTTAGTTTGGACCACCTTGACAACCCACAGAGTGGGTGGCTTAAACAACAACAATTTATTTTTCTTAGTTCTAGATGTTGGGAAGTCAAGGCACTGGCAGATTTGGTGTCTGGTGGGGGCCTACTTCCCGGTTCATAGATAGCTTGTATTCTGCCATTGTCCTCACATGGCAGAAGGAGCAAGAAAGCTCTGTGGGGTCTCTTTTATAAGGGCACTAATCCCATTCATGAGGGCTCCAACCTCATGATCTAATCACCTCCCAAACACCCCACCTCCAAGTACTATCATAGTGGGGTTTAGGATTTCAACATATGAATTTGGGAGGGACACAAACCTTCAGTTCATAACAATATACATATAACACATGGAGCAGTAAAGTAACAAAGAAAAACATCAAAGATCTACATCAGTTCAGCTGTTATTACATTATTAAAATGCCAAATATCTTTTAGAGTAAATCATTTTCTTATAATTCTGCCTTCTAGTTAAATGGAAAGTAATTTATCTTTGAGGGTAATTAGATTCACAGAAGTTTTCTTTTCCCAACATATTGGGTCTCTCAGTTGAAGCATTACATTACAGATTTCAAACTGATTGGTTCACATAACTGAAAAATCCAGATATTATACTGACCTCAGGTAAGGCTTGATCCGGGTTTCAAACACTTTCACCGAAGACATTTTCCCCTCCATCTTTCAGCTGCCTTTCTTAATGCCAACTTCATTCTCAGCTTCTACACAGCAGATCAAGGCTCTCCCTTTATGGTAGTAGTTCAGGCTTCACAGCTCCATTTTACACCATCCAAAAAGAAGAGAGATTCTTTTGTGGCAGCCCCACAAGAGAAAAGAGAAAAAGGAATCGATTCTCTAAGCCCCAGAAAATATTTGGCTCTCATTGAGTCATATGCCCAGCCCTGAACCAATCGGTGCAGCCAGAAGGTTGGATGTGTGTAATTTGCTTTAGCTCCTCAAGGCTCAACTCTGGACTAGTTGTGGGGTCCATTCCCTTTAAATTAATAGAGCCAAAATTGAGAACCAGTGGTTCCTCAAGGAAAGTTAGGAATTTGTTTCCAGAAGATGGGCAAATGGTTGCTAGGGAGAACCAAATGATATGCTTCTACACCAATTCTGTTAACATGCCTGCTACAGTTAGTAGTTTTCATTATTTCACAACCCCCATCCCACCCAGTTCTATCAATCACAGAGCTTTTACCATAGACATGTTTCCTTTACCTGGCATTGTTGGAAACTCCTTGACAAGTGCCCAGGTACCGTAAGTAGACAGTCTGGTGAACTGACACCCACAGAGCAGGTCTTAGCCTAGGACAGGGCCAGATCAGGGCTCTTGCTTCTTGGCGAGGCCTCCCAGCCACTCCCTATCATTCAATCACAACCTCTCTCGATCATGGGGACTCCAGGGCAAGACTGTTCTCACTGCAAGTAGGATAGCACTTCATTCCTCAAGCAAAGGAAAGGGACTTACTGTTTTTGAGCACCAACTGTGTACCAAGCAAGTGCTACATGCTGTATCATGTCTTCCTACAGCCACCCTGTGAGGTAGGTATGATTATCCCACTTTAAAGATGAGGAAACGGAAGCTCGGGGAGGTGAAGCAGCTTGTCCAAAGTCACACCCCCTATAAGAGGCAGAAAATGGATTCACTGATACGTCTTTCATCCCAAAGCCTGTGCTTTTCATAATCCAAAATGAACCCTCAAGAAAATCAATGAATATACATTTATTTAAAATCTATTGTTTATCAAGAAATATGCTCAACATTATTTACGTATGAGTAAATATAAAGCATTTCCCCTTTTCCCCAGGAGTGAATGAATGGAAGCGGGAAAAAGAGAGAATAGGAAAGATCAAACCCTTGTGTAATGAGAAGATCCTTAGCCATCCCAGTGGTACACACAGTGCCTAGAAAATCAGCGACCAATGTGTAATAACAAGAGCATCTGAAGCAATGGTGAAGCAGTTTCTTCAGCAGAAGCGCAGGGCGAGACTTCTTTAGGCAGTGACACCGAGTCCCCAGAGGAATTAGCAGTGGCTGGGGCAGCCCTGCAGCAGTGTGGGAATCAAAGCAGCATTTGAGAAAGAGGGCAAGTGGGCAGTATGGATACCAGCCCCATCATAAGGTCTTTCAGCTCTGCCCCCAGATTGGTGTGCCCTAAGGGAATTCCTGCTAGAGAAAGGTGGTACAGCAATACACAGGAAACATGGGTTTTGCTAAAATTCAAACTCTGCAGTCTGGAATAGAACAAACAGGAAGAGCAGTTGCTCATTCCTGGGTTAGCTTGAAAAGCTAACGTAGCTATAACATTTGTGTGTACCCTCCACCTCATAGGGTATTATGTGGATTTCTTTCAGCTCTGGCAAGAATATCGCTTTTAGCCGCATCAAAATGCAACAAACTTTCTACCCAACTCAGTCTCTGTGTACCTTATACCTGTCATCCTAAACCCATGTAAAACTTGGACAGGTTGTGAGTTAAACTCATTCCTTTGCCCATGATTTGTAATACACAGCAGGACGACCCAAAAACAAATAGTCATTTTTCTCCATTATGTGTCTTAAGATTACGGGCAATTGTATATGACTTGGCTTGTTCTGCAGATAGCCTAGAGCAGGGGCCCTCAGACTGGGTTCTGTGGAGAACCAGACCTCTGAGAGAGGGTCTCAAAGATGGCAAGGGGTGGGACCAGGGGGAAGCCTGTGTGCTTCCTCCCCCCACCCCTTCCCCCTGGCACCTCCACTGCACCTGCTTCTAATATTGGAGCTCTACGTGAGATTGTGTCTGCGAATATTTCACTACCAACAAAGGTTTACAAGCCACAGTCCTAGAAGGAAACACCATATTTCTGCCTCTGAAATGTCTGAGTTATTCTCAGAATGACAGTTCCTAAAACAATATGGAAGTCAACAGCTCTGGAGGACACCAGCTATTGGGGGCAAGTGTCCCCTGAATTTGCATGGGAACAAGTGGTTGGTATATAATAGTGCTGGGCGTGACATCCAGAAAATAGAATTTCCAGAACTTTGTGAAGACCATCCATCATAGTCTGAGACACCTCCTTCCCCAATTATTAAATCCTTTTACTAATTCACCTTTGCCCAACAAGAACCTATAGTAAGTTCTAAGTAAAGCATCAGGGCCTTAAGCCTTTGAATTGTCCATCCCGACTAGTAGGGCAGTGAAAGGAGGCTACAGCCTATTTTCCACCTGACCTGCCACCTAGGAGTATTGGGAAATGCATTTAAGACACAGAGTGGGAAAATTTTGCAGTATTTTGCAGTATTTTCTCAGCTCCTCTGAGAAATCACACGACGATTCTAAATTTTACTGAGTGTAAAATGAAACACCCAGTTTAGTTCTGTCCATTTAAAGAAAATTATATATGAATATATGTGAAACATATACATATAATATATAAATGTATATAACCAAACCAGTACTTCATCATTGCAGAAAACAGGTAGCCAGTTCTTAGTTTGTATTTTTAAAATTTTTCAACAACTTACATAAGAAGATGAAACCCCTCCCCGAATTCCTGTCCTGTTCCTCTTAATGTGTTGGAACCTGCAGCTTGGTATCTGGGTCTAAATCTCCCTCGGTCTTATGAGGATGAAATAATAAAGCCTCTCACCTCCTTAGAAGAGCTATTTTGAGGAATAATAAAAAGTTGCCATTGTGCTTTTAGCCTCTGACAATTGATAAATGTAAGAAGCTGGATAAAGGAGAAAGACTCTACAGAAAGAATTTTCTCTACAAATCAGGTGGTAAATGTCTTTGCTATTGTTAATGGTTACACACTAACAAGGGTTAAAAGTGTTCTGCTAGGAAAATAGTGAGGATTCCAGGGCCATATCCAGGAAGATACAATCCTCTATTGAATTTTGAGCATTTATTTTCGTTCATGGAGGTAAACATAATTAAAAGCTTCCATTTTGATGACTGAATTTTTTTTTCTTCTCACTGAACCCAAAATTACTGATGTTCAGGCCTCCGTCACTGAGTCTTTGAGGGAGTGTTTTACTTCTTCTTTACAAAGAGGGCATTCTGGTGGCAGTTTTACTTGGGAGAGAAAATACACTGTGGGCTCTTTCCAAGGGCCTGTAGACAGCCTAGGGCGGGCGTTTACAGACACCGTGGAGAAGATCTGTGGGTGTAAAAGACTGTGTTAGCACATTGGGCCTGAATTTGTGCCTGTTGAAGAATCTGTCTTTTGGAGTCATTTGAGGAATGAATTTTACCAGCAATTCCTCCTTAAGTGAAAAGAATCATTGTCAATTCCTTTCGAGCACATGACATCTTTCATGTTTCTTATGGGCCATTTGTGGAGTGAAATATTATCACTGCTCACATTGCTGCTTCCCAAAAATAGAGGGCCCTGCAGACAGATTTAACAAGGGCCATGCCTCACCTGGCTGTGCAGGGCTGATTGGCTCGTTCTGGTCCCACACAGCCCACCCAAAGAAAGAGCCAGACCACAACCACACAAGGATTCACCCACAAACTCCCAGATTTCCAGAACTTCTCATCCCAGTTGCAAAATTTGCCTGTGCAGCTGAACCTAAAGAGGAGCATACGATGCAGACAGCTAGAAGTGAGCAGTTATAGAAAGGCTCACAGCATCAGTGGGAGTGAGAAGCTTCTGGCACGACCTGTCACACCCTATGCTTGCTTACATGCTACATTCACCTTTGGACGCTTCAAACAGCCCCACTTAACATGGTTCCCTCATTGTCCCCTGTACCTGTCTAGCCAAACAATATAACTTAAAAGTGCCAAATAGTATAGATGATGATTATTAAGATGCTTTCATAAAAATGATAGAGCCACTCCTGTTACACCAAACCAGATGCAAATCTTGGGGCTTGGAGGGCGTTTAGGATGAACGCATTTTTTGTAGCTGGGAAAGCTGAGGCCCAGAGGGAGAAAGTCACTTGTCTAGGGTCACACAGTAAGTTTAGTGAGAGAAGTGAGACCCAAACCCATGGCGCCTACTCTCAGTTTAGTGCTCTTCCTCCAGGACCAAAGAGACAACAGCTGCTTTTCATCTCTTACAATCTCATTTCCCAAGTTTACTCTCTGACCTGATGGGTCAAATGTTTGTACTACTGGGCAGGTGTCATGGTAGCTTTTTCTGAAAGTGAATTTCTTGGGGAAATTGTTGCTCATGTGGTAGAGCAATGTATTGGGATGTTTACCCTACACACACACACATATACCCCTCCTCACCCCATTGCATTGTTCCAACACCAAGCAGGCAGCCAGGGGCTCCGAGTACTTTGTTAATCGCAGAGGTATATGCCAGGGAAAAAGAGCTGAAGCTACTTAAACTTACTGACTTTTCTTATCTTTTATCAAAGCTTGTACTCCTTAAAGCGATTATGCTAGGAGACCTGGAGGGACTGGGAAGAAGGTGGGTCTTTGAGGGCCAGCAGAGAGAGGGAGGAGGAGGATATTCCCCAAGGCTAGAAAAGAGGAACAAAATGGATGGGTCTTTCAACTAATAGGACATATATCCTGCTGGGTGGCAGAACTTCTGTGAGTTGGCAAGACCTCACAGGTGATGACCACTTGGGACACCAAAGGAGGCTGGACCTTGGGCCCGGGGTTTCCGAGCCCAGCAGAGATGCCTGTGCCCCAACTGTGACACAGAAGCAGCAGAGCCCCTGGAGCTTAAAGGAACTATGTGAGCTGGATACTGTGAGCTTCAGGGCTACCCAGTATAGACCATCATCCCAAGGGCCTATCTGATGCACTAAGGTCCTGTAGAGGAGTCCTAGTAGTTACAACAAATAAATTTCCTGTGGCCCAGTGTGATGGTGGCTCAAACTCAGATATTGACTTTAAAAAAAAAAAAAGAGATGGGATTCTTTTTTTTAACACCTTAGTTTATAGCCAAGATTTTTACCTCTACATTTGTATTTAAAATCTTATCCAAGCATGGGTATTACACTTGCCTCAACAACTGGAATCCTGGCAACATTATTTTCAGTGTGTGAAAAGACCTAACTTCTAAAGTAATGATTTGCCCCTGGAAAGGTTTATGGTGTGGTGGAGGCTTTGTCTGCCCTGTGAAGCCTTTCCTGACCAGACATACCCTTCTCTGGGCTACTACTACCGTATCTTGTAAATGCACCTCTAATTGCACTTGACCCTCTGTGTATGATTACTTGTGTATAGGACTATGTGCCCTTTCAAACCAGCACAAATGCAGGCATGTAAGAGACCATCCGTAAATCTGTATTATGCTGCAGTCAGAGCTGTGGCTTTCCTATAGCGTTTTCCCTCAAAAGAGTTTCAGAGTAAATTATGGGTCAGTAGCTCAGGCAACACACAATTTCATTTTGAGATTAAAAAAAAAAAAACAAAACACCCCAAACCCGTGCATTCTTCATTTGACCGAATGGAAACAAGAGAGCCCAAATTTATTTAGAAGGTGTGAGGTTTCTAGCTTTTCAATCTTGGTGCTGCTTCTGCTTTCAACTTGGGTCGATTCAACAAACTCAAGGGGAGTACCTAGTATGTTTGGAGCACTTTGTTCCATGAGGAAGTCACACACGCACGTGCACACACACACACACACTCCAGCTCCCAGCCTACTGGAGAGTGCAGGCAAAACCAATGTAAATGGTGGAAAAAAATCATGTTGCTAATTCCCTTTCCTTCATACCCCTTGTAGGACCCTCTTCCAGGCCTATCATAAGCCCATCTGACTGAAGCTCTGGTACAAATGCCAACCCAGGCCAGTCGCACGCAGTTAGGGGGCAGTCATACGAACTCTGGATTTTGAAAGCAAGGAGTTAGGTTCTAATCCCTTACTTGGATCTTAGTTTCTTCAATTTTTTCATCTGTAAGTGGATGTAATATTTGCCTCAGAGGCTTGGTGACAATATGCTTAAAAGCGCAGTGTAAAAAAAAGTTTTATAAGGAAGTAGAAAGGGTAAATAAAGCCTATTTAATCTATAAATCTAAACACAAAAGAAGAGAAACTGGACAGAAGTTGACAGTTTACTGACACTAAACTTATTAAGTTTAAATTTATTCCTCATTTAAATTTATTAAATTGCAGTGGGACTATTGGTGACGTGATATATTCAGGAGATTATTTAAAAGCAGAACCAATTAAGTTTATCATAAATGCTAGCCAGAAAATGGGCAAGTCATCATCTAAAAGAGTAAAATAGTAAATTCACTGTAGAGGTGGAAGGTGATTGGACAGGGTTGCAGCTAAATCTTTGGGAGAATGAGTTAGCTGGGGAGGAAAAATAGGAAGTGAATGGAAAATTTCAGGGGAGAAGTACAAAATAAGTGAGCTGAAAGAATCAGATGAGGAAAAATCCCTCCCCCACAAGTCACTATATTATTTACCTAGGAATCAGTATAAAGTGTTTTGAGCTGCAGCCTCCAAGGAGATTCATGTGACCAAATAGGCCATTTCCATGACCCGCCCTGTCAAAATCAGCCAGTTCTTAACTCAGAATGAAAAAATGATTAGGTCTGCTTCAAGAAGTTTGTCTTGTTTCTTATTGGGTCAGAGGTTTGATATTGGATCAAAGCCACAATTACACATTGATTCTTAAGCATAATTTTGTATTGAAATGAAAATAAAGTCTATCGGCAATCATTCAGTCATAAAACAGTACAGTGTAAGAATCAATCAATCAATCTGTTTCTTATTTTCCAGTTCATCAAATTTGCCACCCCCAAGATCTTAGAAACAAAAGCTGGTTCTCCTAAGTATCTTATGGCCAATTTGGGGGCACTGATTTAACTCTTCCATGAGAACAAGCAGACTTTTAGTAATTAAAACTTTTTTTTTTTCCATTTATAAAAGCAATGCATACAAAATACAGAAAAGAAAAAGGAGAAAAAAATCATCCATTGTTCAATCATTCAAAGCAACCTACTGCTAATAATGTGATGTATGTCCTTCCAGTATTTTCCATGCATATTTTATTTCATAGTTGGGATCATACTCTATTTCATATATGGCTTCATTTACTTATCTTAATAATAAAGAGGGCATTTAAAAATGCTTTTTAAAAATAAGATGCCTAAATCTAAAATGCTATGCATTTGAAAGTTTTCATCTCTCAGTTTCTGCACTAAGATTTTAATAAAATCTTTAACAGGAAGTAAAATTCAGCATCAAATCTGCATGTAAATTTAGAGAACCTATTTGGAGGGTCACAGCCAGCAAAGTCAGCAGATTCTAAAGCCTCTCCAATTTCTGTGCCTTGCCAAGTGACTGAAGTGGAGAGGCAATTTGACTATTGCCTTCTGACTTTAATTAATGTTTAATACTGAGCAGCAAAAGTGATCTTCCTCTTGTAAATTCTCATTAAGTTCCTTTTGAATGAGTTAACACCCTGTTTATAAAGATGTGGATATTTTCTCTAATTACTGTAATTTTGGTGACTGCTGTAAAAATCAGTGCTCCATGTCACGCTGTCAGAGATCATTACAGATGCGAGCGTACTTCTCTCCTCCCTCCCCTGCTAAGGATCCAGTTATCTCTGGAACTTAAATGCCTGAAAAGGTTCAATAAAGGAAAGGAGAATCCAGACGTAGCATGCCTCATTTCAAGCCATTCCAGAATAAAACCAAGATGTATTCATCAGGGTGATGAAATGTGGACTGTTTAAAGATTAAGGATGTGGATGCAGAGTTCTGTTACTTATAATAAATTTCATTATTGTAAAATCCAATTCATCCTGCCGAACGGGTATGAATTGAGATGATTTATGCTCGCAGAAACATATTCCCCACTCCTGGTACTTCCTTTTGTGTGGAGAGATATCTATAACGTCTGGCCCCTCTCTCTCCACCCCTTCAGTTGCCCCTCCCCTGGGGTGGAAGTTTCACTGTTGGTGAGTTTGGAAGAAGACCTGGGCATGCGTAGCTCAGCTTCTTCCGCCTTCCTTCCCCGTGGGAGCCAGGTACCACAGGAAACATGCGTTCTAGTCTGTTCCTCCTATGTGGGGAAGGACTGTGGTTTTCTAGCTCTCTGTGACTGAGTAGGTAAGTCCACCTAAGTCTGTGGCTCAGTATTAGGATATTCAGTTAAGCCACATCCTCTAACCCAACCGTTAGAAGTAACAAGGGACTGTCTTGATCTGACACCTTCTCTCTCTCTTAATTGATCAAAACACTTGGAGGGCTAAAACAGGTGCTATTTACGAAACACAAAAGCTGGTGATTCAAACACAAAAGTGAAGCAGAAACACCACTCTCTTTTAGAGTTGTGCTGTTTTCCTTTCTGTTAGTGTAGGCATCAGGAAGAAATGCTATAAGGGTTTATTAAATTGAGAAAAATATGCCCAACTAGAAACGCATGTTCCAGGAGTTCAGAGTATGGCCCCAGAGGTCAAGGCAAGTTTTATAGAGGAGTACCTAGCCAGTGCTGCCATATACCTAGAAGGGGTTGAATGAAGGTAAAAAGCTGGATGAGCATTAAGGGTGGGTAGGAATTAGGCAGTTTTCCCCTGCTTGAAATAGAATTGAATTAGAGAAAGCTGTAGGTATGTATATGTGTGTTTTGATGTATCCTTCCTTTGTGTTATTCCTTAAGATCTCAGATTTGAAGTCCCAGAATTCTAAGATATAAAGCTAAAAGAATTTTGAGGATAGAGGGGCCAGAAAGATGGGATATCAAAATTTTCTAGAAAGTGTAATAATTCCTAAGTAATTATATCTGCCATCTAGCATTTATGTTATGGTAGATGTAGAAAATTTGCATTTATTTTTATTGTTGTTTAATAATCTTTCTATCCGTGACCAAATGTGGGGCTTGTGTATGTATTAAAGAAAGACAGCTCTTTATCTCATATACTGTGCATTCCAAATCTAAGTATTTTCCTTTTCCCCCAATGCCTTTCATAATTACGTGCTTTTGCCTGTGCCAGTAAAAGGAGAGAGAGAAAAACAGACCAGTATTTGTTGTATTAGAGAAGTTTCGAACACAGAAAGAACTGTTTAATTTCAGTCTCATTACAGCTAAATGAGAGCTGTAAGCACTAGTGATGCTGGTTTACCATGATGGCAATTCAGCTGTCTTCCCAATTCCTAGGACTTGGAAATGCTGAATCTGCAGCTGCTGGGATATTTTTTTCACTCTCAAAAAAAAAAAAAAATTTTAAGGCCTCCAGCATCTTTCATTTATATTGGAAAAACCAAATATGTACATGCTGTTCATTTAGAACAGATGACATTCCTATGTGGATTTTTCTAAGAAAAATAGTTTCCCTCTCTGCTTTGATTTGTGATCATTATAAAATGCTCAGAATTACCAAGAGCACTTATTCTCTGAGTCAAGTTCTCCTGCTGATAGAACACCAATGCCCCCTACTGATAAATTTCCCAAAACCTTCCTTTGGAGAATGAGACCAGAAACCCCTCACTTACAACACGCGTGCTATTCACTGGCCTTGTCTGAAAAGGACGAGTACTTCTGGGGTCATCTTAGTCTGCTTTATTAGCCTCTCATTAGTGTAATTTCCTCTAATTAGTCTTTACTAAAGCAGCTAGAAGTTATTTCATGCTTGGCTGACTTGATTAGAAAAACAATTTTAAAGGTATCAGCAGAGCTTTATACCTGACAAAATACAAACCAGAACTAACATTCGATTATGGTAATGTAATTCCTGTTACATTATGTTTATATTTAATGGGGGAAGTCCCTCCAAATAGCTTCATATTTGTCTTCCTGTATCTTCAGTATTTATAGAATTCAGGCATAGAAAGACTTTAATACCTAATGTTCCAGATTTACTGGAATCCCTTCTAATGTCATCTCCATCAAGTAACTGCTTGGTTTCCCCTAGTGACCGAGAACACACCACCTATCGAAGCAACCCGTTGCATCTTTGAACAATTCTGGCAAAAAGTTCATGGAAAAATTTTTTCTCTTCGGCTTCTAAAATATTGGGCAATTTCTACCCTTCGATTGCTATATAACAACTATAATTCCTCTTAATTCTTCAATATTTTAACAGAACGATCATGCTCTTCCCCTGGCATTCTTCTTTTCCCCAGGAAGAGTAATGTCAACTGTTAGAGAAAAGGCAAATATTTCTATAAATGTGAGATCAAAGGGGCAAAGATTTAGGACAGAATGCCAGTAGAGTATAGAATTCCTATTTTCAAATGATGTACTAATTGTTATTTTCTCTCTCTCTCTCACACACACACACACACACATCTCACGGTTACCATAATATACTTTAAAAATGGTCATCTTTGAACTTGGTAAAGGAAGCAGGAGACCAATTCGGCTTCTGTGATAGTGTGATTTGAATGTTTCTAAGAAGATCCAATCTCAAGGCTACCTTCATAAATGCCTGGAAATTGTTAGACGTCCCTGCTCAGTCCACATATACTTAAGCAAGCAGTGTTAGACGAGGGTTTCCAACAAGGTTTGAAACTTAGACTGAGGTTTTTTAAGTAGCAAATATCTCACAAGACCACTGATCTTTATAAGATGTTTCTCATCCCACTGAGTTCTGCCCCTTCTCTTCAGGCAGATGCATAATCAAGATGCCTGGTGCTCTCAGTATAACTCACTCCTCCCCTCCTTTTATCTGCAGCCTTAATTTTGCTGTCTAGGTAGCCAGTCATCAAGGGTATTGCTATGTTTTACTTAATCACAAAACGAGCGATGACCTTAAGCCGAGAACCAACTGCCGCGTTTGTATCGCTGGGCTTGTTCTGCCACTGAGTCTTAACGAGTTGCTCTTTGTTGTTATAATTTTCCTAAGAGAATGCAAGATGGTTGCGTATGTTATATTCTCTAGGAAGCGGACACTGGGATGGAAGAGGCATGAGAAAAGTTCATTGGGGCGTAAGACCTGAGAAAAGGCGGGCGCAGTATTGGGCAGGTGGAGGCATCATCCTACGGGGCAGACCAGAGGAGGTCTCTGCCAGCCCAGGGGGAAGCACGAGAGCAAAGGTTGCTCATTTAAGGAGGCCCCACAGTTGGACAGAAACGGCTAGGCCTCTGTACCACATCTTGTGCAGCCATTGACTGGGAACACTCCAAGAACACAGCTTTGGCTACAGCTGCCTCGCTCAGTCACTGGCTGGGGCCTGTCCTGAAAAGAGCAAGGCCACAGCTCAGAATATGAGGGAGCTCCACTGCTGGAGGCTGCCAGCTAATCGCGTTCCTTGAGGCTGGGCAGCAGGTGCTTCTGGCAGGGAGAGACTGAGTGATCCATCTCCATTTTTGCCACAGTGGTTTATTGTTACCAGGTCACTCTTACGTCAATCAACATCTGTAGCTGTTGTTTTAGGTAGAGTGGCTGTTGTACAGCAATACATATTTTAATGGTTTAAAACTCCAAATTTAGTGATTAAAATGTTTTAATTTGTGAATCAGAAATTTGAAAAGGGTCTTTCTTGCTTAAGTGTCTTATGTGTTGCAGTTAGATGTTGGGGGAGGCTGCCGTTATCTGAAGGCTCATTTGGGTTGGTGTCCAGCATGGGTCACTCATTGATGGCAGCTGCCGCCAGCTGTCAGCCAGGAGTTCTACTGGCACCACCAGCACCTTCATGTGGCCTCTTGATGTGCCTTGGGTGTCTTGATTTTGGAGTGGAAACACCCCAAGAAGAAACATTACAAGACACCAAGGCAGAAACTGCAAGGTTTCTTCTGACCTAACTGACCTCCCCTTCATCACGCTTCTTCCCTGAAACAGGCCAAGAAATGTTCGTGTGAGAGGTGCTCTCCCTACACCCAGAGAAAAGGAACATCCTTATCTCTGAAGACAAAGGGATGCTAAGAATCTTAACATGTCTTGCTAAGTTTCCCCCAGTTTACTGCAATTACGTCATACTCCTTAATCTATCGGATTCCTCCACTGCCGTGCACCTCACCAAGCCTAGCATAAAATACTCAGGTCCGTTTCTTTGGGTCTTCATTTCCTTATGAAGGCTCTCATATTTGTATTTAATATAAAACATATTAAATACATTTGTGTCCCTTTCTTTCATTCTGTTGGTCAAGCAAACCACCTTCATGGGTAGGATAATTCGACTCCACTTCTTAGTGAGAAAAGCAGCAAACAATCTGTCATCATATTTAATCTGCCATAGTTGTGTTTTATTAGAAAAGGAGTGGCCTGAGGGGGTGGGAGTGGGCAAAATGAGTGAAGGGGGTCAGAAAGTGCAAACTTCCAGGTGTAAAATAAATAAGTCCTGGGAGGGACTTCCCTGGTGGCACAGTGGCTAAAAATCCACCTGCCAATGCAGGGGACACTGATTCAGGCCCAGGTCCGAGAGGATCCCACATGCCTCGGAGCAACTAAGCCTGTGCACCACAACCACTGAGCCTGCGCTCTAGAGCCCACGAGCCACAACTACTGAGCCCACACACCACAACTACTGAAGCCTGGGCACCTAGAGCCTGTGCTCCGCAATAAGAGAAGCCATCACAATGAAAAGCCCATGCACCTCAACGAAGAGTAGCCCCCGCTCGCCACAACTAGAGAAAAGCCCATGCGCAGCAACGAAGACCCAACGCAGCCAAAAAATTATTTAAAAAAAAAAAAGTCCTGGGGATGTAATGTACAGCATGGTGAACAATACTGAAAGTATTATAATATTTGAAAGTCTCTAAGACAGTAAATCTTAAAAGTCCTTATCACAAGAAAAAAAAATTCGTAACTACATATAGTGTCAGCTGTGATCGTTTCAGTGCATACAAATATTGAATCATTATACTGTACACCTGAAACTAATATAATGTCATCTGTCAATTATACCTCAATTAAAAAAAAAAGCGCCTTGCTCTCAATCACCTACTATTGCAATAGGTACTGTTAATTTTCTTTTTGTGGTGCCTCACACAAATATTTCCCAGTTCTTCAATCATTGCCCCTTTGACATGGTGTTAGATTTCTTATTGTACTTCTTTAATGTTTTTTAGTTTATTGCTGCCTCAATATAAGTGCAGCATCACATCAAAGCAAAATATTCTAAATATGCACCCAGAGAAAAGCAGCACCGTCACTGTCTATAAGTTCTAGAACTGTTAACAGAGCCAGGGGAGAACAAATCTGTGGAAGTGACACTGTAGTATTCACGCACATTGGGTTCATCTATTTCATAAACATGAATTAAGTGTTCACTGTGTACCAGGAACTATGCTAAGTGCTGGGGCTACGAAGATAAACAGTCACTTCCTTGAGGAGCTCACAGTTTAGTGGTGAAGATTGTCATGCAAAACAAGTAATTACTGCTCTGTGTTTTGCACTATAATAGGAAAATGAGGCTCTATGGGAATACAGAAGAGAAAGTTTCAAACGCTGCCTAGAGAAAACAAGGAATTATGCCTCAAAGAATTTCATCAGGCAAAAAAAAAAAAAAATGGAAGAAAGAACAATTGAAGCAAAGGGAAAAGCATACGAATAGGCACAAAAGTATAACAGAAGCAAGACATACGTAGGTAACCTTACTTTTAGTAGAAATGGATGGTTAGTCTATTGGATACTTGCAGGGAAGAACTATGAGATGGGATTGGAAAGGTAGGGAGAGGACCCAGCTCATCAGATCTTGGGTGACATGCTAAGAAGTTGGGATTATTATCCTCCAGAAAAGGAAATAAATAGACTTGAGTTTGAGAAAAAGTGCTCTAGTGGCAGTGTGATATTAATGAAATAGAATCGACCAGACTTGGAGTCTGCCTGAACATGGAGGGGAAAAAAAGAAAGAAGGAAGAATCAGGCACAATGCTTCATTTTCTGGCTTGTATGATTGTGGTGTGATTTTTTAGAGAAGGAAATACTGCAAGAAGAGGTTTTAGGAGTGGAGGGAGGACAGATATGATTCAGATTGAAAATCTTGAGTGTAAGATGCCTAAGAAACATCTAGAGGAAGGTGTTGAGTATGGATATAGAAATAAGGGTTTAGAGTTCAAGAGAGAGGTCTGGGTTAGAGTTTCTGTGAATAATCAAAGTATAGGTGGTAATTGAAGCCATTAGAGAAGTTGAGGAGAAAGTAAAGTCTAGAACTCAAGAAAGGGGTTATGTAAGAAATAAAGATCTCAGCATATGAGGCAGTTGAAACCCTGGGAGTACACGAGATACCCCAGCAACAAACAATGAGAAGAAAGTACAGAGCCAGTGGTAGAATGAGGTGTGCACTTGATGAGAGTTGGCAAAAGAGACTTGAAATGCAATCATGAGACCAGGAAAATAACCACAAAAAAAAGGAAACTAAGGGAAGAGAGAAATTCAAGAATAAAAAAAGTGACTGGGAGTGTCAAATGCTGCAGAGGCATCAATCAAATAAGCTTAGGACTGAAGAGTGTTTGAGTTTTTCAATTAGGATGTCACTGATGACTTAAGTGAGGCCAATTTGAGAAGACTGGCCAGAGCAAGTGAAGTTAACCCCTGAGTAGCTTTGCCCTGAAAAGTAGAAAAGTAAAAAGAGTGTCTGGTAGCTAAAGGCAGTAATAAAATCAAGGGAGAGTTTTATTTTTTGTTCTGTGTTATGTTTTATTTTGTTTTTAATGTTTAAGATGTGCTCAAAAGCAGTGAGGATGGAGAGGTTCAAGATGCAGAAAGAAGAAAAATAATGGGAGCAGTGTTTTCAAGAAAGACAAATTAGTTAACAGCCGAGGGGAAAGGCTTTTTAAAGCTTTTTTCCTCAGTCTTGTTTCTTTGTTGCTGTTCTGTTAAGTTACATTTATGCCCCTCTCATATCCACCACCCAATATTTGAACAATAGATTATTTTAGACCCAAGTGCTGGGCCTCCTGTTTTCTATCTCTATGAAATTTCTTTGAGTTAACTTCAGTTTCTCATTCCAGGCTGCTGAGGACTTTCTGGATTCTGATTTTTTCTTTTGGTATAGATGCTATCCCTTCAAAGTTCACATTCATCATTCACAGATTTGGTAAGGCTGACTTCTAACTCATTGACTTAAGACTGAGAAATGCACACAACCTAGATTCTTCCATTAATATTACTACTGATTCATTAATAAACTGATTTTGAGTTCATCCAATATTCAATATACATGTCATCCAGTTCACATTCCTATCTTGTCCATCAGGTTTCTCAAGGTCAACTTTTGCCAGATTCTTGGATGTAGCCAAGATAGACCACAAATAACTCATATCCCTCCTATGCCAATCGAGTAGTTCTGTTAAAGAATGAAATAAGATCAGCCTAAGATGACCTGACTCATGCTTAGTGAACCCATCCTGGCTCAGAGAGATCAGTGCTTCCTTCTCTAAGAGCAAAGAAAGTTGCCCTGTAACATTCTACAATCATGCCCCGGATAACTATAAAATTCAATCATCATCATTAGCAATGCTTTTAGGTCTGTATACTTCATTTTTTGAAATTTGGAAATAATGTTTGCCCATATCTAATCTTCCTGCATCTCTTTTACTCTCAGTAATTTCTTAAAACTCTCATTTGCAAGTTTCTCAGTGTCCTGAATGTGATTTCTGTTGTAAAGCATACTTAAACTCATTTAAAGCAACTTTGTTCTTTCTTTGATCACTCCCTACATTTGGGACCAATGCCATTCTCACTTTTTAAATCTAAAGATATTTTCTCTAGACAGGGAAGACAGACAAATAAATATTAAATAATGCATCTTTCTCATCCATCCATCAATATCATCTATCAATATCACATCATCATTCTGCCTTGTTACATCAAATTTAATTGTAGCGTTTTTGTTAACCACTGTTTACACTCTGGATTTTAGACACCTGAACACACTATAAAAGAGACCCCCTGTCTTATGTTGGTCTCAGTTGGCTGTCTCTTTCCTTTCATCTTATATACATCCAGTTGCCAAATCTGGCCTCATCATAGAGCTCCCCATACAGCCCAGAGAGTTTCTTTCAGTTGTTTCTCCTCTTCTTTCTCAGTAGAACTTCATTTGTGAGAATTTTAATGATCTAGACAGATTTCTCTTTTAGATTCTCATGTCTTAGACCCGTGTCTGCTTCATCTTGAGATCTTTTAATTTTTTTTTCATGAGTTCACGAGTCTGACCAAACTCAACCTTTCCTTTCTTAGATACACTGAACTCCTAAGTTACATGGGCAGAGTTTTCCTACTACGTCCACTTCAGACAATTTATTTTTGATTTAATTATTTTTCATGGATTACAGCATATTGATCTGATAGGTTACCTATAAATAATCCAATGCCTTATTTTATAAGAATATCAAAATTAACTGAAATTTGGTAAATATTGCATGTGAATTGTGGGGCAAATGGAAAATAAAAGTTATGTGGCATAATAGGTACACAAAATTATGTTTCTCAACTACCAATGTGACTTGAATTAATTATCATAAAGAGGTTATAACTGATGAAGTAATTGCTTTAGCTTATTTTTGATATATGATTGACTAGGACAAACATTTGTACATATCAAATCCCTCTAATTTGGAGACAATCTGTTTTCTATGTTGACATACAATAGAATACACCTTTGATGTAGTTAAAATCCATACTAAAGAAAATGCTAAAACTAAGAAGTTGTCTTCCTCAAAAGATGTCTTTAAAAAAGTAAAAAGATAAATTAATGTGTGAGAATATTTGTTACCTGTGTATCTGATAAGATTAGTGTCCAGAGTTTATTAAAAATTACTTCAAGTCAGTTAAGACAGTGCAAAAAAGACATAAGTAGGCTGTGTGTGTGTGTGTGTGTGTGTGTGTGTGTGTGTATACACACATTCACACATACATACATACATGTATTTCTTTATTTTAAGGGACACATACAAAGGTGCAAGGAAATGAAAAATATAAAATTCGGGAAAATGGTGGCCTCTTTGGGAGATGCCTTAGGTTGGGGTTGCTATAGGATCCAGTAGGTGGAGATTAGAGCACATGCAGTTAACCCTTGAGCAATGCAGGAGTTGGAGGTGCCAACTCTCCAAATGGTTGAAAATTCTAAATTATAAAAGTATAGTATAAATTATAGTAGGCATTCCGCATCAGTGCTTCCTCTCTATCTGCAGTTCTGCTTCTGAGGATTCAACCAACCCATGGATTGTGTAATGACAAAAGTTTGGATTTAAGTGGACCCATGTATTTAGTTAAAACCCAGGTTGTTCAAGGGTCAGCTGTATACAGGAAGTGTCTATGGCATGAGGTGATATGTTCAGGTACTTATTATGTATCTAATTTAAACTATAATTCAATAAATATAGATATATATAGTGAATTTACAATGTTGTGTTAGTTTCAGGTGTACAGCAAAGTGATTCAATTATATATATTTTTTTCAGATTCTTTTCCATTATAGGTTATTGCAAGATTGAATATAGTTCCCTGTGCTATACAGTAGGTCCTTGTTATCTGTTTTATATATAGTAGTGTGTATTTTATATATAGTTGTGTGTATATGTTAATCCCAAACTCTTAATTTTACACATATCAAATACTGAACAATAAAAAACAATAAGAACCCACTGGACTTGGGAGAGCACTATATTCTGATCCAGGGTCTTTGGCTAACTTATTCTGGTACTTCAAACAAGTGACTTAGCTTGTCTGAGCCTCAGTTCCCTCATCAGTAAAGAGACTGACTAATCTGCAAAGTGCTTTCCAATTCCCACAGTCTCTAATCCCATGATCCAGAGAAATAACACAGTATGTAAACCAAGGAACTTCCCCAGTTAGTTTTCAATTTACACATGTTGACACAGACTCGAAATATGAGGAAAGGGACAAAGAATATTAATCTGCTAAGTTATTATAAATAAATGAAAAATTCAAACAAGGAAAGACTAAATAAACAAGATTGCATTAGATTATTTGAAACTATACTGTCTTACCTCTGGATCAAATAGCTACTTGTGCACAAACCTCCTAATCACCCTTCCCATATCCCTTTCAAAATTTTAAAAACAAGGGAAAGTTTGTATAAACACTGAAATCTAGAGGAAAATGACATTCAGTGACAAAAATCTCAATAAATATCCACAGATGTGGTACAGATTGACTCAGAAGAAGGGAAAAGAAACTGCAGCCAACTTATAAAACCTCTTGACCATCCAGAGAAACCAGCAGCGTCATGTAAAGCAAAATAAAAATAATAATAATTGGAAAAATCCCACTGACATTCCTTAATTAGGACAGGAGCAGGCTTTCAGACATGCAGGATCAAACTACTTGGTTCTCTTTTCACCAATGCAAATCAACATAGTAGCAAATGATAATAGCACATTTATAGTGCTTACTATATGCCAGCATATATAATTAGTTCACTGAATCTTCACATCAGCCCCTGTTGGTAAATACTATTGTCTTCATTTTACAGGTGAAGAAACAGGTATAGAAAGTTTAAGCGACTGTCCCCAGGGTCAGTGAGTGGCTGACGCACGATTTAAATCTGACCTCTTGGTTTCTAGAGTCTGGTCCACTTATCACTGAACTATTCTACTCCTCAACAGCAAAAAAAAAAAAAGTAGCTGTGTCTGATGTCTATTGCATGATGCATTAAAAACTACTTCAAAATTCCATGGTATATAACAGTGGGTATTATTTAGCTCACGAGTTCATGGGATGGCTGCTTAGACCTTACTGGGCAGTTCTGGTCTTGGCTGGGCTCAATCATAGGTCTGAGAGCTGACCAGCTATTGTCAGGGGCTCACACATCCTGGGGTTAGTTGGCTGTCATCTGGGGTGACTTGGCCCTCTTCCATGTAGTTTAGGCATCCCTCCAGCAGCCTAACCCAGGCATGTTCTCCTGGCAGAGGCAGAGGTGCAAGAACAAATGGCGACGCACAAGTGCTTTTCACACCTCTGCTTGTAGTCACATCTGCACACATCCCCTTGGCCAAAGTAAGTCACTGCTCTTCAGTAAGAGGAACAACAAGAAAGGATGTGGACCCAGGGAGAGGAGAAGAATTGGGGCCATTCACTTACCACAGTATCTGCTGAGAGGTGCCAAAAAAGAAGCTTTTGCTGCAATGACAAGGCCTCTCCACTTGTGTCAGGGTTCTTCCCTGAGGCCAAGGGCAGCGGCTCCCAAAAGGAGGGAGGTCCCAACAACATGTCTTCTTAAGCCAAGCCCTTCAGACAACTGGATTCAGAAATCTGACCTCCAGAGAAGATTCTCCAACAAGAGAGAGAAAACTCAAAGAAGCAACACAAAGTCAACTCCAACTCCCTCTCATTCCTCCCCTCTCAGGCTTCTAGATGACCTAACTGGGTACTTAATATCAACCTGTCCTTCACTGCAACGTTTGAGAGGAGGATTTTTACAGCTGTCACAGGGAGAGGAAGGGAATCTAAAAAGATATTTATGCGGGAAAGTGTTTTCAGTTTCTACTAGAGTTTAGATTTACTACGTGGCAATTTCCAGGGCATTGCTTGTTGCTAATAGTTGCCTTGAGGCACTTGAGAGAACGTGGGCTGTAGGTACGGTCGTCGGTGCACCGGCACCCATCTGGCTGGCATCTGGGTCTTGCGTTGTCCTCTGGTTTTCATCCATGTATTGAACAAGGACGCGTGGAGCACCTACATTGGGCTCTGGGAACACAATAGCTGTTCTGTGTTCACAATCTCTGGGGACCTCTTAGCCTGCTGCACTGATTTTTCACGGGCTCCCACGTGGAAGGATGTGTCTTCCAGACCCAGAGTGCTCATTGGACTATCTTTAGGAATTAAAGTAGCATGATTATTACTATTCTGTCTCCCACACCTCTCTGTCTTTATGAGTGAATATAACCTCCTCTTCAATATATCCAGCGAAAAATATTTTTCCTGATCCCCAGAGAACAGAGATCCTATCCTACTTCATAGAAAGCAGAGAGCCTGTGCCTAGGAAGGGGTGGGGCTAAGCCTGGGTTAGCTCATACAGTGGTAATGACAGTTTTCAGAAGCTACTTTTGGACACAGTAAGAGGCAGATGATGTGAGGTGTAAGGTGTCAGTTGGTGGGGCTCAAACCAGCACCCTGACTGCACACTCTAGTTATAACAGTTCTGACCTCAAAGATGATGTGAAAATGTGAAGACACCATTGAGATGGTCTTTCATATACTGGATTCCCTACCTTCTACTGGCTGTTTTGTGAGGTCAGAAGGCAGAGGCAGCAGTCAAGAATGAAAAGATAGCTTATGATGAAAAATTATTAACTACTTAAGAATATAACTAACTTCCTGAACGTTTTCAGCTCAACATGCCTGGCTCAAATCAAATGCTCTAAATGTGGACTTCCCTGGTGGCGCAGTGGTTAAGAATCCGCCTGCCAATGCAGGGGACACAGGTTCGAGCCCTGCTCCGGAAGATCCCAAATGCTACGGGGCAACTAAGCCCATGTGCCACAGCTACGAGCCTGCACTCTAAAGCCCATGAGCCACAACTACTGAGCCCACATGCCACAACTACTGAAGCCCGTGCGCCTAGAGCCCGTGTTCCACAGCAAGAGAAGCCACTGCAATGAGAAGCCCACGCACCTCAACCAAGAGCAGCCCCCGCTCGTCTCAACTAGAGAAAGCCTGCACACAGCAATGAAGACCCCATGCAACCAATAAATAAATAAGTAAAAAGAAGTGTTCCCTCCTCTTTAAAAAAAAATGCTCTAAATGTGTCTTCTAAAGTAATTTCACATCTCAGTGAATAAATTTCCATTGAAAAGGCATGCTCAGTCATAAGTACCCTAGTATAATGGCGAAGTATTTAGAGGGCTAAATGATACAGATTATGCATTGTGCCATGTTCAGAAAGTTTTAAAATGGAACAATCGTTTTCAAGGAACAAAAATCAACCCAAGAGGATAAAAGTGAGAAAAGGAGGCTTAGATTGCTTTGCAGAACCTCCAGTAAGGCATTGATATCCAAAGAGTGACAGTTTTTCATAAGAATCAGGAGATTAAAGGCTCTGAAAGCCTTTCTCCTGTCATGTGTATTAAAATAATTGTTCCTCTAATTCAAATCTCTAAGCAGCTTAATGCCTGTTCTTATCTTAGTTCAATTTAGAGAGAACATAAGAACAAAAATGCTGTATCTGTTCAGTGTCTGCTTCTCTAAATGAAATTGTTTAGGGACTTCCCTGGTGGCACAGTGGTTAAGAATCCGCCTGCCAATGCAAGGCACACGGGTCAAGCCCTGGTCCGGGAAGATCTCACATGCTGCGGAGCAACTAAGTCCGTGCGCCATAACTACTGAGCCTGCGCTCTAGAGCCTGCGAGCCACAACTACTGAGCCCGCATGCCACAACTACTGAAGCCCATGAGCCTAGAGCCCGTGCTCTGCAACAAGAGAAGCCACCACAGTGAGAAGCCAGCTCACTGCAATGAAGAGTAGCCCCCGCTTGCTGCAACTAGAGAAAGCCTGTGCGCAGCAACGAAGATCCAGTGCAGCCAAAATAAATAAATAAATTAATTAATTAATTTAAAAAAATTGTTTAAGTAACCCTAAAGCTCTGGGCTTATGTGGTTGACCACATAGCTGGACATTCTTTCCAAAGACACGGTGAAGAAAGCCTCTCCCAGGCTAAGAATCAAATTGAGAAGTGGTCCTAGGATTGTTAGAGGGGTATAATAACCTCTTCCTAATGAAATATGTTTGGGGACAACTTAACCTAATATTAGAGGGAAGAAAAAATCTTTGTTCCATTCAATGCTCTGAATTTAATTGAATCACATGATTTCATCAGTCAGCACTCTCAGCTGACAGAATTGGGGTTCTTACCTAGGGCAAGAGGTAACCATCTTTACTGAAGTTACTGGCTTCCTCCAAAATTAAAAGAAACCATTGATGAGCAAATGTCTGGCAATACCCCATGCTGGATTGCCTGTCGTGTGCCTCTCCTCTGGAGAGGAAACTCTGGAACCAGAGTTTTCTTGTCTCAGAAATGTGGAGTACTTTGAAGGAGCACAGGAACCATTCAAGCATGTACTGAAAACCTCATGGCAGCCTAACCTGTTTCAGGACCCATGTCATACATCTGAAAAGGTGGTACCCCTTATGTCATCGGGGTGGCCTAGCTCTTATCGATTGGTAATGACTGTCTGACGTGCCGTGTGGAAAGTGATTTGAAGACCCAACTCTCTGACAACTGGTGCTGTCAGTCATAATTATGGCACATTTGGCATGATTTTGTCATTTCTAGTTCTGTTGACTTCAAACTACTATTTTTCTTTGCATTTTCTCATTTCTTTAAAAACACAGGGGAAAGGAAACCTGGTTGGGGGTGGGGGTATGGGTTTAGGTCCTCTGCAGTTTGAACAATGAGGATGGTGGTCCTATATTTGTGTCATTCTCTGACATTTTATTAGATGCTCATTATAAAATGGTACAGGCATTTCTGAACCACAGTCTCCAGCATGGGATAACTTGGAGAAGTGGACCACTGGCCCTTTCTGTTCTGGAGACAGGGAGGGAAATGCACCTCCTGGAATCCCAAAGAGCAAGAAAAGGTTTTGAAACTGCCAGGTCTCTTCTTATCACCTGCTAAACAGGCACAGCTGCATTTGAGGACTGACGTTTCCTGGAGATGGCTGCTTTCCTTTCTCTCCATCCTTTTCCATGCCTGGTACCATAGTGGATATTCAACATGTTATTTGTTGAGATAAGGGTGGAATCCATGCTGCTTAGAGATGCCTAAAGATGTGCTAAACTGCCACAACTTAGGAAACATTTTTTAAAAGGTTTGCATTTTTTTTTTTTTTATTTTTTATGGCTGTGTTGGATCTTCGTTTCTGTCCGAGGGCTTTCTCTAGTTGTGGCAAGCGGGGGCCACTCTTCATCGCGGTGCGCGGGCCTCTCACTATCGCAGCCTCTCTTGTTGCGGAGCACAGGCTCCAGACGCGCAGGCTCAGTAATTATGGCTCACGGGCCTAGTTGCTCCGCGGCATGTGGGATCTTCCCAGACCAGGGCTCGAACCCGTGTCCCCTGCATTGGCAGGCAGACTCTCAACCACTGCGCCACCAGGGAAGCCCCAGGAAACATTTTTTAAATGGTCACATTCCTGGATTAGCACACACAGGCTTTTTTTTTTTTTTTTTTTAACTCACAACACAATGCAGAGGAACTTTCTCTGTCTCTTCCTGCCTTCTCAGTACATCCCCGCTAATCTGCCTCAGAGAACACTGGGGCTAATTCTGTCCTGCCCTTCGTCCCTATCTTAACCACAATTAGAAGACAAGGACTCCACATCACCTCTCACCCTGTGGTCTCTCGTGCCCACACAGCTCCATGCATCTCTAATTGATCCCATCACCCACCTTCCTCAGCTCCTACATTGCTGCCCTACAAACTCCAAAACTCACAGGTCTGTCATCAGTAAAGCCCCTTATCTTCTTAACCTTGTCTGAACAATTCCTTCTTCTTCTTACTGTGAACTTGGCTTTCTTAATTATATTGCTTCCTTGCAGCCCTCCCAACTGGCCATGTTTTATTTCCTATACCCCTTGTGCTACTGGACTTAGGGACAGGGTGGGTGTTTTCCTTGCTCCTCATTGCCTCTTGCAGACTCTCCTTAAAAGTCACTCAGCTTGTAGTTATCAGAGAAATGCAAATCAGAACTACAATGAGGTACCACCTTGTACCAGTCAGAATGGCCATCATAAAAAAGTCTACAAATAACAAATGCTGGAGAGGGTGTGGAGAAAAGGGAACCCTCCTACATTGTTGGTGGGAATGTAAATTGGTGCAGCCACTATGGAGAACAGTATGGAGGTTCTTCAAAAAACTAAAACTAGAACTACCATATGATCCAGCAATCCCACTACTGGACATATACCCAGACAAAACTATAATTCAAAAAGATACATGCCCCTCTATGTTCACAGCAGCTCTATTTACAATAGCCAAGGCATGGAAACAACCTAAATGTCCATCGACACATGAAGGCATGAAGTAGATGTGGTACATATATAAAATGGAATATTATTCAACCATAAGAATAAAATAATGCCATTTGCAGCTACATGGATGGACCTAGAGATTATCATACTAAGCAAAGTAAGTCAGAAAGAGAAAGACAAATACCATATGATATCACTTATATGTGGACTCTAAAATATGACACAAATGAACCTATCTATGAAACAGAAATAGAATCAGGGACATAGAGAATAGACTGGTGGTTGCCAAGGGGGAGGAGGGTGGGGGAGGGAAAGACTGGGAGTTTAGGATTAGCAGATGCAAACTGGCATATGTAGAATGTATAAACAACAAGATCCTACTGTATAGCACTGGGAACTATGTTCAATATCCTGTGATAAACCATAATGGAAAAGAAAATGAAAAATAATGTGTGTGTGTGTATATATATATATATATATATATATATATATATATATATATATATATATATGTATGTATGTATATATATATGTATACATAACTAAATCACTTTGCTGTATACCAGAAACTAACACAACATTGTAAATCAACTATGCTTCAATTAAAAAAAAAAAAAAAAAGTCACTCAGCTTGAAGACTCATACCTTCAGTCAGTACCACTCACTCTGCCTCCTTGGTGCCCTTATATGAAGTCTTGGACCACCCCATCTCCCATCTTTGGAGATTCTTGTTCTTGGCTCACTGTTACTTTCCCACCAACCCTACTTTTGTCACCAGCTTCTTCATTCACCTTTGCTCATTCGTCACATCTCCTGGACTCCCCTTTCCTCTGTGTATGCTCGCTAACTAGGCGATCACATACTCTGATGACTCCCAAAATATGTCTCCAACTTATATACACCACTGCCTCCTTGACATTTCTGTTGAATGTCTCAAAATTTATATGTTCAAAATTAAACTTATTTTCCCCAGCCCCCAAATCTACTCTTTTCTATTGCCTCCCCCATGTGGACAGAGACTTTATTTTGTGCACTGCTGTTTCCCTAATGCCTATCATGTAGTAGTTTATCAATAAAAGTTTAATGAATGCATTACTTTATATCTTCACAATGGTAGTTGAAAACTAAATGTACAACAGACAATATTTTACTCCTGCTCCATTGTGAGGGAGAGAAAGCTAAATAGGATTGTGTGAGCTTGCTCTGGAAATGTGATAGCACTGCACTATTACTGGTATTCGAGTACCTGGTAACTTACCTGTAAACTAACCTTTGTACAATACCAACTCTGATTTCTCTGCTAAGAGTCTCTGCTCTAATCTAATACAGATTCCTATCTAAGTCACACTCTTCAATGACAGGTTTGATGGTGCCACTTTTCTGCTCAAAATCCTTCAGTTATTTCCTTTTGAGTATATAATAAAAGGTTGATTTCCTCTGCCTACCACGCAGAGCTCTCCTCTTTTGAGTTTACACCTACATCTCCTCTTTTATTCTGGTTCCTGAATACACCTGTGTCAATCAGAACATATTAGCTCATATAAATGTAAAGATCTCTATGTACTAACATAGAAAGATGGTCAAAATATGTCAGGAGAAATACAAGCTGTGGAACAGCATGTACGGTATGATTCTACTTTATGTACTTTAAAGTCTAGAAAAATAAAGACATACCACATTAATTCCAATGATAAAGATTTTCAATTTATACCAATATGTATTAGTGTTTTATTTTTGAAAAAGTTCACAAACTCATGGAGAAAGAGATCAGAGTTGTGGCTACCAGAGGTGGAAGGAGGGGGGAATAGAATAGAAAGAATAGAAAGCCCAGAAATAAACCCACGCACCTATGGTCAATTAGTCTATGACAAAGGAGGCAAGAATATACAATTGAGAAAAGACAGTGTTTTCAGTAAGTGGTGCTGGAAAAACTGGACAGCTATCAATACATGTAAAAGAATGAAAATAGAACATTCTCTAATACCATACACAAAAATAAACTCAAAATGGATTGAAGATCTAAATGGAAGACTAGATACTATAAAACTCCTACAGGAAAACATAGGCAGAACACTTTTAGACATAAAAGTGTTACTTTTATGTAACAGATATGTAAAAGATATCTGTTTATGTAAAAGATACCGGCAGCCATATCTTTTTTGGTCCACCTCCTAGAGTAATGAAAATAAAAACAAAAAGAAACAAATGGGACCTAATTAAACTTAACATCTTCTGCACAGCAAAGGAAACCATAAACAAAATGAAAGACAACCCACGGAATGGGAGAAAATATTTGCAAATGAAGCGACCAACAAGGGATTAATCTCCAAAATATACAAACAGCTCATGCAGCTCTATGTCAAAAAAACAAACAACCCAATCAAAAAATGGGCAGAAGATCTAAATAGACATTTCTCCAAAGAAGACATACAGATGGCCAAGAGGCACACAAAAAAGATGCTCAACATTGCTGATTATTAGAGAAATGCAAATCAAAACTACAATGAGATATCACCTTACACCAGTCAGAATGGCCATCATCAAAAAATCTACAAACAATAAATGCCGGAGAGGGTGTGGAGAAAAGGGAACCCTCCTACACTGTTGGTGGGAATGTAAATTGGTACAGCCACTATGGGGAACAGTATGGAGGTTCCTGAGAAAACTAAAAATAGAACTACCATATGATCCAGGAATCCCACTCCTGAGCATATATCTGGAGAAGACCATAATCTGAAAATATACACGCACCCCAATGTTCATTGCAACACTATTTACAATAGCCAAGACAATGGAAGCAACCTAAATGTCCATCGACAGATGAATGGATAAAGAAGATGTGGTACATATGTACAATGGAATATTACTCAGCCATAAAAAAGAATGAGATAATGCCATTGCAGCAACATGGATGGACCTAGAGATCATCATACTAAGCGAAATAAGTTGGACAGAGAAAGACAAATATCATATGATATCACTCATATGTGGAATCTGATTTTTAAAAATGATACAAATGAACTTATTTACAAAACAGAAACAGAATTACAGGTATTGAAAACAAACTTATGGTTACCAAAGGGGAAATGTGTTGGGGAGGGATAAATCAGGAGCTTGGAATGAACATACACACACTACTATGTATAAGATAGATAACCAACAAGGACCTGCTGTATAGCACAAGGAACTCTACTCAGTGTTCTGTGATAACTTATTATGAGAAAAGAATTTGAAAAAGAATGAATATATGTATATGTATAACTGAATCACTGTGCTGTACACCTGAAGCTAACACAACATTGGAAATCAACTATACTCCAATAAAATTAAAATTAAAAATAATAAATTTTTAAAAAAAACACCGATCATTTGGTCACTTGCTCATACCCTTGAAAAACTAAGAACTCCTTCATCTTTATGTTCCTACCAACTAGCTGAAGGATTTGGCACATAGTTGGTGTTCAGAGTAGTTTGCTGACTTCTAATGATTCTGCTGAGAAACCTTAGATTATCGCCCAAATCAACTTAGTTTGTTAACAAAAAGGTAGTAGGTGGAACTTCCCTGGTGGCGCAGTGGATAAGACTCTGCGCTCCCAATGCAGGGGGCTCAGGTTCGATCCCTGGTCAGGGAACTAGATCCCACATGCATGCTGCAACTAAGAGTTCACATGCCACAACTAAGGAGCCCACATGCTGCAACTAAGGAGCTGGCGAGCTGCAACTAAGACCCAGTGCACCAAATAAAAAAAAATTTTTTTTAAAGGTAGTAGGACTGCAGCCATTTAGACCATAGGGATCATTTGCAAATTGCTTCCATCCACCTGTCTTACTAAGTAAGTAAATAAAATGTGCATCAAAGTCATCCAGGACTTGCTTTTCAAAGACTTCTCTTGACTCCTCATCTCATCACTCTCATTTTCCCACACATTTAACATCTACTGAGCTCTGACCTTCCCTGTCTCTGAGTCTGAAGCAGCCCTGAGGAAGGGCAGGGTCAGTGAAGGCCAAAGCTGGTGAGCCTCTCAGGTCAGAGTTCTAGGCTTTCCACTCTACCAGCCCCTGAAGTTAAGGAATAGCAAAGCCTTGCTGTAGGACTTTACATTTGTCCCCAAGCAATGTTCTCAAACATCAAAATCATTTTGAATTTTTTTCTGCTTTCTCTAATATTAGCTATGCCTTTCAGTTTTGTGTCACTATACATTTAACATTCCTTATATGTATTCATCTGTGTCTTTGAATTAAAAATATACATATCCCTAACAGCAGAAGATCAAAGAGAAAATTTTGTGGCCCAATTTAGCTTGACTTAGATCCAATAATAATCCCGTCCTCAGTGTAGTTGTAAATCTACCTGAAAATATTATCATACACTCTACATTTCTTCATATCATTCACTAATAAATAACCAACAGGATGCTGGAGGATGGAAACACACACACGCAAAGACAAGGATATGGTATTTGCATTCGTTCTTTAAGGAGTGGCCAAATAGGGAGGTGTAGGCAGCCCAGGCTGAGAGGCAGACCTGTGTATTTTCTGTTACCTGAGGAGCAAAGCCTGATGGGGTTTCCTGGGTTGGTCTCTATTCAAATGGCAGGCTTCTCTCCATTATCAAAAACATGAGTGGAACAGAGCCCAGTGTGTTAAAATACACAGAAAATTGCTTGGTTTATCTGAAATAGTTATCACTGAAGATTTTGGAGTAGAAAGACACAATCATAGCTGTGCCTTAGAATCATAACTCTTTAGTAGTGGGGTAACTAATGGCATAAAGGGGTTGAGATCTCAAAGGCAGCAGGAGCAGGTAGGACAAGATTTCAGTAGTGTAGATGAGAGAATATGGAGGCCTGCATAAGAACATGGCAGTTGGCATAGGAAAAATGGGATACATAGGACAGGAACTACAGTAAGAAAGACATGGGAGCTGACCAGGTATGGGGTGGGAAGAACAAGAAAGCTGGAGGAAGTGTCTAAGATGATGTTGAAATTTCTAGCCTGGGTGACTGAGAAGATGTTGGTTGGATTTACCAGGATAGTGAACTCTAGAGAAGTTGCACATTGAGGGGAGGAGACATGCTGAATTTCATTTCAGACTTGTGGTATTTGGAGTGTCTGTGGAGCACAAGGTTGGTGGTCAGGAGAGTAAACAGGACCAAGAATGATAATATGAGGGTCAGTGGAATCAATATAAGAGTGGAAGCCATAGAAAGATGAGATCTCCCAAGAAGAATACATGGAAAGAAAATGAAAAGAGGGGAAAGGATAGGTCCTAGGAGAGCACTACCATTTACAGACCAGGTAGAAGAAAAGGAAAAATGAAAGGAGCCAGAATGGTCAGACGCAGGCGAAAGTTCTTAAATACCAAGAAAGGAAAGTGATGGGGGGGTGGTGATCAGTCAACCCCCACTCTTACCCCAGAGCCATGTCAAGAAGCATTGAAAAGGACAAGTGAACAGAAATCAAAGAGTAAGAGAAAGGACTGAGCACTTACTAAGTAGGCATTAGGCTAAGCATTTTACAGGCATCATCTCTTTATGCTTAATTGACACCGGAGGTTCAAATCCTGGCTCCACCATTCACTAGTTCTGTGAGCTTGGATAAACATACTCTGCTGTAAATGAGGGTGACTCGTCATCTCACAGGGTGGCATGAGGATCGTGTAACAGAATGCATTTCAAGGTACGTAGTTGGCTATGTGGTCAGTCAATGAGAGTCATTATTATCATTCCCTTGGGTTTGCTTTTATGATATCTGTCTCCCCCACAGAAAGCCCCATGAGCCCAAAAATCATGTGTTTTGTAAGTTTTATTTGTTATTTGTTATTCAGTTTTGTCAATGACTGAAAATCCCCAATGTCTGCAAGTAGTAGGCACTCAATAAATACTAGCTGAATAACTGAACAATCTCATTTCATCTACGTATCCTTGCCTATGGGTACACCTTTGGTTCTCCTTAAAGAAGAAGGAATGAATTCTCATATACATGCACTGGTCCATTGTAGGTTTTTCAGTTTTCACAAGAGGATGTCATTCTTAACCACAGTTTAATTGCCTATTAATTAAATGATCCCGGACTGAGGGAAATGGAGAGTTACTAATCAATAGGCATGAGGTTTTAGTTAAGCAAAAGGAAGAAGCTCTAGAAATCTGCTGTACATTGGACCTATAGTCAACAATAACATATGGTACTCAAATATTTGTTAAGAGGGTAGATCTCATTTTAAGTGTTCTTACCACAATAAAATAATTTTTAAAAATCTTTCGGGCTTCGCTTTTTCGTATCGGTCGCTGACATGCCATCCAGACTAAGGAAGACCCGGAAACTTAGGGGCCACGTGAGCCACGGCCACGGCCGCATCGGCAAACACCGGAAGCACCCGGGAGGCCGCGGTAATGCTGGTGGCATGCATCACCACAGGATCAACTTCGACAAATATCACCCAGGATACTTTGGGAAAGTTGGTATGAGGCATTACCACTTAAAGAGGAACCAGAGCTTCTGCCCAACTGTCAACCTTGATAAATTGTGGACCTTGGTCAGTGAGCAGACACGGGTAAATGCTGCCAAGAACAAGACTGGAGCTGCTCCTATCATTGATGTGGTGCGATCGGGTTACTACAAAGTTCTGGGGAAGGGAAAGCTCCCAAAGCAGCCTGTCATCGTGAAGGCCAAATTCTTCAGCAGAAGAGCTGAGGAGAAGATTAAGGGTGTCGGTGGGGCTTGTGTCCTGGTAGCTTGAAGCCACATGGTGGGATTCATTAAATGATAAGCGCTTTTCAAAAAATAATAATAATAATCTTTCGGGCTTCCCTGGTGGCGCAGTGGTTGAGAGTCTGCCTGCCGGTGCAGGGGACACGGGTTCGAGCCCTGGTCTGGGAGGATCCCACATGCCGCGGAGCAACTAAGCCCGTGCGCCACAACTACTGAGCCTGCGCGTCTGGAGCCTGTGCTCCGCAACAAGAGAGGCCGCGATAGTGAGAGGCCCGCGCTCCGCGATGAAGAGTGGCCCGCGCTTGCCGCAGCTAGAGAAAGCCCTCGCACAGAAATGAAGACCCAACACAGCCATAAATAAATAAACAAATACTTAAAAAAAAAAAATCTTTCATAAAATACAAAAATATAATAGACAATCAAGGATCAAATACATTGACAAAAGACTAATTGATTGCTTAATATTTTATTTTTATTCCTTCATATCTTGAGATAATATCATTTGCAAATAGCAAAACTAAGAATAGTTTGACTCTTGAAAATTCATATTTGTGGAAATAAGATGCTTGTCAAGAAGCATCATTTTATAGATGGAAAAACTAGTTGATTATTCAGTCCTGGCTAATGCGATGACTTCATATTCTCTTATGTATTTTAGTGCATGTGGTATTGTTTGCTTATTCAGAAAAAAATATATATTCTACTTAATTCTTAATAAAATAACAGCTAACAGTTATTGAGTGCCTGCTAAGTGGTTTTGATATACTTAATTATATAGTTCTCATACCACTCTCATGAGAACTCATTTCACAGGTGAGGAAACTAAGGCATAGACAGGTTAAGTTCAAAGACATACAGTAGTAATTAGTGTATTTGGGATTTGAACCTACATGCCTTAGGCACTAAAGTATAAGAAACTTGCTTATGATGAGACAAGTATCTAATAAAATCACATTTTATTGAAGGATTTTTAAATACAACCCATAGTAAGAAATATATTTCACTTTGTATTATACATTCTCCCTCTGCCTATATGTTACATACTCAACAAAAGTTTCACATAAAACCACTTGTCCTTAGGATTGGGAGTTTGGGATTAGCAGATGCAAACTAGTATATACAGGATGAATAAACAACAAGGTCCTACTGTATTGCACAGGGAACTATATTCAATATCCTGTGATAAACCAAAATGGAAAAGAATATGAAAAAGAATATGTATATATGTATAACTGAGTCACTTTGCTGTACAGCAGAAATTAACACAACATTGCCAATCAACTGTACTTCAATAAAATTTTTAAAAAACACTTGTCCTTACTATGTATAAAACTCTAATATATTCAATTCTATTCCATTCTTTTTCACTAAAAAATTCTAGTTGAACCCTACCTTGTGTACATTTGTTTCACAATCAACTAATGGTTTGAGATCTGCAGTTTGGAAAACCACCATAATAAGGGGCATATATAAGACACAGTAACACTAAATGAAGCTAATAATAACTAGGGATATCATTTATTAAGCATCTACTATGTGCCAAAATAGTGTCATTGATATTTATGTATAATATCCTCAATTCTCATTACAACCCTGAAAAGTAAATCTTTTTTCACAGAAGAAACCGGGATGAGGAAAGGTTAAAAGATTTGTCCTACAGAGAGTAGTCTGAGCAAAGGTTCCTTCCGCTAGTCTACTCTAATAATAGCATTGTAGTATTATTAAACAATGAAATCCATTTTTTTTAAAAGATGCAGGTGGGGCTTCCCTGGTGGCGCAGTGGTGGAGAATCTGCCTGCTAATGCAGGGGACACGGGTTCGAGCCCTGGTCTGGGAAGATCCCACATGCCGCGGAGTAACTAGGCCCGTGAGCCACAACTACTGAGCCTGCGCGTCTGGAGCCTGTGCTCCACAACAAGAGAGGCCGCGGTAGTGAGAGGCCCGCGCACCGCGATGAAGAGTGGCCCCCGCTTGCCGCAACTAGAGAAAGCCCTAGCACAGAAACGAAGACCCAACACAGCCAAAAATAAAAATAAATAAAACAAATGTGGGGTTTTAAATGTTCTGATAAAAAAAAAAAAAAGAGTTGGCTGTTTATTTAAAAAAAAAAAAAAGATGCAGGTCTGTATTTCACTAGCAGGAAACTTATTAAAAGGTAGTATCTAATTCACTGCTACCCAGTAGTTTTTAAAAACCTAACCTGAGAGAAACTATAATTAGGAAGGAGTGAAGAATATATAGTCTACCCATTCTTTTAGAACATGCTTACTATTATGAGTCAGATACTGTTCTAAATACTACACAATCCTCATTTAATCCTCATGATGACCTGAAGAGGTAGGTGCTGTAGCATTATTAGCCCCACTTTACTAACGAAGAAACAGAGGCATGGGAATTTAAGTCACACACCTAGTAAAAGCAGCAGAGCAGGTTTCCAGCCTAGCAGTCTTAACCTTTCATTGTGCTATCTCTCTCAAGTTCAACCTAGACCGAATCATAATGCCAACCCTCCTCCCTTCTATCTCACACTATTGTTTTTGTGCATTTAGCTTTGATGTGATGTCATCGGCCTATGTTAAGAAGAGTTGATATGAGGTCCCATATAAAGAACAGCACCAACATACTCAGTATTGTCATTGTTTGTCATGTCCCTTATGAAAACTCAGGATGAATTCCTATCCAGTCACTATATCAGAAAGATTCTACTCTTCAACCGTTGGTTGGTTTTTATCATATAGCTACTGCGAAATGTGAAAATGACCAGTATCTCCTTATTGTGCTGACTATTAGACAACTTATACTCAAGGATGTAACTCCTATCTCCTTATTTATTTCTTCTTCTGTTCCAACTGCTCTTTGATGCTTGCTTACTTTATTTGGTGGAAGTTGGTGTAACTTCTTTTTGGAACGAAATGAGAATACATAAACATGCCTCAGTGCATATTTATGAGTTATTATTAACCTTCATACAGATGAAATTGATACTAGGAGACATTTGAATAAAGTACTCAAGTCTGTAGCACATAGTTTAGCCCTTAATATTATGCTGACGTATTTGTAACCTGATTTTCCCCAGGCTGTCCAAGTTTGTGTGGAGAAATACATCATAATTATAGTAATCATCCTAGGTTCACCCGAGTTGTGTGACCTTAATGCAATTCATGTAATCTCTCTGTGCCTGTTTCCTCTTCTATAAAATGGAAATAATATATGTACCACATACAGGGTGCCTGGGCAGAAGAAGAGTTAATTTATGTCAAGCGCTTAGAACAGTTCCTAGGACATATGCGTAATATAGGTCATCACCTTTACCATCACCATCTCTTCCTCCTCCATCTCCTACTCCTTCCTCTTCTCCTTGGATCTTGCCCATGTTGTTTATGGAGAACTTTCAGCCCCTCTCAAAGTGTTATCCTTATTTCTAAGGGTTCCCAGTGAGGTCTCAGGTGTTTCCACTGTCAGTTTTCTCAGGTGTTTCCCCTCTAACTTACTACTTTGTTTCCCACTTCCATCAGTGCCACTTGAGGGTTTCCCACCCCAACCCTTTCGTGCAGCTACTGACCCTTGTGCCTAACATGCTTGCTCAACACTGAACAACATGCAAATCTTTAACGTGTACTATCCCCTGGAGTCCTAAGACTTTGCTTCTGCATCACAACCCTGCCAAATCTCATCACCTAAGCTCTGCTGCAGCGTTCCTTCTGCTCTGCGCTTCCTTTATCCCATCTCTCTATGGAATTGAACATATGTCCTCGAGGCTTAGTCGAAACCAATATCCTGAACACACATCATGCTGCCCTCTCCATCCCCTTGCCCTCGCTCCTTCTCCACGCAGTAGCCCCTTCCCTCGTTCTCCTTCTGCCAATACCCATCCCTCCCAGGTCACCAAACACATGCAGCCATGTATGAAACCCAGCTTGGGGTCAGCTGACACCCTCCTACAGATCACTGTCTGTTTCCTGTATTGGCGAGCGCTCCCCACTTGGCTTGATCACAAATGGCTTGAGGTTAGAGAGCACATCTGAGAATTCCTCACCTTCACAGCACTTAGTTCAGAACTGAACACAGAGGCGGTTTTCAGAAACAGATGTTGGTTGACTGATTAATTGGCATTGGTCTTGATAGCTCCTGGCCAGACCCAGAATAAGAAAGCTCTTTGGGGAGGGAAACATTGTCTCAGGTAGAGTGACCTAGCACCCCAGTTTGTTCAAGACTACCTCCATTTTAGCACTGAAAGGTCCCATGCCCCCAGGAAACCCCTTGGTCCTGGGCAAAATGAGATGGTTGGTCACCTAGCACCAGGAGTCCCCAGTTCAAACTACACCCTTTACACCCCAGACCAGATACCGGTCCTCTCATTTCCACGTCATGTGTCTGCCCCTACATCCCTGGACACACATACATACTCACATGAGTCATAGCACCATTTACCTATCCCCTGCTCTCCCAGCTTGTATCCTGTCATATAAATTAGTGGTCCACAATTGCTTCAGACTTCACCGACCAAAGAAAAATGTACTTGTCATCTCAGCCTCTTCTCTCAGCTTTGTGACCTCCCCACTTATCCCTCTGTGACATTCATTTTTCTCCGATCAGCAGAGAACCTGGGTAGAAACACAGTACTCTCAACTCTGAGAGGCTGGATTTCAGATATTGCTGGCTTCTGCCTTCTGAATCTTTGTGGAATGATCAGGATTTAATGCACTTTCATATATCGGGTTGTCATTCTTAGAAAGCGACAGCTGAGGAAAATCCCTGGTACATGAGCTCTTTCTACCTCATTATCTCCCCACAGCCATAATTGCTTTTTTCACACTAATACCGTCAACCCTTCCACCAGCACTTGGGTCCAGCACAGCCCCACCATCTGCTCATGTGACACCAACATTATGGCCTCCCTCCATGCCTCCCTAAATGGGGCTGGAGAAGGCAGCGGAGACGGCAAGTGTGCCAGCTGGCACGAGTGACACAAACCTAGACAGTGATGAATCATGGCCCAGGACAGGGCGGAGGAAGGGAGGACACTGACGGCTAATTGTGTGTTATCAGTGCTGCAAGGCAGAGCTCTCTGCTTGTGGAAGCAGAATCAACGTGCTGTTTCTGTTCCTGCAGTAAATGCATAAGCTTCTTTTTAATATATGGTCGCAAGAGAATGTTCAATAGAAAAGAAACCTAGAAGTCAAGATCCAAATTGTTCTATATTTGTTTCTGTGCATCTCTAACTGGTATTTTATTGAGGACGCTCCAGGGAGCTTGAGGATGGCTTTAAAATGACATGAAGGGGTTTCTGGCTGCTCAGGGGAGGAGCCAAGGCCAAGGTGACTCATGCTGATGGGTCAGTTCTGTCCCGTAGGCTGTGGAAGTTCCCATCTACCTCTACCACCCTGCGTCTCCAAGGTTCTCTGTTCTTTATGCCCTGCACTTGATTCATTCATTCATTCAGTTCTCTCTGAATGCTGTTTCCATAGTTAAATTGGCCAAGCAGCTATTCAAGATTTTTTCTATGTATATCAAATTTAGATATATTGACCTTGGCTTTTTTATTGTTACTGTTGATTTTGATGTATTTGATGTTAAGACAATTCTGTTTTAAAAGTTTCTATTCTTCATTTTTCTGAGTCCTCTTACATATATATACACATATATACATACATATAATATATATACATATATAATATACATATATAATATATATAGATCGTATATATAGAGATCATACATATACATATATACACACACACACACATTATTTTGCTTTCATTTACTTCATTTTCACCTTTTTCTCTTTTAAATGGAAGTGGTAGCACAAATGTCCCTTGTAAAATATAATATTCTTCCTCAATAGAGGAAGCTAGATGCCATTTTTGTTTTTGTTTTATCCAAAAAGCCCCCATCGATCCTGCCTGTTCTCCAAGCTTATTTCTCCTTAGGGCTGATGAAGCTGAGAGAGAGAAATGTGTTTCCTGCCACATGGATGAGATACAGAGAAATCAGATCAAGCCTGTGCAGGAGACAGAAACAGCCCCAGAGGCAGAGCCCCCAGACTGTTGGAATCCTAGTGTTAGCTCCAAAACATTCGGGTCAGCTGGCTAGGTTCCCTCCTGTTGGGTCGACTCAATTGACTAGCGCAGCACAAAAGAAATAGAAACTTCATGGCCTTGACTTTATAAACTAGGTGCTAGCAAGAGCACCAATCAGTGGGGCAGCTTGGGAGCACCTATCTCTCATTCCTATAGGAAACATCCTTATCCAAGTCTCTTCTCCGTTGCTAAAGAGAAAAGAAATAAACAAAATGCTTGAAACAGTAGAGATGGTGGGCATGAGCATTGGTAGTTTACACGTGCCAATAAACAACTTCAGGCACAGAGAAACACATGCGAATGTCTAGAGATTACTGGATGGTCAGAAGTTGTGCCAGAAGGTCCACTGTGGGAGAAGGGGTAGAAAATGTCAGATAATGGAACAAAATCCTTGTAGAGCCAGAAACAAGTCATGTGTGAGAGAGAGTGATTGCGAAGTATGATTTGGAGCCTACCTGTAGATAAAGGTGGTGATGGATACAGCCAAAAGGTAAAGACCTTTATAGCAGGATGGTTAGGTGTTTGTACTTTAGACACATTACCGCTGGAGATACTCGAGGCTTCTGAACCAAAGATGAAAGGTTTCTAACCAAAGAGTTAGAGAAAATGGAAGGTTGAGGGAAGCTTCTTGTTTTTTTGGTTGTGGGGGGCTGCATTGGGTCTTTGTTGCTGTGTGCGGGCTTTCTCTGGTTGTGGCGAGCGGGGGCTACTCTTTGCAGTGCGCGGGCTTCTCATTGAGGTGGCTTCTCTTGTTGCGGAGCACGGGCTCTAGGTGCACTGGCTTCAGTAGTTGCAGCACGCGGGCTTGGTAGTTGTGGCTCGCGGGCTGTAGGGAGCACGGGCTTCAGTAGTTGTGGCTCGCGGGCTTAGTTGCTCCGCAGCATGTGGGATCTTCCTGGACTAAGGATTGAACCCGTGTCCCCTGCATTGGCAGGTGGATTCTTAACCACTGTGCCACCAGGAAGTCCTGGGGGAAGATTCTTAATCCAAATGACCCTTAAAGAAAATGATGCCTTCTGCTAGAGTGAGGAGGAATTGCAGAGCTAACGTACCAGAAGCAGGTGTGAGAGAGTGGGCAAAGTGCAAGGCTCTGCTTCAGTGTTGTGGCTAAAGAAATGGATATGAACGTGGATAAAGATGCCAAATGGTGCCTCTCTGCATTAGAGTTGAGCTACTTTGCCTCTCCCCATAACTCTCCACACTTTTGTGTATGATGCGATTTTGATGCTGTGACCCAGGTGTTTTGCCCCCTGGGGATCAGAAAATGTGGGATTCTAGTCCTGGGTCTAACACTAACTAGCTACGTGACCTTAGGTTAGTCATTCCAGGGCTGGAATAAGAACTTGAGACTAAAACCTAAAAGATTATGGTTTCCCCCTCCCTGCCCCTTATGTACTTCCAAATAGAAACAATTTTTAAGCCATAAAAGATGTACAAAGATGCCCTACTTTGATACTTTTAAAATATTTTTCCCCATTTTAGTTTCCCTGCTTTGCTGATTGTCAGTCTAAGGACATGTTTGGTTTCCTTGTTGGATAATCCAGCTTTCGTCAGTTCTCCTTACTGGACCTCCATTTTCTCATCTATGAAATAAAGATTTTAGATGGGAAGATCTCTAAGATCTTTTCCAGCTTAACTTTCTGTAATTTCATAACCTCAAAGACCTCTTTTCTGTCTACCTTTATCACCGTCTCATCTTGCCATTTGGTGTTTCCTAATGGGAATGAGAAAAATAATGGCATTTCCATACTCCCCCAACTCCTCATACCTATTAAAGGCTACATCTAAACCTCGGTGAGTATCTGGGACATTTCTGAATCAAATGAAAGGATAATTGTGTCCCTTTTTGTGTCCAAACCTTGTGAAGGATATATGTCTATAATAAGATGTGATCATCAGTAAAGTCCTTTACTTACTGGTAGAAAGCATTTTGGAATAAAGGCAAAATCTTTTTGGAAAAGGATAAAAGTTATGACTGATATAGGATACCTGTACAATGTTTTCATCCACGCCGGTAATTTAGGTTCTGAAGACTTCCCTTAACCTTTCTAGGCTTTAGCTTTCCTGTTTGTTCATTCATTCACCATTTACCTGCCTCTACTACTTTATAATAAAGTAAGTCTATCTCTAACATTTTATGAAATTGCCCATGAACAGATCTCACTCTACATCTTGCCAATTCATATGCCACTATCCTTTGACTTTTCACCTCCGTCCTGAACGGCAGTACTGCCTTGGTTCCCATGCATCCCCTGCGAGGGGCGCAGCAGAGCCTGGGTCTCTCTACAAGCCTTGCTGTGGTCTGCTTCTCACATGGGAGCTGTTCATTATTTTCTGGAAGGTTTTTGTAACAGATGTTACAAGGCAGACAAGTAAGCACACACCCCCTGAGCCCGGAGCACACGGAGCCAGACACGCACACACTTGGCAATACCAATACAAGGAGAGCTGGGTGATGGAGGGAGTGTGCTCTGAGGGGCGGGCGCGGCTCCGAAGCCCGGCTAATGTCTCTGTGTGGCCATGCTGTATTTTCAGCTTGTCATCATGGCTGGGACAGTGCTGCTTGCCTACTACTTCGAATGCACTGACACTTTTCAGGTGCATATCCAAGGATTCTTCTGTCAGGACGGAGACTTAATGAAGCCTTACCCGGGGACAGAGGAAGAAAGCTTCATCACCCCTCTGGTGCTCTATTGTGTGCTGGCTGCCAGCCCAACTGCTATTGTGAGTACAGGAAAGGATTTCCTTCTTTACTGTTGGATCCTAAACGACATTTTCTGTCTGCCTTTTCTTTTATAGGTGGCTTTTGCTTTTTGGTCCCTGAATTTAAATATATATACATATATATTTTTAAAAGAATGTCTGAATGTCATACGTATATATTTTTTAAATGAACAGGCCTGAGTGGCTGCCATGTTAAGAACAGCGACTGTACTCTTGAAAAAATATGCTGTGCGTTGTGTGTATTCAGAAGAGGTCTTGAATGTAAACGCTGGCCTTGATACAAAGCCTCAATCAGAGTGGAATAGAATCGCCCAGGCCTGTATCTCTTGCTCTTCTGACTGAACTTCCAGAGAGGCCAGAGATGAAAGAAACCCCTTGACCTGAAGTTTGCTGTGAATTGTTCTGGGCGGCTCTGGCTCTGCTCACATTACGTCACATTCAATTAAGTTGCAAATTTACCTTCATTGATTGCATTCTTCTCTCTCAAAGGCAAAAAAAAAAAGTGGCCAGACAGACCTCTTGGGAGACTATTTCAAAAGCATAAAGCTCATAGATCTGTATTGTCTGGTAAAATGATTTAGCATTCAGATGTCTTAATTTGATTTTAAAAAAATGACTTTGTGAGTGTTTTAAAATAAACATTTCTGTGTCTGAACATGCTACAACATCAGATTATTTGGGATGTAATTTCAGTTATTATTTCCCCCCTTTCTCTTCCAAAGCTGCCTCCCCCCAACCCTCCCTCCTCCCCTACCTGCCCTCTCCCACTCCCCTCTCCTTGGAGCAGTAATAAAAATACCGACTGGCATGCTGAGGGATGTACTGATTGCTCAGACATTCAATTCGAGTACTGTTTTCTATGCAAATGTTTTACTTGCTTTAAGATGAGAAATAGAATAGAATTTTGAGGAGGAAATAATATGGACATAATGAGTCATAGTACTTTAAGTTCATTTTGATCATTGATCCTAGACTTGACAAGCTCCCCCTTAAATAATAAGGCTGTGCCATAGGAATTAAGGTCAGCAGTGATAAAACATGATCTATCACAGTGGTTAAAAACACATGCTTTGGGCTTCCCTGGTGGTGCGGTGGATGAGAATCCACCTGCCAATCCAGGGGACACGGGTTCGATCCCTGGTCCAGGAAGATCCCACATGCCGCAGAGCAACTGGGCCTGTGCGCCACAAGTACTGAGCCTGCGCTCTAGGGCCCGCGAGCTGCAACTACTGAAGCTCTCGTGCCTGGAGCCTGTGCTCCGCAACAAGAGAAGCCACCGCAATGAGAAGCCCGTGCGCCGCAACTAGAGAAAGCCTGCGCACAGCAACGAAGACCCAATACAGCCAAAAAATAAACAAAATAAAAGTTTAAAAAAAAAAACAAAAAACACATGCTTTGCAGTCCGACCTTCCAGGGTTCACATCCTGTCTATGTGACTTCAGGCAAGTCACTCTACTGTTCCCTCCCCCAAAAATGGGGATAACGTGACTGCCTATTTCACAGAGTTGTCAAGACTTAAATAAGATGCTTCATACAAATGACTTGGCACAGCGTCTGCCATGGACTAAATGGTTAGAAGTTGGGGAAACAAAGAACCTGGCTGGAAACTGATCTTTACCTTCTTCAGGATCACAGACCAACTTCCTCTCCCTGCAGAGAAGGAGATTCCACTGAAACCCTGGTATCACCTCCTCTTTAGAGCGATGGGGGATGTGCCCTCTCCCAGAGGAAGACTGATCTCCGTGTTCCTCTTACCTTTCCCTTTTCCTTTCTCACCAGCCCAAGGACTAAGAGAAAGCATAAAAGACACCCTTCTAAGTACCTTAAAAGGTGACACACTTCACTCCTCAGATAAAACCTGGAGGCCACATTGAGTTCTATCTGTAATGGTTTAATGGCAGCTCTACCTAGTCCTAGAATTAGTCTGGAATCAGGTCCTGGTTTCTTCCTGTCCCATAAACATATCATTTTCTCAGGTACTCAGACATAAATCCGTGAGTGATCCATTGACTAACTAACATATTTTCCTCTCTTCTTCCCAGCCCCCAGGAAACATCATTGCCTAGGTTCTCTTGCAATTACTTTTTGTAATTACAGAGAGTTTTTTCCCTTTAAAAAAAAAACAAAAAAATGAAAACACCTAAGGAAAGCAAGGGAAACAGATCAATAAAAATTATGAAAAATCAGTGAATCAGAAAACAATAGGATTAATAAGTAAAATGTACAACCCCCTGGTTAGTCTAATATAAGAAAAGCAAAAGTTAAAAAAAAAAAAGTTGGAGAGGAGAAGATGGCGGAAGAGTAAGATGCAGAGATCACCTTCCTTCCCACAGATACATCAGAAATACATCTACACGTGGAACTGCTCCTACAGAACACCCACTGAACGCTGGCAGAAGACCTCAGACCTCCCAAAAGGCAAGAAACTCCTCACGTACCTGGGTAGGGCAAAAGAAAAAAGAAATAACAGAGACAAAAGAATAGGGACGGGACCTGCACCTCTGGGAGGCAGCTGTGAAGGAGGAAAGGTCTCCACACACTAGGAAGCCCCTTCGTGGGCGGAGACTGCGGGTGGCGGAGGGGGGAAGCTTCGGAGCCACGGAGGAGAGCGCAGCCACAGGTGTGCGGAGGGCAAAGAGGAGAGATTCCCGCACGGAGGCTCGGCGCCGAGCAGCACTCACCAGCCCGAGAGGCTTGTCTGCTCACCCGCTGGGGCGGCGGGGGCTGGGAGCTGAGGCTCGGGCCTCGGAGGTCGGATCCCAGGGAGAGGACTGGGGTTGGATGCGTGAACACAGCCTGAAGGGGGCTAGTGCACCACGACTAGCCGGGAGGGAGTCCGGGAAAAAGTCTGTAGCTGCCGAACAGGCAAGAGACTTTTTCTTTCCTCTTTGTTTCCTGGTGCGCAAGGAGAGGGGATTCAGAGCGCTGCTTAAAGGAGCTCCAGAGACGGGCGCGAGCCGCGGTTATCAGTGCGGACCCCAGAGACGGGCATGAGACGCTAAGGCTGCTGCTGCCGCCACCAAGAAGCCTGTGTGCAAGCCCAGGTCACTCTCCACACCTCCCCTCCTGGGAGGCTGTGCAGCCCGCCACCGCCAGGGTCCCGTGATCCAGGGACAACTTCCCCGGGAGAACGCACGGCGCACCTCAGGCTGCTGCAACGTCACGCCGGCCTCTGCCGCCGCAGGCTCGCCCTGCATCCGTACCCCTCCCTCCCCCCGGCCTGAGTGAGCCAGAGCCCCCGAAGCAGCTGCTCCTTTAACCCTGTCCTGTCTGAGCAAAGAACAGACGCCTTCAGGCGACCTACATGCAGAGGCGGGTCCAAATCCAACACTGAACCCCGGGAGCTGTACGAACAAAGAAGAGAAAGGGAAATCTCTCCCAGCAGCCTCAGGAGCAGTGGATTAAAGCTCCACAAACAACTTGATGTACCTGCATCTGTGGAATACCTGAATAGACAACGAATCAACCCAAATTAAGGAGGTGGACTTTGGGAGCAACGATATATATATATTTTTCCCTTTTTCTCTTTTTGTGAGTGTGTATGTGTACGCTTCTGTGTGAGATTTTGTCTGTATAGCTTTGCTTTCACCGTTTGTCCTAGGATTCTGTCCGTCCATTTTTTTTCTTTGTTTTTTATTAAAAAAAATTTTTTTCTTAATAATTATTTTTTATTTTAATAACTTTATTTTATTTTATCTTACTTTATTTTATTTTATTTTATCCTCTTTCTTTCTTTCTTTCTTTCTTTCTATTTTCTCTCCCTTTTATTCTGAGCCATGTAGATGAAAGGCTCTTGGTGCTCCAACCAGGCGTCAGGGCTGTGCCTCAGAGGTGAGAGAGCCAAGCTCAGGACACTGGTCCACAAGAGACCTCCCAGCTCCATGTAATACCAAATGGCAAAAATCTCTCAGAGATCTCCATCTCAACACCAAGACCTAGCTTCACTCAACAACCAGCAAGCTAGAGTGCTGGACACCCTATGCCAAACAACTAGCAAGACAGGAACACAGCCCCATCCATTAGCAGAGAGGCTGCCTAAAATCATAATTAGGCCACAGACACCCCAAAACACACCACCAGACGTGGACCTGCCCACCAGAAAGACAAGATCCAGCCTCATCCACCAGAACACAGGCACTCGTCCCCTCCACCAGGAAGCCTACACAACCCACTGAACCAACCTTAGCCACTTGGGACAGACACCAAAAACAATGGGAAATACGAACCTGCAGCCTGTGAAAAGGAGACCCCAAACACAGTAAGAAAAGCAAAATGAGAAGATGGAAAAACACACAGCAGATGAAGGAGCAAGGTAAAAACACACCAAACCTAACAAATGAAGAGGAAATAGGCAGTCTACCTGAAAAAGAATTCAGAATAATGACAGTAAAGGTGATCCAAAATCTTGGAAATAGAATAGACAAAATGCAAGAAACATTTAACAAGGACGTAGAAGAACTAAAGAGGAACCAAGCAACGATGAACAACACAATAAATGAAATTAAAAATACTCGAGAAGGGATCAATAGCAGAATAACTGAGGCAGAAGAACGGATAAGTGACCTGGAAGATAAAATAGTGGAAATAACTACTGCAGAGCAGAATAAGGAAAAAAGAATGAAAAGAACTGAGGACAGTCTCAGAGACCTCTGGGACAACATTAAATGCAACAACATTCGCATTATAGGGGTCCCAGAAGAAGAAGAGAAAAAGAAAGGACTGAGAAAATATTTGAAGAGCTTATAGTTGAAAAATTCCGTAATATGGGAAAGGAAATAGTTAATCAAGTCCTGGAAGTACGGAGAGTCCCATACAGGATAAATCCAAGGAGAAACACGCCAAGACACATATTAATCAAACTATCAAAAATTAAATATAAAGAAAACATATTAAAAGCAGCAAGGGAAAAACAACAAACAACACACAAGGTTAACAGCTGATCTTTCAGCAGAAACTCTGCAAGCCAGAAGGGAGTGGCAGGACATATTTAAAGTGATGAAGGAGAAAAACCTACAACCAAGATTACTCTACCCAGCAAGGATCACATTCAGATTTGATGGAGAAATTAAAATCCTTACAGACAAGCAAAAGCTGAGAGAGTTCAGCACCACCAAACCAGCTTTACAACAAATGCTAAAGGAACTTCTCTAGGCAAGAAACACAAGAGAAAGAAAACACCTACAATAATAAACCCAAAACATTTAAGAAAATGGGAATAAGAACATACATATCGATAATTACCTTAAATGTAAATGGATTAAATGCTCCCACCAAAAGACACAGACTGGCTGAATGGATACAAAAACAAGACCCGTATATATGCTGTCTACAAGAGACCCACTTCAGACCTAGGGACACATACAGACTGAAAGTGAGGGGATGGAAAAAGATATTCCATGCAAAAGGAAGTCAAAAGAAAGCTGGAGTAGGAGTTCTCATATCAGACAAAATAGACTTTAAATTAAAGACTATTACAAGAGACAAAGAAGGACACTACATAATGATCAAGGGATTGATCCAAGAAGAAGACATAACAATTGTAAATATTTATGCACCCAACATAGGAGCACCTCAATACATAAGGCAAATACTAACAGCCATAAAGGGGAAATCGACAGTAACACAATCATAGTAGGAGACTTTAATACACCACTTTCACCCATGGACAGATCATCCAAGTTGAAAATAAAAAAGGAAACACAAGCTTTAAATGATACATTAAACAAGATGGACTTAATTGATATTTATAGGACATTCCATCCAAAAACAACAGAATACACATTCTTCTCAAGTGCTCATGGAACATTCTCCAGGATAGATCATATCTTGGGTCACAAATCAAGCCTTGGTAAATTTAAGAAAATTGAAATCGTGTCAAGTATCTTTTCCAACCACAACACTATGAGACTAGATATCAATTACAGGAAAAGATCTGTAAAAAAATACAAACACATGGAGGCTAAACAATACACTACTTAATAACGAAGTGATCACTGAAGAAATCAAAGGGGAAAATCAAAAAATACCTAAAAACAAATGACAATGGAGACACAACGACCCAAAACCTATGGAATGCAGCAAAAGCAGTTCTTAGAGGGAAGTTTATAGCAATACAATGCTACCTTAAGAAACAAGAAACATCTCAAATAAACAACCTAACCTTGCACCTAAAGCAATTAGAGAAAGAAGAACAAAAAAACCCCAAGGTTAGCAGAAGGAAAGAAATCATAAAGATCAGATCAGAAATAAATGAAAAAGAAATGAAGGAAACAATAGCAAAGATCAATAAAACTAAAAGCTGGTTCTTTGAGAAGATAAACAAAATTGATAAACCATTAGCCAGACTCATCAAGAAAAAAAGGGAGAAGACTCAAATCAATAGAATTAGAAATGAAAAAGGAGAAGAAACAAATGACACTGCAGAAATACAAATGATCATGAGAGATTACTACAAGCAACTCTATGCCAATAAAATGGACAACCTGGAAGAAATGCACAAATTCTTAGAAATGCACAACCTGCTGAGACTGAACCAGGAAGAAATAGAAAATATGAACAGACCAATCACAAGCACTGAAATTGAAACTGTGCTTAAAAATATTCCAACAAACAAAAGCCCAGGACCAGATGGCTTCACAGGTGAATTCTATCAAACATTTAGAGAAGAGCTAACAGCCATCCTTCTCAAACTCTTCCAAAAAATTGCAGAGGAAGGAACACTCCCAAACTCATTCTATGAGGCCACCATCACCCTGATACCAAAACCAGACAAAGATACTACAAAAACAGAAAACTACAGACCAATATCACTGATGAACATAGATGCAAAAATCCTCAACAAAATACTAGCAAACAGAATCCAACAGCACATTAAAAGGATCATACACCATGATCAAGTGGGGTTTATTCCAGGAATGCAAGGATTCTTCAATATATGCAAATCAATCAACGTGATACACCATATTAACAAATTGAAGGATAAAAACCATATGATCATCTCAATAGATGCAGAGAAAGCTTTTGACAAAATTCAACACCCATTTATGATAAAAGCCCTGCAGAAAGTAGGCATAGAGGGAACTTTCCTCAACATAATAAAGGCCATATATGACAAACCCACAGCCAACATCGTCCTCAATGGTGAAAAACTGAAACCATTTCCACTAAGATCAGGAACAAGACAAGATTGCCCACTTTCACCACTGTTATTCAACATAGTTTTGGCAGTTTTAGCCACAGCAATCAGAGAAGAAAAAGAAATAAAAGGAATCCAAATTGGAAAAGAAGTAAAGCTGTCACTGTTTGCAGATGACATGATACTATACATAGAGAATCCTAAAACTGCCACCCGAAAACTACTAGAGCTCATCAATGAATTTTGTAAAGTTGCAGGATACAAAATTAATGCACAGAAATCTCTTGCATTCCTATACACTAATGATGAAAAATCTGAAAGTGAAATTAAGAAAACACTCCCATTTACCATTGCAACAAAAAGAATAAAATATCTAGGAATAAACCTATCTAAGGAGACAAAAGACCTGTATGCTGAAAATTATAAGACACTGATGAAAGAAATTAAAGATGATACCAACAGATGGAGAGATATACCATGTTCTTGAATTGGAAGAATCAACATTGTGAAAATGACTCTACTACCCAAAGCAATCTGCACATTCAATGCAATCCCTATCAAACTACCACTGGCATTTTTCACAGAACTAGAACAAAAAATTTCACAATTTGTATGGAAACACAAAGACTCCGAATAGCCAAAGCAATCTTGAGAATGAAACATGGAGCTGGAGGAATCAGGCTCCCTGACTTCAGACTATACTACAAAGCTACAGTAATCAAGACAGTATGGTACTGGCACAGAAACAGAAATATAGATCAATGGAACAGGATAGAAAGCCCAGAGAGAAACCCACACACATATGGTCACCTTATCTTTGATAAAGGAGGCAAGCATATACAGTGGAGAAAAGACAGCCTCTTCAATAAGTGGTGCTGGGAAAACTGGACAGCTACATGTAAAAGAATGAAGTTAGAACATTCCCTAACACCATACACAAAAATAAACTCAAAATGGATTAAAGAACTAAATATAAGGCCATACACTATAAAACTCTTAGAGGAAAACATAGGCAGAACAGTCGATGACATAAATCACAGCAAGATCCTTTTTGACCCACCTCCTAGAGAAATGGAAATAAAAACAAAAATAAACAAATGGGACCTAATGAAACTTAAAAGCTTTTGCACAGCAAAGGAAACCATAAAGAAGACCATAAGACAACCCTCAGAATAGTAGAAAATATTTGCAAATGAACCAACTGACAAAGGATTAATCTCCAAAATTTACAAGCAGCTCATGCAGCTCAATATCAAGAAAACAAAAAACCCAATCCAAAAATGGGCAGAAGACCTAAATAGACATTTCTCCAAAGAAGATATACAGATTGCCAACAAACACATGAAAGAATGCTCAACATCATTAATCATAAGAGAAATGCAAATCAAAACTACAATGAGGCATCACCTCACACCAGTCAGAATGGCCATCATCAAAAAATCTACAAACGATAAATGCTGGAGAGGGTGTGGAGAAAGGGGAACCCTATTGCACTTGATGGGAATGTAAATTGATACAGCCACTATGGAGAACAGTATGGAGGTTCCTTATAAAACTAAAAATAGAACTATCATACAACCCAGAGATCCCACTACTGGGCATATACCCTGAGAAAACCATAATTCAAAAAGAGTCATGTACCACAATGTTCATGGCAGCTCTATTTACAATAACCAGGACATGGAAGCAACCTAAGTGTCCATCATCGGATGAATGGATAAAGAAGATGTGGCACATATATACAATGGAATATTACTCAGCCATAAAAAGAAACGAAATGGAGTTATTTGTAGTGAGGTGGACAGACCTAGAGTCTGTCATACAGAGTGAAGTAAGTCAGAAAGAGAAAAACAAATACTGTATGCTAACACATATATATGGAATCTAAGGGAAAAAAAAGAAAAAAAAGGGTCATGAAGAACCTAGTGGTAAGATGGGAATAAAGACACAGACCTACTAGAGAATGGACTTGAGGATATGGGGAGGGGGAAGGGTAAGCTGTGACACAGTGAGAGAGTGGCATGGACATATATACACTACCAAACATAAAATAGACAGCTACTGGGAAGCAGCCGCATAGCACAGGGAGATCAGCTCGGTGCTTTGTGATCACCTAGAGGGGTGGGATAGGGAAGGTGGGAGGGAGGAAGATGCAAGAGGGAAGAGATATGGGAACATATGTATATGTATAGCTGATTCACTTGTTATATAGCAGAAACTAACACACCATTGTAAAGCAATTATACTCCAATAAAAAAAAAAGTCAAGAAAAAAAAGAATATATAAGCAAAAATATATAAACCTTTAAAGTCTACACTGTAGTTTTATTTAAATTGTATATTCAATTCTGTGCCAATACATGCTTACTTCTCAATAAAATTTATAATATTCTATGAAAAGATAACTTACTAACAATGCCTTTAAAAATGTAGAAAAGCTGAATAAATGAATACAAATTTTTAAACATGTCTAAAATTTATTGCACAAAATAGTACTGGGGACACATAACTATAGTATAAATTCCTTCAAATTTTCAAGGGATAGAAAACCCATAGCTGGGCTTCCCTGGTGGCGCAGTGGTTGAGAGTCCGCCTGCCAACGCAGGGGACACGGGTTCAAACCCTGGTCCGGGAAGATCCCACATGCCGCGGAGCAACTAAGCCCATGTGCCACAACTACTGAGCCTGCGTGCCACAACTACTGAGCCCGTGTGCCACATCTACTGAAGCCCACACGCCTAGAGCCCATGCTCCACAGCAAGAGAAGCTACCACAATGAGAAGCCCGCGCACCGCAACGAAGAGTAGCCCCCGCTCGCCGCAGCTAGAGAAAGCCCGCGCACAGCAACAAAGACCCAACGCAGCCAAAAGTTAATTAATTAATTAATTAATCAAAAAAAAAAAAAAAAAAAGAAAACCCATAACTATGTAAACTGTTCCAGAGCCTTAAAATAGGTGGAAAGCTTTTCAATGCACATTATGAGGTGAGAAAAATGTGGGTTTCAAACACTTAGAAAGTCCACATACACACCCACAGAAGCATCCTCAATTAGGAATGTTGTTGCAGGCAGATAGAAAAGGATTGATAGATTTGTCTACCTGAAAATAAGCATTTCTACCAAAAGAAAAAGTAAATAAAGACTGCAAAAATAATTTGCAGCATGAGACTCCAATGTAAATATTCCTAATACTTAAAAAGATGAGCTTCCCAAAATAAAAATTAGAAAGGACAAAAATAGACAATTAACAACAATAAATTGACTGTATGCATATAAACATTTCTAAACTCATCAATTATCAAAGAAAAATTATTTTAAATACAGCATTTTTCCCATCTAAGTTTGGCAAATGTTTTAAACTTTAACCCGTGTTGTTAAAGGTGCAGATACCTTCATACAATTCAAATGTAAACTGACATTTTCTTTCTGAAGAGCAGCTGGTCGAGATGTACTGAGAGTTTTATCAACTTCAGACCCAGTCATTAATTCCATGCCCTGAATTTATGTTAAAGAGATAACCAGAGTTTTATATAAATACAAAGATTTGTATATAGGGATGTTCACGTCAGTGATAGTTTTAAGAGTGGAAGGAAAACTTGGCTAAATACACAGCATTAGAGGATTGTCTAAACACATTTCGGGCAGTCATGTTTCTGAAACACCTCTAATAGCAAAGAAACATGCTTGTGATTTAGTGAAATGATTTTTATGAAGGCTAAAAAATTGTATATAGTATTGCAGATAAAAGTTTTTCTCTTCTATAAGAGAATTTGAATTTCCCTTAGTTTTCTTGCTCTGTTTCCTTAGAAAAAGATATGTATCAGCTATGTTACTAGGCAAAATTAACCCGATTGGTGAATTGCATCTGGACCCAGAGAACTATAATTACCTGAAAAGGTGCCATGCTGTGACTTCCAAGTACAGTGACTCTGGACACTTGGCATGTCCAATGTGGGAACTTGGAAGCTATGTCTATGGAGTTTCTATACCATATATTGACTCCTATAGGACATGATGTGTCTTTTAAGCTGGTGGCTCCTGCATCCTCTGATATGTCTGCAGTCTCCTTGCACCTGAGCTGTGCTGGACCACTGCAAGGGCATGTGCTAAAGAGGAGCATGTGATGCTGCCCTATTGGCAAGGTGTTGTTCCTCCCAAGTGGACCACAGTGCCAAGTGAAGCATGTGGCTGTCTGTGGGTCTGAATATTTAATAGACCCTAACAAGACACCATGTGTGTTACAAGTATAATCCCAAATTTATAATTACACATAAAAGACTAGTAAGAAATAAACTAAAAATGTATAGCTGTTATCTCTGAGTGCTAATGGTACAGTCTTTTTTCTTCTGTTTTATATACATACATATATATATATATATATATATGTTTAAATTCTACATCAATGCAGTATTTTCGAATTGAAAGATATATTTTTAAAACATTCCAGTTCTTCTGACATAATTATGAAATAACCAATCTTTAATAAGACTTGAAAAATAGCAATTCTAATCAACAAAAACACACATGGCCAAAAAACAAAACAGAACTTTATGATGAATTTTCTCTTCTCTTTGGGTAAAAATGATAGATCTTTCATTCTAGGATTTTCAGCAAAAACTCTTCTCCCGCCTACAAATTTTGATCACATATCTTCCACCAGTTCCTTTTCCCCAAAGGACACAAACTGACATGGGGTCAAATGCTCTGATGGGAAGCCACGGGGATATGGCCAACGGATTAGCGAACTGAGTATTAAGGACCTACAGTTCTACTCTAGTTTTCAAGTATGGAACCCTGATTCAGCCGTTCCATTCCTTTGCTTCTCTGGGTGAAAAATGTGACCAATAATGATGGCAGGCCTCCAAGATATGTGCTGAGGAATATTCCATAAATGATGATGGCAAGAATAACATCTTTTAATTTACTTGTACTCTGCAGTCCTTGCCTACTTTATCCTCACAGCATACCAGTGAAATAGAAAAGAGACATCCCAAAGAACATAGAGAAAGTTTGTGGTCCAATTCCCTTCATTTTTGACTGAGTCTGTTAGTTATTCAGGGGGCCAGTTGTTAGCTACATTACTTGTAACTTGAGACTTAGCTACATTAAATGATTTGCTGAAGGTCGCAGTTAGTTCTGTATGTAATTGGACAGTTACCCACCCATTTGGTTCTACTTTTATTTTCCTCCCGAATGAGAGGCATTGCTAGGAACCAGCGCTGATTACAGCTGATGGGTTAATGGCAGAGAGCTGAGTGACCTTGAAACCCTGCTGTAGTGCTTGATCTTCCCCCCAAGACCTGAAAATAAGTGAGCAGCGGCAGGACAGAGGGCAGAACTCCCCTGATGCTCAGGGACATCTCCTGGGAGCAAGGAGCCATGTTTACTTCTGCCCCTTCCTGGAGAGATACGGTGTATCCTAGAGCAGTCTTTTATGGGCCACTTGCACACAGATCCCGAGTGCCTAGCTCAGCACGCCCCCTGCCCCTGCGTGTGCATCCTTCATTATCCTCACACTGCGGTCATCCTGTCTCAGGCCTGATCTGTCAGGAGAGGGAGGGATCCCAGTTGTGGCTTTGCCCCCGGGAATTGTGTGACCTCTGATAAGGCATGTTCCCTCTTTGGGTTCGATTTCTCATCCATAAAAGGTGGGGTTGGGCCAAATGATCTCCAAGATCTTTCTGGTTCTAATATTCCTTGAGAGATGAAAAAAGAACCTTCTAATTGGAAGACTCCAAATGTCAGATTCCCAACTCCCTACGCTCTCTTGACTTTCTTTCGGGAGTTCAATCTGTGCCTGGCCAGGTGTTTCACAGAATGCCAGAGAGAGAGAGAGAGAGAGAGAGAGAGAGAGAGAGAGTTTGTGTGTGTGTGTGTGTGTGTGTGTGTGTGTGTGTGTGTGTGTGTGTGTGTTTACTCCTTCTTAAACACATTTCCTATTTTCCCTGTAGTAGAAAGAAGGCAAGACTCCTCGGGGGTGACTTATGTGACACAAACTAATGGCAATTCTCAAAAAAGGTAGTTCAACCTGGACTCGTCCTTGGTGTTCTGTGTATTCTCTAGCACAGGGGTCCCCAAACCCCAGGCCGCGGACCGGTATCGGTCGTCAGCCTGTTAGGAACCGGGCCGCACAGCAGGAGGTAAGCGGCGGGCAAGCTAGCGAAGCTTCATCTGCCGCTCCCCATCGCTCACATTACCGCCTGAACTATTATCCCCCCCACCATCCGTGGAAAAATTGTCTTCCACAAAACCAGTCCCTGGTGCCAAAAAGGTCGGGGATCGCTGCTCTAGCAAATTAACCATAGAAAAAGCTAGCATCCTAAACTGCCGTGTCTCCAAGGATGGGCGCTGCTGGCAGGGACACACAAGAAAGGCATGAGGGAAAAGACTGCCATGGGTTTGACCTGTCATTTCCTATTTCTCCTTTTGTGCTTCGCTGTCAGAAGGGATCAGCATCATGTTGAGGCAAGGTCACACAGGAGAAAGCTGTACGGGGACTTAGGAAAGGTTAGAGCTTGGGGGATTTATTGTGTCCAGAACCATTTAGCCAAAAGTGTTGGCCCACACTTCCAGGAAACCTGCAGGGTGCATTCTGACCAGCGTGGAAACCCTGGCTAACAACTGCCTCAGGCCCCCTGAATAAACTCACAGACTCAGAGTCAAAGGCAGAGAGCCTGTTTGGATAAGAGGATTTAACCCGGTGGAGAATCTGATTTACCCTTATTGTATCTCAGCCCCAGCACCACAGGCATGAGAAAATAGCTAGTAAACCTTTTTTTGGCCTCACAACAAAGTGATGGGAGTATTTAGAACTGAAGCAGCAGAACGTTTGACGCCCAGCCTGAGAGAATTGACACAGCTCACAGTTTGTGTGCAAGTGTGCATGCGCACACACACAAGACTCATCTAGAATTTCCTGGGAGAGGAAGAGACAAGCATAATTTGATAGAAAGGCAAAATCTGGAGGAAACTGCAACTCTTCACCTGGGGGTTTCTGGACCATAAGCTCTTGCAGTGAATACAAAAGCTCAATGCACAGTGTGAATCAGAGTGGGCCCTGGGTAAGTGCACATCTGTTGCCTGGCTGGCGAGGGACGCAGCTGCCAGAGCAAAGGAGACAGTGTGGGTGCCTGTACTGAACAACCTCATCTGTTGAAACCCCTTTTTAACACTTCATCATTCACATCTTTTTCCCTTTTGTACATTATCTCATGACTTTTTTTTTTTTTTTTTACCGTGAACACATTTTCTTTGTTGCAAATGTACTTAGTCATTACAATTTACTTTTTTTTCTGGGAAAGGGTTATAGATAGCCTCATTAATTGTTGTGGATTTTTTTTTAAAACGTTGAAGAAAAATATCCATTTCCCTATTTACTATCCATGTGGGAGATGAGTGCTCCAAATTCCTTTACAGATTATTTTTTCCCTTAACATCGTCCCATGGAGAGACTTGCTTACCACCTTTGAGATGCCCCTTTTAATGATTGGTGAATAGATGATTGTGTTAGGAGCTTTGATAATTTGTTTCTTGAAAAGACTACTGTTTGCCTAAAATTATGTGATGGTCAGTTTACTTGGTGATCACAATGCATTTTACTTTTTGTTAAGAGCAGTATTTTAGCTAACTCATTTTAAATTCCCATTTCTCTTGCATCCACCGTCCAGAAAGAAAAAAAAAAAAGGCTCAAGAGAATACCCTGCTTTGGAAATGTAGCGTCCCACCTTGGTGTTGCATTATATAGCAAGTGTCAACTTAAAAGAGTTTTGAATGGGTAGATGCCACCCCTGGATTAAGACCAGTAATGACGCTCCAATCCACAAAACATTTATTATCTGAGTTGCTGAATGATTTCCAAAATGCCATCATCCACGTGGCCTTGATTCTATTGAAGCGTTCAGCTTTGAGAGGCATAGAAGTGTCTAGAGCTGAATTCCTTTACTTACACTTAGGTGTGAAAAAGCAGAAGTCAAGAGTTCTTGAACCAAGCACAGCTCGGCAGGTCAGAGGAGCAGAACCTCTCTGCAGATCTGGGCTGTCAACGGCACTCATCAGCAAAGATGAAAGCAGAGCATTTAGACGTCGGCAGCCAGGACTGGCTGCATAGTCTGTACATTTAAAATCCCCTGGGTCACTTTTAAACAAAATCTACGGCAAAAACCATGCCTGCCTTTCTTGGAAATGCTCATGAGTAAAGAATCTTCCCAAGGAGGATATTGGAAGCATCTAAAAATCCCTGGGACTGAAAGCTCTGAAGCTACTTAGATATTAATATTGAGAAGCATGCAAAGAACCCTCTCTTCTTCCTCCGAGCATGACACACAGAAATCCAGGGAGGAGCTACCAGCCTCTGCTGTCCTTAGGCGCACAGGTAACAGAGGTATCAGGCAATGTGATGACTCTGGAGCAGGCTGTGTCTGCTTTGCTTTTAGGGAAGATTACTTGGTGAGGGCAAAGCCCCATGGGATTTTAAAAGTGAATGAAGGCTGAAGGAAGAAGCATTGCAAGAAACTACACTGGCCCTGGAGAGCTTAACCAACAGGAGAGAGATTAAAGCCCAATTACAAGATTTCAGTTCCCTTAATTAGCCCTCTCTTGTCAGTTGCTATCATAAAGGCAAAGATGTTGGAGCTGGAAAAGCAACTTAAAGGTCTCCTAGTCCAACAGATAAGAAACTGACAGATGAGAAACTAGGCCCAGAGAGGTCAAGCAAGTGGTCCAAGACCGAACATCTGGTTAGGGGCAGAGCAGAGCTAGAATCACACCATGTTTTCTTAATCCAGGACAATTTTTCAAGCAATTTCAATACACATTCTTGCCTAGACTGACCAGTAAGTGAAAGCAACAAACATTCTTTGAGCACCTATAGATGTTTTGACATACATTTTCTAATACTCTCAATAATTTTCTGATATAGTTATTACCCTCATGTTCAAAGTCATGAAAAAAAGAAAAACAGAAGCTCAGAAAGGTTCAGTTACCTGCCCAAAGTCACACATCAAGAAGGGAGGGAGCTGAGATTTCAACTCAACAGCCCACATTCAAGAAACAGCAATGACTCTGATATTGCCAAGTACCAGAGCTACAACTAGCATATGTGTGAACCCAAAACATATATTCCAGGAATTCTAGACACCCTTTATGATGACAGCCACATAGAACATGCAGTGAGTCCCCCCTACAATATGAAATTATAATACATCTTCCAATGACTTTTTCTGCAGATTTTATATTTTGAAATCTGAACACTATCCCCTAAATATTTTGCATTTATATCACTTATTTATGACTTATCAGATCTCCTTTAAAGATTGTAAAGAAGTGAAGTCTGCAAGATAACACACCAAACTGATGTATTATATTCCAGGGTTATTTGTTTATTTGCCATTTGGGTTTCCATATTTGAAAGACAAAATTATCGAGTTATCCTCACTAAAAGTATATTTACTGTTATCTAAGTGTCTTAGGTCATGTCACTTGTGATTGTAGCCAGCATAGCTGGGGGATGAGAGATGCACCAATGGAATTCACTTGCTGTTTGTTCATGGCCAGGTCTAGAGTCTGGCCTTGATCATTTCTCACCAGAGGGTATGCTCATTTGCTATGAGTGATAGGATGCTTGTTAGCCAACAATTTGAAAGGCCATAATAGGCAGGACAGCCAGGGCCGAACACATGGAGAGTCCCGCATGTCCCAGCTGCTCTCTGAAAAGAGTGGTGGATAGAGGCAGAGTGTGTGTGGCAAAGGTACAGATGGAGGAACCCAACCATTGCCAGAACCAGAGTCATAAATCTGCCAGTGTGTAGACGGCTTCCAACATCAGCTGGGGCCAGGCAGGAAAGAAAAGAGACCCCTACCTTTATCAAGCAGAATCTTCCCTCTCTCTCTCCAAGCAGAATCAGGCCCTGCGTGAGACTATGGAGCCCAGTGGATGGAGAAATAGCACCCTGTGTGTGATCAGAGAAACGCAGTGAAATGAACACCCAAGAAGCCCATTCACTGAGATCTAAGAGCTGGATTATTTTATCAGAGACCTTTACATCCATCACAGTCTGAAATGGATGGACCAGGAATCCTGTCCTACCTTGAAGTTATAAAATGACCCCCTTCCTCCCTTTCTTTCTTCCTTCCTTCTTTATGTAAACATTATTACTTAATATACTCAAAGTATTATGTCGGTAATTAGATATATAGGTTAGCATATATCCTTGCTCTGATTTTTTTCTTTTGTATTTCATACCTCAATTGTGATTTGAATATTGTTGACCAATAGTATCAATTCTTGTTTTTTGTTTGTTTGTTGATTTTTGGTTTTTTTATTTGGCTGCGGGGATCTTTTAGTTGCGGCATGCGGGATCTAGCTCCCTGACCAGGGATCAAACCCGGGCCCCCTGCATTGGGAGCATGGAGTCTTAACCACTGGACCTCCAGGGAAGTCCCAATAGTATCAATTCTTATACTGCTTATCACCTTTGACATGAGAGTCTTAGGACATTTTACTTATGGATTTATTTGAGCCCCATACCCTTTTCACAAGTTTTGTTTGGTATGCCTTGGAGTGATTTTGTTTAGATCTGTGTGTATGTGTGCACATGTGTATTTTTAACAAGAACATGTTTTGTGTACATTTTCTCTCACATTTTCTTGCTTTTTTGCCTCTTGCGTGAGTAGTGACAACCTTCACTAAATGGAGAATTTCTAGAATTTTCTTCTCTCTCTCTCTTATAGAGTAAGGATGTTTTGGGCTTCTGAAATGGCTGAGGCAAGCAATGCTTATTTCTCTTCTTATTCCTATGTGTTTACCACTCTTCATCCCATTTCCCTGCTTTACTTTTTAATCATGTCATTTCACAACATTACATGATATACTTACTAGTTTATTTGTTTGTGGTCTCCCCCACTATTCTCTGTTCACAGCTACGTCTCCCATGCTAGAACAATTCCTGGCAGAATGGGTGCTCCCTCTCCAAAATCGTTGAATGCACAATGAGTATATGAGTAAATTTAGTTTAAAAGAGATACTTTACTTTGTATTAGTTAATCCTTAATTTTTTACTATATTCCTAAGCAGTACAGCAAAAATTGCATGCTTTCTGGTCCATATTGGGAATTCCCTGCAGAGAAATCTTCAGAGAAGTTAAGATCAGAGGGTTCTACCCATATATAGATATTCTAAAGATTCAGTCTTTTATTCATTCAACAAATATTGATTGAATCTACTATATACCAGTCCCTGTTCTAGTTACCATGCAAGGAAGGGCAAAAGTCTTTCCCATAAGGACATCATAGTCAAATGAAGAGGGACATACAGACAATAATTGCAATTAATTGGGTAGATGTCAGGATAGAGATCTGTGTAATATGTTGTGGGAACAATGACAAGGCAGGATCTCCCTTTTCCTGAGGGGACCTGGCAAAGTTTCTTTATAGTCTACCTCGTTAAACTTGTATTCAAAAAAACCTGCATTAATCTGATATGCTTAATTCATTCAACATTGAATAACTACTATGTACCTTACACTGGGCTATGCCCTGGGGGCATAACCGGAATAAGACATGTGGGACATCCCATAACAAGGAATAACAATGATAGTATGTAATCGTACTATCATTGTAATTTGTGATAGAAATGGAAAGGAGAAACACAAGGTAAGAGGTTCACGTACAACATGAATGCCTAAGCTAGTCTGTGGGAGCAGAGAAAGCTCCCTCAAGGAAATACTATTTCATGTACCCGACTATGCATGAATTTATCCCCATCTGTTCACTAAGATAAAGAACAGTAATGCAGTGCCATCATTGCAGTGGAGACAAACAAAGCCCCTTGGCACCTTGTTTTGGCAGAGATAGGTCTAACAAGAAAAGAGGGAGGGCTGAGTTCTCGAAACTATTCAAATATTTTCACCTGATGGAGCATCAACTCATTGTTAATTCCAAAGGACGTCAAGCACAAAATATTCTTAGACGTACATAGACAGCACCTGCCAAGGTGATCCATGCTGGCCCATCATTTGTCTGTCTGACCCTGAACTCAGTCTTTTCCTGCCAACTTCCATCCCATTCTGACTTGCCCATAGTTCTATTTCCATTACACCATTCTATCTTGTACTTTAATATCATCTACATTTTTTAGTGTTTAAAGCATATTGCATTTGTTTTGTTTTCTATGTTGTCAACATTAAACACAAATTCAACAAATATTTTATTGCATCACTGCTGAGTAAAAGCGTAGCAGTTAAGAGAAAGGACTCTGGAGCCAGGTTTTCCTGGCTTCAGAGCTAGGATTCGTGACGACCTTGGACAAATTATTTAACCCCTCTACGCCTCAGGTGTCTTATCTGTACAATGGGATAACAGTATCTATTTATAGACCACCTGCTAGAGCTGCTTCAGACACCGTCTGGCTATGTGTGGCCAAGTCCCTGAGACTTTCGGGTTCCTCCCTCATAAAAGGAAGGGGAAAACATCTGTAGACGATTCCAGTTTTACTATTCTATAACTTAACTTCCATCTCTCATGTGCCATTCATGACTTCGGCATCTTGATCCATCTAAACAGATATTCTATAACGATAGGAAGAGTATAAGGCATAGGAATTCTTAAAACATTGATGAAGTTTATCTAAAACCACAAGCACACGCATAACAAAGAAGAACAATTATAAGATCACATTCTTCTGGGGAAATATTGAAATGAGGGTTCAGAAAATAAAAGTGGCATATGATGTGGTGGTAAATGTGGACTTTGGAACCCAGTTGTACTGAATACCAATCCCAGTGCCTCCACATGCCAGTTGTATGCTCTGGAGGGTAAGTTACTTAACTACACTGAACTTTCATTCTTCACCAGTAAAGCAAAGGTAATACTACCAACACTAGGGATTTTGTTACCATGAAAACTATTATGATAAAGTGCTTGACACCCAGTTTGCAATAGATAGTGGTAATTATTAACTTTTTATTCACTGAAGGTTCTCAGTCTTCAGTCGCGGCAGTGTCAAAGTTGGTGACAACTTCCCTCATGCCAGATCCTTATTTTAAATGGGAATACAGTGCGCTGGGTGCTATAAGCATAATGAAGAAATATAAGATATGGTCCCTGTCATCAGGAAGCTTACAATGTACACAAAGGCATTATGATTTAAATGGTAATATACGTGTATTAGTTCAAGATAACGAGAGGTGCCAATCATAAAGGTGTGACAGTCAACCAGTTCAGAGTAGGAGAATATCGATCAGGCAAATGTGTTCAAATAAAGATGGTAGTATTGCCACATAATGAAGTAATATTGCGATGGGTGCGTATAACGCCCTCCTGGGCTGTCCCAGTCATTCCGCATCATTGCAATGCACACATTCAGTTAAAAATATTCAAATCCAGCCTGAGTGAGCCTTATCATAGATTCTATTATTCAATTTATTATTTCAGCTTAGGTTTTATATGACTTTAGAATTTAATATTATAGCCTGAAATCTATCTGAAATTATCAATTATTGTTTTCTCTAATTCTTTTGAAGAGTTAACTGCAAATTACTATTTAACTCTCCATCTCTCCAACATGATATCTTCTAATGTAATTGTGAAGCCTCAGAAGTTTTGAGTTTTTTCTTAAGCTACTGGTCTCTTTTATCAGACAGCTATCCAACTTGACAATTCTTCAACATTCCTTCTCCAGATTTTTATTGGTGAGATATCCATGTATTTCATAAAGTCAACCAGAGAATCTCTGATTGCCCAGGAGAAAACAATTCTGACCGGAGAATGCTGTTACCTGAACCCCTTACTCCGAAGGATCATAAGATTCATAGGTGAGTACAAGGGCATGTTGGACTAAGCCCTCACTTATAGGTAAAACTTACTAAACTTACTGAAGATGAACACACTTGATAAAATAACCTAAGCTATGGAAGCATCAACTTTAAAAGCAAGAGTTGTTTTGGGGATTTTCCAGGAAGTACAGAAATTGAGCCTGATCCAGGTGCCAAGTCAAATTTTTGATCCTTAAAGTGAAGCAATACTTACTAAATTGCTTTACAAATGATTTCAACTTTGATTTTTTTTTTTGCCTACACAATACTTATCTGAGATTCCCTTGGGACATATATTTTAATATTGGCTGGATATTGCCATATACCCTTTAGCTGAGTCAGGCAAGGGGGTACAGCATCAGGAGACACCAGTTAAATGAACTAGAAATAATCAACTTTCCTGACAAAACTTTCCTATCCGGTAACTTTGTTATACAGGGAACTTTAAAAAGTATGGAAAATCTAATCCATCAGGTCTTAAAAAGAATGCCTTTCCAAAGTTGGAAAACAAATAGTTTTATTAGTGTTCATGATGAGGAATAATTAAGACATTTTCTATAACCCTCCTTCTAGGACTTTTATAAAAATCCTGAGGGTATATGGATAATGATTATAAATAAGGGAATGAATGTGTATGTGAGTAAAGGTAGGAATATAGATCTCTCAGAGTTCCTACATGGTGAGTACTCAGTAAGTAGCTATTAGTGTTCTAATGAGATCCTGCAAATACCTACTGGTCAGGTGTTCATGGGAGCCAGGATAAAACTCTGAAAGTATCAACATGGTGCTAAAACAAGCCATGATACCATTTAGAACATATGGAACTGACAACTGAGAAAGTGAGGGCCAGAACACAGCTCCTTTGGTTATCCTTAATCCTTTTCTTCCTCTTGTAGAAAAGGGTCGAATTTCCTCAAGTCATGAGCAAATGATCATATCAAAATCAAATATGCAGTAACTTCACGCACCCCTATGTTCACAGCAGCACTATTTACAATAGCCAAGACATGAAAACAACCTATATGTTCATTAACAGATGAATGGATAAAGATGTGGTACATATACACAATGGAATATTACTCAGCCATTAAAAAGAATGAAATAATGCCATTTGCAGCAACATGGATGGACCTAGAGATTATCCTATTAAGCCAGAAAGAGAAAGACAAATACCATATGATATCACATATAAATGAAATCTAAAATATGACACAAATGAACATATCTATGAAACAAAAACAGACTTACAAACATAGAGAACAGACTCATGGTTGTGGGGTGGGGGGTGGAGGGAAGGACTGAGAGTTTGAGATTAGCAGATGCAAACTAGTATATATAGGATGGATAAACAACAAGGTCCTACTGTGTAGCACAGGGAACTGTATTCAATATCCTGTGATAAACCGTAATGGAAAAGAATACGAAAAGAATATATATGTATAACTGGATCACTTTGCTGTACAGCAGAAATTAAACACAACATTGTAAATCAACTATACTTCAATAAAATTTTTTAAAAATATGCAGTAACTTCTAACATTGGCATGGGAGTTAGGGAAGTAGTAGAGTGGGAGGGCTAAGAAAACCTAAGTTAAAAGAAGTAACCCTTAACATTAAAATAGTCTTCGGCATTTACAGATGGTATTTGCAGAATGACCTGTGGGCGTCTGCAGTCGGCTCATTGGGTATACCCTCATCCATATGATGTCACCTCTACCTAGTTTACTCATTCCAAACAATGGTGCCTTTCAAAGACATCCAGAGTTTGGTCACTTGCTACCAGAGTGGCTTCAAGGAAGACAAGAGGAGAGGCGAGAATATTTATTATACAGAACACTGGACTAGACACTTTATAATTTCGTTGGATCCACCCAACACCCTATAAAGTAGGTTACAGTTCTAACTGTGCAGATGAAGAATATGATATAAAATGGGATAAAGTAACTGTTCCCAAGGACTGTGAGTGTGTGGGTAAGGCTAATAATGCCTGTATTAGGGATCTTCTAAGCATGAAAAATACTATGATAAAGTGCCTGACACCCAGTTTTCAATAGATGATGGTAATAATTAACTTTTAAGTTTTCATTCAATGATTTTGCTTTCCGTGGTTTCAGTTACTCACAGTCAGCCAAAAATATTAAATGAAAAATTAAAGAAATAAACAATTCATAAATTTTAAATCATGCTCCATTCTGAGTATGATGAAATCTTGTGCCATCCTGCTCTGTCGTGAATTATCCCTTTGTCCAAATTATCCCACCCGTCGGTCACTTAGAGGCCGTCTGGTTATCAAATCAACTGTCATGATATGGCAGGGCTTATGTTCAAGTAATCCTTATTTTACGTAATAATGGCCCCAAAGCGCAAGAGTAGTGATGCTGGCAATTTGGATATGCCAAAGACAAGCCGTAAAGCACTTTCTTTAAGTGAAAAGGTAAAAGTTCTCAATAAGGAAAGAAAAAAATCACATGCTGAGGTTGAACAGTAAGAACAAATCTTCTGTTTGTGAAATTGTAAAGAAGAAAAAAGTAATACATGTTAGTTCTGCTGTCACACCTCAAACTGCAAAAATTACAGCCACAGCACATGGTAAGTGCTTAGTTAAGATAGAAAAGGCATTAAATTTGTACAATAAGATATTTTGAAAGAGAGAGATTACATTCACCTTTAATTACAGTACATTGTTATAATTGTTCTATTTTGTTATTATTGTTGTTAATATCTTACTGTACTTAATTTATAAATTAAACCTTATTATAGGTATATATGTATTAGAAAAACATAGTATGTACAGGGTTTGGTATGATCCACAGTTTCAGGCATCTACTGGGGGGTCTTGGACCGTACCCCCGTGGATAAGGGGGGACTACTGTAATTTGTGATCCCTTGGAGAGCAGGGACTATATCTTTTTCACTTTGTATCAACAGCATATTGCAAAATGCCTGGCACATAGTAGGTTTTCCATAATTTTTTTGGAGGAGTAAAGAGCAAAAACTATGTTAAATCATAGATTTGCCTAAAATTGCTTCCATAAATGCTGATTCTTAAATATTCATTTGCCTCCTGTTTAATTAACTTTATTACCTCTCTTCAGCTTAGTTCTAGAAGATTAAGGTACATAAATAAGGCAATTTCTAAGAGAAAGTCAAAAGTCTATTCTGACTTTTCATATAGGAGAGTTGAAGATGGGGGGAGGGGTCTATCTTGAGATGGGTAACTTTTTCTTAGTATCTGTGGATTAAATTTTTCCATAAGAGAAAAAAACACATTACTTGAAGTAAAGATCCTTTAGATGGAGATGTTTCCTTTGAAAAAATTAAATAAGGTAATAAAATGCATTAGAAATGTTATTGTAAAGATCTTAACAGTCTTTTTTTCTAGCCCAGTAGCCACCAAAGTACACACCATGCAGATGGCATTAGAAAATAACAACTGTTTCAGCTAACTATTCTAATTAAGCTGAAATGGCATGACTTTGCTCTTGCAATTTATGTAATTATTCTAGAACCCATTATCAACAGTGTTACCCAACAAATACAATCAGCTTCGCATTGCAAAAATGCTCAGTGGCCTAGCAAAATATTTTTTAAAAAAATAATGCTTTATGCTGTCAAGGATGAGAAAAAACTTGGGATTCTAGTACAATTCTAGTGAGACTAAGTTGATATACCCTTTCTGCACAGCAATTTGACAGTATATTTCAATAGCCTTAAAATAAGCCTCCTTTTTAACCCAAAATCCTACTTCAAATAATCTTTCCTAAGGAAATGATCAGAAATGTAAATTAATTTTTATGGACTAAAATTATTTTGTCATAACATAAATTAGAAATATCCAATAATATAATTTTTACAAATAATGCTACCATCATAAGGTACAGTTTCAGAAAATGGTATTTTTTAAGAATTTTTAATGAAAGGGGAAATATTCATGATATAACACTATGTGGAAAAAGTCAAGACACTAGGAACCTATGATTATTTCTAAATAAAAAGAATGCAACATGATACGTATGTGTGTATATGTATCTGAACATGTATTTGTGTGTGTACATATTTGCGTGTGTGTACGTGTATCCCATAGAAAAGAGACTGAAGAAATGTAGAAGTTAACTGTTGTTATTCCTGAGTTGTAGGTTAATAGGTGAATGATTTTATTTTTTGCTTTTTATTCTGTAATTTCCAATTTTTTTTAATCATAAATATGTATAATTTTAAAATCAGTAAAAGAGCTAGACATTTTGGGAGGAGTGGCAAAAATAGAGGCTATCCCAAAGGATGGCCAAGTCCTCTAAACACAGTGTTTGGCGTCGAAAGCAGAGCTGAAAGTGGCACCTTGGCTCTTGAATTCCCTGTCTTCTCTAGACTGTGTGGCAGGCACTTGAACAGATAGCCCCTCACCCCACCCCACAGAGTCAAAGTAAATTTTAACTGAGAAAATGGCAATAGCCAAGTCAAAGGGAAAACATTCAAATTAAACCATCTCTTCCTGTAGACAAATGCTAATTGTGTTGACCTTGACAGAGAGGATTGAATTCCTCTGATTCACAAATCCAACAATAAATTTTTTCCCCAAGGTTCTCATCATTATAAGGAGGATGAAATAGACTCACAGACATAGAAAACAAACTTATGGTTACCAAAGGGGAAAGGACAAGGGGGATAAATTAGGAGTTTGGGATTAACAGATACACACCGCTACGTATAAAATAAGCAACAAGGATTTACTGTATAGCACAGGGAACTGTATTCAACAACTTGTAATAACCTATAATGGAAAAGAATCTGAAATATATATAGAGAGAAAAAACTGAATCACTTTGCTGTATACCTGAAACTAACACAATATTATAAATCAACTATACTTCCACAAATAAACAAACCAAAAGAGGATGCCTGGTCTCCCAGGCTTCAGCTATAAACCCTCATAGTTAACTTCTGTAACCATTTCTAAACTGTTGTATAATTTCTCACATTGTGTTACGTGATGTGGGAAGGGAGGAAAGAAATTGCCTGAACTAACAAATTTGACCAACGTTTTATCAAAACAAATGTGGTCAAATTAGTGACACATATTTAAGGCTTCTCCCTTTCCTCATTTTTCCCTCTCCATTCCTTCCCTTCCTGTATCAGTTCCTTTGGTATGCATTAAATTGAACAACCACCATACACAGATTTAAGTTCCCAAAAGAGATAAACCTGTACATTCTCTTTTCAGCAACAAAGACAAAATAAGGAAGTCATATTTAAATTCTTGTCATTCACAAATATACTTGAGTAATCATATTCTTGTAAATATTAAATAGTAACTTTATAATTTAATACTGAAAGTATGAATAAAAAGCATTAGAATTCCATGAGGGTTTTTGGTTTGTTTGCCTTCTTGAATAATTTTCTTTTGAGTTAAAGAAAAAACTGATCCAGATATACCAAGATTAGATTGTCTTTTGGCACCTAAAATAGCCTGTCATCCAGAAACTGTTTATTATGGGCTTTTCATTTGGGATCACACAGTTGCTCCATTATTACTTCCAATAAAACTTTAATTAAATACCAAGCAAGTCTTAGGCCATTTAGGTCAGGTCTAAGGATTAGATAGCACTGGACAGAATAGAAAGTACCATGGTAAAGAGTTAATTCATGTAATGCTAATTAATTGCCATAAATTAAGTGTGATCTAAATGAAGCATGAATATTTTAAATGCAGCCTCAAAGGTCACAGTGTTTTATGGTTGTAAGAATTCATACCCTGAGACAAGCTCAGCCTTTTCAAGAACTAAAAAATCCTTCTCAATTCTGAAAGTCATTTAGATGTACTTTATCTGAAAGGACACTCCATTTGATTCAATCAGTCCACTTCTACTTGCATTCAGTATTTATAATTATAAATGGGGGGGGGACTGATCACATTTTCAACCTTCAACAAGTAATTTGTTGGGCATGTACCATATGCAAAACACTGATTAAGGTGTTGAGGACATATTACTGAACCAAACAGAGATTTATGTGCTCTCATTGAATTTATATTCTAGTGGGGGAAGCCAGGCATTAAACTAAAAATCATAAATCAGATATAAATCATAGTGTTTGTGAGAAGGTAAGTGTTATGGGGGAAAATAATGTAGAAAAAGGAAATAGGGGGTTTGTGGAGGCAGATATGCAATTTCAAATGGGAAGGGAAAGCCTGCCCTACAGTGAGAATCGTCTAGAGTTGGCAGCGACTTCACAGCAGGACAGTGACCATCCCAGGAAACTAGGTGCCCAGTGAACTAGGCCAGCTCCATGTGCTAACTGTGGAAGCTGACCTCGGCTGCATAGTCTAAATATCAGTTGCAGTGCCCAGGCACCCGACTTTAGTTCTGAGTCCAGAGGCTTGACATTAAAAGAGAAATGTCAAAAGCAAGGCAGGGCATGGGCCTATAAGTTGATGGAGATATTTCTAGAACTCAGCAACAAGAACCAGATTTGAAGCCTAGGTAAACAGATGAGGAGGAGAAAGCCAGGATGGATCTTAGGGAGTAAAGGGAACCTCAGTCTCTGGACCCCATGAGCAGCCAAGCCACCAGACTTTGAGAAGAAGATGTTGGGTGCTTCCCACTCGGGACCAGGATCGGCTCCGGATGCAGGGAGGGGAGGCATGCTGAGGCTGGGAGCCTTGGCTGACTTCAAAGGCATAACCAGGGATCAAGCTCAGTGCAGAGAACAAGCCTGCCCCGCTGTGAATGTCATCCTCACTGAACCAGAGCATTACAGACCCAAACAAGACTCCTGGCCCAGAACTCTGTAAGTTACTCTAATTGTCAAGAGGAACGTTATTTAGTCATGAAACTCAAGTGACCCTTTTCTGAGGGCCCTTCCCAGCACCAGTGTTTAGAGGCTGGACTCAAATAAAAGGTCTAACTGAGCTGCTTAGGACTAAGTAGAAGGACAAGTAAAGATTGATGCTTAAGGACTCACTAAAAGGACTAAAGATTGGTGCTTCCTCTAGCACTTTTCAGATTAACCAGTGCAAATTCATGGCACTTCAGTGAACTTATTTGCTGTAAAGCGGAGTTTCTCTACCTCAGCACTGTTGACATCTTGGGCCACTTAATTCTTTTCTGTGTGGAGGAGGGGACATCCTACATTGTAGGCTGTAGGCTGCATTGTAGCATCCCTGACCTTTACCCACCAGATGCCAGTAACACGCCCTCCTCCAGTGACAACCAAAAATGTCTCCAAACATTGCAAAATGGCCCCTGGGGACAGGATCACCCTCAGTCGAAATCCACTGCTGTCAAGGTTTAAAAAAGTATTTCAAAGACTTTTAAAAAGTCATTATTTATGTTTTATTAATATTTATTAACATTAATAAAGTTTTATTAATATTTATGAATATTAATAAAGTTTTATTAATATTTATGTTATGCAAGATTACATACCACAAAATCAGGCACAGCGAGGTACAAAAATACTGTCTGAATATCAGAAATGACTCCCAACAACTGATAAAGGGCAGTTTCAAAGTCTTCTACGATAAAAAAAAATAAAATTCACAATATGTGCAAATATCGAATCATTGCATTGTACACCTGAAACTAATATAAGGTTACATGTCACTCACACCTCAATTTAAAAAAGAAAAATACAGTACTGTGTGCTTTGAAAATAATGTAAATTATTAGAACATAATAAAAGTGATCAGGAAATGCTGATGCAGAAGGCAGCAGCACCAGATCAGTACGGGCTGGTCACCGACAGGGCTGGCAGCGGCCTGCTGATGGAACTTGAGGCTGGTCTGGTGGTGGGAATGGGGGTGCATTCAGATCTACAGCTTGATACGAATCATACTTATCCATATTTTCGTACTCTTATAAATATGAATCAGAAAGGGCAAAATTTGAAGGCTGTTATTTGGAAGCCCTCCAGGCTTTGATTGCCTGATTTTAGATTTCTTGGTAGGTAAGGAATGGAAAATCTTCCCTCTTCACATTTAGTTTGTATCTGGGTATACTTTCTAGATTTATCTGTGTCCTCCTCCTCCAGCCATTTTATTGTAAAATTATCATTGCCTCGGGCGAACTTTCAGGATTTTGTCTATCAGCGTTTGGATCCACACTGCCTAGGGGAAGTGAGAAGCAGATACTGAAAGGCAGCAACAGTGAGAGAGGAGGCTGACCCTTGAGACAGAAAGCCCTGAGGGAGCTGTCCTGACTGAAGAGTAAAGACTCTCCTGTTGAGATAAAACCGTGTTATCAAGAAATCAGGCAACTTTATGCTTTGGGGGAGTAGAAGTGTATTGGTTTGCTCTTTCATTTATAAAAACATTTGGGGGCTTTTCTGGTTGATTACTCTTCCTCTTCCCTTACCACGATGTGATGCGTAGTTACAGTAATGACACAGTATTCTTTAAATACCACCAGCTCATTGTATTGTAAAAAAGGTGCTTTATTAATACAAAGGATGAATAACACACAGAGTTGAATATATGTTTGAGGTTGTTAGAATTATAGGGTTCTTATCTCTTTCCTCTGTTTTCAAAATAATTTTATAATCAACTTATTTGAAATACTGAGGATATCCCCATCCCTCAGTTATAAAAATGAGTCCCTAATATCTACATAGATCTCACAATTTACAAAGTGTTTTTTACAATGATTTTCTACGATTTGCATTAATAACCCAGTGAGTTAGGTCTATTTAAAACCTCTTTTACAGATAAAGTAACTGAGGTTCAGATTGATTTTAATAAAATCTATTCTTCAGATTAAAACCATGACATCCAGACAAGTAGACTGCTGTCAGCCTTTGGTGTTTCTGTGACATATACAGGAAAGACAGACCCAAGAATCTTGTTCTGTGAACCCTTGAAATTAACTATCCAAGGAACTGATGTATTTAGTTCTGTCAGAAACTTCTTCTTGAAGCACAATATTTGATGTGTGTAGATCAATTTGCACCGATGGTGTTTGTATTATACTAGAAACAAAGTCAGATTCATTGCTAAAGTGATGAGAAAAGTGCCTCATTCAATGATGACATATCTTAGGTATTCTATCATCTTCTTGTGGGAAAATTATTGGCTAAAATATTGAGGAATTCTTGTTCTGTTGTGACAAGGCAAACATTTCATCGGGGGCATGCTCTAAATCCTTGCCTCTTCTCAGCGCGTGGGTGAGAACTAAAGTGCTCTTTTTCATGGCCTGACGCCTACCCATATATTTTCTTAAGTACATGAAAATACAAGCTTAGAGGGTCGTGAATAAGAGTTTGGATTTAGAGCCATAACTATTTAGTGTCTAATCCCAGCTCTTCTACTTACTAGCTGTGTGAACTTGGTCAAGTTAATTGACCTCTCTGTGCCTCAATTTCCTCATCTGTAAAATGGAGATAATGGTGTCTACCTCAAAGAGTTGTGGTGAGAAGTAAATGAACTAATATTTCAAAGCATTTAGAATAATACCTAGTACATACTAAGCGCAGTGTATTGGCTACACTATTATCCTCATTACCTAGTATCCATGGCAGTCTTAGTTAAACATCTCATCAGCTCAGTACACCTTGCTAGGAAATGGGATGAACATGGTAACTGCAGATAAAACGTCTTCATTAGGAAACTTCTAGTTTGAATAAAACATGTTACAGAGAAAACATTTCAACATGTCTTCTTTTTCTAAAGAAATGGTTGTTTCCTGAAGGAAAGATCTTCACAGCTGAATTGAGAGCACATTTGCAACAGCAGAATTACTTTCTCCGCTGAGATTTCCCACTAGGGACCTTGATGTGGCAAAAAGAAAAGCAAAAAGGAACTGTATTCATTTCTTTGTATCTTGTATTCCATTTGCAATGGTGCTTGGATCAAAGATGTGATCTAGAATTAAGACCTGGTGATTGAATCAGAATGTACTTTGAGGAAAGTGAACATAAGAATTCCTTAGATGTCCCCCCTTCTGCTGTCAAAATGGTGACCACATGCCACTTGCTTGTACTTGTTTGTGTGGGATAAGATCTTCATCAATTTTCCCACTAAAATAAAGGCCAGGAATTGAGTTGAGCGTGTGTTTCCATGTTTTTTGAACATCGTTGTAGAAGAACTACCACAAAAGATTCACAAAGGTGATTAACTTCTGAAAATGAGAAAACGCTCAACCATACTTAATCTCACACAACACAGTCCTTGAATTCTCTTTCATTGCAGTTTTGCTAACATAGACAGGAGAGCAGTCCTCTTTCAGAAATGTTTGATAAGAGGTTGAGAACATATGCTGAGGAAGGAGTAAGAGTCCCCTCCCCTTTTCAGAGAGTACTATTACCAATCTAACCCAGATAACTTGTTTTTATGTCTTTTCCACTATCCTTTTTTTTTTTTTATTCTATGTGTTAGTTTCTCCACATGAAAAATATGTAGGAGCCATGCTTTCATGTACCCATGTGTTAATATTTAAACTGACAACTACTGCAACTTCTCGGAATCAAAAATGGGGCAATTTGTCCCAAAGATGTGCATGTCTATGTAAAACTGTACCCAGGTGCATCATGATTTCCAGTTTCTTGTGCTTCACAAATGTCTACAGTAAGAAGTCTTTCCTGTATGTATAGCATGGATCTTCAGACTCCAAATTAAGGTTCTTTTCTCATTCTTGCTGCATTGAAAATGGAGAATGCTTTGATTTCCAAACTATGATTTACAAGTTTTCTGACTCCTGAGACACTTATAAAGCCCCAGTTTTCAATGATCCTCTGTTTGCTAAGACACCTAGCACTCTGCAGGATTTTGTGACATTTATTAAAAAGAAAAATGGTCCCTACATCACACATGCCAAGTGGTTTCATGTCAAACCCACGTTCAACAGAATCAGGGATGTGAGACACCAACATGAGTTAGAAAATTTGGACAAGTTCCTATGCTCTTTTACCCTCTTCTCCTGTCAATCTTCTCTGAAGTTTCTTCAGCAATTGATTCATGATTCCACAAATATTTGTTTGCTATGGACCAGGTTTGATACTAGGTGCTTGGATACAGTATTGAACAAAAATAGATGTGTTCTCTGCTCTTTAGAGCTTGCATATTCTACAATCCTAAGGGGAGAGATAGACATTACTGAATAATCACACATATAAATTTCCTACTGAGATAAGAGGTACAAAAAAGAAGCATAACGGTACAATAATAGTCTAAAATAGGAGTATTTTTTCCTATGCACCTATGGTCAATTAATCTACAACAAAGGAGGCAAGAATATACAATGGAGAAAAGACAGTCTCTTCAATAAGTGGTGCTGGGAAAACTGGACAGCTACATGTAAAAGAATGAAATTAGAATATTCTCTAACACCATACAGAAAAATAAACTCAAAATGGATTAAAGACCTAAATGTAAGACCAGATACGATAAAACTCCTACAGGAGAACATAGGCAGAATGCTCTTTGACATAAATTACAGCAATATCTTTTTGGATCTGTGTCCTAGAGTAATGGAAATAAAAACAAAAATAAACAAATGGGACCTAATTAAACTTAAAAGCTTTTGCACAGCAAAGGAAATCATAAACAAAACGAAGACAACCTACAGAATGGGAGAAAATATTTGCAAATGATACGACCAACAAGAAATTAATCTCCAAAATATACAAAGAGCTCATACAGCTCAATATCAAAAAAAAACAAACAACCCAATCAAAAAAACGGGCAGAGGGTTTCCCTTGTGGCACAGTGGTTAAGAATCCACCTGCCAATGCAGGGGACACAGGTTTGAGCCCTGGTCCGGGAAGATCCCACATGCCACGGAGCAACTAAGCCTGTGCGCCACAACTACTGAGCCTGTGCTCTAGAGCCCACGAGCCACAACTACTGAGCCCACGTGCCACAACTACTGAAGCCCACACACCTAGAGCCCATGATCCACAACAAGAGAAGCCACTGTAATGAGAAGTCTGTGCACTGCAACAAAGAGTAGCCCCCGCTCACCGCAACTAGAGAAAGCCCGCGCGCAGCAACGAAGACCCAACGCAGCCAAAAATAAATAAATTTTTTAAAAAAATTGGCAGAGTAATATTCCACCTAGAGGGGTGGGATAGGGAGGGTGGGAGGGAGATGCAAGAGGAAGGAGACATGGGGATATACATATACATATAGCTGCTTCACTTTGTTATAAAGCAGAAAGTAACACACCATTGTAAAGCAATTATACTCCAATAAAGATGTTAAAAAAAATAAAATAAAATAATTTTTTTTAAAATGGGCAGAAGATATGTATAACTGCATCACTTTGCTGTATACCTGAAACTAAAACAATACTGTAAATCAACTGTACTCCAATATAAAATAAAAATTAAGTTTAAAAAATGGGCAGAAGATCTAAGAAGATATACAGATGGCCAACAGGCACATAAAAAGATGCTCAACTGCTCATTATTAGATAAATGCAAATCAAAACTACAATGAGGTATCACCGCACACTGGTCAGAATGGCCATGATCAAAAAATCTACAAACAATAAATGCTGGAGAGGGTGTGGAGAAAAGGGAACCCTTGCACTGTTGGTGGGAATGTAAATTGATACAGCCACTATGGAGAACAGTATGGAGGTTCCTTAAAAAACTAAAAATAGAACTACCATACGACCCAGCAATCCCACTACTGGGCATATACCCTGAGAAAACAATAATTCAAAAAGAGTCATGTACCGCAATGTTCACTGCAGCACTATTTACAATAGCCAGGACATGGAAGCAACCTAAGTGTCCATCGACAGATGAATGGATAAAGAAGATGTGGCACATATATACAATAGGATATTACTCAGTCATAAAAAGAAACAAAATTGAGTTATTTGTAGTGAGATGGATGGACCTAGAGTCTGTCATACGAGTGAAGTAAGTCAGAAAGAGAAAAAACAAATACCGTATGCTAACACATATACATGGAATCTTAAAAAAAATGGTTCTGATGAAACTAGAGGCAGGACAGTAATAAAGATGCAGACGTAGAGAATGGACTTGAGGACGGGGGCGGGGTAGGGTGTGGAGGAGAAGCTGGGATGAAGTGAGAGAGTAGCACTGACATATATACACTACCAAATGTAAAATAGATAGCTAGTGGGAAGCAGCCGCATAGCACAGGGAGATCAGCTTGGTGCTTTGTGACCACCTAGAGGAGTGGGATAGGGAGGGTGGGAGGGAGGCTCAAGAGGGAGGGGATATGGGGATATATACATATACATAGAGCTAATTCACTTTGTTATACAGCAGAAAGTAACACAACATTGTAAAGCAATCATACTCCAATAAAGATGTAAAAAAAAAAAAAAAACTACAATGAGGTATCAACTCACACTGGTCAGAATGACCATCATCAAAAAGTCTACACATAATAAATGCTGGAGAGGGTGTGGAGAAAAGGGAACTCTCTTACACTATTTGTGGGAATGTAAATTGGTACAGCCACTACGGAGAACAGTGTGGAGGTTCCTTAAAAAACTAAAAATAGAGCTACCATATGATCCTGGAATCCCACTCCTGGGCATATATCTGGAGAAAACCATAATTTGAAAAGATACATGCACCCCACTGTTCATAGCAGCACTATTTACAATAACAAAGATATGGCAGCAACCTAAGTGTCCATCAACAGATGAATGGATAAAGAAGATGTGGTATATTTATACAATGGAATATCACTCAGCCATAAGAAAGAATGCTATAATGCCATTTGCAGCAACATGGATAGATCTAGAGACTATCATACTAAGTGAAGTAAGCCAGACAGAGAAAGAAAAATATCATATGATATTGCTTGTATGTAGAATCTAAAAAAAAAAAAAATGATGCAATGAACTTATTTACAAAACAGAAATAGACCCACAGACATAGAAAACAAATTTATGGTTACCAAAGGGGAAATGGCGAGATAAATCAGGAGTTTGGGATTAACATATACACATTACTAATATATAAAATAGATAGCCAACAAGGACCTACTATATACCACAGGGAACTAGCCTCAATATTTTGTAATAACCTATAAGGGAAAAGAATTTGAAAGTGTATATATGTGTATGTATGTGTAACTGAATCACTTTGCTGTAAACCTAAAACTAACACATTGTAAATCAACTATACTTCAATAAAAAACAAAAACAAAAACTTTATAAACTCAAAAAAGTGCTTTATACATATAGCAGTTATGAATTTGAGTGTATATCTCAAATATGCAAACATATCATTTCTTTTATTTTATTTTTACTGAGATGCAATTCACATACCACAAAATTCACCCTTTTAAAGCGGTCAGTTTGGTGGTTTTTAGTATATTCACAAAGTTGAGCAACCATCTTTTTTCTGTTTAAGTCCAGAAAATTTCTTCATCCCCCCAAAAAAATCCGATGCCCATTAGCAGTCACTCACTATTTTCCCTTCTCCCCTGACCTATTCTACTTTCTATCTGTGGATTTGCCTATTTTTAGACATTACATATAAATTGACCATACAATGTAAAAAACTAAAAGTAAAAGAGGAGTAATTTTTTCCCCAAGACCCCATGTGATATGGGATTATTTCTCCCTCTTCAGTCTTAAGTGGGGCAAGATCTATACACACTCAGTCTTCCTCAGCAGAAGCGTGACTTGCTGTTGGCCCGCTCTTCATAGTTTAAGCTCAAGAGCAGGTTGGTGTGCACGGGGCTACGTCCAATCCCAAGTCAGCAGGCTTCCTACTGCAGCGCCTCGGCTCCAGTGAACCGGCATCTCCTCACCCCTCCACTGCCATGACAGCGCGGTGCATGCAAAGCTATGGCGCCCAGCATGCGCGTCTGTCCTCTCAGGAGCAAGACGCCAGCGCCTGTGCCCCTGCCGCTTCCTGCCTAGCTGTTGTCCCAAAGTGTGTCTCTAAATACATTCAGAGGTTAAGGGGGGGGAGAGGAGACAGTCCCAGGCAAATTCAAAGAGCAGAACTCATCCAGTGGAGTGACCGCATCCCTATTTTCTGAGCAGTCTAAATCCTGGATCTCTGATTCAGGGGGCAGACAGGAGAGAAAGGAAATCTCCCTAGGTTTTCTCCCATGATCTTTGTCTTCAGAGGAGAAGCTCGGGTTTTCCGTGAACTGTGTGTGTGTGTGTGTGTGTGTGTGTGTGTGTGTGTGTGTGTGTGTGTGTGTGTGTGTGTGAGAGAGAGACAGAAATCCCTCACTGATTATCCCTTCAGGTTGGCACTATGAGTTTCCATCTTTTTTCACTGTCATTGTTTATGTTTTAGTGGACAGTTGAGAGGTGCTCTATTAGAGGCTGTTAGCAAAGTGCCATTTTAAACTGGAAAATTATACACTTATACTTTAATATGGAATAAGTGGCCTTCAGTTCAGAGGCTCCAGCTAAAGTCACAGGTCCTTTGTGGCTAAAAGGAATTTATCCCTTTCTCTGCTCACCTCACCAGTCCCTGCTAATTATCACTCCGCGGCCTGGGTCTAGGCTTCCTACTGAAGGCCTCCTGCGTGGAAGGCAACAGACTCCGCCTCAGCAGCAAGAAGTCTGGTTTCTGTATTTTGACCAGTTCTTTGTTTGGGAGGCCTAAAGAGATCCTGATATGAGCCCTATTATCATTTGCCAGTACACCAGTTATCTTTGGCTGAGAAGATCTTTGTCATATGCATTTCCTGCTTACGTTACCACTTTCCCCTACTACATTCTTGAGTAAAAGGATAGAACCCTGCACTGATTCCTTGGCAAGAAGCAGATCACAGAGTTTCACCTACATGTCCTAATTTACTAGTGATCAAAGATCCTAATTTGTCCAAAGACGTCCTGTCTGAGATCCGAGGGATCCTGGTAAAACCCTGAGAGGGGGTAAAAAGGATTTTTTTTTTTTTTAAACACTTTCATCTTCCTCTTTCTTCATCCTTTGACTTGCCTGATGGGTGTCAGATCCTTTTAGGCCACAAAGAAGAGGCATGCTCAGGTTACCTTAGCGATCTGTATCATCAAAACATGGACCGCAGACAACACCATCAGCAGGTGCCAGTCTCTGTCCTAATGCCACATTTTTTCTAGCCTCCTGGTCCTCTCAGCATTCTAATGCCCCTTGCCCCTTAGGGAAGTGGGAATTCACAAGTGCTTAGCCCATTCCATGCCAGAATGTATGGGTCTTGGGAGGTACCCTAGGGCTCAAACAATTTGATCCTCCCTCCAACATTGCTAACGCAGGCTCCTGTAGCTCTGATACTGTGCTGGATGTGGAACTTCTCTAAAAGTTGTCCAGGGCTCCTGAGCTACACCCCTGGGAGGCACAGGACATGCTTCAACTTGATTTCCAAAAATCATTCTGGAGGTTTCTATTGCCCTGCCCCTGGGGTTTGACAGCCAGCATGAGGCAAGGAGCATGGGATGCCCCTTCACTCCTTCACAGCCAGACCAGGCAGCGTTCTGTCTCCTCGGGAGACACCCTCAGCCTCATCTTCCCCATTCTAGGGTTTATTTTAGAAACTCAATGGTCTTATCCTATAGACCATGGCTCTTGGTTTTCCCGTCCAAGTCTTTTCAGAATTCCAAACAAAAAAAGCAGTACGCGTCTCAAGCACATAGCTCTGGCAAGCCAAAAGAGCTTTACTTTTAGACTTTGTGTCTGCGGTAAATCCATTCAGAAATGTGATCAGCTCCCCTGAAACAAGGAACACCGCTGGGAGCAGAGCCATAAGATAAGTAGAACCAGCTAGGGAGGGTTATAGGAATGAAAAATGTATCTGTTAAAATTTCAAAAAGATTTTCTCACTTAAAGAATTTTAGACACCAAGGTAGGATATATAGACACTTTAAAAGCATCTCCTTCAAATCATATATTGCAGTACAGGAGACCATAAACAGTGTTCTACCTGACTCTGAGGACAAAAGCAGCTCTTTTTAGCTTCTGAGGCTTGTAACATACACACAAGGAGCTCAGGATTAACAGAGGAATAGCTGGAATTTCTTACAAAAGCCCCGTATGATCTGACATTGTCTGTGAATCACCGCTGCAGCTTCCACTGCACTTTGTTGGCATGGCCCATGCCAGGCAAGGGGAATCCCCAGGACTGCCCTTCTGAAGGTACATCAAATACACCAGAATGAAATGTTTGGAAAGCAAATGCTTGTTAAGCCATCAGGAGCAGCAGACAAAATCCAGGAGAGGCAAAGAGGAGATGGGAAAGCAACTTTCAGCAATAATATCACATGGCAGCAAAGTGGAAATGTGCCCATCACAGATTCACTGTGACCATGGACCTGGCACTCAGACACCTATCCAAGGAGCCTAGAAATCCTCTATCTCAGAAAGAATTCGCCCTAATTGGAAGCATTCTGACAAATAAAATCCCAGAGGAAAATGCTGTCACTTTTCCCTTTTCAAATCACAAGTTACCCTAGTTGCCTGGAAAAGTATGTCTAGACAGACTTACTGCCCCTTGAAAAAGCCAGGGACCTGGTCTTTGAGAATCTTGCTTGAAGACGTAAAAAAATTTCTAACCCGACTTCCAGAAACTGGGGGGTGAAAATTACCACGAATGATCAGTGAATGCCTACTCTCAGAGGTCAGACGCTATGAGTGTGAGCCGGTGAAGGTATTAAAAGAGCCAGTTCTCATTCTGATAAAGCACATACTGGCAAAGCCACAGAAAAGAAAATTATAACCATCAATACAGGTCAAAATGGAAACCGGATGAAGGTTTCAGCCAAACTTGTCTTTGCTTCTGCTCTAATGGATTGACTTTTAGGTGCTGAAGTCAGCACAATTTGCAGATGGAAGACATTGAATATGGAAGTCAAAACTGGATAGAAATTTAATTGAAAATATAGCAGATCCTTGACATTTACAAGGGTTACTGCTGCCTCTCACACTTGCCAACTTCTCCCATAATTGAGTCGCACTTGAAAAGTCTTCTTTATCTCTTCAAGTGACTTGTATGTACTTTGGCTCTGCACAGCTGCTCGATATATTTAACAGAAAACAGTCCACAGATAATCTATAGATGTATGTATAGGCTTTGAAAGATCCACAGTGAAACTTCCTATAGGGAATTCTGCTTATTCATGTTCAAGCTTGTTGGGGGTAATCCTATATTCCTGTGGAATTTACCAGAGAACAGATAAAATCCGGGAAGTATAGCCTACCCACAGGGTTCTTGGCCAAGCCGGCCAAGTCAGCATGGTAGGTAAAATAACGCCTTCCTCACTCCGAAATGTCCTAACCCCTGGAAACTGTGGATATATTACTTTACATGACAAAAAGGAATTTACATGTGTGATTAGATTAAGGATTCTGAGATTATCCTGGATTATTCAGGTAGATGCAATGTAACCGTATAAGAGAAACAAGAGAGTGAGTCACGGAAAGAAACGTGACAATGGAAGCAGAGCTCGTATGATATGATTGCTGGGGAGGTAAGGGGAGAGCGGGGGCACAAGTCAAGGAATGAAGGCAAGAAGCTGGAAAAAGCAAGGAATGAATTCTACTCTGGAGCTTCCAGAAAGAACACAGCTCTGCCAACATTTTGATTTTAGCCCAGTGAAACCTATTTTGGACTTCTGACCTCCAGAACTGTAAAACAATACATTTGTGTTGGTTTAAGCCACTCAGTTTGTGGTGATTTGACACAGTCACCAACATTCATCTTTAACACTCTTCCTCCTCATTTTCTGTTTCCAACATCAAATGAAACATCCAATTCAATCAAGGTTTCTAGAGTGACCTTTTCCTCTCTTTTAGGGACGACTCCCTTACAACCTCATTCTCTCACCTGCCATGGTAACTCCTCCAAGGAGTATCTGCATTTCCAACAGGACTAGGGGGAAGATATTTTCTATAGAAGCAAAGAGAACTAATGTTGAGTAACTACTTAATGCCAGGCATGCAGCGGGTGTTTTGCACATATTTTATTTCATCTTTCCAACTCCTTTCTGAGGTATCACTCCCCCCAACCACTTTGTGATAAGGGTACCAAGATTCAGAGAAGGTAAACAACTTACACTGTGAACAAGTCACCAAAGGTGGGTCTGGAGCCCAGCTCTACATGACTCCAAAATTCAAATTCTTTCCATTAGCACATGCTGCTTCTAATTTACTTATACAAAATAATGAAATGCTAACAGCAGCGTGACTGCATCAATTTGGAAGAAACAGTGGTTTGGGAAGCAGGCACCACTCCCTGGAAAGATAAAGGTGAGGGGACAATTTGACTCTGGGGAGGACCTTTCTGATAGGTCGTATGGACTCTCACTGCTGTTTTTCTCTCAGGGACAAAACCAGTCGATGGGGCATGTCACCTTTCCTAATTATTTTAAATCTCCTCATAGGGGTATTTGCTTTTGGGCTTTTCGCTACTGACATTTTTGTCAACGCCGGACAAGTGGTCACGGGGCACCTGACACCGTACTTCCTGACGGTGTGCAAGCCCAACTACACCAGCGCAGACTGCCCGGCGCACCAACAGTTCATCAACAACGGGAACGTCTGTACTGGGGACCTGGAAGTGATAGAGAAGGCTAGGAGGTCCTTTCCCTCCAAACATGCTGCTCTGAGCATTTACTCCGCCTTATACGCCACGGTGAGTATGACCCACGTGGAGTTTTGGCTGTGATGGGTCTCTCCGCCACCCTCCCCCCCATTCTTTCATTACTTCTGGTGACTTCTAAAGTCATGTTACAATATGTTTCTCCTTTATTATATCATGCTGTTGCCCCCACCCTCAACATCCCAATGTAAGACCTGCCAGAGGATGTTAATTCTGGCAAGACTGTTGATAATCACTTAGTCACATCCTCCCATTTTACAGATGCAGAGACTGAGGCCCAAAGAATAGCTAAGAACACAGAGTCAGAGCGGAGGCCCAGGCTCCTGGCACCGGGTATGGGGTTCTCTCACTGCCCAGAACAGCACTCTTTGCCAAAGCTTTGGTTGGTTCTAGAACAGCACACATTCCTCACGCTTGTCTACAGATTTGCAGGTGTGTGCCTCGTGTGAACGCCTGCCTGGGCAGTGCGGCAAACCCGGATAAAGACATGGCTTTCCTCTGCTCCTCCTAATGCTCTTCTTCATCACTTTGCCAGGACAGATGGGTGATCCTAAAAGACCCCCAACACCCACAAGTTTACTTCTCACTGTTCCCTAGGTCACACAAACTTTGACTGCCCCCACTGGGGTATAGTATTCTAAACTTTTTGCTCTCATCACAGAGAAAGCCCAAAGTGTGTCTCGCATCTTAAAATAGAAGAAATGATGGTGTCCATCTTTTTTTCCTGCTCTTTAATTGCATCCACTTTGCAAACGACCTCATTTCACCTTTGTCTGACCTCTGTTTCCTTAGAACCGAGCGTATAGAAGTAGAGGGATCAGTGCAAAGGTTCCACTGCTGGATATCATGTGTATTTACCTGTGGATGAGTGACTATTGGCTGAAAACACCCCTTTTCCTTCAACTTATTTTATATTCAAGGTGTGACTAGTCTAGTGATTCTCAGTGAAAGGTGAGGTAGGAGAAGGCAGAGGAAAGACCCCTTTCAAACTACGCAGTCTTCCCAGAGACTCTGAGTGTGCCCTCGACCCGCCCCCAGTGAACATGTCCCCTCCCATCCAATGACAGTCACTGCACTCCCTACTGAGTCTGCTTCTGATGGAAGTGTGTCCATGCCATCGCCCCAAATACATACATTCAGGGTGGAGTAAAGGTGACTGACTACAGGTCTGGTCCACTTAGTAGAGTTTGAAAGAAATTGCTGAATATTCTCTTTAAAACAATGGCGCTTTTTTGTCCAATTTATAGGATAACATCTATAGGATCAATTTTCCAAAATAAGTCCAATTATTTCTTTTAGATCTACTCTTTAATGAATACATGTCAAAAGTGATTTCAGCTACCCCCATATTAAGGAAACATGAACATAAATAATACAGAAGCCTCGATTGACAAACAGACCAGTTTAGCTCAGTGAGGTTTCTTGGCTTTACTGCCCACCCCCCAAAAAAATCTACACCAGGTGTTTTTTAAACAAAGTCTTTTCAGGCATTTGGCATAGTTTCCAGTTTTCAAAATATCGCTTTGTATCCTAGATTATCTAGGACCTAAGTTATATGAAGCAATGTACTCTTGCACCTTTTTCTGTATTTTATCAAACTCAAGTCATTGTTGTATGAAATCAATTTTTACACCACCATTATAAAAATAAATCTGTTACTCATCAAAAACTACTGTCTCATCAAGTGAAATATAAATTTCTCTTAGGAAGAAAGAAGTTATCTTACTCAGAATAGATGCTTATATAGCACATGTTTTCAAGGATTCAGATGTAATCCAATTCAAATCATGCCCCACAGACAGACTATAATCAGAAACCCTGATACAAGATTCCAATTGTGTAAATATTTTCCTGAGCCCCTATTATGTGTGCTTTCAGAAATTACTCAACAAGGATTTCCTAAGTACTAGTTAATTCTGTGAAGAATACTAACTAACCATAGGCCCATGTTATTAATAGTTTGTAATCTTATAGGAAAGATTTATAAAGGCTATAATTAAAAAACAATATAGAAGCATAAAAAACTAAATTTAAATATATCTAATATAGATATTAAGTAACATTTCCTACACAGCCTCAGAATGGTGTAATGATATGCTCTAATTTATTTAACTCTGATCTAACCACAGTTTTACAGGGTATCTTTTACATGTAACAAAGAAAATCCCATCTTCCTGTATTCACACCAGCGTTGAAGGATCATTCTAGGAAATTAAGTTTCCACTATAATACTTTAAAATGCATCTGTGTGAACTTACATGTGCTCAGGCCATACAAGCACACTATAGACTGTAATTTAAGTATTGGCATACTATTTTTCTGGGTTGCAAACTCATTTAGCACACTTGTTAAGAAGCGATGATAGATCAATTACACCCTCTAGTGGTTTCTTGTAGCCATTACCAAAGGTTGTGTAACAAAGTATTTACTTGTTTGAAAGAGACACATCTTCCTAACTCTAAGCCACAAGGGAAACATTTGGTAACTGAGCCTATGAAATACTTAAGAGTCTTACCCAGCTCCTCACAATGGAATAAGAACAACCTACAACTCACATGTCATAAGTTGCATCATCCTTTACTTACATCAGGTCTTCCCAACTTTTTATATGTCGTGGCCCACATAGAAAATTTTATTTTAAAACATGCTGGAGTAAATGAATGGATAGGGCTGATCACGCTATCCCAAGGATTGTGAGAATCAACTTCCCAGCACAACTGAAATGTATTTATGTGACACACTGGTTTGGAAGTTCTAATTCAGTCAATTAACTAATCAGTCAATGCTTTTATATTCGTTGAAAGTGTGAAGAATCCGCTAGGATTATGGGGGACACAAAAAAGTGAAATGTATTGCCACTCACCTACCTGGTCTTCTCCATAAAATTAATTCTCATAGAAGATTTATTTGGCATCTGAGATTCTTATTTGGGTTTCCTAACACCCCAAGTGATTCTTTCGTTTGTTGCATAAAAACTGCATGCTCTGAACCTGATTATTATACAGTCATTCAGGTCACTGTAATTTCTGTTCCCACGCCCACCAGAATACAAAGCACCGAGACCAATGTACATTCATTCATCGTTCTTGCCTTGGTGCAGGCCCGTTTGTGTGTGCTGGTGTATGTCCGTGCATGTGTGTATATACACCGTATGCAGAGGCTGCCAGTCACTCCCCGGTCTCTGTCCTAACCTAGATGTACATCACAAGCACAATCAAGACGAAAAGCAGTCGACTGGCCAAGCCGGTGCTGTGCCTCGGGACCCTCTGCACAGCCTTCCTGATGGGTCTCAACCGGGTCTCTGAGTATCGGAACCACTGCTCCGATGTGATCGCGGGCTTCATCCTGGGCACTGCTGTAGCCCTGTTTCTGGTAGGTCAGCTTCCCTCTACTTTTTCCCCCTCTGGTGCCCTCTGAAAGGCTGCCCAAGATCCTGGCAAGTCAGGCTCCCCAGACTCCAGTCTAAGTCCAAGTTCCTCTGGCCCCAACCTTGTGAGTTGCAGTTACTCGCCAAGTATCCTGTGCCCTTTCTTTCAGAAATATGACTGCGTATTCCCCCGTGGGTCAGGAGTAGGATCGCTTCAGGAAGGACGGCTTGCTCCACTTGCTTCAACCCTGGCCTTGGGGCTGGGCAGACGCAATTTAGCATACCTTCAAACCATGATTCTCTAAATACTTGTTCAGAACGTACTGGGAGCATAAGCTAAGTGTTGCTTGGGAGAAGAACAGAGAACAAAGTACTGATGCAAGCAGGCAGCTCCTTCTCCAGCATTTCAAGAAACTCCACTCTGGCCCAGACTTGCATATCCCACTCAGAAATATGAAAACCCTCAGCTAACCACACCCAGACTTTTTAGGGGGCCTCTGTTATCTGAACATGCCTCTTGGGCATCTTATTTCCACTGTAAGTGGCCTCTCAACCACATGATACTTCCTGGAGAAGGGTTTTGGTTAATTTTTATTGTTTTTTTAAATTTTTACAGATTTGAGGTATGATAGGCATACAATAAATGGCACAGGAAGTGTATAATTTGACCAATTTTGACCTACAGATACATCCTTCTCTCCCACCCTTCCTTTCCCTTCATTCCTAAGCAACCACTGATCTTCTGTATTAGATTACCCTAAGATTTAATATTAATGGAATCATACAGTATGAATATTTTTCCTGGCATCCTTCATCCAGCATAATTATTTTGAGATTTATCCATGTTGTAAGCATGTTATCAGTAGTTCCTTTTTCTTGCTGTGTAGTATTCCATTGCATGGGCATACCATAGAGGTTCAGTATTAAAAATTATCTTCAAAGATTTAAAATATACCCAGAAGGGACTTCCCTGGTGGCGCAGTGTTTAAGAATCCGCCTGCCTATGCAAGGGACACGGGTTCAAGCCCTGGTCCGGGAAGATCCCACATGCTGCGGGGCAACTAAGCCCGTGTGCCACAACTACTGAGTCTGCGCTCTAGGGCCCACAAGCCACAACTACTGAGCCCGCATGCCACAACTACTGAGCCCGCGTGTCTAGAGCCCGCGCTCCGCAACAAGAGAATCCACCACAATGAGAAGCCCGCGCACCGCAACGAAGAGTAGCCCCCCACTCGCTGCAAGTAGAGAAAGCCCATGCACAACAATGGAGACCCAACGCAGCCAAAAATAAATAAAATAAATAAATTTATAAAATAAAATAAAATGCACCCAGAAGGATTTACAGTAAATCACTAGGCCTGCAGATGTGCATGAAATCAATCTCCTAATAACATTCAGCAGGCCTCCCCTAGGAGACAGAAGCCATCACAGCCTGGATGTCCTTCCTCCCCTTCTGCCCTTTCTGGTCCAAGGCACCCGTTAAGACTAACATCACACGTAGATGGATTTCACAGGCCTATGACCTAACTTCTCCTTGTCCTATCCCTTCCATACAGGGATTCTGTATGTATGTCCTCCCCAACATACAAAATGCACATATGCCTCTCCCAACCTCTAACTCAGTTTCCCAACATTTTTAGCTGCTCAGATACACACAGAAAATGCTCGCATTTACTCAGAACATTCATTGGCAAGCTCCATTTGAATTCAAAATTATTTGTAATGGATCCAGTCTTTCTTTCTAAAGTGAAAGATGAGGGACTTAAATGCAAATGCTCTGGGTGAAGCAGCAGGAAAAGTGGTGCTGAGGTGATCCTGAGATGTTGAGCTCTCAGAAGATGTCCCCCTAAGGGCGCTTTGTAAAAGGGGGAGAGAACACAGGTGACTTCAAGAGAAGAGAGGATTCTACAAACAGCGATCAATAGTACATAAATGGAGGCTTGGACTCCAAAGAAACACTGTTGCTGTCCCCATCAGTCCTGGATCCAGCTCAACCCCAGCTGAAGAGAAAAAGCGGTACTGACTGTTCCAGGCAATTTCATGGGGTCTTTATGGGATGAAATGCAAAAACTTTGTGTTTGCCGAGGCCCCGTACACAAATTCTGCTTTAACATTAAACTTGTGTTCTCTCAGTAACTTGCAGCCCTCTTTCCTACCACTTGGTTACTGTTAAGTCTTGTATTGCCTTCCCAATTGATGATGAATGTCAAAATTTGCTTTCCACAAATGATCTTTAGGTAAGACCCATACCTGCTGTTGAACAGGTCTGGTAGGAGGCAGGCCACACTGTCCCCCACTGTATCTGCATGTACACACCTCACATATACACTCGCCAAGCTGGGAAATGGGAGGAGCGGACCTTGTAGAAGAGAACGGAAGCATTCCAAAGCAGAGAGTTGGAGGAGGCCGAAAAAGAAGAGTCTGAACAGGAGCATATTTGTGGCCTATGTTCATTATGGTTTTGTGTTTCTTATGAAGATGAAAGTGGGGGAAAGGGGAAGGAAGTTAGTTGAACAATTACTACATGCCCTACACTTTATATACACCAAATCATGTGCTTCCAGGACAACCCTAACAGTGTTTTTTTACTGAGGTAACTTTGGTTTATAATGTATGTTTCAGGTGTACATTATAATTTGACGTCTGTGTACAGATGCTCGCCCCCAAAAGTCTACTTTTCATCTGCCACCATATAATTGACCCCCTTAACCTATTTTGCCCTCCCCCCGCCCCCCTTCCCCTCTGGTAACCACCAATCAGTTCTGTGTTTGTTTTGTTTATCTTGCCCTAACAGTATTCTTATACTCATTTTATAAAAGAGGAAAGTGAGGCTCACAGATAAGTAACTTGCCCAATGGCCACCCAGCCAGCAAGCCAGGAATCTGACCTCTCTCTCCAACCCCAGAGCTCCTACACCCTCCACTTCTCCCATTTCCTGAATGGGGGAAGTTTAAGCAGAGCTGGAGAGTGAGGTAGAGGAGAGCCAGGTAGAGAATATTCATGTGAACGTTCTGTGGGGTTTGAGGAGCTACAGGAAAGATTCAGAGGCACTGGATATAGAAAAAACGATGCAGAACAATGGAAGAGAGTATGGAAAGAGAAAGATGGTTAGAACAGACTCAATTATGAAGGGGCCTCAGTAGGAAATAAAGACAAGTGGGTAGTAACTTAGAGGGGGAGTTTTAATGGAAGCAATAAAAGTGCCACTAATAAATTATGTGACTATTTGCTAAGTAACTCAAGGGTAATCATTTTAGGTAAGAGTTAAAGACTAGCTAACATTGCATTTTTGCTGTATGTTTGGCACTTGTTAAGAGGCAAAATCCTACAGCGGTGGTGTGATTTAGAGGCTATGGAGTTTAAATCTGTGTAACCTTGGGCAAGTTATCTAAATTCTCTGTGCCTCCTTATCTAAGTTGGAGAGGATAATAGTACCTCCCTTGTAAGATTGCTGAGTGGATTAGATGAAATAAGGTAAACCCTCAGGACAATACCAGCCACATAAGTGGCCCTCAGTAAATGTTAGCTGTTATTATGAGGTGGTTTACATTCATCATGTCGTTTAATTGTTGCAAATCTATGAGGTAGGTGTTATTCCCACTTTTACAGGTGAGGAAACAAGCTCAATGGGGGTAGACTGAGCATGCCTGGCCATCTGGTGATCAAACAGATGCTTCCTCAGCACCTAGAATGTGCTCAGCAGCAGACAGCCTGAACCATGCCCCAGGCCTTTCCATGGTCCCTACCCACTGGCTCACAAGTCACTATGCAACGACATCCTAAGGGGGAAGGCCTGCCACCCGCAGAGATGGCCAAGCATTGACGGCTGCAGTCTGACCCCAATCTTTTTTCCCCTCATCCTGCAGGGAATGTGTGTGGTCCATAACTTTAAAGGAACACAAGGATCTCCTTCCAAACCCAAACCCGAGGACCCCCGTGGAGTACCCCTAATGGCTTTCCCAAGGATAGAAAGCCCTCTGGAAACCTTAAGTGCACAGGTACAGTAAAGTGGTTTTAGCAAACCAAACCCGGAGGCTCCAGGCCTGTTATCTAGGAAGTCAACTAATCCATTCCTCTACTGAAAACTGGACATAACTCAATCCACCCAGCAACAATAAAAATCTGACATAAAGGCCCTCAAGAACTTCACAGCTTCCCTCAATTAATTCTGTATTCCTTCCAGGGCTTGGCCCTTCCTCAGGAAGTTCTTAGTCATGTCTAACTTAAACCCCAACTGCTTCAGGATACCTTGACCTCCAATGTAATAACACACTTGTGAAATTTACACCAACTCCTGTGGGAGGTCAATTTGATTTAGTGACTAGGACAACATTTGGAAAGAAATGCTTTGTTACATCCAGTGATAGATGTAAATTGGCAGCACATTAAAAAAGGTAACTAAGTATCCTTTTGGATCTGTTTTGATGACCATCAAAAATTCAATGCAACAGTACTAACTGATCACTTATTTACACCAGGACCTTGCTTCATGCCAGAGATGAATAACTAGCCACATAGTCCTGTGCTCAAGGAACTCACAGATGATCAGGAAAGGTGTATATAAATCAGTAATCATAATACGGCATGCTGAATCAGATACACGAAGCGCTTCGTGAACACAGATGAAGAAGAAATTTATTCTAAGGCAGGGAAAGCCACGGAGAAGACTTGCCACCTGAAATGAGCCCTGAAACATGGTATAAAGCACTGACTTTTGCCTGAGACAGTTGCTAGGTGCTTTACAAATATATTTTTATTTGAACAAAAACTTACTGAATCAGTAGTATAATTCCCATTTCACAGATGGAGAGGAATATGAAGATAGCAACAGTAAATTACTTCCCCAAGCCACATAGCCAGCAAGTGGGAAAACTGGGGTGAGTAGCTCTTTAAGCAGACAGAATGGGGATAACTGATAATAAAACAGGGTTTTTATATCATGACACATTTTTCATGTAGCTGAGTCCTGCTAAAATGTTTATTTTCTGTAATAGTCTATCTCGAAATCTTGTTGTATTTGGCATTTCCTTACTAAATCATTTTTACAGAGTGCAAGAGAAGCAAATCTCCTCCCACTGGAATTATCATGTACTTCCTATCAATATAGTATAAAATATTTCACTATTTAAAGAGTAACTATCAGACATCTGAGAAACTATCGTATTTCTTTTCACATTTAATGAAGTCTAATTTTATTAATGAACCAGAAAAAAAAAAAGCTATTTCCACCTTGGGAAAAATATCTAGGGCTCTCCATTAAACCCAGTGCCAAGTATTTTGTTCTTTTTCCCTTCACCTGTATTAAGGTGAAAATTTTGACTTGGTCCAATTAGAAATAACATACTGAAAATTTTACTACTGATTTATATATAGCCAGCTAATGCAGGTTGAATGACAAATTAGCTAAATAATAAAACCTTGTAATGAAATGGTGAAATAGACTCTCCCTAGTTTTTCTTCCCTAATTATGTTCTTGTACCCGGTGAGGTCAGAGTGTTTCCCTCTATTTTTTGAGATGAAGCAATTAATGACAAAGGTGAATTTAAAAAGCAAGCCGAGATGTTTGCCAAGTTCCACAAACATATCAGCCTGTCCTTGTAAATGCTGTCGACTTTGCCCTGAATGTCCTGGTCGAAGGGCAGCCTGTTTCCGCCCCATCCTTTTACCCAGCACTGCTCAAGCATTACCTTCGTTCTGAAGCCGTCTCCAGACTGCTCTCTTCTCCCTCAGAGCCAGGAATAGTTGACCAGGCCAAGAGACATCCAGGCCATGTTTTGGGGGAATTCTACTTACATTGAAAAATGAAGTGCCAACCCGGTTTCAAAACCTCCTATTCGCAATATAGATTTTAAAAATTCTTTAAAAATATGTATTAGTTTATTATTCACTACAGGCAGTAGTTGAACTTTTCAAATCTGTCCATGTATCTTTATTGCCATGTATATCCCCTCATCTGGGCACAATCTGAGGCCTTTCGTGAATATCAGGCTTGGGTCAAAGGGACCCCAGGCCCCAGGTGTGATTGCCCCTCACAATTAATGTCAGTAATCCCGTCATATCTGCCTCCCACAAGGACTGAGAGATTTTTAAGTATGTGAACCATGTCTTTCTTACTCTCTATATTTCCTGGCATTCACTAGGGGTGAAATAAATATGTAATGGATGGACAGATGCAAGCCAGAACCAAAACCTGAACTAGACCCTCTAGTCAAAACTGAGAACCTAAAATTGGGCTCTAGTCAATATCTGAAACTCCATGGTAAATAGAAGTTTATGAGTAATGATGAACAGGACTTCTGCAGGCTAGTCAAAATAAAGCTACAGGAAGCCGGATGGAAAGCATTGCCTCTTAAGTGATGCCTTCCATACTAGTTGTGCAATATTCAAGTAACCAAGCACCTGCTTTCCACATGGGTAGTTAGGAGGATATACCCTTTATTTGTGGGTCAAGAAGAGAAAATGAGCATTTATTGCAAGCCCTCACATTCAGTCCTTACAATAATCCTGCAATTGGCATTATTATTCGACTTTATAGATGAAGTAAGGCACAAAGAGTTTAAGTAACATGCCGAAGGTCACCCAGTCAAGATTAAGACCCAGACCCATCTAATTCTAAAGGCCCTGCTTGCTCTTGTACATCACACGGCCTGACGTTTAAGGAAAATTCCATTTTGAAATCTACAACTCTCAGCATTGAATATGGAAACACGCTCTAGGGGACAGTGTGTGTGAGCTGAGCTGCACAGGGCTGGCAGGGTTTACACTGAGCCACAGCTCTTCCAAAATAAACATGCCCTGTGTTTTCCCCTGTGGGCGAGAGCTTCCTGTGCAACAGCAGCAGCCATGGCTTCTACTAGAAGCTGCTCCTTTGTAATTTCTGGGATAGAACCATCTTCCTGGGAGGAGGACTTGTGGGATCTGAGAGAAGATACGAACCTGTCTTTAAAGCACACATTCTCACAAGTGAAATCCATCCAGCTGTTCAGAGCGCCTCAAGAAGAAGACTGTCTAGCTGGGGAGGGAACCCCCTCACCCTCCCTTTCCTTCTTCCAGAGACATCCTTTCCCCTTTACTACACAGAGCCCCAGAGCTGCAGTGTTCTTTCCTCCTCTCCAAAAGATCAACTCAAATTTGAATATTTGCCTTCTGCGGTTGAGACGGTACATGTTCTAAAATCTTTCCCCAATACTAAAGAGAAACCAGAAAGTAAAAAATTACAGAATCCAAACGAAACAAAAATGGTCAAGTTTCCAAAGCATTATTTTGTTATGCTACAGAGCTGTTGTATCCTAGAGAGACCAGCTCCGAGCTATCCTCGTCCTGTGGCCTCACACCCACTTTCACCTGCGTAATCAAGCTTAGCGTTGAGCAACTGTGTCTTTGTTGAACACAGTTTATATTAACAGAGAAATGAGAGGTGAGCCAGTGTGTTAACTCACTGTGTGTGGTATAAAGTCTCCCGTGTCTCCTGATGGGGGCAGGGCGGTGTAGGGGGGAGATGATATTTTTTTCTTTAACAAAAAAAGAAGGATCCAATCTATCTCAAGACTCAGATGCCTATGACCTTATTCCAGAAGATTCTGATTTAGCCATTCTGGGGTGCAAAGCCATATAAGAAAATAGTCCGAGAGGAATTTTAATGCTCGCCACCCCTTGATTTAGAGCTAGTGATATTATAGACTTCAAATTATAAATAGAAAAAAGAAAAGACTTGGAGAGTTAAAGAAATCTGCCCAAAGTCACCCAGTTAGTTATCTTAGGCTGTTAAACTACTTTATCTTTACCACCCACTTTTAAATGGACTCTTATAAACATATAAATGACCAAACTATTGACCAAAAATTTTAAAAAGAAAGCATATAATAAAAGTAAAAACATAAAATTTTCACATTATGGCAAGAAATATAAAAACCTCAGTTTTTACAAATATGGTAGATAAAAGTACCTTGAAAAATATGGAATACTCAGTTTCTAAAATTCATAGTTGAACTCTCAAGAATATACATCTCTAGTGTCCTAAAAACAAACAGTAATCTGGAAACCCATAATAAATTAGATTTAAAGCCACCATTTCTTAAGGTATTTACCAATCCCACGGACTGGAAGTTTTAAGTTCAAACAAAAGAGAAAGACTTGGGCCTGAAAAAAGGTGGGATTATATATAAGTTACATAAAACAAAAGAGATAAGGGTTATTATGAACAAACCGTATAAACAAAAAATTAATGGAACTACAAGGAAAAGTGGACAAAGCTGCAATCATAGATTTTAACACTTCTCTCAGTAATAAGCAAATGAAATATAGTAAAAGATAGATGATTAATAAAGTTTATCTAAGGCACATACATAATCCTTCTCAAAACACACAAAACATTTAAAATAGACCACGTGCAAGACTATAAAGCAAATCAAGAAACTTTAAAAGCATCTAGATCACATTCTCTAGAAATTCAAAGATACCTTAAACCAAAAACCCCTGTGCATCCGAAAATATTAAACTCATTGCTCTGGAACTCATGACTCGGAATATATCATATGGAAATTTCTCAAAGATTAGAACTGTTCAAAATTAAAGCCACAATGTTAAAAAAAAGATGTGGGATGAAGCTAAAGTTACTTTTAGATCTTCAAATGTTTCATAGAATATAGTTAAGTATGATATAAGACATGGTCTTATTGGGTTGAAAATCAGGGAAGTTTTAATACAAGAGGTAACAATTTGAGGGTCCTTGGAAGAGCATGTCAGGGAGCGGGAACAGAATGAACTTGAGACAGGAAAGCAAGAGGATATTCTGGGGAGACTGTGTGCATGAGTCAACTAAGGTTTTATCTGCTTGTGTTTGCAGAATCACTCTGCCTCTATGACCGAAGTTACCTGAAACGGCTGACGTGTCACAAGCTGTTTTTTTTTTTTAAATCACCCTCCAATTCAATACTTCAAGGCACACAGTTACTTGATGTCAAACTGTGAAGACAAGTATTATGTTTATCTAGTTAGAGGCTAATGTTTTGTACATTTTTTGTATGAGGAAGTGATGTAGCTTGCCGATTTTTTTTTTTTTTTTTTAGTCAGCTTTAATATATTTATGCCAGAATTTTAAACAAAACTTTCTTCTTGTTCAGGTGTGCATTGAAGAACCACATTTATTCAATGGTTGATGTTGTTTTGTGATATTTGTACACAAACCTTCTTTTCCTCAGTTTTATAGACACTGAAATGAAATGATTCACTTTAATCTTTTATTATCACAGTTGCTGCCTCCTCCAGAATTTTTGAATTAAAAAAAAAAAACAACTTCTGAGTTGCAGGGAAGACAATGTTGGTTTATGGCAAATTGCAAAATCAATTGTGTAGAAAGAAGTATTACTTTGAAAAAGAACTTTTTCTGATTTCTTAACATGTGATTGCATTCTAAGTTAAAGTAACATATTAATAAAATCAGCTAAGTTACATAAACAATGGCAGGAAATCCTGGATTTGAGGAATGTTGGGTATGATTCTTAGGTAATGGCCTCTCCTAGTTAAGAAATTCAAGATCTTTCTGCAATTATGTCTTTGGGCTGGCAGGTGACACTGCAGCCTTCTTTCCCCAGAAAACTGCCAGTACCAGCCTCCCCTGTCAACTCAGTTTTGTAGATCATATTGTATGGACTTTATATGAAAATGAATATTTTACAGTTTGCACAGTATTATTTTGCAGAAAGGGTATCAGAGCATCTACAACCTAGAGCCCCAGAGCAACAGCTTGACTTTGTGGCTTTTAACTGTTCCAGAATTTTAACTGCATCACATTTTTCTAGCATGGTAATAACTAATGTGTAACTTCCTTGCGAGCAGGAGCTCCCTTGTCTGTATCTATCAGAATGTTTTCTCGACACCTCCATGTTGGTTCTTCTTAGCTTTTTTTGTACATATTTTTTTTCTAAAGAAAAAAGTTATCACAAAACGTATCTTGGCTCGTGTCCTTTGTTTGAAGCTTCATCCACTGGGCAAAGGTATTTGAAGAGTCACAATGACGTGACCTCAATAAGTGTTTATCCTCCTCAGTTCCATGCCTATGGAATCAATCCTAATAGAGGCATGACCGATATGTCCTTTCATGAAGGAGTGTGTGTTTAGACAAAAGAATTCTTGAAATTAAGACACTCGGAGGCACGTTCTGGATTCCTAGCAAGCTACCTTTGTCTTCAGCTTGCCCATAGATACTTCTAAGGTGTCAGTAAAAAGTCAGAATCATTTTTAGGAAAAGTTACCTCTGCTAAAACTCATCCCCCGTCTCATTCTGGCCAAAACGTATTTGCACTTACATGTATATACACTCACACACATCTTTTGAGTGATGTCTGACTAAAAGTTGGGGAAGTGGGCAAGAAAGGAAAGTGTTGAAAGCCCTACTCATCCCCGATGCTACGTCACAACCATAATCTGGTTGTTCAAAACAAGGAACCCAGAGAAGCTGTGATGACCCCACGGCGGTGCTACACACATCAGCACTGATATTAGAATCCACGTCTGCCCAACTCCTAATTCCATTCTTTCCACTACACCAAAATGTCTGCGAACCAAGTCCACATCTTCTCAGAGTTTTATCAATGTCATCTACCTACTTAGGTGGTACAGGGGATGGTGTAGCTGACCAAAGGACATCATGAAAAAGATGCATTCTAATTATGAGAAGGAATAATTTGCAAACTCTGAGGTTTCCAATCTTGTATAAACTACCTAAGTATAATGTTGCCCAACTTCAGAGTGATTCATCTTCTAAATATATTTTATAATTTTTTAACAACGGCAATGAGAGCTCAATTTCATTGTTCATAAGACATTCTGAAAAATACTGGCAGACTCTATTGATTTTGCATTGCCCATTTCTTATCACAATGGGAGACCGTCTAAATATCTGACTACCAGATATGGCATTTCCAAGAACATAAGTTGACCAAGTGAGGGTTACCCTTCTACTCTTTTCTCTGGTTTCGATCTGGAAGAACCAGTTAGAAGTGTTCTGAGATCTCTGGCCACAGACTCCAATTTCCTGGCCTTGATATGTTACTGATGACTTCAGTGAGTGAGGCTCCACAGGACACGACACTGGGGCACTTGGAACTAAGGACCATCCCTGGGCTCACATCCCTGGGATCACCGAGCCAGTCTGATTCCTCCCATTATGACAAGGCAACCTTAGTGTTACCCCTGATTTAGCCCCAAGTCATTTCACTGGCTTCACATTGATCTTGGAAGCCTGCCATTTGAGATTCATTTCTTAAGGCTAGAGACCCCCAACATGGGCCTTCTACCCAGGACAAAGCCCTCTGTGTAAGTAGGAGGAGTGGTCACTGTCACCTCAGGATGAATTCTGCAATGAGCCTTTCTCCCTCTTTTTAAAGAAAGCCCAGAGGAGCCTGAGAAGTCTGACTCACTGTAAGAGGGAAGCAGGAAGAAACAAAAGAAAGGCTGATATAATGTGTGGACATAAGCAACCTCATGAGACTGTTAGCCTCTGAGGATATTTATGACATCTTTCAGTTCTTTGATTCTGCACCGAGAATAGGATCTGACAGAGCCAAGTTTGTCAAATAGACAGATTCCAGGGTTCCACTAAATTTGTCTGAAGGAGACTGTGACTCATTGGGAAATAAAGAGAATTTGCATGGGGCCTGAAGGTAAATGAAAGATAAGTATATTTAGATACAGAAATAAGGGTGAGGAAACTGCACTCAGCAGTTATGAAGATGTGGGTACCTCTCTTGGTAAATTCTAGAGATCTCTCTAATTAGACTATAATAGACAGAAGGACTGTATGTAGCTCCAGTGAATCAGAATGCAAGCAGGCATAATCCCATATACAGGAGGAGGAGCAGACATTATTGGTATAATTTAAAGAACAGAAGAGACAGGAATAGCATTTTTGTTTCCAAAAAATTGCCTTGACTTCCCTATTACATGCAACTACCAGAGCTTCGAGGGTGTTTAAGTGTCTTGGAGGCAGACACAAATACCAGATTGCCCTAGTTCGTTTTAAGGAGGTTGCCTTAAGGCTGTTACACTATTCTTGCCCTGCTGAAGTCAAGATGTGTACTAGAACTAGTCTGTTATTTACTGTCATCCCTTCTACTATCATGGGAATTTTGTAATGAACATCAAATCTCTTGCTTGCATCCTAGTTCTTGGTCCAAATATCCCAGGATTGAGTGATACAATCAGTGATTCAACAGGTATTTAATGAGCATCTATTATGTGTCAAGAGTCATGCCAAGAACTGGGAATATGCAACAAAATTGACCTACTTCTCACCCTTATGGAATTTTGGGTCAAGTGGAAGAAAAGGAGGACCACAAAACGTTTAGTGCTTTGAAGGGAGACCTGATTTAGATAGGGCAAGTGTTATGTCTTCTTTAAAGTGACATACACATTACAATGAGTTGGAGATGAACAGACAGAAAGTAGCCAAGAGAACATCATGTACAAAGGTCCTGGGGCAAAAACGAGTTTTACACATGTGAAGAACTGAAAGAAAGCCAGAGTGACACCCACTATCGGGTTACCTGTTCCAGGGGAAGTTTAGGGCCTGGGGCCCCCTACCTGTTGCCGAGTCCTTTGTGGGGGTCCGGCTCTTCCCTGTGTTAAGGCAGCCGCCAGCAGAGTGGCCTGTTGTTTTATTCTCCATTGTTCTTTTTCCCTAAACATGGTCCCTGCCATTAAAAATTTTAAAGGCAATTTCAGCAAGCTAAGACATAGGCATTCCTAAAGCCCCTTCCTAAAGCCCCTTCCACCTTTTGCATTTTCCTTTGTGTATTAGAGGCCCTCTGACCAATAAGTCATACTAACCATCTGTAAATTCTCTGGGGCCTTAGGGACTGTATCTGTATATGCCTATAGGCTTTAAAGATCCTCTCTAGAAATTCTGAAGGCTCCTCATTCCGTTTCTGTATTCCCTCCCGTGCTTCATTAAGGCTTCTTTGTTTCGGCCCCCTCTTCACAATCCTGCAAGAATGCAGTCTCCATAATGTCCAAGTTTGGGCCTATCCCCAGCATCACATCCCAGTTAGGATGCACTGTTGGTTCAGCTGTGCTGGCAGCATCCTGTATCGGGCCGCCAGGGGTTTCTGAATGAAGCTCACCTGCCTCCTCCCCAGCTCTATCCAGCACCATTCTACATGCTTCTGAAATGAGGAGGGGGGTGAATAAATTTTGAACACCGGCCCAGGTCGGGTTGTGGCTTGCAAGAAATTAAAAAATTTTTTTCTTCTCTTTGGGTCATCTGTATAAGTTGACATACTGTTTAATTCCAATTAAATCTGAAGTTGAAAAAGGAGAATGGACCCAGGTCAATCCCATCGGCTGTCCCATTTCAGCAGTCACACGTCCAGTGGGGACTTGCCTTAAGGGATTTTGCCCCACCTGACAAGATCAAAAAACAAAATCCCGGGCCTTTAACCCAGGTAACTCAACGGCTGTAACCTTTTATATTGTCTGCCCACATCCTGCCAGGTGGGTCTCCAACCCACGACCCGGTCAGGATCGCACAAACAACCTGGGCATAGGTGTGTTTCTTTAATGAGGTTACCCAGAAGGCATCTTCCAAACCCAAACACCCAAAACCAGTTTTTCACTGCAAAATGAAACTAAGTGCTGCAGGTTGGTGGTACCTCCCCAGAGAAATCCCAAGGACCGTCCCGTTACAAATGGACCAGGCAGCTGCTTGGATTCGTGCACAGGCTCTCAGCACCAGCAAGGGGCCGACAAACCAACAGGCAAAATTCCCATCTGGACTTACCTCCTGGTTGACCCGCCAAATTTGTTACTGAGCCAGGTTCATTTTTCAGGAGGCACAGCAAGCCAAAACGCTGAGTCACCAAGGCTCGAAGCAGAGGTTTTACTCCCAAGGCAGCCAAGAGAAGAAACCGGAGAACAAACCTCAAATCCACCTCCCAGAAGGCAAGGGGCTGGGTTATTTATGGGATGACCAATAAAGAAGCAGGGAAGGCTGAGGCGTGGGGGCAGTGGGGAAAGGTGATTGGGAAAGGGTGCGATAATCGTGGTCCTGCACAGGTGTAGCTAAGCTACAGGCCTCTCCACGTTCAAAAGGTCACCCAGCGGACACTAGCACCTGCCCAGCTGGAGGGTCGATGGTGCTACCCTTAACTAGCTCAACTTGAACTATACACAGCTGAGACTCCAAGGTCCTGGAAAATAACTTAGGCAAACATCTTGTTTAGGCTAGGAGCTGCCTGGAGGACATGCAAGTGTTAAAACGACCTTGATTAATGAAGGCAAGTGAAATGGATTTGACTAATCATTACGCACAGTTTCAGATAGAACCAGGGGAAAAATAAAAGCAAGGAAATGCCATGAGAAAAGCATGTAAATACATTTTCGAATATTATCTTTATCACACCACATATAAGCTCAAAAAACATTTATTAACTGATGGTGGAATCATCACTAATTTGTGTCCAGAATTTGACATGCCCTACCCATACCCCATCTTGTAATCGGGGTGTCTAGAAAACCTTTTATTAGTTAAAATGTTGCTTGGTTAGCATGAAAAAAAAATTTTTTTAAAGGTGAATAGTGTATACAGATCATTGAATAAGCCATGGGAAAAGCCTGCTGCACAGTCCTGGTTCCATGGCTAAGATAACTTTTCTATTGTTGACCCATCTATATTTCCTCTATTGGTGGATTTTCTTCTCTGACCCAGTTTTTCTCATTCAGGGCAATGATGGACATTCACTAAACCTTTCTCCCTGAGGCCAGAACACACCTCTGGTTGGTCTGAATTTTTCTTTCTGTGTGTGTGGTATTATCAGTTAAAGTATTGTAAGGCCCTCTGTCTTTGAACTAGTCTGTCTTTTAATATTATGTGTTGAGTTAACCAAACTAAAAAATTATAAAGACACCACATCCAACCTCAATTATAGTGGAAGCCATAATATAACAGACAAGAGAAGATTGGATTATTTCATCCCTAGCTACTGCGGCCTGGGTAGATACTGCTGTCAGGTGGGTGAAATAATAGTTACATGAGTTTTGGAGGAAGACTATAAACTCAATCCCATTGTAAAGTCATCTATACTTGTGTGGGCTTAGGTATGTTAAAACTCCTCAAGCCTTAGTTTACTCATCTGTAAAATGGAAATAATTTAGTGACTACCTATCCTGTGATGGTTAATTTTATGTGTCAACTTGACTGAGCCATAGGGAGCCCAGTTATTTGGTCAAACATTATTCTGCGTATGTCTGTGAGGGTGTTTTTGGATGAGATTAACATTAAATTCAACAGACTGAGTAAAATAGATTGCCCTCCCTAACATGGGTGGCCCTCACCCAATCAATGGAAAGCTGAATAGAACAAAAAGCCTGACCTTCCTTTAAAAAGAGGGAACTCCTCCTGCCTAACTGTTTGAGCTAAGACATCTGTCTTTTCCTGCCTTCAGTCTCATACTGAAACGTCGGCTCTCCTTAGATCTCAAGTCTGCCCGCTTTTGGACTGTAATTTACACTATTAACTATTGTGGTTCTCAGGCGTTCGGACTCAGACTACAATTACAGCATCAGCTCTCCTGGGTCTCCAGATTGCAGGTTGCAGATCTGGGGACTTAGCCTCCATAACCGCCTGAGCCAATTCCTTATAATAAATTTCTTTCTCTCTCTCTGTATATTTATCTTGTTGGTTCTATTTCTCCAGAGAACCCTGACTGAGATTTTGGTACTGAGAGTGTTTCTAAAGAAACAGAGTTTTAAAGATGAGTTTTCTGAATTGGTTCTGGCGTTTCTGGAACTGGCTCTTCAACCTGATTAGATTTAAAGTTGCTAATAACTCTATTTCAAGTAGTAAGGAGAATACTGATAGTCTATGGCATGACCTGGTAATGAAGATATGAAAAATATCACCACTGGATACTCATCAACCTCTTATAAGAAGCAAAGGGGGACTTCCCTGGTGGCACAGTGGTTAAAAATCCGCCTGCCAATGCAGGGGACATGGGTTCAAGTCCTGGTCCGGGGAGATCCCACACGCTGTGGAGCGACTAAGCCCATGTGCCACAACTACTGATCCTGTGCTTTAGAGCCCGCAGGCCACAACCACTGAGCCCACATGCCACAACTACTGAAGCCCACGTACCTAGAGCCTGTGTTCCGCAACAAGAGAAGCCACTGCAATGAGAAGCCCGCACACTGAAATGAAGAGTACCCCCTGCTCGCCACAACCAGAGAAAGCCCACGCACAGCAACAAAGACCCAATGCAGCCAAAAATAAATAAATTAAATAAATTAAAAAAAAAAAAAAACTAAAAATAGAGCTACTATATGACCCAGCAATTCCACTCCTAGGTGTGTATATCTGGAGAAAACCATAATTCAAAAGGATGCATGCACCCCGATGTTCATTGCAGCACTATTCACAATAGCCAGGACCTGAAAGCAACCTAAATGTCCATCAACAGAGGAATGGATAAAGAAGATGTGGTATATGTATACAATGGAATATTATTCAGCCATATAAAGGAACGAAATAGTGCCATTTGCAGAGACATGGATGGACCTAGAGATTGTCATACAGAGTGAAGCAAGTCAAAGAGAAAAACAAATGTATAATATCACTTATATGTGGAATATAGAAAAATGGTACAGATGAACTTATTTGCAAAGCAGAAATAGAGTCACAGATGTAGAGAACAAACTTATGGTTACCAAGGGTGGGATGAACTGGGAGATTGGGATTGACATTTATACACTACTATGTATAAAAGAGATAACTAATGAGAACCAAATGTATAGCACCGGGAACTCTACTCAATGCTCTGTGGTGACCTAAATGGGAAGGAAATCTAAAAAAGAGTGGATATATGTATACGTATGACTGATTCACTTTACTGCACAGCAGAAACTAACACAACATTGTAAAGCAACTATCCTCCAATAAAAATTAATTTAAAAATAATAATTATTGATTGCAAAAAAATTAATATGAAATTAATGGGGTTGTCATGGAGAAAAGATGTAATGCATGCTAAAGTTCTTGTCTGTTGGGGCAGAAAAGTAAATATACCAATTATATCTCTTATTTTTTTATTATGAAAAATTTGCAAGCATACATAAAAGTAGAGAAAACAAATTTCACTCTACCGATCATCTAGATATAATAATTTTTCACATTTGCCATATTCCTGTAGTATTTTAAAACAATTCCCAGATACTGCAATGCTTCACCTCTAAATATGTCAGTATGCATCTCTAAAAAGTTACTTTTTTACATAACCCCAATACCATTTTGACCCCTAACAAGATAACAATTTCATATCCAGTCATATTCCACTCATATCCAGATTTATCCAGTCATATTCAGATTATCCCCCAAATGTCTTTTTACAGTTACTTTGTTCAAACCAGGCCCACACATAGCATTTGGTTGATATGCCTCTTAAGTCCCTTTTAATTTTGAACAATCCCCCAGCTCACTCCAATGCAAAAAGGAAAGCAAAATCCCACAAAGTGAAAAATTCCAAATTTTTTCATGCAATTAACTTGTGAAAAGAGACAAGGTCAGTTGGTAATTAACTTGTGAAGAGACCAGGTTATAGAATGATGGACAATCTATGTTTGTCTCCTTGTAGTACCATTTAACTTGCTCACTAACTACCACATTAGTAAGAAGTTTGCTCTAAGGGCTTGATTAGCTTCAAGTTGAACAGTGTTGTTAGAAATAGTTCTAAGTAGTGCTGGGCACTCCACATTACATCTTGTCATGAAACACAACATGTCAAATAGACCATTTTTAGAGATGCTAAGTTTGATCAGTGGGTTCAGGTGGAGACAATCTGACCCCTCCATTGCAAAGTGAGGTTCCTTATAACCAGCAAGGTATCTACAGGATGATACTTTGTACTTTGGTAAAATTACTCTTGGGTTTAAGGGTGGGGGAGGGAGGAAGTAAATCAGAAACTATTTAGACATTAACAAAATGAGAACACTGCATATCAAAAAGCCAGGAAAACACAAATATGGCAGAAGGAATGAACTTATTTCAAAGAAGCATACACTGATGAATCAGGAAAAATTAGATTTGACCAATAAACAACCCAAAAGCTATTCTAAGAAAAGATTAATAAAATAGACAAATATTTAGCAAGTCAGACTGAAAGGAAAAGGAGAAAGCATGCAAATAAACAACAGGGGATATGTAAAACATTATAAGAGAAAAATGTGTTCCAGAAAATAGGGGTGAAATTCTGAGAAAATATAAATGACTAGGTTGGCTTCAAAAGAAATTTTAAAGCCCAAAATAGTCAATATGAGAAACTGATCTAGTAGAATTAGATGAATAAGCCAAATTAGTCCATTAATGAATGCAATTCACCACATTAACAGATTAAAGGAGAAAAGCATCATGAAAATGATAATAGCTAACTGTGATATAGAAATTGCTATGTGCCCGGCTCTCTTCTAATCAATTTAAATATAGCTCATTTAATTTCACTAAGCGCTCCAAAGGCACTTGAGCATTTAGCCCCACTCCTGATTAAAATTATAAAAAAGAAATATATTTTAGGAATAAAAAGAAGCGTCACTATTCTAAAAAAGAATTAACATATCTACTGGAAATCTCTAGCAAGAATTACCCTTGATGGTGGCATCAGAACTTTTCATATCAAATGTCAAATTCAACTCACAGTGGTTTAAACAGAAAATGATTTCACAAGTGACTTCAAAGTTCCAGGACGTTCATCTAGATTGGCAATACCTGGATCCAAGGTTTCCCTTACTGGGGTACAAAAGGTTATTCAGTTTGCAAGGGTATCACAATTTTGAAATAGCAACGTACCCTGGTGCATATAAACCAAGATTCAATTTACAAAAATTCAAAGCACATACAATTTTGTTAGAAATATTTCAGATGCACCTGATTCTTTGACTTTGTCCAATTTCCTTCCAGTTGGTTCAAGATGACTATGAATCTAGAGAAATCAGGAGTCCCCTCCCCCACCCACATCCCTGCCTTATCCAATTTTTTTGTCTCCCCTCCCCTATCATCACCCTTAGAGTGTGCTTCTGCTCTGAACAAGGTGTTGCCTGAAGAATTTCTGGATCTCTCCCCAGGCGTGCTCCTGGGCTGCCGCGTGGCCAGCAGGGTCCCCGCCCCAGAGCAGGGGGCAGAAGAGGCCGCGGCTCCAGGACGCATAGCACAGGGGCGAATAGGGCGGCTCTATGAGGTGGCCCGCCCCGGGGTAGAGCAGCAGCCTTCCGCTGCTTCGGCCGTGCCTCCGCAGCTGGTCCAGGGCTTGCTCAGCGTACTCTCTGCTATTGAAGCATTCGTCATCCTCCCCTATAATGAAGAGGATCGGACCCTGGGCCTTTTCAATAGGAAGCACACTGTGTTGATTGAGTTCATCTCGGGGGTTCCCCTTGTAGTGACGGAGGCACAACGCGCCCATGATGTTGAACTCCATGCGCTCCGGAAGCGAGGGGATGGGTGTTATAAGCAGATCCCGGTACCGGAGCGGAAATTCAAAGATAGCATTGCACCCATTGATGCAGACGGTGGCTGCCACCTCCTTCAGGTAGCAGGCCATGGCCAGCCCGATCTCTGCACCTTTGCTCACAGAGATCACTCCAATTCCTGGCTTTTGGACCTGAAGGACAAAACAAAGGAAACCCATTACAGGACATTCTCTGAGAAGGAGCTGTCCTACAGGCCAGTACGCTAGTATGATGGGAAGAGTCTGAAAATGTGGGGTGGGAGTCCTGGCACTAAGGTTTACCAGCTTTGTGACTGAGAGAGAATACTACCTACTTACCCTCCCTAAGCCTTAATGTCTTATGGGGGTGATCATATGACCTACCTTGTAGGACAGTTATGAAGATTAAGTGAAAAAATAGAAATTAAAACTCTTCACCCAAAGCAGAGCTCTATAAAGGCAAAAAGGGTCTAATACACCAGCAACATTAGACATCACAAGAGCAGAGGCAGGTAAGATTTCTGAAGAATCAAATTCTTCTCTCCAGCTAGTAAAAGAGGTGTCCTGGTTTCTTTCAAATATGAGGTAAGTGTAATTCATATTTAAACAGCATTTTACAGCTACAAAGGATTTGCATATTCGTTACTCCAAAGGCTAATCCTGGAAGGATTGGGAGTGTAAAGATGAACGACTTGGATTCTGTAAAAAATTGAATGTCAGTTCCCGGTCCACCAGGAAAAGCGGTAGGTCACAGGAGGGAGTCCTTAACTTTGTGGTGGGCCGAGGGAGCAGAGGGAAGGGAAGAAGGCTGAGGGATGAATGAGGAAAGGAGGGGCATTCTGGACAAACAATAGCAAATACATAGTGACCCTGTGTGTTTACTTGGCTCACAGTTGTATCCCCAGCACCTTTCTATCATCAGAATCACCTGAAAAAAAAAACTTTTAAAATTTGAGCTTTCTGAGATCCAGTTTTTCGAGAGCTACTTCAGTAGGTCTGAGTGGGCCCAAGAATCTGATACTATAAAATATCCCCAAGGAAATCCAGTGTGCATCCACATCTGGGAACCATCCACGTGAGGAGTGGATTGGGAAGTGAGGGAGAAGGGCCATAACTGGAGACGGGAAATTGATTAATGCACTATTGCAGCATCACAGCTGAGCAATGATGAGGGACTGAAACAGCGGCAGGGGGAGTGAAGAGGGTGTGATGTGTTGAGAAAGAACCTAAAACACTTTGGGATGGGCTGAGGGTGTGGGGAAAGGAAGAGGGAAGAAACCAGATGGGCACAGGTGACAAGGTGGATTTATTGAGCATTTACTGTATGCTTGGCCCTCCAACAAGAAAACGGGGATTCAGGAAGTGTAAGTCCCGCTCAAGGTTACAATGGTATCAAGGGGCAGAGGTGGGAATTGACCCTCTTCTGCGGAATCTAACTACAAATTGAATTTTGGCAATTGCCCTTTCTCCTCATTCAATGTCACAAATAGTTAAATTCGAAATGAAAAAACAAATTAACTTGAAAACATTTTACCTGGGATTTAATTCCTTCTAGGCAATCCTTTAAACAGAGCCAAATATGCTTAGGAAAATCACACGTATATTTGATTATGATGACGATAACACTGAAGATGAGGATACCGGTGATGCTCCAATAGGAAACATATCCCATCTCTTCTTGAGAAGAGTCAAGGCTCCAGGAGAGAACGGTGTAAGTTGGGGAATCAGGATGACTTAATGGTTTGGAGCAAAGACATTGCCCCAAGGGCTCTGTCACTTACTGGCCGTGGGGTGTTGGCCTCTTACTTAACTGAGATGGGTATGCCTTCTCATCTGAAAAATGAGGACCATGTCAAAAGTACTAACTTCACACGGTAATTATGAGCATTAAATGAGATACTGCATATAAAGTATTTAGCATAGAGTCTAACAAATAGTCACTTAATGTAAACATTAGGTGATATGATTGTTTTACCCTGTCAGGTTGAACTGTAAGAAATACCTGATATTTGAACATTTTGGAACTAGCAAATGAAGAGAATCATAATATACCCACCATTTATTGTCTTCTTTGTGCCAGTAAGCACTCAGCTGATCCTAATCAACCCAACAATCCTACAAGGCATGTATTATTATCCCCATTTTAACTCAACTGTGCTGTGCCCAAGTCTAAACAGACTGGTAATATAGGCAGAACGGACATTTGTGATTTTTTTTTTTTTGGCTATAATGTTGCCAGGTAAAATGAAAAGTATTTTAAATACCTTGGGATGAGCTAGTAGCAAGTTGGCAGCTTCCTCAAAATATTCCAGGTCCACCTCCTGCAACTGCTTGGGCAGGTCTGCGTAGGCAAAATATGCTAAAGCCAGCACTGCAAAGCCATGGGCAGCCAGAAGACTGGCCCGATATTCAACTAGACCCCCGATGCCCCCAAACAAATCAATGAGTCCTGGGAAAGGGCCTTCCCCTAAGAGCAAGAAAAAGAGAAGAGAATGAGATCAGAAAGAGTAACAAGAGGGTCAAGTAGGTAGCAGCAAAAATACAGGCTGAGCAGACTGAATTCCACCTTCACGCACACAACGAAACGGCTTGTTACTTTTAAAATATTCTGGGAAATACTAGTTCTCCAACGGTTTGATGCCCTTTGTTTTTGTTTTTATTTCCATGAACCATGTCTTCTAGATCATGAAAGATTAGTCTCACCTGGAGGGAGGAAAAGGGCTCCTCGCACACGACCTTCTCGGATCTGCACCCGCTGCACCTCAGGGCTGGAGAACCAACGCTGCACCACCTGGCTGGCCCTGGGCTGAACCTCCCCTGACTTTTGTAAATAAACGGAGTCATACAGATCCAGAGTGATCCAAAAGGGGCTGTTCATCACATCTTTCTTAATCAGCCTCTCAAAAGCCTTCTCAGGCTTCAGAGACCAGAAGAGGCCCATCGGGTGGACCCCCACGTAGTGGCCTCCCAAGGCAGGAGCCTGCTTCAGGTCCAGCTCACCAGCCTTGCTGGCCCTGTAGAAGGCTCTGGACTGGTACAGATTCCCCTTCTCATCCTTCATAGATGCCATGAGGGTTACCGTCTGCAGTGGGGGCAGGCCTGTCACTCGGATGTGCACGGGCTCATCCGCGAGGGCACTTGCCGGGGTGGCTGTCAGCTGGAGCATTGGCAACCGGCAAAGGGACCAAGTGGTATTTCCTGCCCTGCAGTGGGAGAGAAAGCTCTGAGTTGGAGACTTCAGTTCCAAGGAAGAGGCCCAGACAAGGCTTATATTAGGTCTGGCCAAGGCAGATTTCTGGATACTAGTGCAAAATACACAGAACATTTGGAGTAGGGGAAATAGGGTGTGCAGACAGGACTCGTTATTCTCATTTTACATATGGGAAACAGGTTAAGCGACATGCTCAAAGTCTTGTAAATAATTAATAGTAGAACCTGAAATTCAAGCTAGGTCTGACACTACAGCCTCCTGTCTTATCCATTACAGCCCTGTAGGAAATCTTAGTTTTGTGGTTTTGAGTAAGTTGAGCTTCATATCTTCAGTTGAGATCATTCCCAGGTGACCTATTTCACTGGTGTTTGTTAGGATCCGAGGGGGTAATGCATGATTAAGGGTTTATTGGAAGGATCAGTGCTGCTTTTCAACTCCCATACCTACATAAACGAGAAACTTGTTATGCTGTTGTTTCTTTCTTTCTTTTCTCTTTTTTTAGTTTCCAATCCCTCCCTGCCATTGTAAGATAGACTGCCAGCTCTTTTCAGAGTTCCCATTATTTGTTCTTTTTAAGGGAAAATAAAACTCCATGATCTGCTTTTGCGGCTTTCCAATGGAGTGATAAATATAAAATATTGTTTGTAGCAAAGAGAATGAAATATACATTTGATCAGCTATTTCATACTCTCCTCATTTTATGAGCAAAATTTGGGGTATTCTCTCCCTCCTTCCTCCCTCTGTACATTCCTTCTTTCTTTACTTTCCTTCTTTTCTTCTATACCTCATTCCACAAAGGATTTGAACCTGTTTATAGATAAAGGAGGCATAAACAAATAAAAATAAAATAGGATCTGGGAAAATATGAACTAGCATCAGAGACACTGAATGAGTGACAGCCAAAGGAAAAAAGGCAATCTCTCAGTTGTGTTGTTCCAATTATTCTCATAGAAAGGGTTACCAGTTTCTCAAGGGAAAGGAAAAAGTGAGGCCTTTCCAATATTTTCCTAAAAGAAATTTCTCATATGAGACTTTGACATAGGTATGCATCATTTTTCCAACAATATCTTCACACAAATGGTAGTAATAGGTGTCCTCTCAGAAAGCTTGATCCTCCAAGGGGTCCTTGATTTTATTTTACAGAGGAATGCAAAGTGAAGGCTTTGGGGTTTAGATTTGTGAGCAGAAAAGATTCTGGAGAAAATAAATAGGCTCTGGCAGTGCAGGGGCAGAAGAGGGGTTTTAATGCCCAGTTCTTCACTGTTGAAAGGGGGTCTTTGGAGGAAAGAGAGGGTCAAGGAAAAATGCATTTTGTGCTTCTTTTAAGAAAGTGATTTTCTGCAAAGGACGCACTCCCTCCCACCTGACCCCCATCAACAACCAGCATTACTGACCATTTCAAAACTCATGGTCAATAGAATAATTTGGAATAAATAGAATGATTGTGAATGTTTTCCCTCAATACCAGCACAGTTCTTGGCAGAAGAAGGTGGCATCAATTCAAACTTCCTGGGTCTTTCATATGTATCAGGGAAATGGGACCTGTAATATGAATAAGAACACCCCACGTCCCATGTGACATTTCAGTGCTCCCTTGGTATTTTCTGATCTGGTCCTTCCTATAAGTCTCTGTATCTGCTGTTTCCTTCTTCCCAAAAAGAGATCATTAAGAAGGGGTACTTGCGTGCCCTATTCCACAAATTCTTCTTCCTTCTCAAAACTTCTATAAAATTTATTGGCTCAATAAAGATTTTATTTTCAAGTTGAATTAATTTGCATTAATTAACATAACTACTCTCCTGCATTCCTGCGTACATCCCGCATCTGGTCTTATTCTTCCAGGTGGACTGCAAATTCTTCAAGGGCAGCAACTATGTGTTAAAACTTTAGGAATCCTATTGATACTCATATAGTAAATTATACAATGTACATGCTTCAGAGTTATGAAATTCATAACAGGGGCAGGAAAAAATAGCACCAAAAATGTAATTAAAATACTTTACTTATATAGTGCTTTTGTAATATAAAATATTAGAGTCTCTTCCCAAGTCATGGTCCCTCTTTATCTGAGAATCGCTCCCTAAAGCCCAGAGATGGACACTTAGCAGCTATGTTTATACCATGTGACCTCCACCCCGGGGGCCGTTGCTGACTGGATCAGGACTGGATACCTGATTCAACGTGTGCCAGGGATGTTCCCCCCTTGCCAATTTGGAATGGAGACCCAGAGATCACCAGTCACTCTATTAAGGTAAGGACTAAAGGTGAAGCAAGAAGGCACCTAGGTAGCAGAATTTACTTGCATGACAAGCCCCTGAAGTCCTGAAATTTTGCACTCTAGGGGCCCTCTTGCCTCAGCCTAGTCCTAGCCTTGGATTCTTTTTACGTGGCTGTATCCATAAAATTCAGAAGCTGTATCCAGATAATCACAGAAAGACACTCTTGGGGTAGAGTATGGGAGTTTGAGGAAAGAGAGAAAGATAAAAGGGACAAAGAGAAATTAGATTGCTCCTATCCTGAGAAACCCCTGAAGAAAGAAAGGGTAGGTCATTTAGAAGGTCTGGGGTTATGTAAATAGGCGTCAGAGAAAAGAGAGATGCAAGAAGATAGGTTTCAGAAGACTTCAGTCTTTGAAAGGAATCTATCTTAGAGCTAGAATTTTATTTTGGGGTCTCAGCACTTAGCTGACTATGCTTACTGTTTTGTCTCCTAATTTTTCTGGAGCTCCTGTTAAATGTGTTAAGTTATTGATTCTGACTTGTCAGAAATTCCCCATAATGGTCATTAGTATCCTATGTCTAGATTTTTGCCATTTACACCAAGGTATATGCAAGGGGTTAGATTATAATGAAACTTCCTATAAGAAGCAGGCGTTCTCCTAAGAGCACGTGAAACAAAGAAAGAGAGAGAGATCACTTGATGAGCCAACAGTGTGTGCTTGAGAATGGTGTCTCAGGTTTCCTGACCAAAGACTAGGAAGCAGCCACGTGATCAGCAATCCCACAGTCACTGCCTTTGGAACATGGGCTAAACAAAGTCACTTTTCACAGGCTGACAAGATAGGGTGTACCTTCATGAAGATTTGGTAGGGATCCAAGGCAAAGTTTGACAGATTACCTCTTCAGAAATTGGTTGTAAGTCTATCAGACCTCAGACTTACTCAAGCCTCTGTGCCATCTGTTCTTTATATAACACCCCCTTATATATTCAAGATACAAGAAAAATCCAGGATTTAAATACATACACATGGGGACTTCCCTGATGGTCCAGTGGTAAAGAATCCGCCTTCCAATGCAGGGGACACGGGTTCAATCCCTGGTTGGGGAACTAAGATCCCACATGCCACGGGGCAACTAAGCCCGCATGCTACAACTTCTGAGCCCAGGAGCCTCAACTAGAGAGCCCGCGTGCTGCAAACTACAGAGCCTATGAGCCACAGCTAGAGAAGAGAAAAACCCGCATACCACAATTAGGGAGAAGCCTGAGCGCCGCAACAAAAGATCCCACCTGCTGCAACTAAGACCCAATGCAGCCAAAAATAAATAAATAAATAAATAATACCTACATACATACATACATACACATGTACACACACACGCACACACACACACACATACACGAAAGAAGATTTGATACCTATACACCAGGGATTCTCAACTGGGGTTCTGAGGAACTCAGGTTCTGCAAAATGTCACTAGGGTTTCCACAAGAGCTCTTAATTGGAAAAAAGAGAAACAGTTTTTGAACTTCAAGTGTGATGTGATGCTAGTGCATGTAATGATGGAGGGAGACAGTGACTGAGCTGTTCCTTTACATGTTGTTCAGCCCCATAGGGTGGTGTGTGAAAGGACCACGTACAATTGGTGGAGACCATTCTCAGTTTGGGATGCAAGATTAGGGGAGGCTGTTGATGGCTAGTGGCGAGCTCGATGTGGAGAAGAGCATGGTGGGCGGATGTGTGCCTCTCCTTCCTGAATTACCTCCTCCAAACTCCCCGTATGCTCCGTGGACTGAGTTAAAGGAGTGAACAAACTCTATTGGTGTAATATGGAAGGAAAGTTGCATTCCGAACAATGAATTTTTACACACTGTAGTCAGCTGCACCCTGACACTTTGTTATTATTTGTAAACATTGTGAAGTGTGGATAGTGTAAGAAGAGAATTTTCATACGGAATTTTTTTAGGGAATTTTTCTCATTTTGTTACTTATTATGCCACTCTTTTGTATTTCAGTAAGCATTCACATTTTACAAATATGTCTGATGGTCCAATGGAGTGATAAATTTGAAGGTAAATTTAAAATTGGAAGAAGGGAATTGAAGGACTAAGGACAAGACTCAGAAGATTAGTGATGGAGAACTGCCATTTTCTGAGTCATTTGACAAGAGGCCACACACTGAAAAAGTCTGTTTTTACAGTGAAGCTGCTTATCAGTGGAATTTACATCAGCTGGTAATACAAGTTGTCCTGTTCCATTGGGCATGGTCTTTAACAAACAACTAAAAAATGCAGCAATGGCTCCAGGAAAATGGAAAAGACAAATAAAATATCACAATTATTTGACAAGTAAAGGGGCTGGTAATTTTAAGTGGCCTTTGGAACTCAGCTCTCCCTTCATTTCCCTTTTTTCTGTAACAGCAAACAACTATTGAGCACTTACTAACGGCTAGTCACTGGGTAATATGAATCCACATAGTAAAGCCTTTTCACTTTTCAGGACCCTCTTATGACCATTATTTCTCTTGACCCTTGCAAAAAACCTGTGGGAATAAAAAATTATTATTATCCTTACATTGTAAATTAGGAAATTGAGCTCAGCTAGTCAAATGACTTACCCAAGCTTGCCTATGTTGTTAATCATGAAGCAAGAATTTTAACCAGTACCGTCTGACCCTACATATAAACCTTACTTATCTTCCCCAAATGAGGGTAGACATATGAAAGCTCATTCTTTTCCTAGCCTCCCTCTCTTGTTTTTCTTTCCTACTTCTTTTTTGACCTTAACTTCATCTTTCCCTTTCCCTAACTCTGAAGCTTTTAGTTAAATATATACCCTGGTGTACAGGGTGGCAGGACTAGTAATGGAATAGTAGGAGTAAACTTTAGTCCACAAACCCACATGTGCATGAGATGTAATTTTTTTTCTATTTTTCTAGATTCAGAGTAATTTCTATTTTGAGTCCTTGTTCCTCCAGATGGCAGAGATATGATCACAGAATTCAGGGCATCCTGCTTTTCCTGGGAGCTCAAGGAAGTTCCCTGTGACTGTGGCAGTGCTCAAAGACTTGGGGTTGGGAGACCCTGTTCATATGTTACTATGCATTCTTCTAAACCTGTTTTACAATGGATACCAGTGGTTCCAAATTCAGATACCTATAGGGGCCAGGCAGGTAATATAAATTTGTAGATAAAGGACAGAGATGAACAAAATGTAAGACTGCAGTGAACCTAAGACTACCTGCCCATCTAAGGCATTCAAATGTATTCTATTAAAAAAATGCACACACACAAAACTACCCAACAACAACAACCAACCAACCAAAGGAAAAAACAACCCAAGGTGTGGACCAAATGAAATACACCCATTTGTGACTTCTGAAATTCACATCACCTATTAGGCTTTTTGCAACATAAAGGCCAGGAAAAGATTTTTGTTTTTCTCTTTCTGGTGTGCCATCCTTTCCCGAAGCAATAAGTATCAACTGATCTCCCTCTGGAGGAAGAAGGAAAACAAGGTAAAATAAAAATACCAGAATGTGGGGATGGGAAGTGGGAGTGAGGCCTCAGCCATTATTATTTCCAGTGGTATATGGCCAGTTAACCCTGCCCTCAAACCTTCTCCTTGTCACCTCTCACCATGCTGAATCTTTAAGATTTTTTCCTGCTTTCCCTGTATTCCATGTCTATTGTCTTACTCTAATTGGATCCCAACTAATCCACATACTGCTATAGGGATTAATATCTTTGTTAGTTGTTAAGGCTTATTGCCTGCCAGGGCCCGTCCCTCACAGATTTTCAAAATAAGTTGTAAGAAGACTTAAAACTTATCCTGTTCAACACTCAATTGTCATCATGATCAATGAGGCACCTACACTGTACAGGGACACCCAGCTGAAGAGGGCTGTCCCTCCTCTGGGCTCTCTCTCTACCATGTCACTCAGAGCACTTAATTCTTGAACCTAATATTAATGAGTCATGTACGCTGTGTGTACTCTCTCCTGTTACTCTGTAAATTTCTTGAAGGCAGGATCCTGTCTGATGTGTCTTTGTCACTTGCACTGCACAGGAGCCCTTCACATCCCATGTATTCATTAAATGATTGTGGATTTTCCTCTCCATTCTCATAAACTGTCATCCTTTTACCCAATTCTTTCTCTCTCTTTACAGTCCTTTTTGCTCCCCAGTCTAATCTCGACAATGTTGTCAGACAGATCTTTATAAAACTCAAAAATAATTGAATTTCTCATCTGCTTTAAACTTCCAGTGGCAGCCAGATTCATTTGAGGATAAAGTCTAAATCTTTTGTCCTAGCACTTAAGACTCTTTGCAGGGGAATGGCTCTACCATAGCACCCTGGAGACCTTCCATGTTTCCACAGGCAAAGCTTGAACCACCATATGACCTAAATCTGGGTGGAATGCCTTGCGATCCTCCCAGGAGCATGGCATGAGAAGCAGTCTTTACAAGAGGCTTCACAAGACGGTTTCCCCATCTGTCTCTCCCTATCTTGTGGGAGGCTACCATGAGGCAGCTTTCCCATCCACCTCCCTGGTTCCAGAGAGGCATGGGACTCTCCATCTCATACTTACACCCCTTTAGGGCAGAGCTGCAGGCTCTAGGACCACTGAGCTGCAGTCTAGGATCAGCTCCTCAGCCACTGAATATCTCACAACTCTGTTGAAGACGTCTGGTTCCTTTTGCTTCAATGCCATCCTTTTGGTGGGTGAGACGAGGACCCAGAGAGCTGCACCCTTGGCATCTCTTGCCTTCACTGCCTATATAAGTAATAAACTGTCTGAGTCTAAAAGGGGCTCCTTATTTCTTTTCCAGCTGAACCTGTCAGTCTTGGACTTGGACTTCCCTTTGTGTTTGACACCCTTTATCATCTAATTCAATCAAAGCCTTTCACCACCACCCCCGGATCTATTTACTAGTCTAAGCAACCATCTCATTACAAACCTAGCATAGGATATTGTCAAAATCTGCTTCTTTATCTGTCTCTCCCTTTTCTGTTCTATCCAATATAGTACCCACTAGCCATGTACAGCTACTTAAATTTCAATTCACTTAAAAATGCATGAAATTGACATTTAAAATTTAGTTTCTCATTCATGCTAACCACATTTTAATTGCTCAGTAGCCACATGTTACTAGTGGCTACTATATTGGACCATGTAGCTATAGAATATTCCCATGACCACAGAATACCCTACTGGACAGCACTACTCTGGATTGTAAAGTATTCCTCACGGGCAAGAATTATACCTTGTTCAACACTCTACTTCTCAGTTCCTAGAATAGTGCCGGCACATAGTGATCGCTCAGTAAATGTTTGAGGAATTAAGTGAAAGAATAAATGATAGATGAAAAAGCAAAAAAAAAAAAGTTGAGTGACATATCTCAGAGAGAGTGTGAAGATAGAACAGAAGCCCAGTTGAATATATATAGGCTACTTCTGAAGATGGAAAATTCCTCAAAATCCAATGGGATACAATTTCCAGGGTTCCTCACTTCTTTGCAGCAGAAGGCAGGACTGTCAATGAAACAGTTAATGTACACTGCAGACTGTCAATGAAACCAAAGATGGAAAGCAGCCAGAGGGCAAGAAACAAGAACTCAGCTGCTTCTCACAGGCATAGCCTAGTGGTGGTTGGAGAGGGAGCCTTCAGCAAAATGGAAGCAACCTGATAGGGTCTGAAAGCTGATAGCCACATTGCTGAGCAGGTTTCAGACCCCCCAGAGTCCCAGGGGGAAGGACGGGGATCAAGCCTGCACCACTGGGAGACCTTGACCTGTTAGAGGAAGGGCAGTCAAGAACTGGCGGGACATCAACACATCAGAAGGCAGGAAACAAAGAATAAAAGAGAGCGAAAGGTCCCATGGAAGTTAAAATTACCATTACCAATCAAGAAACAAAAATTCCATTTCCTTTAGGATCCTGTTGCTTTTCTTCCTTCATCACAGGACTTCCTCCTCACAATAAATCCCAGAGAAAAATTCTTTGAGTCAGGAAACATCTCTCCAGGGACTTCCCTGGTGGCGCAGTGGTTAAGAATCCGCCTGCCAATGCAGGGGACACGGATTTGAGCCCTGGTCTGGGAAGATCCCACATGCCGCGGAGCAACTAAGCCCATGCGCCACAACTACTGAGACTGTGCTCTAGAGCCCGTGAGCCACAACTACTGAGCCCACGCACCTAGAGCCCATGCTCCACAACAAGAGAAGCCACTGCAATGAGAAGCCTGCGCACGGCAACGAAGAGTAGCCCCCGCTCACCGCAACTAGAGAAAGCCCACGCGCAGCAACGGAGACCAACGCAGCCAAAAATAAATTAATTAATTAATTAAATAAATGTATATATATAAAAAAAAATCTCTCCATTAGTCACATTAGGCTGGACCCTGACTTTTGCAGCCAAGTGTGCATTTCACCTCCAAAATAGTCTCTAAACAATCTTCTGGTTAGGTTTATGCATCTGACATAAATCAGTGTTTGAACAATAAACTACCTGGGATAGTAATTTCTGGTTCTTCAGAGAACTGTGCTACCCACTGAGGTGAGCGAAACACACACACAAAGACAAAAGCAGCCTTCCCCGGTTCCCTGCTGCTGAAATCAGAAAGCAGACCTTTTCTACTTGGCCATGACAGCCCTGACTCACCCTGAATTCGGCTGCAGGAAGCAGTCTGGAGCGGGATGGCTTACTGAGCCGGCTAGAAGCAATGGACACTTGCCTATTGCTTGCTAATTTAGATCGTTCAAAATACCCCAGCCTACTGTTCAAAGTTGAAGTTGTCTCCATAGAAACCATCAGCTGCTCCTTTTTCTTTTTTTTTTTTTTAAGTTCCCAGGGACAGGGCTACGAGCACGTGCTGCCACAGGGTCTGGGCAGAGGCTCAGTTTAGCTGGTGTGCCTTTCAATCCAGGTGTTTCATAAAGGAGTCTTTTATTTCATCACATAGGTCTGGTTTCTACACCTCTTCCCTGGACTCCTCCTCTCAACTCCTGGCTCTCTTCTCCTTTGCTTCAATTCCTTCTCTATCTCCTCCTCCAAGTCAGTGGTCTCTTAGGCAGCTGCCTTTTCGGTGGTTTCTAAGATGAGTCCCAAATATCCATCTTCAGAGTGGTGTGGGTTTCAGACTCATCTGACAAGTCTGTTAAATAAAGATTCCCAGGCCCCTCACCTGGAGATTCTGACTTGATAGGTTTGGGGTAAGTTTCTGGGATCTGTACTTTTAACAGCAGATCCTAAAGCATAGCCCAGTTTGCAAACCACTCTTCCAAGGGACAGCAAAAGCCCTCCCCATGCAAAAATGCCTCCTCAGGACCAGAACCCCTGAAATCTGTCCCATTGTTAATCCCATCAGTCAATGCCCATTGTCAAAATATACAAGTGATCCAAGCTACAAATTGCAGACTGTGCGTCCAGGTTGTGAACTCCTAGAGGGAAGGTACCATGTCTTTTAATTTTTGCATCTCTTGCAGCCAGTGAGGTATAGCTGGCCTCTGGAATCAGAGAGACTTAGATTGGAACCCTGATTCCTTTACATCTGTCATTGTGACTGACCTCAGGCAAATTACTTACCTCTCCTTGCGCTTCAGCTTTCTAACTTGTGAAATGGGAATGGTACAATAAAATGTATTAAAAGTGAACTATAAGCCTTGAGGAGAAGGGGCCAATATTGGAAGTCATAGGCAGAGTGGAATGTCTGGGAGGAGAGGTACCTCAGCAGGCTCCCAGCTTAGTGACTAATTCCCAGGACTTGATCCAAGGATGAGAGGCGGGCTGAGTAGGAACGCAGCGAAAATAGTGTTGTTTTTACTAAGACTCTCAGAGAAGCACAGGAAAGGGTGCTCCAGTATCCAGGTAATAAAGTGAGATGCATGCTAAACTGGCACAGAGTCAGACCTTCTTCACTCTGCTGCCTAGAACAGAAGACACCAGGGACCTGGCACTCCATGGACCCTCAAAGGATGTAGCAAATTAAGAGTGGGGACATTGGTGGGAGCGCTGGGCAATAAGGTGCTAACCATGTACAAGGGAGGCATTAGCAGTTGCCAGTAGCAGGTGTGAACCATGCGGAAAAGACTGAAGTCCTCTGAGGAGGAAGGAATCTACCTCCAGCCTGCCTTCAGACCCAAGACTGTAACATCAACTCTTCCCTGGGTCTCCAGCCTGCTGGCCCACTCTGCAGATGTCCAGTCCCCACAATCGCATGAGTCAAATCCTTAAAATATCTGTCCCTCTGTCTCTGTCTCTCTTTCTCTCTCTCTCCCTCTCTGTCTCTGTCTCTACGATTATATCAATATATAATCTTAGGGTAGAATTTAACTGACATAAGGCAGATTAACAGGAGAAAAGCATACACATTTATTTAGTGTAAGTTTTATGTGACACAGCAGCCCTCACAAGGAATGAAGACCCAAAGCAATGGCGAAACCTACCTGTTTTATATTAGATTGAACAAAGAGAGGCAATTGTGGAAAAGTAATTATACTATGTGGGGAGCCTAAAGGAAGATAAGAATTGTTTTTAACAAGGTCTATTTGCATAGAATTATCTCAGTCTCCACTTCTTGTCCTTGATGATAAGAATGTTTCTTTCCTTCTGGTGTAGGGAAGACACCTTCCATCTGGGAGTTTTATCTCCTGCTTTCAGGAAGAAAAGGGGGAGGGTCAGAGGGGCTCTCTTGCAGCTGCTGTTTTTCTAAAGTGCTAGTATTTTTATGGCAAAGAGGCCTATTTTGGGATGATATATTCTGGTTTCCTTAGAAGGAGAGGAAAGAAAAGCAGCAAAAATAAGTGATTATGGAATGAAGACTATTCTGGTGGGTGAAAGTCACCAGGTGTACTTAAGGGATTTCACTGAGCTTCCACAGAGCTGCAGCACCATCAGTGGAAAACTGACTCCCTTTCGGTGACAGACCTAACAACATTTCTAATCATCATTAGAACCTAAAAAAATGTACTCCCTAAATAGGAGTAAATATAGAAATGGAAGTGTTTCTAGCTCTCCAGAGACAAAAACAGTGCTAGTGAATACAGCAAAATGTATTTCAAATTTCCTTAGAATTTAACAGCCTATGGGAAAAAAATCTCAACATAGTGTAACAGAGAAAATTTAGGGCTACATCCCCAGGTTCTGATCCCAGCACTGCTCTTAATTCATTGTAAAAATTTCTCCAAGCCTCTATTACTTAGCTGTAACATGAGAAGGCTAACATAGATCAGTATTCCAAAATATTTCAGTCATTAAGTAGCATCTGCATAAGTTTAGCCGTATCTGTGTACACCCTGACTTATTACTTACAAGGAAAAATCTTTATTAATACCTCCCAATGTGTTTATATGCTCAGTAATTGTTTTGTTCTTCCTCTGAAGCTTTATTACATTAAGGCTAGACCCTGGACCTGTTGTGCTGGGGAGAAGGCATCCCTGCCTAGAAAAAAGGTCTAGGTCTTGACCAAAAGTGGGAATGAATTACAAGAAACTGGAGACCCCAGAGGAAGATTTTGTCCTGCTTCCTGTTTGGAGTTCTGGAAAGTAGAGTAAAACAGGATATTGTGTGTTTAAGCAGAGAGAGATGCAAAGACAGCACACATAAGTTTCTCTTTGCACTCCTGTTGTGTGAAAGGGTTCAGGAAGTTCCCATATTCTCACAATGATGGGCATGGAAGGCAGCTGAGAGTTGAAGGCCAGCAAACCTCCCTTGGGACCATTATGACAACGTGTGAGGTGACTCTTTAGCACAGGGTATGGGGTATGTAGCTCTACCAGGGATCTGTAAAGGACACAGCTGACACTCAGGGAATTTTGAAGGACAATGAAGGACAAGTGGGGCAAACCCAGAGGATTTGAGTAGTTTCACCACCTGACCCAGAGGGTGAGAGTGAGTTTGCCACCTGGCCTTGACCATTCTCAGAGAACAACCATTATGAATGCATACACACAAAAGGTCAATGCCTGGAGACCAGATGAGTTACACTTCCACCAGGTTAGAGAAGCTGGCCAAGAATAGTTATTTGATCTAGCGTTCCTGCCACACACCCTTGCCCTGAGATTATACAAGCCCTCTTGCACCCAGATTTGGAAAAGAGGGTAGAGGATATCTTTGAAGGAAATAGAAACATTTCTGCTAATAATTAATAATATTGATTAATTAATTAATATTAATTAATAATTCAAATTAATTATTTTCCTGAACATGGGCTGTATTAAACAAGAAAAGATTAAGATACCTTTAATGAGCTGGTTTATGTTTTCTTTCCCTTCCATCACCATTGGAAACAGATGTTTGAAAGGAAGCCTGATTCTATTACAGAAAATTAAAGAGAAGGCAGGATCAGTGGTGGCACAGGAAAACCCTAGCTCACCTACAAAACTACAACTACATGTAGAACAACTCTCTCCAAAAATGAGCTGAAGACTAGTAGAATAGCTCTTCTACAACTGAGGATATAAGGACAACAACCACACTGAGACTGGTAGAGAAGAGGAGCAATCTACTCAGGACCCATACCACCAGTGGGCAACTCAGAAGAGGAGGGGGAAACCACAAACTTGGGAATCCTCCCTAAGGAGCAAGGGGTTCAAGCCCCACATTGGGGTCTAGCACTGAGACAGCAATCCTCCTTGTCTGGTTTTGAAAACCAGTGAGGCTTTTTGAAGGGCTGTAGGAAACCAAGACTGCTTTTAAAGGACATGTACACAGACTTGCTTGCTCCCAATCCCATCACAGAAGCAGCAGATTGAAAAGTGCCTGGTGCTCTGGCTAGCCTGCCAAGATAGCCCCAGCACACACCCCAGCCCACACCAGTCTCCAGCTCCAGCCCCTCCAATTCCTGTCCTGCCCCCTGCTGAGGTGATGGCCACCAGCACACCCCAGGAGATGCTGCAGCTTGCAATGGGCTCTAGCTCTAGCTGCCCCCTGGCTCCAGTCCACCCTGGCCAAGGTGGCAGCCACCAGTGCAACTCAGGAGAAGCCCTGGCCCATGCCAGGCTCCAGCTCTACCCCCCATCCCCCAGGCTCCAGCCCACCCCCACCAAGGTGATGGACTCAGTGTGCCCCAGAAAAAGCTCTGGCCCATGCTTGCTTCAGATCAAGCTCTCCCACCAAAGTCACTGGACACATACAGACTGCATAGAGATGCTCCCACACAAGAACACACCTTCAAGACCAAGAGAGGTATCTGTTTCACCTAATTTCATAGAGACAAATAGAGAAATTCAAACAAAATGAGAAAACAGAAGAATATGTTCCAAACCAAAGAACACAATAAAACCCAGGGGGGAAAAGAAAATCCTAGTGAAACGGAGAAAAGTAATTTACCTGATAAATCAAAACAATAGTCATAAAAATGCTCACCAAACTTGAGAAAAGAATAAAAGGACACAATGAGAACTTCAACAAAGAACTAGAAAATATTATAAAGAGCCAACCAGAATTGAAGAATACAATAAATGAAATGAAAAATACACTAGAGGAAATTAACAGCAGATTAGGTGTTACAGAAGAATGTATAAGTGACCTGGAAGACAGAATAATGGAAATCACCCAATCAGAAAAGAAAAAAGAAAAAATGTTTTTAATGAGGATACATTAAGGGACCTCTGGGACAACATCAAACATGCTAATGTTTGCATTATAGAGATCCCAGAAAAAGAAGAAACAAAGGGCAGAAAATGTATTTTATGAAATACTGGCTAAAAACTTTCCTAACTTGAAGAAGGAAACAGGTATCAAGTTCCAAGATCACAGAAAGTCCCAAACAAGATGAGCCCAAAGAGACCCACATCAAGGCATATCACAATCAAAATGGCAAAAATTAATGATAAAGGTAGAACTCTAAAGGCAGCAAGAGAAAAACAAAGGGTCACATACTAAGGGAACCCCCATAAGGCTGTCAGCTGACTTTTCATCAGAAATTTTGCTGGCCAGAAAGGAGTGGCTGATATATTTAAAGTGCTGAAAGGAAAAAACTTAAAACCAAGGATATTCTACCTGGCAAGGTTATCATTCAGAATTGAAGGAGAGAGAGAGTTTTCCAGACAAGCAAAAACTAAAAGAGTTCATCACCACTAAACCAGCCTTAAAAGCAAGGTTAAAAGGTCTTCCTTAAGTGGGCGAAAAAAAAAAAAAAAACCATAACAAGAAATAAGAAAATATATGAAGGAAAAAATCTCACTGGTAAAGGTAAATATATAATAAAGACAGCAGATCAACCACTTTAAAAATCTAGGACAAAGGTTAGAAGACAAAAATTGTAAAATCACCTATAACCAGAAGAAGCAATTAAGGGATTCATATAAATATGTAAAATATGACATCAAAAACATAAAACATGGTGTGGGGGAGTAAAAATACAGAGATTTTAGAATGTGTTTGAACTTAATGACTATCTGTTTAATACACACACACACACACACACATGTCTCATGGTAACCACACAACAAAAACCTGTAATAGATACAAAAACAAACACAAAGAAAAAGAAACACAAACAAAACACTATAGAAAATCAAACCACAAGGGAAGAGACTAAGAGGAGAAGAGTAAAGAACTACAAATACAACGATAAAACAAGTAACAAAATGACAATAAGTACATACCTATCAAAAATCACCTTAAATGTAAATGGACTAAATGCTCCAATCAAAAGACTTAGGGTGAGTCTCTCCTGAGAGTGGGACCGAGGTCTGTTCTCTGATGCGTCCCATTCTCTGAGCAAATTTTCCCCCTCTTGTGAATCAAAGTCAAGGGTTTTACTTCACTTTATATTACCTCTGTGCTCTGCACGGCCACATTCACCCTCAGCACCAGGAAGAAGGAAGGAAGTCACATATGCTCTCTCCTTTAAGAAAGTCTGGAACCAAGGTGGCGCAGTAGAAGGACGTGCTCTCACTCCCTCTTGCGAGAGCACCAGAATCACAACTGGCTGCTGGACAATCATCGACAGGAAGACCCTGGACTCCACCGAGGAGGATACCCCACGTCCAAGGACAGAGGAGAAGCCACAGTGAGACGGTAGGAGGAGCGCAATCAGAGTAAAATCAAATCCCATAACTGCTGGGTGGGTGACTCACAGACTGGCGAACACTTATACCACAGAAGTCCACCCACTGGAGTGAAGGTTCTGAGCCCCACGTCAGGCTTCCCAACCTGGAGGTCCGGCAACGGGAGGAGGAATTCCTAGAGAATCAGACTTTGAAGCCTAGTGGGAATTGATTGCAGGACTTTGACAGGACTGGAGGAAACAGAGACCCCACTCTTGGAGGGCACACACAAAGTAGTGTGTGCATCGGGACCCAGGGGAAGGAGCAGTGACCCTGGGGGAGACTGAACCAGACCTACCTGCTGGTGTTGGGGGGTCTCCTGCAGAGGCGAGTGGTGGCTCTGTTTCACCGTGGGGATAAGGACACTGGCAGCAGAGGTTCTGGGAAGTTCTCCTTGGCGTGAGCCCTCCCAGAGTCTGCCATTAACCCCACCAAAGAGCACGGGTAGGCTCCAGTGTTGGGTTGCCTCAGGCAAAACAACCAACAGGGAGGGAACCCAGCCCCACTCATCAACAGTCAAGTGGATTAAGGTTTTACTGAGCTCTGACCACCACAGCAACAGGGAGGGAACCCAGCCCCACCCATCAACAGTCAAGTGGATTAAGATTTTACTGAGCTCTGACCGCCACAGCAACAGTCAGCTCTACCCACCACCAGAGCCTCCCATCAAGCCTCTTAGATAGCCTCAACCACCAGAGGGCAGACAACAGAAGCAAGAAAAACTATAATCCTGCAGCCTGTAGACCAAAAACCACAGTTACAGAAAGATAGAGAAGATGAAAAGGCAGAGGGCTATGTACCAGATGAAGGAACAAGAAAAAACCCCAGAAAAACAACTAAATGAAGTGGAGATAGGCAACCTTCCAGAAAAAGAATTCAGAATAATGATAGTGAAGATGATCCAGGACCTCGGAATAAGAATGGAGGCAAAGATTGAGAAGATGCAAGAAATGATTAACAAAGACCTGGAAGAATTAAAGAACAAACAAACAGAGATGACCAATACAATAACTGAAATGAAAACTACACTAGAAGGAATCAATAGCAGAATAACTGAGGCAGAAGAACGGATAAGTGACCTGGAAGACAGAATGGTGGAATTCACTGCTGCGGAACAGAATAAAGAAAAAAGAATGAAAAGAAATGAAGACAGCCTAAGAGACCTCTGGGACAACATTAAACGCAACAACATTCGCATTATAGGGGTCCCAGGAGGAGAAGAGAGAGAGAAAGGACCAGAGAAAATATTTGAAGAGATTATAGTCGAAAACTTCCCTAACATGGGAAAGGAAATAGCCACCCAAGTCCAGGAAGCGCAGAGAGTCCCATACACAATAAACCCAAGGAGAAACACGCCGAGACACATAGTAATCAAAGTGGCAAAAATTAAAGACAAAGAAAAATTATTGAAAGCAGCAAGGGAAAAACGACAAATAACATACAAGGGAACTCCCATAAGGTTAACAGCTGATTTCTCAGCAGAAACTCTGCAAGCCAGAAGGGAGTGGCATGATATACTTAAAGTGATGAAAGGGAAGAACCTACAACCAAGATTACTCTACCCGGCAAGGATCTCATTTAGATTTGATGGAGAAATCAAAAGCTTTACAGACAAGCAAAAGCTAAGAGAATTCAGCACCACCAAACCAGCTCTACAACAAATGCTAAAGGAACTTCTCTAAGTGGGAAACACAAGAGAAGAAAAGGACCTACAAAAACAAACCCAAAACAATTAAGAAAATGGTCATAGGAACATACATATCGATAATTACCTTAAACGTGAATGGATTAAATGCCCCAACCAAAAGACATAGACTGGCTGAATGGATACAAAAACAAGACCCATATATATGCTGTCTACAAGAGACCCACTTTAGACCTAGGGACACATACAGACTGAAAGTGAGGGGATGGAAAAAGATATTCCATGCAAATGGAAATCAAAAGAAAGCTGGAGTAGCTATACTCATATCAGATAAAATAGACTTTAAAATAAAGAATGTTACAAGAGACAAGGAAGGACACTACATAATGATCCAGGGATCAATCCAAGAAGAAGATATAACAATTATAAACATATATGCACCCAACATAGGAGCACCTCAATACATAAGGCAACTGCTAACAGCTATAAAAGAGGAAATCGACAGTAACACAATAATAGTGGGGGACTTTAACACTCCACTTACACCAATGGACAGATCATCCAAAATGAAAATAAATAAGGAAACAGAAGCTTTAAATGACACAATAGACCAGATAGATTTAATTGATATATATAGGACATTCCATCCAAAAACAGCAGATTACACGTTCTTCTCAAGTGCGCATGGAACATTCTCCAGGATAGATCACATCTTGGGTCACAAATCAAGCCTCAGTAAATTTAAGAAAATTGAAATCATATCAAGCATCTTTTCTGACCACAACGCTATGAGATTAGAAATGAATTACAGGGAAAAAAACGTAAAAAGGACAAACACATGGAGGCTAAACAATACGTTACTAAATAACCAAGAGATCACTGAAGAAATCAAAGAGGAAATCAAAAAATACCTAGAGACAAATGACAATGAAAACACGACGACCCAAAACCTATGGGATGCAGCAAAAGCGGTTCTAAGAGGGAAGTTTATAGCTATACAAGCCTACCTCAAGAAACAAGAAAAATCTCAAGTAAACAATCTAACCTTACACCTAAAGAAACTAGAGAAAGAAGAACAAACAAAACCCAAAGTTAGCAGAAGGAAAGAAATCATAAAGATCAGAGCAGAAATAAATGAAATAGAAACAAAGAAAACAATAGCAAAGATCAATAAAACTAAAAGTTGGTTCTTTGAGAAGATAAACAAAATTGATAAGCCATTAGCCAGACTCATCAAGAAAAAGAGGGAGAGGACTCAAATCAATAAAATTAGAAATGAAAAAGGAGAAGTTACAACAGACACCGCAGAAATACAAAGCATCCTAAGAGACTACTACAAGCAACTTTATGCCAATAAAATGGACAACCTGGAAGAAATGGACAAATTCTTAGAAAGGTATAACCTTCCCAGACTGAATCAGGAAGAAACAGAAAATATGAACAGACCAATCACAAGTAATGAAATTGAAACTGTGATTAAAAATCTTCCAACAAACAAAAGTCCAGGACCAGATGGCTTCACAGGTGAATTCTATCAAACATTTAGAGAAGAGCTAACACCCATCCTTCTCAAACTCTTCCAAAAAATTGCAGAGGAAGGAACACTCCCAAACTCATTCTATGAGGCCACCATCATCCTGATACCAAAACCAGACAAAGACACTACAAAAAAAGAAAATTACAGACCAATATCACTGATGAATATAGATGCAAAAATCCTCAACAAAATACTAGCAAACAGAATCCAGCAACACATTAAAAGGATCATACACCACGATCAAGTGGGATTTATCCCAGGGATGCAAGGATTCTTCAATATACGCAAATCAATCAATGTGATACACCATATTAACAAATTGAAGAATAAAAACCATATGATCATCTCAATAGATGCAGAGAAAGCTTTTGACAAAACTCAACACCCATTTCTGATAAAAACTCTCCAGAAAGTGGGCATAGAGGGAACCTACCTCAACATAATAAAGGCCATATATGACAAACCCACAGCAAACATCATTCTCAATGGTGAAAAACTGAAAGCATTTCCTCTAAGATCAGGAACGAGACAAGGATGTCCACTCTCACCACTATTATTCAACATAGTTCTGGAAGTCCTAGCCACGGCAATCAGAGAAGAAAAAGAAATAAAAGGAATACAAATTGGAAAAGAAGAAGTAAAACTGTCACTGTTTGCGGATGACATGATACCATACATAGAGAATCCTAAAAATGCCACCAGAAAACTGCTAGAGCTAATTAATGAATATGGTAAAGTTGCAGGATACAAAATTAATGCACAGAAATCTCTTGCATTCCTATACACTAATGAAAAAAATCTGAAAGAGAAATTATGGAAACACTCCCATTTACCATTGCAACAAAAAGAATAAAATACCTAGGAATAAACCTACCTAGGGAGACGAAAGACCTGTATGCAGAAAACTATAAGACACTGATGAAAGAAATTAAAGATGATACCAACAGATGGAGAGATATACCATGTTCTTGGATTGGAAGAATCAACATTGTGAAAATGAGTATACTACCCAAAGCAATCTACAGATTCAATGCAATCCCTATCAAATTACCAATGGCATTTTTTACGGAGCTAGAACAAATCATCTTAAAATTTGTATGGAGACACAAAAGACCCCGAATAGCCAAAGCAGTCTTGAGGGAAAAAAATGGAGCTGGAGGAATCAGACTCCCTGACTTCAGACTATACTACAAAGCTACAGTAATCAAGACAATATGGTACTGGCACAAAAACAGAAACATAGATCAATGGAACAAGATAGAAAGCCCAGAGGTTAACCCACGCACCTATGGTCAACTAATCTATGACAAAGGAGGCAAAGATATACAATGGAGAAAAGACAGTCTCTTCAATAAGTGGTGCTGGGAAAACTGGACAGCTACATGTAAAAGAATGAAATTAGAATACTCCCTAACACCATATACAAAAATAAACTCAAAATGGATTAGAGACCTAAATATAAGACTGGACACTATAAAACTCTTAGAGGAAAACATAGGAAGAACACTCTTTGACATAAATCACAGCAAGATCTTTTTTGATCCACCTCCTAGAGTAATGGAAATAAAAACAAAAATAAACAAGTGGGACTTAATGAAACTTCAAAGCTTTTGCACAGCAAAGGAAACCATAAACAAGACAAAAAGACAACCCTCAGAATGGGAGAAAATATTTGCAAACGAATCAACGGACAAAGGATTAATCTCCAAAATATATAAACAGCTCATTCAGCTCAATATTAAAGAAACAAACACCCCAATCCAAAAATGGGCAGAAGACCTAAATAGACATTTCTCCAAAGAAGACATACAGACGGCCACGAAGCACATGAAAAGATGCTCAACATCACTAATTATTAGAGAAATGCAAATCAAAACTACAATGAGGTATCACCTCACACCAGTTAGAATGGGCATCATCAGAAAATCTACAAACAACAAATGCTGGAGAGGGTGTGGAGAAAAGGGAACCCTCTTGCACTGTTGGTGGGAATGTAAATTGATACAGCCACTGTGGAGAACAGTATGGAGGTTCCTTAAAAAACTAAAAATAGAATTACCATAAGACCCAGCAATCCCACTACTGGGCATATACCCAGAGAAAACCGTAATTCAAAAAGACACATGCACCCGAATGTTCATTGCAGCACTATTTACAATAGCCAGGTCATGGAAGCAACCTAAATGCCCATCAACAGACGAATGGATAAAGAAGTTGTGGTACATATATACAATGGAATATTACTCAGCCATAAAAAGGAACGAAATTGGTTCATTTGTAGAGACGTGGATGGATCTAGAGACTGTCATACAGAGTGAAGTAAGTCAGAAAGAGAAAAACAAATATCGTATATTAATGCATGTATGCGGAACCTAGAAAAATGGTACAGATGAGCCAGTTTGCAGGGCAGAAGTTGAGACACAGATGTAGAGCATGGACATATGGACACCAAGGGGGGAAAACTGCGGTGAGGTGGGGATGGTGGTGTGCTGAATTGGGCGATTGGGGTTGACATGTATACACTGATGAGTATAAAACTGATGCCTAATAAGAACCTGCAGTATAAAAAAACAAACAAAACAACTAATAAAAAAAAAAAAAGACTTAGGGTAGCTAAATGGATTAAAAAAATAAAACCCATTTATATGCTGTCTACAAGAGACTCACTTCAGAGATGAAGACACACACAGACTGAAAGTTAAAGGATGGGGAAAAAATACTCCATGCAAATGAAAACGAAAAGAAATCTCCAGTAGCAATACTCCTATCAGACAAAACAGACTTTAAAATAAAGTATATAACAAAAGACAAAAAAGGGCATTATATGATAAAAGGGTCAATCCAAGAAGAGGATATAACATTCATAAACATAGATGCATCTAACATAGGAGCACCTAAATATATAAAGCAAATATTAACAGACATAAAGGGAGAGACTGACAATAATACAATAATAGTAGGGGACTTTAATACCCCACTTACATCAATGGATAGATCATCCAGACAGAAGGGAAATAGTGGTCTTAAATGACACATTAGACCAGATGGACTCAATAGATATCTACAAAACATTCCGTCCAAAAACAGCAGAGTACACATTCTTTTCAAGTGCACATTCTCTAGGCTTGATCACATGCTAGGCAGCAAAATAAGTCTCAATACATTTAAAAAGAGTAGGATTTCCCTGGTGGTCCAGTGGTAAAGAATCCACCTTACAATGCAGGGGATGCGGGTTCAATCCCTGGTCAGGGAACTAAGATCCCACATGCCATAAGGCAATGAAACCAGCACAACACAACTACTGAGCTTGCATGCCTCAACTAGAGAGCCTGCATGCCACAAATTACAGAGCCCACGTGCTCTGGAGCCCATGTGCCACAACTACAGAGCCCATGTGCCCTGGAGCCTGCGTGCCACAAATAGAGAAGAGAAAACCCGCACACCACAACTAGAGAGAAGCCCACACGCCACAATGAACGATCCTGCATGCCTCAACAAAGATCCCGCGTGCCACAAACTAAGACCCGACGTAGTCAAAAATAATAAATAAATAAATTAATTAAGAAGATTGAAATCATATCAAGCATTTTTTCTGACCACAATGGTAAGAAACTACATATCAATTACAGGAAGAAAACTGGAAAAAACACAAACACATGGAGACTAAACAACATGCTACTAAAAAAATCAATGGGTCCATGAAGAAATCAAAGAGGAAATCAAAAAATACCTTGAGACAAATGCAAATTGAAACATGATGTTTCAAAATCTATGGAACATAGCAAAAAGCAGTTCTAAAAGGGGAGTTAAGAACGATACAGGCCTACCTCAGGAAACAAGAAAAATCTCAAATAAACCTAACTTTCTACCTAGAGGAATAAATAAAAGAAGAACAAAGAAAGCCCAAAGTTAGCAGAAGGAAGGAAATAATAACTATCAGAGCAGAACTAAATAAAATAGAGATAAAAACAAACAATAGAGAAGATCAATGAAAATAAGAGCTAGTTTTTTGAAAGGATAAACAAAATGGATAAACTAAGCCAGACTCATAAAAAAAAAAAGAGAGAGAGAGCACCCAATAAATAAAATTACAAATGAAAGAGAAGTTACAACTGATATCACAAAAATACAATCATAAGAGAATATTATAAACAGTTATACAGCAACAAATTGGACAGCCTAGAGGAAACAAATGAATTCCTAGAAACATGCAATCTTCCAAGTCTGAATTAGGGAGAAATAGAAAATCTGAACATACTGACTACAATAGTGAAATTGAATCAGTAATTCAAAAACTCCCAATAGGCCTATATGGGAAAAGAATCCACAAAAGAGTGGATATATGTATATGTATAATTGATTCACTTTGCTGTACACCTGAAACTAACACAACATTGTATATCAACTACACTCCAATAAAAATTTTTTAAAAAAACCTCCCAACAAACAAAATTTTTTTAAAATTTAAGACTAGACAGCTTCACAAGGGAATTGTATGAAACATTTAAAGAAAACTTAATACCTTCTCTTCTCAAACTATTCCCAAAAAATTGAAGAGGAGGGAACACTTCCAAACTCATTCTACAAGGCCAGCGTTGCCCTGATACCAAAATCAGACAAAGACACTACAAAAAAAAAAAAAAATTACAGGCCAATATCCCTGAACATAGATGCAAAAATCCTCAACAAAATATTAGCAAACCGAATTCAACAATACTTTAAAAGGATTAAATATTATTATCAAGTGGGATTTGCTACAGGGATGCAAGGATGGTTCAAATTCTGCAAGTCAATCAATGTGATACACCACGTTAAAAAAAAATGAAGGATAAAAATCACATTATCTTCTCAATAGATGCAGAAAAAGCATTTGACAAAATTCAACATCCATACATGATAAAAACTCTCAAAAAAGTTGGTGTACAGGAAACATACCTCAACATAATAAAGGTCATTCATGACAAACCCACAGTTAGTAAAAGTTGAAGCTTTTCCTCTAAGATCAAGAATAAGATAAGTATGCCCACTCTTGTGACTTTATTTAACATAAAGTATTGGAAGTCCTAGTCACAGCAATCAAACAAGAAAAAGAAACAAAAGTCATCCAAATTGTAAGGGAAGAAGTAAAACTATCACTATTTATTTGTAGACAACATGATGCTATATATAGAAAACCCTAAAGATGCCACCAAAAAACTATTAGAACTAATAGATGAATTCAGTAAAGTTGAAGTATACAAAATTAATATACAGAAATCTTTTGCATTTCTATATATTAATAGTGAACTATAAAGAAGGTAATATCAAGAAAACAATCCCATTTATGATTACATCAAAAATAATAAGATACCTAGGAATAAATTTAGCCAAAGAGGTGAAAGACCTCTACTCTGAAAACTATAAGACATTGATGAAAGAAATTGAACATTAATACAAATAAATGGAAAGATATTCAATGTTCATGGATTGAAAGAATTATTATTGTTCAAATGTCCATACTATCCAAAGCAATCTACAGGTTCAATGCAATCCCTATCAAAATACTAGTGACATTTTTCACATAACTAGAAAAAATAATTCTAAAATTTGTATGGAACCACAAAAGACTCCAAATAGCCAAAACAGTTTGGAGAAAGAAGAACAAAGCTGGAGGTATCATGCTTCCTGACTTCAGACTATACTGCAAGGCTATAATAATCAAAACAGCATGGTACTGGCACAAAAAACAGACACATGAATCTTCTGCCCATTTTTTGATTGGGTTGTTTGTTTTTTTGATATTGAGCTGTATGAGCTGTTTATATATTTTGGAGACTAATCCCTTGTCGGTCACATTGTTTGCAAATAATTTCTCCCATTCTGTAGGTTGTCTTTTTGTTTTGTTTATGATTTCCTTTGCTGGGCAAAAGCTTTTAATTAGGTCCCATTTGTTTATTTTTGTTTTTATTTCCATTATCTTAGGAGATGGATCAAAAAAGATATTGCTGCAATTTATGTCAAAGAATATTCTGCTTATGTTTTCCTCTAGAAGTGTTATAGTATCTGGTCTTACATTTAGGTCTTAACTCCATTTTGAGTTTTTTTGTATGGTGTAGGTTTTACATGTAGCTGTCCAGTTTTCCCAGCACCACTTATTGAAGAGGCTGTCATTTCTCCATTGTATATTCTTGTCTCCTTTGTCATAGATTAATTGACCATATGTGCATGGGTTTATTTCAGGGCTTTCTAAAGACATTACTCCAAAGAAGACATACAGATGGCCAAAAGGCACATGAAAAGATGCTCAACATCGCTAGTTATTAGAGAAATGCAAATCAAAACTACAATGAGGCACCACCTCACACCAGTCAGAATGGCCAACATCAAAAAGTCTACAAATAATAAATGCTGGAGAGGGTGTGGAGAAAAAGTAACCTTCCTACACTGTTGGTGGGAATGTAAATTGGTACAGCCACAATGGAGAACAGTAATGAGGTTCCTTAAAAAACTAAAAATAGAGCTACCATATGATCCTGCAATCCCACTCTTGGGCATATATCCAGAGAAAAAACATAATTCAAAAAGATACATGTACCCCCAATGTTCATTGCAGCACTATTTACAATAGCCAAGACATGGAAGCAACCTAAATGTCCATCAACAGATGAATGGATAAAGATATAATATATATATGTGTGTATATATATAAACTTAGTATAAAATACACACACACACACAATGGAATATTACTCAGCCATAAAAAAAATGAAATAATGCCATTTGCAGCAACATGCATGGATTTAGAGATTATCATACTAAGTGAAGGTAGACAAAGACAAATATTATATGATATCACTTATATGTAGAATCTAAAAAAAATGATACAAATGAACTTATTTGCAAAACAGAAATAGACTCACAGACATAGAAAACAAACTTATGGTTACCAAAGAGGAGGGGAGCAGGGATAAATTAGGAGTTTGGGATTAAAATATACACACTACTATATATAAAATAGAAAATGAAAAAGGACCTACTGTATTGCACAGGGAACTATACTCAACATCTTGTAATAACCTATAATGGAAGAGAATATAAAAAAAGAATATATATATGTATGTATAACTGAATCACTTTGCACACCTGAAACTAACACAACATTGTAAATGAACTATATTTAAATAAAAATTTTTTTTAATTTAAAAGAGTAAAATAAAATAAACTATACCAAAAAAATGGAAATAGTAGAACTAAAAAAAAAGTTAAATATTTGGGGGAAAAACATAAGATGGGTTTAATAGAAGACTGGAGTTAGAAAAAACGGGTCAAAAACTTGAGAACTCACCAACAGAAATTATCCAACCTGAAGGACAGAAAAAAAATTGAAAAGAAAACAGGTAAAAAAAAGTCTTAGGGATTTCTGGGAAATATCCAGACAAAAGTTTAAAGTGCAAGTGTTCGCATTCCTAGAAGATGAAAAGAGAATAAAGCAGAGAAATTATTTGAAAAAATAATAACTGAAATTCCCCAATATTTGGGGAAAGATCTAATACATAGATCTCAAGAAGTGAACCCCAAGCAAGACAGGTTTAGAGAAAATCACACCCAGGAAGATCATATTCTAACTACCAAAAACATAGGTAAACAGAAAATTTTGAAAGCAGTCAGAGAAAAATGACACATTACATGTGGATGAACAACATTCTGATGGCTAACTTCTAATCAGAAACGGAAGTAAGGTGACAAAGACAGTAGAATTACATCTTTAAAAGTAATGTCAACCCAGAATTCTTTATCTAGTGAAAATATCATTCAAGAATGAAGACACTTTCAGATGAAAGTAACTGAGAATTTATTGCCAGCAGAATTGTTAAATGAAGTTCTTCATGCAGAAGAAAAATCTTAGCAAACAGAAAGTCAAATATTCAGGCAGTAATAAAGAACACTAGAAAAATTAAAATATGGGTAAATATAAAAGACCATTTTTCTCTTTAGTTTTCTTTAAAATGCATCAGATTCCTTAAGGCAAAAATTAAAATATTGCATTGTGGGGTTTAAGGAAAAATGTTTAGTGAGCATCTGCTCTGTATGATTTTATGTACACACAACCCCACCACTGCTGAAAGCTAAGAGGAGGTATGCTTTTTTTTCTTGGAATTATAACTTGGACTCTTGATTCTAGAAATAAAACGTAAGCCTCTAGTAAATACAGAGTGGACAATATAGCAAGGATCACTTGAAATAACATACAAGTATGTTACTTCCCAAAGTATTAGAAAAAATGTGGATCAATGTTTTTCATATAATGCCATTTATATACATGTGAAATTGAAATCTAAATGACAAATACAATTTAGTTAATTTTTTAATGACAGAGCTTGTTGTTTAGACTTGGGTCAAATATCAAGAACTAGGGGATAGGACTTTGAGGTAATAAATGTGTACTTTGGGGAATCTGGGTTTCTTCTGAACAGTACCTCAAGGCTAGTGCCAATCTCTGCAGTAGTGAGAAAGGCTTTTTAAATTTCAGATGCTTTTAGCTCAAGCTTATACACATTAACACACCATCTCTTCTTTATTAATTTGTGATTCAGTGATCATTCCAAGATACCTCCAGGGCCAACAATATTAACTTAATAACAAAAACAAAACATGTACCATAAACAAAACACAAATCATGAGCCAGTTTGTTTTGCTTGGGAGTTTTGCAACACATAATCTCTACCTCCTGTTTTCTAATTCACTCAGCCAGCTGCACTCTATTTTCTGTCCTATCCCAATAACATAGCTCACCAAGAATTTTTTAATTTTCAAATCTCATGAAAGCTTTTCAGTCTTCCTCTTGAAGACTTACTCGTGAATTTGGTTTCCTACACTGTAATCATATCCAGCTTCTTATAACTTTCTTTCTTTAGTTTCTGTGAAATGATTCATATCTGGCATGCCTTCACCCTCTCCAACTAGCCCTCCTTAGCCCTCTCTGTAGGTTCCTGTTTCTTATCCTGTCCATTAAATTTTATTGTTTTCCCAGCAATCTCTCCTTGACACTCATCCCTTCTCATACTGCATGTTCTCCCTGGGTGATTTCCTATTTAACTGCTGAGCACTTCAGATTGATATCTCCAACTCAGGCATATCTCCTGTGACCAGTTTCTATCCCCCCTGAACATAAGACAAGTATCTCCAATTTAACATATCCAAAACCAAATTCTTCATCTTCTGAGACATTCTCTTTTATATACACTCTTTATCTCAATGAATGTTGTCCATCCGGCAAGTTTCCTGAGTGAAAACCTGGGAATCACCCTAGATTTCTCTTTCTTCTTCCAGCTACATCCAAATAATCCCAAAGACTTGAAAAAAACCCCAAAGATAATTATAAGAATTTTCCTAACTTTCAGTTTCAATAAGAATATGGTGGCCGCTTAGTTCTAAATCTTCCCTTCTCCTGAAAATCAGTAAATTACAAATGGGAAACAACAACAAAAACAAACAACCACACTTTCAGTGACCTAAAAATCTAACAAATTATGAATATTTACTCTCAGAAAGAGACAGCCCCACTAGAAGAGGGCTGGCTTTGAGAAGGTCAATCTCCAGGTGAGGCAGAGAGGGAAATTTCAGAAATAGAGAGGGGGAACCCATAAGTAACAACTCAGAAAGCCAATGCGGTGGACACAGTGATGCTGTGATCCTCCTACGGGAATAAAGGATTTACAATCCAGCTGCTGGAAGTACTGCTGGGAGATAAATCTTAGCTGTCAGCCTTCTTCAGGGATTACCTCGGCTGAATAAAGCCACCTCACTCAAGGTATACCCGGCCACAACGGGTACTATCAAAACAACAGAAAATAACAAGTGTGGGTGAGGATGTGGAGATGTTGAAACAATTGTGCGTTGATAGTGGGAGCATAAAATGATGTAGTCACAGTGGAAAACAGTATTATCGTTCCTCAAAAAATTAAACGTAGAATTACAATATGATCTAGCAGTTCCACTTATATACCCAAAAGAATTGAAAAGAGGTACTCACATATTTATACACCAACATTCATAGCAGCATTATTCACAATAGCCAAAATGTGACATGAACCCAAATGTCCATTGATGGATGAATGGATACACAAAATTTTGTTATACATATATACAGTGGAATATTATTCAGTCTTAAAAAGGAAGAAAATTCTGACACATGGCTACAGTATGAATGAATCTTGAAGGTAAAACAAGCTGGGCACAAAAGGACACATATTGTGTGTTTCCACTTATATGATGTATAAAGAGTAGTTAAATTCATAGAAACAAAAAATAGAAAGATGGTTACCAGAGATTGGGGGAGTGGGAAATGGGGACTTATCGTTTAATGGGCTTTGAGTTTCAATTAGGAAAAACTTCTGGAGATGGATAATGGTGATGGTAGCACAACAATATGAATGTACTTAAAACCACTGTATAATTCAGCATATATTCACCTAAAAATGGTTAAAATGACAATTTTATGTTTTGTCTATTTGCCACAATAAAAAAAAAAAAAAAAGCCAGGACGTTCTATAAAGTTTTGTTTGTATAATTTCAAAAATTAAATAAAATTAATGTGGAATTCATTTGTTTTAACTCTAGCAACATTAATATGCCAGAACTGGGATTTTTTCTTTTACTTTGTTTTATTTTTTAGACTTTATCCTATAGTTTAATTTCAATCTTAAATGTTTCTGATTTTTCTGATATATAAAATGCAAAAAAGTATATATATATATATATATATATATATATATATATATATATATATATATAAAGAATTTATTTGGATTGAAAATATCCACTATAATATAGAAAGATATACTAAATATCAATAAAATTCCAGGTTGTCTTTTAAAAAGAATTGCCAGGAACAATGTAATACTCAGGATAGAGCAACTAGCTTTTAAAGAAGAGATAATTTCTGTCCTAATTAAACTACTATAGGAAAGAAGGAAAACTTTTAAATTCTTTTTATGAAACAAGTACAACATTGATATAATACCTGACCAAAAAAACCCCACAAAAAAAAGTTTGATCTTATTTATTGTTAATTAACAATACATCATGACCAACTGAGTTTTAGTTTACAAATGTAAAGACGATTCAATACTAGAAAAATAATTTATCATATTAATAGATCTACAGAGAAAACCATATAATCTTTTCTAGCAATGCTGAAAAAACACTTAAAAAAATCCCAAACCTTCCTGGTTTAAAAGAAAAATCCATAAAATATAAATCAAGGATATACAGCAGGTCAAACACCAACATTCTTCCTAAAGTCCAAAACAGGAAACAAGAAAAATTATACTGATTATACTCATTACAATAACTATTATATAGCATATTGCATATATAACTAATATATATAGCATATAACATATATAACTATTACACAGTAAAACTCATAGGGGGTATTAGCCATTGCAATTACATGATTATTATAATTAAAGGAGTGAGGTATTCTGATTGGCCAGGTTTGGGAAATGTGAAAACTTCTATGACTGAGAGAGGAGGGAGGCTAAAAGCCCTACACATACTGAATGGAATAATTTTACTCTAAACAGAGAGGGTATCAGAAAGCAGATAAAATAAAAAGAGTTTAGGCAGATAAAACTGAAGTGTGCTCATGTTGCTTCTATTACTCTATTTATTGGTTCCCCATCATACTTACAAAATGATTCAAAATACCTTTCTACTCCTTCATTTTCACCTTGATTATCCATCAATCTCCTCTACTTCAATCCATTGCAATTCAGTAGCTCAGGAATATTTGGCCTGTGACTTGCCCTTAAGAGAAGATACTTCAAATTTGACCTCGGACAAAGTAATTTGCATTGTTCCATACCCACGGTCATCAAACTATGCCCTGCAAACCAAATCCAGCCTACAACCCTTTTTTCTGCTGCCCAGGACTAAGAATGGTTTTTACATTTGTAAACACTTGGAAAAAAATAGAAAATTACTTATGAACATAGGTGTTCATAAATAAAATTTAAGTGGAACACAGACACAATCATTCATTACATCCTATCTAAGGCTGCTTTTGTGCTACAATGGCAGAACTGAATAATAATGACAGAGACCTTATGGTCTACAAAGCCAAAAATATTTACTATCCAGTATTTTACTAGAAAGAGTCTGCTGGGGGCTTCCCTGGTGGTGCAGTGGTTGAGAATCCGCCTGCCAATGCAGGGGACACGGGTTCGAGCCCTGGTCTGGGAAGATCCCACATGCCGCAGAGCAACTGGGCCCGTGAGCCACAACTACTGAGCCTGCGCATCTGGAGCCTGTGCTCCGCAACAAGAGAGGCCGCGATAGTGAGAGGCCCGCGCACCGCAATGAAGAGTGGCCCCCACTCGCCATAACTAGAGAAAGCCCTCGCACAGAAACGAAGACCCAACACAGCCACAACAAATAAATAAATAAATAAATTTAAAGAAAAGAAAGAGTCTGCTGGCCCCCAATCTAGAGGCACACAATCCACACCATCGTAACTACTATCCTAAATTGAAATTCTGTGAATCTCAGATTGCTCCTCTCTCAAAATGCTGTATATGTTTAGACACACAAAAAACAATTTTCTTTTGCTAACTTTCGTTGAATTATTGATTGTAGGCTGATTCAATAATGTTACCTCCATACCTGCTTCCATAGTGTCTTAAAATAATATATTTTTTTACCCAGGTCTAGTTTTCCAAAAACAATGAAGTAACCATGAGTCATGAGCATATTTTCAATTATGAGAAATCTAAGAATATTTTTAAAAATTTATTTTATTCAAGTATAGTTGACTTACAATGTTGTGTTAAAAAGCATACTTAATTTGAGTTTTAAGAAATCAACTCAGGGCTTCCCTGGTGGCACAGTGGTTAAGAAGCCGCCTGCCAGAGGCAAGAATATACAATGGAGAAAAGACAGCCTCTTCAATAAGTGGTGCTGGGAAAACTGGACAGCTACATGGAAAAGAATGAAATTAGAACACTCCCTAACACCATACACAAAAATAAACTCAAAATGGATTAAAGAACTAAATGTAAGGCCAGACACTATAAAACTCTTAGAGGAAAACATAGGCAGAACACTCTTTGACATAAATCACAGCAAGATCCTTTTTGACCCACCTCCTAGAGAAATGGAAATAAAAACAAAAGTAAACAAATGGGACCTAATGAAACTTAAAAGCTTTTGCACAGCAAAGGAAACCATAAACAAGACAAAAAGACAACCCTCAGAATAGGAGAAAATACTTGCAAACAAAGCAATTGACAAAGGATTAATCTCCAAAATATACAAGCAGGTCATGCAGCTCAATATCAAAAAAACAAACAGTCCAATCCAAAAATGGGTAGAAGACCTAAATAGACATTTCTCCAAAGAAGATATACAGATTGTCAACAAACACATGAAAGGATGCTCAACATCACTAATCATTAGAGAAATGCAAATCAAAACCACAATAAGGTATCACCTCACACCAGTCAGAATGGCCACCAACAAAAAATCTACAAACAATAAATGCTGGAGAGGGTGTGGAGAAAAGGGAACCCTCTTGCACTGTTGGTGGGAATGTAAATTGATACAGCCACTATGGAGAACAGTATGGAGGTTTCTTAAAAAACTAAAAATAGAACTACCCATACGACCCAGCAATCCCACTACTGGGCATATACCCTGAGAAAACCATAATTCAAAAAGAGTCATGTACCAAAATGTTCATAGCAGCTCTATTTACAATAGCCAGGACATGGAAACAACCTAAGTGTCCATCGACAGATGAATGGATAAAGAAGATGTGGCACATATATACAATGGAATATTACTCAGCCATAAAAAGAAATGAAATGGAGGTATTTGTAGTGAGGTCGATGGATTTAGAGTCTCTCATACAGAGTGAAGTAAGTTAGAAAGAGAAAAACAAATATAGTATGCTAACACATATATATGGAATCTAAAGGAAAAAAAAAAAAAAGGTCATGAAGAACCTAGTGGCAAGATGGGAATAAAGACACAGACCTACTAGAGAATGGACTTGAGGATATGGGGAGGGGGAGGGGTAAGATGTGACAGGGTGAGAGAGTGGCATGGACATATACACTACCAAATGTAAAATAGATAGCTAGTGGGAAGCAGCCGCATAGCACAGGGAGATCAGCTCTGTGCTTTGTGACCACCTAGAGGGGTGGGATAGGGAGACGCAAGAGGGAAGAGATATGGGAACATATGTATATGTATAACTGATTCACTTTGTTATAAAGCAGAAACTAACACACCATTGTAAAGCAATTATACTCCAATAAAGATGTTAAAAAAAAAAACAGTCATGTACCACAATGTTTATTATAGCTCTATTTACAATAGCCAGGACATGGAAGCAACCTAAGTGTCCATCGACAGATGAATGCATAAAGAAGATGTGGCACATATATACAATGGAATATTACTCAGCCATAAGAAGAAAAGAAATTGAGTTATTTGTAGTGAGGTGGATGGACCTAGAGTCTGTCATACAGAGTGAAGTAAGTCAGAAAGAGAAAAACAAATACTGTATGCTAACACATATATATGGAATCTAAAAAAAAAAAAAGGTTCTGAAGAACCTAGGGGCAGGACAGAAATAAAGATGCAGACATAGAGAATGGACTTGAGGACATGGGGAAGGGGAACGGTAAGCTGGGACGAAGTGAGAGAGTGGCACGGACATATATACACTACCAAATGTAAAATAGACAGCTAGTGGGAAGCAGCTGCATCACACGGGAAGACCAGCTCCGTGCTTTGTGACCACCTAGAGGGGTGGGGATAGGGAGGGTGGGAGGAAGACGCAAGAGGGAGGAGATATGGGGATATATGTATATGTATAGCTGATTCACTTTGTTATACAGCAGAAATTAACACACCGTTGTAAAGCAATTATACTCCAATAAAGATGTTAAAAAAAAAAAGTGAACACACACACTCACAAAAAAAGACTAGAAAACCATAAAAAAAAAAAAAAAAGCATCCGCCTGCCAACGCAGGGGACACATGTTGGAGCACTGGTCCTGGAAGATCCCACATGCCGCAGAGCAACTAAGCCTGTGCGCCAGAACTACTGAGCCTGCGCTATAGAGTTCACGAGCCACAACTACTGAAGCCCTTGTGCCTAGAGACTGTGCCTGGCAGCGAGAGAAGCCACCGCAGTGAGAGGCCCACGCACCACCACAAAGAGTAGCCCCTGCTTGCCGCAACTACAGAAAACCTGTGCACAGCAACGAAGACCCAATGCAGCCAAAAATAAATAAAATAAAATAAATAAATTTAAAATAAAAGAAGAAATCAACTCATCAGCACCTGATTCTATTCAGGATTGTTTTACAAGCCAGGGGATTCTGTGGTTCATTTTTGGTAATTTTTTTTCCCTAGAGAATTGCTGTAATTGTAAACTGAAATATTTTAGAACAGGCAGAGCTCTAAGTTTATATTTCTAAAAATAAAAACGCCTCAGTTTATGATATTAGATTAAGTGGAAGCCATTTTTCCCTTTCCAAAGTCAAAGCATACCATTCGCAGTCTTCCTGCCTTCTCTTGCCATAACTTCCTTCTTACAAGAAGAGGTCAAAAGCATTGTTCCATGAAAATCAAGTGGAGGGCTGGTAAAGCATCCTATTGCTTCTGTATTTCCAGGAATATTTGCTCTTCTAAGAGACAACTGGTCACAACTGGAATAAGGTGTTTCCTGAGAAACTTCTGGATCTCCTTCCAAGAACGTTCTTGTGCAGCTACATGTGGGATCACTTCTCCTCCCCAGTGCATGAAGAGGCGGAGATTGGAGATCCTCGAGGCACAGCACAGTGGGGAGTAGGGGGGCTCTATCAGGTGGCCTACCCCTGGGTAAGACAGCAGGGTCCAGTTGTTCTTCCCATGTCTCCTCAGCTGTTCTGTGGCTTGCTCCGCGTATACTTTGCTGTTGACATTCATATCTTCTTCTCCCACAATGAAGAGGAAATGTCCCTGGGCCTTTCTTTTCAATGGGGAGAAAAAAAGTCTCACTGGCTTCAGCTCTAGTATCCTCAAAAATGCGCTGTAAAAAAAAATAATAAAAAAAAAAAAAAAAAAAAAAAAAAAAAAAAAAATGCGCTGTAACTCTACTAATCCTAAGGTACTGATGGATAGTGAATGAGGAGAGAACAGCCAGGGCTGATTTATCTGACCACGATATACCTGTGGAATGTCAAGAATAAAGTTGGGCCCGTTAATAAGCGCGGCGGCTGTGACTTGCTTTAGGTGAATAGCCATGGAGAGTCCAGTCTCTGCTGTTTTGGACATGGAGACTACCCCAATACCCAGGCTAAGGACCTGTAAAAAATTAATAAACAAAAACCCCAATTAAATACAATCCGGAGACCAGAAGGGGGAGCTCTCACACCCTGCAACAATAGCAGAGCCCAAAAGGTAGAAAGACTGCTCTTCTTTCCAGGCAACGACTCAGCCAGTGAAAAGCCTTGGGCTCTTTGTTTACTGCCCTTCCCATCTTCCTTTTCCCCTCCAGGAAATCCTTCTCCTTCCCTTGCTGTGCAGGGACTTGCACATGCTTCACCATGGTTCCAGACCCCAAATTGCAATCTCAGCTGATCCTGAATAACTCCATCTTTGCCGGAGAAATATCTGGCATTCTATTTGTTTTAGGGCAACATTTGGTGGCTCATACAAGGACCAGAGGAGACCCCCCAAAGGTTCTAGGGCTGGTGAGCAAAGAGTTGCAGTATCCATGGTTGAGCCTTTTATTGCTCACTGCTTCTCTCGCTGACCCTGGAGTTTGAGGGTACATCTTTCTCCTGGATTCGAGCCCTTGTGGTCTGTGGAATAAGAATGCTGTCTGCCATATCAGTAAGCAAAAGATGTTGTGGCCATCAAGCCATCAGTCATTTACAGCCACACCTGCCCACCCTCAACCCCCCACGGAGAGCCCTGAGGGAACTTGGGATGGAAACAAAGAGGATGCTGGCTTTAGATAACTGAGGTGCATATCAAAGGAATGATTTCAGCGAGCCCAGAATCTTGCATCTTCCTGTACAAAGAAAAGCGCTAAATTCATTAACTTGAGATGTCTGGTTTTCTTTAATTAATAGTAATCTTTTGATGTACCAGGTTTTTGTTGCCAAACTCCTACATATCCTGGCTTCTCCCTTACCTCTTCAGAGCAGTCCCTCAGAGCTATCTGAGAGACTGCTCCTGGGCTTAAGTCCTTAGTTTGTCTGCCACAAAAACATAATTCTCAAATTTGAGGTTGTGCTTTTCCTTTCTTTCTTTTTTTTTTTCAGTTGACACCTCTTTGCATTTGAAGCTCTTCAGGCTGTGTGTGGGATCTATTTTAAAGTTTCATTCTTTCTGGTTAAAGCCTTGCTCTGTATGCAAGTACTCTTTTGGCACTTCAATCTGATTCTGAGATCAGACAGTTTCAACTGAAATTGGCTGAGAAGCTGTCAGCTGAGTTCCTTCAGGTACAGGGGCTGTTTCACTGAAACTGAGTCAGTTCAGCCATCAGCCCTTCCTTTGGAATAGGAGCTGTTCCATGGAACTAGCTGAGAAACCTTTGGCCTGGCTCCTCCAGGACGAAGCTGTTCCCTTAGAACTGGCTGGTATTAGGCCTGCAGACACTGTGAATGCAAGCTGTTTAAATTGAGCTGTAAATTGTTTAAGCTGTTGGAAAATTATTCTTTTACTCTAGAGAAAAATCTCTGAGAAAAGGGATCCCAGTTATATAAATATTTTGAGGGCACCCCCCCTCCCCCGCACTGAGACTCTAGCCAATTTTATATTTAAAAACCTTGGTTCTTCCTCATGCACATTTCTAACTAAATGGACTGACCTGACCAAAGGCAATTTAGAATATCAATAGCCATTATGGGTAATTTTGAAATCCCTGAACTTAATTTTCTTAAAACCAAATTGGATTACAAGAGCTCAAAAATCTTCAGACCTGAATGGAATGCCTATTTTGACTGGTATTTTGAGGCGATGGAATAAAATTTACGTTTTGAGTCCAGACAAGAAAATTTAAGCATAACATGGCCCCTGTCTGTATTGGGCCCTCCCTATGTGCAATGTGCATCTGCATTATACATTAACCAAATCGCCTCAAAGCAGGAATGCCTGCTTGACCATAAAGATCAACATTTTCCCTTCTTCATACACCAGCAATGTAACTCCTTGAAAGATAACATTTTTTTTTTAAATTTTTTTAACATCTTTATTGCAGTATAATTGCTTTACAATGGTGTGTTAGTTTCTGCTTTATAACAAAGTGAATCAGCTATACATATACATATATCCCCATATCTCCTCCCTCTTGTGTCTACCTCCCAACCTCCCTATCCCACCCCTCTAGGTGGTCACAAAGCACAGAGCTGGTCTTCCCGTGTGATGCAGCTGCTTCCCTCTAGCTATCTATTTTACATTTGGTAGTATATATAAGTCCATGCCACTCTCTCACTTCGTCCCAGCTTACCCTTCCCCCTCCCCATGTCCTCAAGTCCATTCTCTATGTCTGAGTTTTTATTTCTGTCCACCCCTAGGTTCTTCAAAACCACTTTTTTTTTTTTTTAGATTCCATATATATGTGTTAGCATACAGTATTTGTTTTTCTCTCTCTGACTTACTTCACTCTGTATGACAGACTCTAAGCCCATCCACCTCACTACAAATAATTGAATTTTGTTTCTTTTTATGGCTGAGTAATATTCCATTGTATATATGTGCCACATCTTTATCCATTCATCTGTTGAGGGACACTTAGGTTACTTCCATGTCCTGGCTATTGTAAATAGCACTGCAATGAACATTGTGGTACATGACTCTTTTTGAATTATGGTTTTCTCAGGGTATATGCCCAGTAGTGGGATTGCTGGGTCATATGGTAGTTCTATTTTTAGTTTTTTAAGGAACCTCCATACTTTTCTCCATAGTGGCTGTATCAATTTACATTCCCACCAACAGTGCAAGAGGGTTCCCTTTTCTCCACACCCTCTCCAGCATTTATTGTTTGTAGATTTTTTGATGATGGACATTCTACTGGTGTGAGGTGATACCTCATTGTAGTTTTGATTTGCATTTCTCTAATGATTAGTGATGTTGAGCATCCTTTCATGTGTTTGTTGGTAATCAGTATATCCTCTTTGGAGAAATGTCTATTTAGGTCTTCTACCCATTTTTGGATTGGGTTGTTTGTTTTCTTGATATTCAGCTGCATGAGCTGCTTGTAAATTTTGGAGATTAATCCTTTGTCAGTTGCTTCATTTGAAAATATTTTCTCCCATTCTGAGGGTTGTCTTTTCGTCTCGTTTATGGTTTCCTTTGCTGTGCAAAAGCTTTTTAGATTCATTAGGTCCCATTTGCTTATTTTTGTTTTTATTTCCATTTCTCTAGGAGGTGGGTCAAAAAGGATCTTGCTGTGATTTATGTCATAGAGTGTTCTACCTATGTTTTCCTCTAAGAGTTTGATAGTGTATGGCCTTACATTTAGGTCTTTAATCCATTTTGAGTTTATTTTTGTGTATGGTGTTAGGGAGTGTTCTAATTTCATATTTTTACATGTACCTGTCCAGTTTTCCCAGCACAACTTACTGAAGAGGCTGTCTTTTCTCCACTGTATATTCTTGCCTCCTTTATCAAAGATAAGGTGACCATAGGTGCGTGGGTTTATCTCTGGGCTATCTATCCTGTTCCATTGATCTATATTTCTGTTTTTGTGCCAGTACCATACTGTCTTGATTACTGTAGCTTTGTAGTATAGTGTGAAGTCAGGGAGCCTGATTCCTCCAGCTCCGTTTTTCTTTCTCAAGATTGCTTCGGCTATTCGGGGTCTTTTGTGTTTCCATACAAATTGTGAAATTTTTTGTTCTAGTTCTGTGAAAAATTCCAGTGGTAGTTTGATAGGGATTGCATTGAATCTGTAGATTGCTTTGGGTAGTAGAGTCATTGTCACAGTGTTGATTCTTCCAATCCAAGAACATGGTATATCTCTCCATCTGTTTGTATCATCTTTAATTTCTTTCATCAGTGTCTTATAGTTTTCTGCATATAGGTCTTTTGTCTCCTTAGGTAGGTTTATTCCTAGGTATTTTATTGTTTTTGTTGCAATGGTAAATGGGAGTGTTTCCTTAATTTCTCTTTGAGATTTTTCATCATTAGTGTATAGGAATGCAAGAGATTTCTGTGCATTAATTTTGTATCCTGCTACTTTACCAAATTCATTGATTAGCTCTAGTAGTTTTCTCGTAGCATCTTTAGGATTCTCTATGAATAATGTCATGTCATCTGCAAACAGTGACAGCTTTACTTCTTTTCCGATTTGTATCCCTTTTATTTCTTTTTCTTCTCTGATTGCTGTGGCTAAAACTTCCAAAACTATGTTGAATAATAGTGGTGAGAGTGGGCAACCTTGTCTTGTTCCTATCTTAGTGGAAATGGTGTCAGTTTTTGGACTATGTATCTTTGGTGAACTTTACATAAAACATCAGTGTTCCATTTTGATGTATGATCCATTGTTTTGAGAATGTATATAACTGTGCCTTTGACTTCTAAACAAGCGGAACAGTCCTCAAAAGGAACAGTCCTTTTCCTTTCTGCAAGACTGTCTCCTGGGTTAAAATCCTCAGCTTGGCTTGAATAAAATTCTCTATTTCTCCTTAAGATCAACTGTTGATTAATTTTTCATCCATAGTGACTTCCTAACATTATCAGGAGTCTAAAATTGCCTCTCTGCAAAATAAGATTTTAAGATTAACTGAGGCAAATGAATGATTAAAAAAGATAAAATGGCTCCTGAAGACTCAAACTCTTCTTTGGCTTCTTCATCTCAGCCTTTGCCTCTGATGCCATCTTGTCTCCCTCCCTCACTCCCTCATGCCCAGACTCTGCCCCGGGCACCATCTTCCTCCTTCCCTTCAAAGCCACCTACACCTCCTCTATACCTTCAATTTATTCATACTAATTCTCTTACCAAATTCCCTTATTCTCTGAAACTCTCCCCACACCCTTTTTCTCTGAACTTATCAGAGCCAGTCCCTTTAAAACTAAGCCTTCTGAGGATGCAAAGGCTTTATTTTTTATATTTCCTGAACTAAAGCTGAACTGTGAGCCATAGTCAAAGATTTTCCCAAAGTAACCAAAGATCCTCACAGGTTTGGTAAGTAATTTAATATAGTCGTTCAAACTTATCAACCTGGTTTTTCTAACATATATCTACTAGTTCATATGCTTGTCAGTGAAGGCCAGGCCCAGCATTAGATGAAAACTCCTAATTGGGAAAATCCTGAAAGTTCCCTCTGATGGAGAAAATTTTCACACATTGAGGTATGGAGAAGTCATCTTGGCTTACACATTGTTCAGCTTGAACTTTGTGTGAACTAAAACAGCCTGTCAAACACACACAACACATCTGCTTTAACCATTAAGGTAAAGAATGTCTGTTTTGAAGATAAGGATAAAAAACTCCCTTCTTATGACGTCCATATTAACACTCCCTCAAAGATAAGGTTCACTTCCCAGACAGCAGGGTCCTGTTGTCTCACTCTCTATATACTAAACCTGTCTCTTTTGGAAACTTGAAGGAATATACCCCTGTCGTGTTTGATGTATGTTCTTTACTCTGATAAGGTATATGACTATGCTAAAAACCGTGCTTCAACTGAGCAGTTTCTTAGAGTTATCTGAGAGGCTGTCTCCTGGGCTACAGTCCTCAGTTTGGCAAATAAAACTCTTTTCTATTCCTATTACAGATTGTTTATTGATTATTTCCATCAACACCTAAGAGTAAAACACGGAGACCAACCTGCTAACTTACATATGATCAAGCTTGGGCAATTGCTAGGTGACTTTTTCAAAACCTGTTGATTGGAACAAAATTCAGGCTTTTACATGAAAACTTGATGAATCTGCTCATGACTATTACAATCGACTTCAGATTATTTTTAAAGAAAATTCTGATCTTCTTTTAGAGGTTGATTCCACTCAGATAGCTTTAAACTTTATACTTATTAATGGGCTGAACCAGGACCATTCCCTTCTAGTAAAAAGAACCAGGATGGGATGGGAAACTAGAGTTTCCACTCCAGAGTCTAGTGAATCTGGCAACCAGCTGTCTCTCACTCTAAATGAGTCACCTCAATGAAAAATCACTGAAATTCTTAATCTTCAACTCCAGCAAATGAAGGTCCCTAAATGAAACCAAAACCCTCCCAGTTTGCCACAAAGAGCTATTGTCACAAAGAGCCAGGATGTCAGAAAAAAGATTGTTACAAATTTAAGCATTTTAGGCACCTTCCGCCCGCTAATCAGTCTTTCCAATGTCCTCTGAATTCTCAACAATGGGGCTCAGGGGGACTACAGGGGCTCTTCCTAATCTTCCCACTTAATAGAATTGGAGAAACATTTCTCCAGATTGGGGATGAATCTCTTTCAGTCCTAACTGACAATGGAACCACAATCTTGGTACTCAACACCACTACTATAAAGCAGTCCCTGCCTTGGAGTACTAAAACAGTTCAAACAGTGGGATCTCTAATGAACCCCAAGAGCTTCCTATCTCTGAACCTATTCCCTTTTGTTTAGGCCCTTTGAGAGATACACACCCTTTTCTCCTTAGTTCCTCTGCCCTTATCCATTTATTAGGTCAAGACTTCTTAAAGAAGTATCCATGGCAGAGTTTCTTTATCCCAAAGGGGGGAAATAATTCTAGATTTGACAATAGTCATCAAAGTAACCAATCATGTAAATTAAATCACCCTTTGACATCTTTAATTGCTTCAGCTCTGACAGTCCTAGAGCTGATTCTGAAAACTCTGATTATTTGTCCCTATTGAATCAGCTACCACCCTCCTACGGACAAAATCTCCACCTGACACTGGCAAAATTTACAGCATGCCTCCCATCACGATTCAGATAAGTCCCTCAAAATCTCTTCCCGGAATTAATCAATACCCTATAAGTAAAGAAGCCCTTCAAGGCATGAAGCCCATAATAGAAGATTACAGGTCTCAAGACATCATTATCCCTTGTACTAGTCTTTCTAATACTTCTATTTAACCTGTGAGAAAACCTAAGGACCCAGGATGGAGGTTCATCCAGGACCTCCAAGTAATAAACAACACTGTTATCCCTCGACCCCCTGTTGTTCCTAACCCTCATATGTTACTAACATCCATTCTCACTGAAAGTGAATTCTTTACTGTAATTGATTTATGCAGTGCATTCTCTAGTATTCCAGTTGACGAAGCCAGCCAATAACTTTTGCCTTCACTTGGGAAGAAAAACAATTCACTTGGACACTAATGCCTCAGGTTTAACTGAGTCCTTATTTCTCAAATCCTGAAGGCTGATCTGGATGATATAAATTACCTTAGAGGTTCTATTTTGTTGCAATATGTGGATGATTTGCTTCTTTGCTCTCCTTCTCAAGCCTCCTCATAGGAAGACAGCATCCACTTGCTAAAGCTTTTAGCCTCAAAGGGACATAAAATTACCAAAGAAAAACTGTAGTTTGTCCAAACCCAGGTTTGATATTTAGGGCATCTGATATCAGAACAAGAACTACACCTATATCCAGATAGACTTTATAGTGTCCTAAGTTTCCCAAAACCCCAAACTAAACATTATCTGTGACTATTTCTTGGGTTAGTTGGTTATGCTGAAATGAGATCCCAAATTTCTCTCTTATGGCCAAACCTCTGTATGTTTTATTCAAGAATAACAACCCCAGCCCAATTTAATGGGAAAAATCAGATGACGTAGCTTTTAAGGCCTTAAAGGAGAGTTTGAAGAACCCACCTGCCCTGGGGCATCCCAATTATCAGATTCCCTTTTTCCTTTTTGTATATGAAAAAGAAGGAAATACCCTTGGGGTACTCATCCCATAACACAGGGACCACCATTGACCCATAGGGTATTATAGTCAGCAACTGGACCCTGTAATATGGGGATACCTGCCTTGCCTTAGAGTCATGAGGCCCCTGCTCTTTCAGTTAAAACCATTGAGAAAATCGTTGTGGGATCCACTTTAACCATTTTTGTACTTCATGCATTAGAAGCTTTCCTGAATTCTCATCACTCTCAACATTTCTCAGTCAGCCACTTCACCCCCATGAAGTCCTTTTGTTAACTGCCCCTCACATAACTCTTCTATATTGTATTAAGCTTAACCCTGCTACTCTTCTCTACATCACTGACGAAGTCCCTTTTGACAGCTTAACGTTGAGAGATCACCTCCTGACTGCTCATGATGATCTACAGGAAAATCCTCTGAGTAATGCTGACCTCTCATGGTTCACTGGTGGTTCTTATTTAAAAGCTGCTAGTGGCAAATATTGTGCTGGGTAAGCTACTTCAACTCCTTTGATGTTGTTGAGGCAGCATCTTTACCTATGGCTACTTTGGCCAAACAGGCTGAATTATACACTCTTACATGGGCTTGTACTTTAGACAAGGACAAAACTGGTAATATTTATACTGATAGCAGATATGCTTTCAGAGTAGCTCATGATTTTGGAATGTTGTAGAAGCAACATGGCTTCCTTACTCCCAGCAGAAATAAAATTTTAAATGGCCCCTATGTTCAGAAATTTTTACCTGCTGCCTTAGCTATTATTAATACTTTGGGAACATTCTAACCCTGACTCTCTGCAAGCTAAGGAAATAACCTTGCTGACATTTCTGCAAAAAAAGGCTGGTCTTAAAGGGACCAGCAGCAGCCAAACCTTTGTCATGGTCCAAAGAGTTTTTCCCCAAGTGGTAACTTAAGAAAACTCGCTAGAGAAGTCCAAAAATTGGCCTCAGAAAAGGAAAAACAAGATTGGAAATTCAACAATTGTTGGTTTGATAAAAAGAGAAAGCTCTTGTTTAGACCAAATAACAACCCAGTCCTACCAGAGACTCTAAAATTCCCACTCCTCCCCACTGCATATGCATTAAACTATTGATCTATTGACAAAATGACAGCATTCATGAATCAGTAGTGGTGGGGAAACACTAACTAACCCATGAAAAGTGCATACCTCACTTGTCCCACTTGTCCAAAATACAACCCAGGGAAGCCTGTTCATACTGCTCCCAGACATTTTTAACTGCCTAATAGACCATTCGAGGTCTGACAAATGGGTTTCATACAACTTTCTCCACCTCACGGATATAAATATGTTTTAGTCATGGTCTGTATGTTTTCACAATGGACTGTTGCCTTCCCTTACAGACAGGCTACTGCCTTTTCTGTGGCTAAATTCCTTTTGGAAAAGATTATCTGTACCTGGGGAACTCCTCTTCAATTTCATAGTGATCAAGGAACCCTTTTACTGACCAGGTGCTTTGATAAGTCTGTGCTGTTTGGCTGGTTTTACACATTTCACTGTACTTTCCGCTCTCAAACCTTTGGCTTAGTCGAACACACCAGTGGCATTATTAAGACTCAGTTAGCAAAATTGGTACAGGCCCTCTAAGTACTTTGACCAAAAACATTGCCATTCGTTCTTCTAAATCTCAGATCCATACTTTTTGGAACCCATAAACTCTCACCCTTTGTGACAGTCAAATGACACCCAATGTTTTGGCTCCTGCTTCTTTTGACCCACAACTGATAAAAGAAGAGATACTCCAATATTGCAAAGGCCTAATTGCTTCTATTAAAAATAACTATGTTTTGGTAGAACAATCTTTTCACAGTGTACTCTTGGGAGACAAGGACCTTATGATTCACATTCTGCAACCTGGAGATTTCATCTACTGGAAAAGACACTTCCATAAAAGCTCTCTTCAGCCTCACAGGAAAGGCCCTTGTGCACCAAACTCCAAGGAATAGACTCTTGGATTCATGTGACACATCTAAAGAAAGCATCAAACCCTGACTAGACCTGCACATCATCCAGTGACCTGAAAGTAAAGATTTCCCAGAATTGAAGCAGATGACATCTGATGAGACAACTTTCCCAAGATATTCAGACCAGGTCTATTGGAAGTTTGCCAACTTTTGATGATGACATAATGCTTTAGATGATCTTGATAACATATGGATTTTAGATTAAAAGTGCCTGATAGTTGTCCCTCCCTGTTACTTGCATGGTACCTCAACTGGTTTCCAATCTATGCACTTGCCCTCCAGTGTGAGACACTACACCCAGAAAAGGTCCTTCCTGGCATTGAGGGACAAAAAGCTGCTGAAACAGGAAAACCTGACTCTTGATCAGTGATGTTTTCAGAGAAAGATCTTGATCTAAAGGGGGAAATGTAAAAAATTAATAAACTAGAAATCTCAATTAAATAGAGTTGGGAGACTAGAAGGGGGAGCTCTCATACCCTGCAACAAAGTCCAACTAGAAGAAGAAATACTCCTCTTCTTTCCTGGCAAGGATTCAGCCAATGAAAAGCCATAGAGTCTTTGTTTACTATAGCTCTTCCCCCGCCCACTTCCTTTTCCCCTCCATAAAAGTGCTCTCTTTCCCTTGCTGTGTTGGGACTTGCACGTGGCTCTCCATGGTTGAGACACCAAATTCCAGTTCTCTGCTGATCTCAAATAAACCCATCTTTGCTAGAGAAATATCTGGAGGTCTATTTATTTTAGGTCAATAGTCCCGAAAATAATAGAAATGAGATGTTGATTCTATCCATCATTTAGCAAAACCCTACAATCTCAAACAACCAAAGAACTTCAATGGCCAGTGGGAACAAAGCACGTACTAATCCCACCCACGCGCCCAGTTCTAGAGTTTTGGAATATGTAACTAATGTCCAAGGAAAATGCTCCTTCAAGAATATGTCAGGTTCTACTGACTGAATACTATGGATTTAACATTGCTGATAATGCTGGCATGTTGACTTAATGTCTGAAACTGCCACGGCCATCTTGTGACCTTGAGGAGAAGGCCAGGAAATTACAGAAATGTGAATCCAGTCTCCTCAGTAAGAAACTCCACTGAGTTTCCAAACTAAAGCTGGAACCACCTATCTCCAGATCTGTTACATGAGAGAATAAAATGCCTTATGTTGATGTTGTTTAAGCCACACTCAGTGACTTTTCTGGAAACATAGCCAGAACATTCCTAATGGATTCACCATGGGAGGAACACGTGCTAAAACTCGGGAGCAGTGCATTCAGGTAACCATAGTAGCTCTTCATTTCTTGAGTTTAGAGTATCAGACGGGAAGTAGCAAAATAAGGCTGGAAAAGAAAACAGCAGCTTGACAGGGAATGGCTTTGAAGAACATGCTAATAAGCAGCCTTTACTCTTTTCCTAACTACAGTGGGGAAACAGGACAGATTTTAAGGAGAGGCATAAGATAAGGCAGAAGTATGCAGAAGTCAGATTATGGAAAATTTTATCTAACATGCTAGGAAGCCTGACTAGGAAGCCTAGTAAATTGGGAGATGGTTAAGCAAGAGAGTAAAATAACTGTGCTCTAGAAAAACCAGTCTTATGACTCTGACTTGCAAAACTGGAGGCAGAAAAGCCAAGCTTATTGCAATGGTACAGGCAAGAAATAATGGTGCCCTGAGCTAAGCAGCACCAGCAGGGATAAAAAGGAAACAAGACAATGAATTAGTTATGAGTGCAGAATATACAGCTCCTAGTTACCAATTTGGTATAGGAGAGCAAAGGAAAAGAAGGAGTTAAAGTTTTTTTTTTTGTTGTTGTTGTTTTTTATACAAAATAAAGCCTTCATTCTCCTTGAGCACTGGCCCCATGCAAGGATAGTTTCAGAGAGTCACATCTCTTCTAAAGCCTTACTGATTCCCTAGATTTTCTTAGGAAAAAAAAGACATTTTATTAAGTAATGTTTGGGGGTTTTTTCTTACTATTTAGAAAAATATGAATGAATGTACCACTTGTATCTAGCTGACATAAATGTGAGAAATTCTTATGGTAAAGGGGGAAAAAAATGAAACAAATTGAGTCATATATACACTCCATTTTTCATCCTGCATATTAAGAGAAGTGGCTTGAACCACCCTCCTCCCTGCCCTTTGGGTTAAAAGAAACTTTCAAGCTCTGAAATTCTATATCAAGTTAAAAGATATAGTCACAGTTATGGCAAGGAGAGATGAGAACTCAGAATGGATTTGGCCATGGAAGATAAAGTAAAAGCCAGTATAACATGGATGAAGGTGACTCAGATATATGCAGGCTTTATCTAATTTACTTCTGGCCTTTGGCAGAACACTAACTCTTATTACAACGTCTGCCACCAAATTTTCAATTGCTATCTGTGTGATATTGGTAGAAAGAATGATAGAAAAGTCACGCAGCACCTACAAGGCGACCCAGGCTAAAAGAGTGAAAAGCAGAATCACATAACATTTTAATTTCTCATCTAAGCCAAGCAGAGGGCTAGCACAATGATAACAATGCCTATTTGATAGTTCAAGGACAATTCCATTATATGCATCAAAAATAGCTATTTAAAAATTCAGTGCATCAGTAGATTGTCAGCAATTGTTGCTCATCTTACAATTGCAATTCTCACAGTACTTTGGTGATCCTTATATGAGAAAGGATGCAGTACAGAGTCTTAATTACTTAGACTGCTTCTTATTAAGAAAAAAAAATTAGCAATAAATAAGGGCTAACATGCATCAACCCTCTTACAGCAGCAAAGCACATTTTAAAATTTAAAGAAGATATGTGGATTAGAAAGTACTATAGCATTATGTTTAAGACCTGTCAAGTAACTAAAAATTCAGACCCACTCTTCAAAGAAATACAGATTATCTACCTGGTTAAGTATGGTGATTTAGTAATTATCAGAGAAGGTGATAATAATAATAATTGATCAGAGTTATTGAGTATTTAGTGTTGCCTGTTACTCTAATAAGCACTTGGTTTCTAGTATTCCTTTTAATTCTCACAATAACCTTATGAAGTAGTGTCACTACAATATTATTTAATAGATGAAGAAACTGAGGATTAGGGGTTCTTAGTAACTTGCCCAGATTCCCACAACCAGATGGGATGGAGCCAGAAATGAAACCCATTTCTTTCTGAACCCAAAGTCAATGCATTTGATTCCATGACAGACACAGGCTAACTATGCATTTCATCTTTCTGAGCAGAAGACACGGGATACAAAATAAATCATGTGAATAATATAAATATGTAATAGAATTTCAAGTTCACTGAGGGAGAATCATACTTGGAAGTTAAAAGAAGTCACAGAATATCATGCTTATTGAAAAATAGGGATTGAAACTGACTGAAAAGGTCAAATTTACCTTAGGATGTCTCAGGAGAAAGTTGGCATCTTCCTCAAAATATTCCAAATCTACTTTCTCTAGTCAGAAAGGGAGGTCTTCATAGTCACAGTAAGCCAAGGCCAAGACAGCAAAGCCATGACTGGCCAGGAGACTGGTTCGGATTTCAGTCAGTCCACCAATACCACCAAACAAATCAATTACCACTGAGAAACGACCCTCTCCTGAAAACAAAAAACAAACCAAAAAAACACCACAGAATTGAGTATGAAGGGAAGGTGAGAAGAAGAGAAGACAAATACGACAACACAAAGAAATGCATCACAAATTTTAGAATTAATGTATAAAATTTCAATAGAATTTCCACATTTTCAGCCTTGTTTCTGGGGCAGAATTAAAGCTGATTGAGTATATAATGGAGCATAACATTCAGAAGTTTCACTGGACACCATGTTCATTGACATGTTTAATCTCTACAGCCAAAGAGAATTCAGGACTCTTAATGAGTCATATCTATAGTGCTGGAGCAAAGAAAGCCAAAGAAATTAGGCAAGAGCTTCTTAACCTACACAAATAGGCTTCAGGAAATCAGCGAAGGTCCTGAAATTACATGCAACGCTATACATTTATATGTGCATTTTACTGATGAGAGCACCCACAGATTTAATTGGGTTCTCAAAGAAGTATATGGCTTAAAAAAAAAAAAAGTTTTGAAATGATTATGTTAGCTAAAATCCTGAATTAACACTGCTCTGTTACACTCATCTGACTCTACAGTGATGAAATTTTACACCAAAATAGGGATGGTCAGGGTATCATTCTACTCACTATGTAGGCAGCTTGCTTCCAAAATAAAGCAGAGCTCACATACTGAAAGTAATTTATCATACCCTCATTGGGGATATACTATTATTGTATAAGTGATTTTAGCTAAGAAAGCCTGATCCTATCCATATTTGAAAGGAGTGACTTGATTTAAAGGAGTATTGGGAATTGTCAAAACAAAATATTGCTATATTTTCTCACCTTGAGAAAAGGAGAAATAAAGTGATACTGAATACATCTTGGTTTAAAAATACCACTTGAATACATGAATAGGGAAGTTTTTTCATATTCTGATTGACAGTACTTAAGAGTACTGAGCCTCTTATTCTGGAAAAATGTTGTTGTTGAGAACTTCTTTGAGACCTGACTCAACCATTTTTGGCTCCACACAACACAACCCTTTTCTGTACCCCAACAGAATAAGCACCCAAATCAGGAGACCCAGCACACACAATATCTAAGAGGTTCGCAAATAGCACACCCTAAACCAGCACATCATCCCAAGGTGAAAGGCCTGAACTAATATTCAGATTCTTTTTCTTTTTTAATAGATCTTTATTGGAGTATAATTACTTCACAATACTATGTTAGTTTCTGTTGCACAACAAAGCGAATCAGCCATATGCATACACATGTCCCCATATCCCCTCCCTCTTGAGCCTCCCTCCCATCCTCCCTATCCCACCCCTCGAGGTGGTCACAAAGCACCGAGCCGAATATTCAGATTCTTAACTGAATATTAGCATCAAGGCGGTTTGTGCCACTTACTTCCTGATTCCTACACACAATAAAGCGGTCTATATGCTAAATACTGGGGGTAAAAATTTTTCAAATTTACCCAAAAAGGTGCATGGGTCATGGTGAATTTGCAAAGGGAAGCTTTTTTTTCCTTTTACGCCATCTAACACTCCATGTTGTCAGAAACCACCTCTAACACTTCAGGTTTCCTTAACCCATCTCAGTTCTAGAAGGTGACTATTAAAAAAAAAAAAAAAAAAAAAAAGGCAGAGAGAGAGGGGGAATACATCCTGATGATGTGACGGCTGTGTCCCAAATCAAAGCACATGTCTGAATAAGGCAACCTCAGACACACCTGAAACCTGGACCTACTGAGGGCTACTTCTGGGAAATTAACTTTGCTTCATTCAGTCCCCACAATAAACTCTGAGAAATGTACCAATAGATGTTTTGAACCACTTTTCGGTATGTTGAGATCACTATGAGAAACTGAATGTTCTGATAAGTTTTATAGCCATTAGGGAGCATGTTATATTAGCTGCTGATTTATGGAATATCCTATAAATATGCAATATTTATGGAACTAGAGGGTATAAAGTTTCTTTGCATCCTCTATATTTGTTGCAATATTTCAATCCATTATACCATTATCTTATTGTGACAATCATGCAATGACTTATGCCTAAATTAAAACTCAGACATGACAGAAGCCCCAAAAGAAGCTGGGACACAGTTCCATATCAGGATGTGTGTCTTCAGATAGCTAGGCTTCAACGTGAATGAATTTCACATAAATCCAAAGCTATGGAAATCCCATAATGCAGGGACTCCATAAACTACTGTTACATCCTTAGACAGGCTCCAGAATTGCTGAGATAAAACTTGAGTTGGAATGAAGTTATCACCATGTTCTTGTTCTGACCCAAAGTTAACTCTGATTCTAAGTCAGGAAAGGAACGCTCTCTATTTTATCCACATCCAAGCTAAACTTCTAGGAGGATAAGGGATTTAAAAGAGGAAAAAAAAAAAGATGACAATAACCAGGGTAATTCCACTCACCTGGAGGGAGAAGAAGGGCTCCCCGAAGGCAGCCTTCTTTGACTTGGATTCGGGTGACACCAGGTGCTACATACCACCTCTCCAAAGTCAGGCTGACCTTTGGAGTAGTGATGGCGATGTGGGTAACCATTACATCTGAATCATAAAGTTTTAATTGGACCTTCAAGGGGTTATTCATAACATCTCTTTTCAGCAGTTTAGTTAATATTTTCTCAGGTTTCAGGGACCAGAGGAGACCCATGGGGTGGACTCCTACATAATCACCTCCAAGAGAAGATGCATGCTCTAGGTCCACCTCACCAACTTCATTGGCCCTAGAGTAGGCTTGAGAATGAAACAGGTTTCCCTTTTCATCTTCCAGTGATGTCCAAAGAAGCACTATCTGAAATGGAGTTAGGCCTTTTGCTATGCACTGGCTCATCAACATGAGTGCACTTGCAGGGGTAGCTATCAGATGAATCCTTGTTACAGTGTGGTTCCTTGGATGATTCTTCACTAATGCCTTCAGTAAACCTCAACACAGAAAGAAATATGGGAGAATGAAATAAGGCAGTGATAAGGTTAATGAAAAGTAAACTGGACCAGGAATCAGGCTGCTTGGGATTCAGCTCTAACTCTCCAGTTAGTTAGCAAATATTCTGATGTAATCTTCAAGTTCAAGATTCCTAGGAGTGTTCAACAAATTTCTAGAAGTTATATAGCAAGGTGATAAGTTTCATAACAATAATGATCCAAGGCTGAGGAAGCAGCAGTCAAAATATGCATGAATGATATTAACACATCCAAGGAAAACATCACAATCTGCCATCTAGAGCCCTTGAAAAATCAAGTACGATGGAGAATAGGAGTGAGAGGTGGGGCTGAAAACAGGGGGACTTGATGAACGTCTCTATGTAAGAGACAGGTGACTCTACTACTAATCCTCTCCCTGAGTCCTGCAAACAGAATGCCTTGGCATCTAAAATTTTACCTACAAGAGCATAAAAAATAGAATGATCTTTCAAAAGAATGAGAATAAAGTCTCTAGGGAGAACAAGGAGGCTGACATATAGCTCCCTAGGAAAAAAAAATACTCATAGCTTCGTAGTTAGGATTTACCCAGTCCTAAGCAAAACTGGAAATTGACAAGCCTTTCAGGTACACAGAAGTGTTTTTGTTTTGTTAAACTCATTAGATTGCCAAGAATGCAAAGAATCTAAATGAATTAAACTCTAGCAAGTGACAGGCTCCTCATAGAAGAGAAGAAGTTTTCACTCCTACGTGGTGACTTTCAGTTATGACGAAGCAACAATAACAATAACAACAAAAACCCATAGAGAAAAATAAAGAGAAATCCATAGAAAATTTAATGCACTTGTAATGGATGTGTGTGGGCTGAATTCTCAGAATTCTGAGAAACTCCAGCCACAGAGTAAGTCTTTCTCCAACTGCCAACTCTTTCTAGGACTTGACAATGCTCAGGGACAATACGTCAAAGACTGAGAGCAGGGACGTGAGCTGAGGGAAATCCCTCTGAGGCTTTGCAGGCCTTTATATAAAGTAAGACAGTTGCCTTCCAAAAGATGGAGGCAGAGTATCAAAATAGAGAGATTTCCGCTGGCTCAGAAAGCCAGGAGTGGCATGACAGAGCAATTCCTTAGTGACACTCCTTCCAGAAGGATTGTAAATCAGAGAGAAATATCCCACAGTTAGAAAAGCTAGCAACATGACAATAAAATACAAAAAATATCTCTAGCCAGCTCAACTACACATCAGATTGATTCAGCCCCTAATTCTAACAATTTGACAGAATAGAAGTATGCTCTTTTCTTGAGGTAAATATTACTTATTTTAGCTATTATTTTTATTTTATGCAAAATATCCAGGATACAAAAAAAAAAAAAAATTACAGGCACAAAAGAAGCAAGAAAATTGACCCATGATCATGGGAGGAAACATTCAGTAGGAGGAGACACAGAAATATTCCAAAGGTGGAATAATCAGACAGTAACTCTGATACAACTACAATAGAATGCTATTCAGCAATTTTTAAAAAAAATATTGAATTATTGATATATGCAACTTGGATGATTTACAGGGGAATGATATGAATTTTAAAAAGCCAATCCCAAATGGTTACATACTGTATGATTTCGTTTATATAACAGTCTTGAAATGACAGAATTATGGAGAACAGATTAGTGGTGGCCAAGGTTCAGGGATTGGGGTTGGGGGGGAGATGGCTATACAAGGGTACTATTAGGGAATCCTTGTGGTGGTGGAAATATTCTATATCTTGATTGTATCAATGTCAATATTCTTGTTGTCATATTGTTCTAAAATTTTGCAAGATTTTATCATAGGGGAAACTGTGTAAAGGGTCATGTGTTCGCTCTATATTACTTCTTACAACAGATGTGAATCTACCATTGTCTCAAAGTAAAAGGTTAATTTAAAAAATAAGTATGGGGACTTCCCTGGTAGCGCAGTGGTTAAGAGTCCACCTGCCAATGCAGGGGACACGGGTTCAATCCCTGGTCCGGGAAGATCTCACATGCCTTTTAAAAAAAAAAAAATAATAATAATAAGTATGATAAAAATGCTAAAGGATCTATTGAGAAGGCAGACAAAATACATGAAGAGACTGAGAATTTCATCTGAGCATGGAAGCTATAAAAAAATAACCAAAGAGAAAAGCTAGAAAAAAATAAAATATCAGAAATGAAGAATTCACTAGATAGACGTAACAGAGGATGGGAAACAGCTGAGTAAAGGACTAGCAAACTTAAGGACATCTCAACTGAAAGTACCCAAACTAAATCACAAAAAGAAAAAAGGGTGTAAAAGAAGAACAGAGCACTTGAGATGTGTGGGACAATATCAAATGCTCTAATACATGTGTAGTTGGTGCCTTAGAAAGAGAGGAGGTAGAGAGGCACAGAAGAAATGTTTAAAAACCTAATGGCTGGGCTTCCCTGGTGGTGCAGTGGCTGAGAATCTGCCTGCCAATGCAGGGGACACGGGTTCGAGCCCTGGTCTGGGAAGATCCCACATGCCGCGGAGCAGCTGGGCCCGTGAGCCACAACTACTGAGCCTGCGTGTCTGGAGCCTGTGCCCACGCACCGCGATGAAGAGTGGCCCCCGCTCGCCGCAGCTAGGGAAGGCCCTCGCACAGAAACGAAGACCCAACGCAGGCAAAAATAAATTAATTAATTAATTAATTTAAAAAAAACAAAAACTAATGGCTGAAATTTTGCCCAAATTGTTGAAAAACATCACGCCACAATTGCAAGAATCTCAGCAAACCACAAAGACAAACACTAAGAAAACCACAACTACGGCATTATAGTCAAACTGATAATAATAAAATATAAAGAGCAAATCTTAAAAGCAGCCAGAGGAAAATGGAAACATTATATACAGGAGAACAAACAACACAAATAACATTTGACTTCCCATCACAAACAATGGAAGCCAGAAGACAATAAAATGAATCTTTAAAATGCTTAAAGGAAAAAAAAAAAAAACCTAAAATTCTTTATCTAACAAAAATACACTTCAAAAATGAAGGCAAAATAAAGACATTTCCAGGAAAAAAGAACAAAAACAGAAACCTGAGAGATTATGTCTGCAGTAGACCAGCACTACAAGAAATGCTAAAATGTTGAAATGGTACTAGATGGACAACTGGATCTGTGGGAAAGGATGAAGACCACAAAAATGGTAATTATAAAGCCCTTAAAAATTTTACTATGTGTGCACACACATGTATTGTATTTAAATGTAATTAAAAGACTGTTTAAAACAAAAATAATAAAAATGCATTGTGGAGCTTATAGAATACATAGAAATAAAATATAATGACAAAAAGGTGGGACTGGAATATAGAATTATATTGTTGAAAGATTACTGTATTACTATTTTTCAAGTAATGCAAGATTATTTGCCAGCAGACTAAAATAACTTAAAGTTACTGTCAGAAGCTCAGCCGAGCTGGAGGAGACAGAGAGCTGAGCTGCCAGGTGTCAGAGTAGCTGATTAAAGTAACAAGCTAAAAGCAGAGTTAAGCCTTTGATCACTTACTGTGATGGGAGAAAGTGCCTGTGATAAGACAAGGGTCAAGGAATGTTGTTGGATCAGCCAGACGTGGAAGTGGTCTCACCCTTGAGGGAACCCCAAAAGATCCAGCAATTTGGAGTCAGAAGACAGCAAGGGGAAAGGGGTAAGAGTAAAAAAAGAACGGGATGCTGAGTAAGAGTGGGGAAAAGTGTCCTGAGGTTTCCTTCCTCTTTGCATAAAGAGGCCTCCGAAGAGACGTCTGAAGACCTTAGACTTTAAAAAAAGGCCTGAGATAAAGACTTAAAAAAATGATGACTCCTAAGAAGATGTGGTACATATATACAAAGTAATACAATATTACTCAGCCATAAAAAGAATGAAATAATGGCATTTGCAGCAAGATGAATGGACCTGGAGATTATCATACGAAGTGAAGTAAGTCAGAGAAAGACAAATATCATATGATATTGCTTATATGCGGAATCTAAAAAAAAAAATGATACAAAATGAACTTATTTACAAAACAGAAACAGACTCACAGACTTAGAAAGCAAACTTATGGTTACCGAAGGGGAAAGGTTGGGGTCGGGGGAGGGATAAATTGGGAGTTTGGGATTGAAATATACACACTAGGACATTTAAAACAGATAACCAACAAGGACCTACTGTATAGCACAGGGAACTCTACTCAATATCTGTAATAACCTAAATGGGAAAATAATTTGAAAAAGAATAGACATATGTATAACTAAACCACTTTGCTGTACACCTGAAAGTAACACAACATTGTAAATCAACTATACTCCAATGTAAAATAAAAATCAAAGAAAAAAAAAGATGATGAATCCTGGTCAAGGAAGGCAAATATGAGAAGAGTATGATGAACCAGAGTGGTCTGAGTCCTTGACTGCAACTTTCTTCAGAGACTGTCATGCACTGTCTGTACCTCAAGTCTGATGTGGGGAGAGCAGCTTTCCCCCATGAAGCCTGCCAGGTAAAGACTTTGTAATTGCCCATGGTAAGGCCTGAAAAATCACATAGAGGTTTTTAACCAGAGCTGGACTCCTCAGTTACATATTATAATCTCTAAAGAAAGCACACACACACACGCACACAGACACACACATGTTTAATTAACCCCAAAAGAGGTAGGTGTTCCAATTACTATAGCTGTGTAACAAACTACTCCAAAATTTAGAGATGTGCAACAGTTATTTATTATACTCATATATTCTATGGGTCAGGAATTAGGACAGGGCTCACTGGGATCAGCTTGTCTCCATACCATGACGGCTGGTAATTCAACTGGAAGATCAAAGGCAGGGGGATAAAATCACCTGAACGCTTATTCTTTCACATGTCTGAGAGTTGATGCTGGCTCACAATTGGAGGCGTCATTTTCCCTGCATGTGGGCCTCACTGTGGTCTTTCTGCATGGGCTAGTTTGGGCTTCCTCATAGCATGGTGGCTAGATTCCAAGGGTGACCAACTCAAGAGGGATAGAGTCATATAGAGGCTATATCCTTTTTATATCCTAGCCTTGGAAGTCATATGACATAATTTCTCCCATTTTATATTGTTGTAGCAGTTACAAGTCCTCATCAAAATTCAAGTGGAGAGAACATAGACCCCTCCTCACAGTTGGAGAAATATTAGTCACATTGATAAAAAAAAAATGTGGAATGGGACATGTGTGCGTGTACACGTGTACTTGTGTAGCCATCTTTGGGAAATGCAATCTGCCACAACAGGAAAGAAGGAATAAATAAGTAAATAATAAATGGGATGAATATAAAACATATAACAAGATGAGAGACTTAAATCCAACCACATTAATAACTGCATTAAATATAAATGAACTAAACACTCTAATTAGTTAAAGATGCAGATTGTCAGACTAATTGAAAAAGCAAATTGCTGTTTTTTTAGAAAGGTATTGTCAAGATAAAAGACAGACAGATTGAAAATAAAAGGGAAGAAAAATATAGGCAACACAGATACTGAACATAAGAAAGCTAGTGGGGCTATATGTATATCAACTTTATATCAATTTATATCAAGACTATATACAGGACTTCCCTGGTGGTTCTGTGGCTAAGACTCTGCACTCCCATTGCAGGTGGCCTGGGTTTGACCCTTGGTCAGTGAACTAGATCCCACATGCCACAACTAAGAAGTTCACATGCTGCAACTAAAGACCCCGCATGCTGCAATGAAGAACCCACACGCAACAACGAAGATCCTGTGTGCCGCAACTGAGACTCAACACAGCCAAATAAATAAATAAATATATTTTTAAAAAGACTACATATAAGTATATATATATATATTTATAGCCATTTATGTCAAGACAAAGAGTATTACTAGAGATAAAGGGGGATATTTCATAATAATAAAGAAATCAAGTCATCAAGAAAATATGTTTTTAAATGTATATACACTCTGTAATAACAGAGTTTCAAAATACATGAAGCAAAATTGAAAGAATTTTTAAAAATCCACAATCATAGTTGAGAATTTTAGCAACTGTCTCTCAGTAAATGGAAGTTCAAGTCGATTTTAAAAATTCAGTAAGATACCAAAGATTTGGACAACACTCCCAACCAACTTGATCTCATTGAGATTTATAAAACACTACACCTCAAAACTGAAATATAGAAGAAAAAAAAAAAAAAAAAACCACAGTTACAGAAAGAGAGAGAAGATGAAAAGGCAGAGGGCTATGTACCAGATGAAGGAACAAGAAAAAACCCCAGAAAAACAACTAAATGAAGTGGAGATAGGCAACCTTCCAGAAAAAGAATTCAGAATAATGATAGTGAAGATGATCCAGGACCTCGGAATAAGAATGGAGGCAAAGATTGAGAAGATGCAAGAAATGATTAACAAAGACCTAGAAGAATTAAAGAACAAACAAACAGAGATGACCAATACAATAACTGAAATGAAAACTACACTAGAAGGAATCAATAACAGAATAACTGAGGCAGAAGAACGGATAAGTGACCTGGAAGACAGAATGGTGGAATTCACTGCTATGGAACAGACTAAAGAAAAAAGAATGAAAAGAAATGAAGACAGCCTAAGAGACCTCTGGGACAACATTAAACGCAACAACATTCGCATTATAGGGGTCCCAGGAGGAGAAGAGAGAGAGAAAGGACCAGAGAAAATATTTGAAGAGATTATAGTCGAAAACTTCCCTAACATGGGAAAGGAAATAGCCACCCAAGTCCAGGAAGCGCAGAGAGTCCCATACACAATAAACCCAAGGAGAAACACGCCGAGACACATAGTAATCAAAGTGGCAAAAATTAAAGACAAAGAAAAATTATTGAAAGCAGCAAGGGAAAAACGACAAATAACATACAAGGGAACTCCCATAAGGTTAACAGCTGATTTCTCAGCAGAAACTCTGCAAGCCAGAAGGGAGTGGCATGATATACTTAAAGTGATGAAAGGGAAGAACCTACAACCAAGATTACTCTACCCGGCAAGGATCTCATTTAGATTTGATGGAGAAATCAAAAGCTTTACAGACAAGCAAAAGCTAAGAGAATTCAGCACCACCAAACCAGCTCTACAACAAATGCTAAAGGAACTTCTCTAAGTGGGAAACACAAGAGAAGAAAAGGACCTACAAAAACAAACCCAAAACAATTAAGAAAATGGTCATAGGAACATACATATCGATAATTACCTTAAACGTGAATGGATTAAATGCCCCAACCAAAAGACATAGACTGGCTGAATGGATACAAAAACAAGACCCATATATATGCTGTCTACAAGAGACCCACTTTAGACCTAGGGACACATACAGACTGAAAGTGAGGGGATGGAAAAAGATATTCCATGCAAATGGAAATCAAAAGAAAGCTGGAGTAGCTATACTCATATCAGATAAAATAGACTTTAAAATAAAGAATGTTACAAGAGACAAGGAAGGACACTACATAATGATCCAGGGATCAATCCAAGAAGAAGATATAACAATTATAAACATATATGCACCCAACATAGGAGCACCTCAATACATAAGGCAACTGCTAACAGCTATAAAAGAGGAAATCGACAGTAACACAATAATAGTGGGGGACTTTAACACTCCACTTACACCAATGGACAGATCATCCAAAATGAAAATAAATAAGGAAACAGAAGCTTTAAATGACACAATAGACCAGATAGATTTAATTGATATATATAGGACATTCCATCCAAAAACAGCAGATTACACGTTCTTCTCAAGTGCTCACGGAACATTCTCCAGGATAGATCACATCTTGGGTCACAAATCAAGCCTCAGTAAATTTAAGAAAATTGAAATCATATCAAGCATCTTTTCTGACCACAACGCTATGAGATTAGAAATGAATTACAGGGGAAAAAACGTAAAAAAGACAAACACATGGAGGCTAAACAATACGTTACTAAATAACCAAGAGATCACTGAAGAAATCAAAGAGGAAATAAAAAAATACCTAGAGACAAATGACAATGAAAACACGACGACCCAAAACCTATGGGATGCAGCAAAAGCAGTTCTAAGAGGGAAGTTTATAGCTATACAAGCCTACCTCAAGAAACAAGAAAAATCTCAAGTAAACAATCTAACCTTACACCTAAAGAAACTAGAGAAAGAAGAACAAACAAAACCCAAAGTTAGCAGAAGGAAAGAAATCATAAAGATCAGAGCAGAAATAAATGAAATGGAAACAAAGAAAACAATAGCAAAGATCAATAAAACTAAAAGTTGGTTCTTTGAGAAGATAAACAAAATTGATAAACCACTAGCCAGACTCATCAAGAAAAAGAGGGAGAGGACTCAAATCAATAAAATCAGAAATGAAAGAGGAGAAGTTACAACAGACACCGCAGAAATACAAAGCATCCTAAGAGATTACTACAAGCAACTTTATGCCAATAAAATGGACAACCTGGAAGAAATGGACAAATTCTTAGAAAGGTATAACCTTCCAAGACTGAATCAGGAAGAAACAGAAAATATGAACAGACCAATCACAAGTAATGAAATTGAAACTGTGATTAAAAATCTTCCAACAAACAAAAGTCCAGGACCAGATGGCTTCACAAGTGAATTCTATCAAACATTTAGAGAAGAGCTAACACCCATCCTTCTCAAACTCTTCCAAAAAATTGCAGAGGAAGGAACACTCCCAAACTCATTCTATGAGGCCACCATCATCCTGATACCAAAACCAGACAAAGACACTACAAAAAAAGAAAATTACAGACCAATATCACTGATGAATATAGATGCAAAAATCCTCAACAAAATACTAGCAAACAGAATCCAACAACACATTAAAAGGATCATACACCACGATCAAGTGGGATTTATCCCAGGGATGCAAGGATTCTTCAATATACGCAAATCAATCAATGTGATACACCATATTAACAAATTGAAGAATAAAAACCATATGATCATCTCAATAGATGCAGAAAAAGCTTTTGACAAAATTCAACACCCATTTCTGATAAAAACTCTCCAGAAAGTGGGCATAGAGGGAACCTACCTCAACATAATAAAGGCCATCTATGACAAACCCACAGCAAACATCATTCTCAATGGTGAAAAACTGAAAGCATTTCCTCTAAGATCAGGAACGAGACAAGGATGTCCACTCTCACCACTATTATTCAACATAGTTCTGGAAGTCCTAGCCACGGCAATCAGAGAAGAAAAAGAAATAAAAGGAATACAAATTGGAAAGGAAGAAGTAAAACTGTCACTGTTTGCAGATGACATGATACTATACATAGAGAATCCTAAAACTGCCACCAGAAAACTGCTAGAGCTAATTAATGAATATGGTAAAGTTGCAGGATACAAAATTAATGCACAGAAATCTCTTGCATTCCTATACACTAATGATGAAAAATCTGAAAGAGAAATTATGGAAACACTCCCATTTACCATTGCAACAAAAAGAATAAAATACCTAGGAATAAACCTACCTAGGGAGACAAAAGACCTGTATGCAGAAAACTATAAGACACTGATGAAAGAAATTAAAGATGATACCAACAGATGGAGAGATATACCATGTTCTTGGATTGGAAGAATCAACATTGTGAAAATGAGTATACTACCCAAAGCAATCTACAGATTCAATGCAATCCCTATCAAATTACCAATGGCATTTTTTACAGAGCTAGAACAAATCATCTTAAAATTTGTATGGAGACACAAAAGACCCCGAATAGCCAAAGCAGTCTTGAGGCAAAAAAATGGAGCTGGAGGAATCAGACTCCCAGACTTCAGACTATACTACAAAGCTACAGTAATCAAGACAATATGGTACTGGCACAAAAACAGAAACATAGATCAATGGAACAAGATAGAAAGCCCAGAGATTAACCCATGCACCTATGGTCAACTAATCTATGACAAAGGAGGCAAAGATATACAATGGAGAAAAGACAGTCTCTTCAATAAGTGGTGCTGGGAAAACTGGACAGCTACATGTAGAAGAATGAAATTAGAATACTCCCTAACACCATACACAAAAATAAACTCAAAATGGATTAGAGACCTAAATATAAGACTGGACACTATAAAACTCTTAGAGGAAAACATAGGAAGAACACTCTTTGACATAAATCATAGCAAGATCTTTTTTGATCCACCTCCTAGAGTAATGGAAATAAAAACAAAAATAAACAAGTGGGACCTAATGAAACTTCAAAGCTTTTGCACAGCAAAGGAAACCATAAACAAGACAAAAAGACAACCCTCAGAATGGGAGAAAATATTTGCAAATGAATCAACGGACAAAAGATTAATCTCCAAAATATATAAACAGCTCATTCAGCTCAATATCAAAGAAACAAACGCCCCAATCCAAAAATGGGCAGAAGACCTAAATAGACATTTCTCCAAAGAAGACATACAGACGGCCACGAAGCACATGAAAAGATGCTCAACATCACTAATTATTAGAGAAATGCAAATCAAAACTACAATGAGGTATCACCTCACACCAGTTAGAATGGGCATCATCAGAAAATCTACAAACAACAAATGCTGGAGAGGGTGTGGAGAAAAGGGAACCCTCTTGCACTGTTGGTGGGAATGTAAATTGATACAACCACTATGGAGAACAATATGGAGGTTCCTTAAAAAACTAAGAATAGAATTACCATATGACCCAGCAATCCCACTACTGGGCATATACCCAGAGAAAACCGTAATTCAAAAAGACACATGCACCCGAATGTTCATTGCAGCACTATTTACAATAGCCAGGTCATGGAAGCAACCTAAATGCCCATCAACAGACGAATGGATAAAGAAGTTGTGGTACATATATACAATGGAATATTACTCAGCCATAAAAAGGAACGAAATTGAGTCATTTGTTGAGACGTGGATGGATCTAGAGACTGTCATACAGAGTGAAGTAAGTCAGAAAGAGAAAAACAAATATCGTATATTAATGCATGTATGTGGAACCTAGAAAAATGGTACAGATGAGCCAGTTTGCAGGGCAGAAGTTGAGACACAGATGTAGAGAATGGACATATGGACATCAAGGGGGGAAAATTGCAGTGAGGTGGGGATGGTGGTGTGCTGAATTGGGCGATTAGGATTGACATGTATACACTGATGTGTATAAAATTGATGCCTAATAAGAACCTGCAGTATAAAAAAACAAACAAAACAACTAATACTAAACTTTCATTGGGTTATTTGTATGGAAATATGTTAATATAAATGTTTCAGACATTGCATGAAAAAAAAAAAAACTTAAATATATATATTCTTTCTAAAGAAACCAAGTACTGATTTCTGCTTAGAATGTAGGCAACTAGAAAGAGTGTTGTTCCATCAGTAATAACAAGAAAATGTGAATAATCTTGAAAATCATAACTTATATTGAATCTATCAGAGAGGTGAGGTTGCAGGACCACTAACTAGCCTGAAATGTAAGAAAAGAAGGGTGCCTTCATGATGAAACAACCTGGTAAACCTGCAGCAGAGCACAAGATGGGGCCTCCATACAAGCAGATAATTGGAATTCAGCTAAATTTTCAGTGAATTGCTAAAGGCTGTGAGCTAACATAAACATAGAAAACACCCAGAAGCTGCAGACACAAGAGAACTTTGCACCCAATAACAGGCTCTTCTTTATGTACCTCACCAGATGGTTATGAGAAAGATTGGGGTGGGACAAGAAACTGGAAGAATGTTTCCTGACTTGTGCAGTCCTGGAGGAAGGTAGCAGCCACCACTGCAAGAAAGGCACAAGGCCCCACCTGAACCTTTTTTCCCTGAGGAATAAAATCCTTAAGCCACTGGGAGAGAGGATGACCAACTGAGCCAGTTTCTTGGGACTGAAGCATTTCCCAAGATGCAGGACTTTCAGAGCTAAAACCGGGACAGTCCTAGAAAAATCAGGAGGAGTTGGTCACCGTACTGGAGAAAGAACACCAAGTCCTGTCACTCTCAAGGCACAGGAGACCTACTGTTGCTGGGGGCAGGAAAAAATGAACGGGGAAAAAACAAAAAACAAACAAAAAAAACCTTACCCCTGGAGAAGGACAGGAAACCATCCTGGACTCAAATAATTAGAGGTCTTTCATCACTTGGAGAGGGCAGGATCACTGAGAAATCTCCACCCCCAGACAGCAGGGCACAGGGCCTGTCAAAGACTGAGGCTCATCTAGGATAACAGAAAACTATCATGACCTCCCCACCACCAGGCTAGTGAGCACCAAGTAACAAGCAACAACAGTCTACCATTTAGGGTGTGTAAAATCATGGAAAGAGACACTTTCTAATGTGCAGGCACAAAGGGAAGGCTTAAAGTTGAGGGTTGAAAGTGAACATTGAGAAAAATACTCTAGCAAACCTACCTCCTTCTAAACACAATGTAACACCAAAAGATTTTGAAGTTGGTGATTATAGCGAATATAACCATAGCAAAAATGACAACAAAAAAAATGAGCTCAACTGTTGACTAGATTGACCCCACTAACAGACCAGCAGAAGAAGAGGTATTTCTAGTTCAAGATGTAAATATTTATATTGATTTTTACTGTTCTATATACCATGTCTGACAATCAATGAAAAATTATGAGATACAACTCAATTGCAAAAATAAACAATCTGATTAAAATATGGGCAGAGGATCTAAATAGATATTTTCTCAAATAAGGCAAACAGATGGACAACACGTACATGAAAATGTGCTCAACATCACTAATCACCAGGGAAATGCAAATCAAAATCACAACTGTTAGGACAGCTATTATCAAAAAGACAAGAAATAACAAGTGTTGATGAGGATGTGGAGAAAAGAGAACACTTGTGCATCACTGACAGGAATGTAAATTGGTACAGCCACTATGGAAAACAATATGGAGGTTCCTCAAAAAATTAAAAATTAAAAACAGAACTTCCTTATGATTCAGCAGTTCCACTTTTGGGTATTTATCCAAAAGAAATGAAAACACTAATTCAAAAAGATATCTACAGCCCCATGTTCATTGTAGCATTATTTATAATACCCAAGACATGGAAACAACTTAAGTGTCCACTGATGAATGAATGAATACATAATAAATAGTATATATATATATATATACAATGAAGTATTATTCAGGCATAAAAATGAAGGAAATCCTGCCATTTGTGACAACATGAATGGACCTTGAGGGCATTATGCTAAGTTAAATAAATCAGACAGAGAAAGACAAATACTATATGATCTCACTTACATGTGGAATCTAAAAAAACAAAAACAAAAACAAAAAACCCCCACTGAACTCACAGATACAGAGAATAGGTTGGTGGTTTCCAGAAGCAGGGGGTAGAGGGTGGGCAAAAATGGGTGAAGGTTGTCAAAAGGTACAAACTTTCAGTAATAAAATAAAATAAGTCCTGGGGATGTAATTTACAGTGTAGTGACTATAGTTAATAATACTGTATTGTATATTTGAAAGTTACTAAGAGAGTAGATCTTAAAAGTTCTCATTGCAAGAAAAAAATTTTTTACCTACCAGTGGCAATGAGTATTGGCTAACTTATTGTGGTAATCATTTTGCAATATATACATGTATCAAATCATTATGTTGTCCACCTATAACTAATATGATGATGTATGTCATTTATATTTCAATAAAAAAGAAAAAAGCTGAAATTCAAGCACAGGATTTGATGGTAAAAGTAGCTAACTGCCAACAAATGTTCAAACAAGCCAGGTATGTTATGTCAAGTTTAGGACCAAACCTGGAAGATGAGATGGGGACATCTGATGGATGCCCCCAACAATTTTCACTCCCTAGAAATTTCTGAACATTCTGTATTTGCTGAAGAGGCTCACCCTTTGGCCTCTAAGAGCTAGAACTACCCTCTCTCCCTTTCTCCCACCCTAACATGAATAAAGACCATATAGAGGTCTTCCCCCATAAGGCAACAGGTGCCTTTGGAAGCTGTCCCCATTCTGACTACCAGGCCTATAATCAAAGTTGAGTCACAGCATAACCTGGCTGGGGCTACGTAGGGCCTGATGGACGAAATAAATGGACTATATACAAAAGTTGCTGCACAACCTAGCCAAAAATAAAAACTAAAAAATTGTCAGACACAAGAAAGCAAAGAAAAAAAAATGGCAAAAGGCAAAGCAATCAACAGAACTAGACCTGGAGAAAACCCAGATAGAACAAGCAGAGAATTTAAAATAACTGTGAATAATATTAAATCTTGCTATAGACTGAATGTGTGTATCCCTCCAAAAATCCATATGTTGAAGCCTTAATCCATATTGTGATGATATTTGGAGGTGGGGCTTTGGGGAGGTAATGAGGTTTACATGAGGTCATGAGGGTGCAGCCCCTGTGATGGGATTGATGTTCTCATAAGAGGATGAGGAAGCCAGAGCTTGCTCGCTTGCTATCTCTCTGCCATGTGAGGATACAGCAAGAGGACTGTCTATAAACAAGAAAGAGGGTCCTCATCAGAACTCAGCTATGCTAGCACCCTGATCTCAGACTTCCAGTCTTCATAACTGTGAAAAATAGGTTTCTATTGTTTAAGTCACACAGTGCATGACAGTTTTTGTAGCAGTCTGAACTAAGACAAAGCTCTAGTGAAATGGGTGGACAACATGCATGAATAAATAGATAATTTTAACAACAACAACAAAAAGGAAACCAAAAGAAATCATCAAATGGGAATGCTAGAAATAAAAACAAAAAAACTAAAAAAAACCCCACAGCAACAGAGATAAACAATGCTTTCAACGGGCTCATCCACTGCACATAGCTTGGATAAGATCACCAAACTTAAAGATAGGTCTAACAAAGAGGGAAAGAAAAAAAAAAGCAAAAAGCAAAAAGGAACAGAGCATACAAGAATTGTGGGATGATAACAAATCATCTAATATACTTGTACTTGGAAATTCAGAAGAGAGAGATGATGGAACAGAAGAAATATTTGAAGAGATAAAGGCCAAGAATTTTCTAAAAATTGTAAAAGACATCAATCACAGACAAAAAAATCTCAGAGCAGCCCAAGCTGCTCTCATTTTTTTTTTTTTTTTTTTTTACATTTTAAGGCAATCAGAGGAAGAAAAAAACAAAAAACAAAAAACCCCACAACCCACATTACATACAGAGGAACAAAGAAAAGCTTAAGTATACTCCTTAACAGAAACTATGCAAGTCAGAAGAAAATGCAACAACAAATCTTGCTGAAAGAAAGGTTTAAAAAACATAAAACCAGAATTTTATATGCAGCAAAAATATCTCTCAAAAATGAAGGAGAGTGGGAGGGAGACACAAGAGGGAGGAGATATGGGGATATATATATACATATAGCTGATTCACTTTGTTATAAAGCAGAAACTAACACACCATTGTAAAGCTATTATACTCCAATAAAGATGTTTAAAAAAAAAAAATGAAGGCGAATGCATACAATTTTGCAACTTCCTGAGAACCTATAATTATTTCAAAATAAAAAGATTTTCGAGACTTCCTTGGCAGTCCATGGTTAAGACTCCACTCTCAATGCAGGGGACATGGTTTCAATCCCTGGTCAGGGAACTAAGATCCCACATGACACATGGCATGGCCTAAAAAATAAAAAAAAATTTTTTAAATAAAACAAAATAAAAAGATTTTCAAAATAAGGGAGAAACAAACATTTATCATACTAAAACTAGTAGAATTCATTACTAGGAGACCTGAACTACAAAAAAAGTGTTAAGGGAAATTCTTCAGGCAGAAATAATATGACACTAGATAGAAAATTGGATGTACACTGAAAGAAATGAACATCCCTGGAAATGGTTAAAATAAAAATAAATATAAAATTTTTTCCTTATATTTAATCCTCTAAGTGATAATTGACTCTCTAAGACTCACCTGTCCAATAAAGTTCACACTAGTCACAGGGGGCTATTTCAAGGGAACACTTGAAATGAGTGCCCTACATAATTGATGGCATGGGACTTCCCTGGCGGTCCAGTGGTTAAATCCGCCTTCCAGTGCAAGGGGACGTGGGTTTGATCCCTGGTCAGGGAACTAATATCCCACATGCTGTGTGGCAACTGAGCCCACATGCCACAACTAGAGAGAAGCCCGTGTGCCACAACAAAGAGCCTGCATACTGCAACGAAAGATCCTGCATACTGCAACGAAGATCCCCTGTGCCACAACTAAGACCTGATGCAGATAAATAAATAAATAAATAAATAAATAAATAAATAAATAAATAAATAAATAAATAATTCATGGGTCAAAGAAGTAATCATAAAGGAAACAAGAAGATATTTTTTATTGGATGATATTGAAAACAAATTACCAAAACTTGTGTGAACTTAGTTTTTTGAGGGCGATTACCAGCATCATCTGCAGACACTCATACTATCAAAGTCAGGGGCAGAATGAACTATAAACTCATGCTTTGTGGGTTCCAGCTTATCCTTTCTCTGCTCTACACCCATCTTCTCTTCCTAACTGCTTGCCCTGCAAACTTCAAGTTCTAAAGCTCCATCATTAGATGCAAGGACAACAACTCTTCAGAGGCAGTTAAACCAGTTCCCACAATGGTGTAAGGTCAAAGTCTTAAGAATTATACATCAGTGGAGCTGGAGAGGCTGAAGGAAAGATTATTTATTGTTAATTGATACTTCAAGCAAGTTAAGTTCTGAAACTGCTACTGGATATGCCACATGTTAATCCTTGGGCATTTTTATAGAGAGAACTTGGTGGTACGGCAGAACCTGGTACTAGTGCAGTTGAGGAATGAATAGGACAGCTTAATTATTCAAGAATGAGGAGAGCAATATGCTGGTAGCTGAAAGAAGCGTCAAGGAGGAGTTTGCTTTGTGTCCTACTTTGGGTTCCTCCAGAAGCCTACTTTGAGGTAAGAACTCATGAGCAAGTAGTTTATTTTGAGGCGCTTCTAGGAAGTGGAGTGGAGAAGAGCAATGAGAAATATCCAATAAATTGTTGGTTGAGGGTTTCTCCTGGTAGTGGTGGGGGAAGGGGTGCATTAATTTCCCATCACTTCTAACCTGCCATGTGGAGAGGTAAAGCTGACTCTGAATCCAAGTTTCGGATGTTGTGAGTCAGGCCTGTGCACTAACCACAAATGCAGGTAGGGGAAGGCAATGACTTTGTATTTTGTTTTTAATGAGTGTGTATGTGTGTGTATTGAGAGAGAGAGAGAGAGAGGTAGATATGAGATGAGCCATGAATACATGCTGAGAATCAGCCTAGAGCAAGAGAAGCACTGAGAATCAGAATTTGATGGTGAATAAGACACTGTTCTCTGAAAACCTTAAAAACTAGTGATTTTATAGCCCCAAAGTACAATATTTTACTTGTAAAAATATTCAAGAAATTGAGTACTTAAGGTCACACAGAAATACATGGCAGAGTCAGGAATGGAATTCATATCTCCAACTCTGAGTCATAATTGATTAGAAGTTCAACAAGAATTTATCAAGGGTCTATATGTGATAATCACTAGGAAATTAGTCTTTGCCCTAAATAAATCTAAAGATGTAGTATTCCTTCCACACATTATCAGTTAAGCTTCTCTTTAAGTATCACATGAATCAACCAGTGTATCCATACAGAAAGAAATGGAAAAGTCATTAACTTTAGTTCAATTTATACTTCTTTTCAAATGTCATCACTTTTTCCTTCATTCCTGAATTGCATAAATATGACATGTAGTCAACCTTCAAGAAATATTTTCACAGAATGTAATTCTAACATATCATTAGTCTCACATTAAAAGAAAATCATCCTTTAAACAAAATAAAAATAGGACCACAATTCAGCTAAGACAGTTTCTTCTGTAATATTCTAAGAAACAGTCTTTAAAACAAGAGAGAAATATAAATGGAAATGGGGGAGATAGAATAAAGAAAAGTTAATAATTTCAGATAGTCTTTCATTTTCCCTCAGAAATATAATTTCTGGCTTGATGTCTTCATAATCGCAAGTCTCTACTGATACCCTTTCTAAACAAAATTCAACTGAAAAGATATACCCTTATCTAAACACTCTTGGAACTCCACAGCTCTCTGAGATTATAAAATGAGTAAAAAGACTATCTGTCCTCATGAACTGCTAAATTCCAAACACTGGAGTTAAAAATCAGATTTACTTCTCATTCAAGAGCTGATTTTAACCCACCTCCAATCAGACCAGAAGAGACAGCCCTGATTACAAGACAAAGTACCTGACTTTTTCTTCTTGAGCCCTTTTTTCTAGCAGTAAAAGGAAGAATGACACTACCTAGAGTTGTCCTGGTCAAAATCTCAAATATGTCTTTTGAGTTAAACTGAGCTAATATAAGTGAAATACCAGATTACTGCCCACTTCTTGCTCTAGTCTCCTATTAACTTTTAAAACTTACAGAATCCAGTCCCCTCCTTTTTTCTCTCTTTTCCTTCTTTATGCTCTCTAAATCTTTCCCTCTTAGGAATAGCCCTTACATTTGCTCACATATTTTATTGATTTTATTAATTAACAAATTTGACCTCTATTGGGCATATCTTTCCTCTACAAATAAAGAAGAAGTCAAGGGCTTTGACCTGCTACCAAAGAGTTCTGAACTAGCCAAGAACTACAAATGTGGTCACAGTAACCAACAAAATACTTTTTCTTGGGCACAATTTCTACTTTCAGAATTTGGCCAACACCAAATCTCCCACCAATTCCCTTCCCCTCTCAACAAATTAACAGGGGTCCTTGAACTAGCTATAGAATGGAGCATTAGTGGGATTTTTCATGACAAGAAAATAAAAGCACTATCTCCATAAAACTATGAGCCCTTATTTATTTGAGGTGATGGACAAAGCATTTCAAAAGTACAAACTTAAGGAAACTATTAGTAAATTTAACTTCCTTAATTTTAAGGACTTCTGATCAGCCAAATACTCTATAAAAAACTTGCAAGCACAAGCCACTAACTTGCAATAGACTTATGCTACACATAAAACTGATGAAGAACCATTAAAGAGAATACATAAAGAATTCCTTAAAAAATCAATTTATAAAAATCTCAGTTGAATGTAAGAAAAAGACTTACACAGGAACTTTACAGAAGAGGAAACACAGTATAAGCATATGGAAAAAAAGGCTTAATTTCATTAGTCATCAGAAAAATGCAAATTAAAATCATGGGATATGTTTAGATCTACAAGATTGGCAAAAATTAAAAACTCTGAAAACAAGAAGGGTGGGTTAGGAAGTGGATCACCAAGACTCGAACTCTAGTAGAGGAATGTAAATGGGTGCAACCACTTTAGAAAGCAATTTGGCACTATCTACTAAATGTGACAATACAAATAACTTTTGACTCTGCAATTTCATTTCTAGAGATATACCCAACAGAAATGTGTGCACAAGTGCATCAGGAAATATGTACAAAAATATCTATAGCAGCATTTTTCAAGATATTAAAAAAAGGAAACAACTAAATATCTATTAACAATAAAATGAATGAATAAATTTTGGCATATTTATACAGTGGCATACTATAAAGCAATAAAAATAAATGAGTCACAGCTACATGTAAAAACCTGGATGAATCTCAACAAACTTAATACTGAGTGTTAGATGCCAGTCATAAATGAATACACATAAGTAAATACCCATAAATGAATCTTATAAATTTATATGTGCTAAAGTAAAACTATAGAGCATACTTTTAGAGTAATTCTTCAAACAAAAGCAAGGAGGGGATTACCAAGATTCAGGATTGTGGTAAAAAATTATTAGTGTAGTTCACATTGACAGACTGCAAGTAAATGGAGGAAAAATAACATACCATGAAACAGTAAGCAAAAGAAACCCAAAGTGGCTATAGTAATGTCAATAAAGTAGATTTCAAGACCAAGAGTACTATCCAAGATAAAAGGTAGTGATCACAAGATCATAAAAATCATAAATCCTAATAGAGGATTTCAAAATATATGGAGCAAAATTTGACATATTTAAAGGTAGGAATAGACAATTCCATAATCATGGTTGGAGATTTTAACATCCCTCTCTCAGCAATGGATAGAACAACTTAACTAAAATTAGTAAAGGCATAGATTTCAACAACACTATCAGTAACCTTGACCTAATTGCTATTTGTGTAACACTAAACCCAACAACTTCAAGTGCACAAGGTATGTTCAGCAAGATAGGCCATAAACTGTGTCATAAAATTAATCTTAGTAAATGTAAAAATATTGAAATCATAGATTTTCTTTTACCACAATGGAATTAAATTAGAAATTAATAACAATAGGATATCTAGAAAATCCCCAAATGTTTAAAAATTAAACACACTTCTAATAATCCATGGGTCAAGGAAGAAACAACATCAGAAATAGAAAATACTTCAAACTGAATAATAATGGAAGTACAATATAAAAAATTTGAGGATAAAGTTAAAGGTAAAAAGGGAAGTTTATAATTTTAATAGTTATATTAGAAAAGCAGGTCTTAAATGGCCTAAGGCTTTACCTTAAGAAGCTAGGAAAAGGAGAAGAAAATAAACTCAAAGTAAGTAGAAGGAACTAATAACAGCACATACCAATGAAATAAAAAATAAAAAATAGAAAAAAATTAACAAAGACAATAATTGGTTCAACTTCAAGCTGGACTGGTCAAATTAAAAACAAGATAGAATACAAATAACAAATACCAAAAATGAAAGATGGCTTATCATTGCAGATCACAGCAGACATTAAAAGGAAAATGAGATTATAACAACTTTATGCCAACTAATCTGACAACTTAGATGACATGAATACATTCCTTACAAAATAAAATTTACTGAAAAATTGTTTCAAGTAAAGGAGATTAAGTAGACATGATAACAAAATGTAAAGCATGAACCAGGAATAGATTCTGGATCAGGGGGTGAAATTGCTATGGAGCTCATTACTGGGACATTGTTGAAATATGAATATGAATAGTGTATTATTAGTGTTGCATCAGTGTTAAATATTTAGAACTTGATATTCCATGATAGAAGGAAGCAGAAATTTGATGGCAGCTGCAGTCTGCTCCTATACAACTAAGATTAACACTGGAATTATATGGAATCAGCAGTTAACTTTAGTGACTACTCCTGAATTCAGAAACCATTCAAGTAAAACCTTTAGGACCTTTGCACTGTGAAACAACCTAATTAAAATGAAAGTAATTGTAGATAAGATTTATTTCATGCATGCAGATATGATTGAGTTAAAGGTACCTGTCACTTTGTACTGTAGGATGCACAAAACACATAGTAATGGGATTACAAATCAAAGAAGCAGGACTAAGTTGGCTATTCCTAGGTTTACAGTCAAGACATTTAGAGTGGGAGGAGCTTCAAGATGGTGGAAGAGTAAGACGCGGAGATCACCTTCCTCTCCACAAATACATCAGAAATACATCTACATGTGGAACAGCTCCTACAGAACACATACTGAATGCTGGCAGAAGACCTCAGACTTCCCAAAAGGCAGGAAATTCCCCATGTACCTGGGTAGGGCAAGAGAAAAAAGAAAAAACAGAGACAAAGGAATAGGGACCGGACCTGCACCAGTGGGAGGGGGCTGTGAAGGAGGAAAAGTTTCCACACACTAGGAAGCCCCTTCGTGGGCGGAGACTGCGGGTGGCAGAGGGGGCCACAGAGGAGATCACAGCAACAGGGGTGCGGAGGGCAAAGTGGAGAGATTTCCGCACAGAGGATTGGTGCTGACAAGCACTCACCAGCCTGAGAGGCTTGTCTGCTCACCCGCCGGGACGGGTGGGGGCTGGGAGCTGAGGCTCAGGCTTCAGAGGTCAGATCCCAGGGAGAGGACTGGGGTTGGCTGCGTGAACACAGCCTGAAGGGGGCTAGTGCGCCACGGCTAGGTGCGAGGGAGTCCGGGAAAAAGTCTGGAGCTGAGGAAGAGGCAAGAGACTTTTTCTTGCCTCTTTGTTTCCTGGTGCACGAGGAGAGGAGATCAACAGCACTGCTTAAAGGAGCTCCAGAGATGGGCACGAGCTGCGGCTATCAGCGCGGACACCAGAGACAGGCATGAGACGCTAAGGCTGCTGCTGCCGCCACCAAGAAGCCTGTGTGCAAGCACAGGTCACTATCCAGACCCCCCCTCCCGGGAGCCTGTGCAGCCCGCCACTGCCAGGGTCCCGTGATCCAGGGACAACTTCCCCAGGAGAACACACGGCGCGCCTCAGGCTGTTGCAACGTCACGCTGGCCTCTGCCGCCGCAGGCTCACCCCGCATCCGTACCCCTCCCTCCCCCCGGCCTGAGTGAGCCAGAGCCCCCGAATCAGCTGCTCATTTAACCCCGTCCTGTTTGAGTGAAGATCAGACGCCCTCAGGCGACCTACATGCAGAGGTGGGTCCAAATCCAAAGCTGAACCCTGGGAGCTGTGCGAACAAAGAAGAGAAAGGGAAATTTCTCCCAGCAGCCTCAGGAGCAGCGGAATAAATCTCCACAATCAACTTGATGTACCCAGCATCTGTGGAATACCTGAATAAACAACAAATCATCCCAAATTGAGGAGGTGGACTTTGGGTTCAAAGATATATATATATTTTTCCCTTTTTCTCTTTTTGTGAGTGTGTATGTGTATGCTTCTGTGTGTGATTTTGCCTGTATAGCTTTGCTTTTACCATTTCTCCTAGGGTTCTGTCTGTCCGATTTTTTTGTTTGTTTGTTTGTTTTTACTTTTTAAAAATTTTTTCTTAATAATTATTTTTTATTTTAATAACTTTATTTTATTTTACTTTATTTTATCTTATTTTATCTTCTTTCTTTCCTTCTTTCTTTTCTCCCTTTTATTCTGAGCCGTGTGGATGAAAGGCTCTTGGTGCTCCAGCCAGGCATCACAGCTGTGCCTCTGAGGTGGGAGAGGGAAGCTCAGGACACTGGTCCACAAGAGACCTCCCAGCTCCATGTAATATCAAACGGCGAAAATCTCCCAGACACCTCCATCTCAATGCCAAGACCCAGCTTCACTCTACAACCAGAAAGTTACAGTGCTGGACACTCTATGCCAAACAACTAGCAAGACAGGAACACAATCCCATCCATTAGCACAGAGGCTGCCTAAAATCATAATAAGGCCACAGACACCCCAAAACACACCACCAGACGTGGACCTGCCCACCAGAAAGACAAGATCCAGCCTCATCCACCAGAACACAGGCACTCGTCCCCTCCACCAGGAAGCCTACACAACCCACTGAACCAACCTTAGCCACTGGGGACAGACACCAAAAACAACGGGAAATACAAACCTGCAGCCTGTGAAAAGGAGACCCCAAACACAGTAAGATAAGCAAAATGAGAAGACGGAATAACACACAGCAGATGAAGGAGCAAGGAAAAAACCCACCAAACCTAACAAATGAAGAGGAAATAGGCAGTCTACCTGAAAAAGAATTCAGAATAATGATAGTAAAGATGATCCAAAATCTTGGAAATAGAATAAACACAAGAAACGTTCAACAAGGACCTAGAAGAACTAAAGAGCAAACAAACATGATGAACAACACAATAAATGAAATTAAAAATTCTCTAGAAGGGATCAATAGCAGAATAACTGAGACAGAAGAACAGATAAGTGACCTGGAAGACAAAATAGTGGAAATAACTACTGTAGAGCAGAATAAAGAAAAAAGAATGAAAAGAATTGAGGACAGTCTCAGAGACCTCTGGGACAACATTAAACGCACCAACATTCGAATTATAGGGGTCCCAGAAGAAGAAGAGAAAAGGGAAGGGACTGAGAAAGTATGTGAAGAGATTATAGTTGAAAACTTTCCTCATATGGGAAAGGAAACAGTTAATCAAGTCCAGGAAGCAGAGAGTCCCATATAGGATAAATCCAAGGAGAAACACACCAAGACACATATTAATCAAACTATCAAAAATTAAATACAAAGAAAAAATATTAAAAGCACAAGGGAAAAACAACAAATAATACACAAGGGAATCCCCATAAGGTTAACACCTGATCTTTCAGCAGAAACTCTGCAAGCCAGAAGGAGTGGCAGGACATATTCAAAGTGATGAAGGAGAAAAACCTACAACCAAGATTACTCTACCAGCAAGGATCTCATTCAGATTTGATGGAGAAATTAAAACCTTTACAGACAAGCAAATGCTAAGAGAATTCAGCACCACCAAACCAGCTTTACAACAAATCCTAAAGGAAGTTCTCTAGGCAGGAAACACAAGAGAAGGAAAAGACCTACAATAACAAACCCAAAACAATTAAGAAAATGGTAATAGGAACATACATATCGATAATTACCTTAAATGTAAATGGATTAAATGTTCCAACCAAAAGACACAGACTGGCTGAATGGATACAAAAACGAGACCCGTATATATGCTGTCTACAAGAGACCAACTTCAGACCTAGGGACACACACAGACTGAAAGTGAGGGGATGCAAAAACATATTCCATGCAAATGGAAATCAAAAGAAAGCTGGAGTAGCAATTCTCATATCAGACAAAATAGACTTTAAAATAAAGACTATTACAAGTGACAAAGAAGGACACTACATAATGATCAAGGGATCGATCCAAGAAGAAGACATAACAATTGTAAATATTTATGCACCCAACATAGGAGCATCTCAATACATAAGGCAAATACTAACAGCCATAAAAGGGGAAATCGACAGTAACACAATCAGTAGGGGACTTTAACACCCCACTTTCACCAATGGACAGATCATCCAAAATGAAAATAAATAAGGAAACACAAGCTTTAAATGATACATTAAACAAGATGGACTTAACTGATATTTATAGGACATTCCATCCAAAACCAACAGGATAAACATTCTTCTCAAGTGCTCATGGAACATTCTCCAGGATAGATCATATCTTGGGTCACAAATCAAGCCTTGGTAAATTTAAGAAAAATGAAATCATATCAAGTTTCTTTTCCGACCACAACGCTATGAGACTAGATATCAATTACAGCAAAAAAAAACTAAAAAATACAAACACATGGAGGCTAAACAATACACTACTTAATAACCAATAGATCACTGAAGAAATCAAAGAGGAAATCAAAAAACACCTAGAAACAAATGACAATGAAAACACGACGACCCAAAACCTATGGGATGCAGCAAAAGCAGTTCTAAGAGGGAAGTTTATAGCAATACAATCCTACCTTAAGAAACAAGAAACATCTCAAATAAACAATCTAACCTTACACCTAAAGGAATTAGAGAAAGAAGAACAAAAAACCCCCAAAGTTAGCAGAAGGAAAGAAATCATAAAGATCAGATCAGAAATAAATGAAATAGAAACAAAGAAAACAATAGCAAAGATCAATAAAACTAAAAGCTGGTTCTTTGAGAAGATAAACAAAATTGATAAACCATTAGCCAGACTCATCAAGAAAAAAAGGGAGAAGACTCAAATCAATAGAATTAGAAATGAAAATGGAGACGTAACAAATGACACTGCAGAAATACAAACGATCATGAGAGATTACTACAAGCAACTCTATGCCAATAAAATGGACAACCTGGAAGAAATGGACAAATTCTTAGAAATGCACAACCTTCCGAGACTGAACCAGGAAGAAATAGAAAATATAAACAGACCAATCACAAGCACTGAAATTGAAACTGTGATTAAAAACCTTCCAACAAACAAAAGCCCAGGACCAGATGGCTTCACAGTCGAATTCTATCAAACATTTAGAGAAGAGCTAACACCTATCCTTCTCAAACTCTTCCAAAATATACCAGAGGGAGGAACACTTCCAAACTCATTCTATGAGGCCACCATCATCCTGATGCCAAAACCAGACAAAGATGTCACAAAGAAAGAAAACTACAGGCCAATATCACTGATGAACATAGATGCAAAAATCCTCAACAAAATACTAGCAAACAGAATCCAACAGCACATTAAAAGGATCATACACCATGATCAAGTGGGGATTATCCCAGTAATGCAAGGATTCTTCAATATACGCAAATCAATCAATGTGATACACCATATTAGCAAATTGAAGGAGAAAAACCATATGATCATCTCAATAGATGCAGAGAAAGCTTCTGACAAAATTCAACACCCATTTATGATTAAAACCCTCCAGAAAGTAGGCACAGAGGGAACTTTCCTCAACATAATAAAGGCAATATATGACAAACCGACAGCCAACATTGTCCTCAATGGTGAAAAACTGAAACCATTTCCACTAAGATCAGGAACAAGACAAGGTTGCCCACTCTCACCACTATTATTCAACTAGTTTTGGACATTTTAGTCACAGCAATCAGAGAAGAAAAAGAAATAACAGGAATCCAAATCAGAAAAGAAGTAAAGCTGTCACTGTTTGCAGATGACATGATACTATTCATAGAGAATCCTAAAGATGCCACCAGAAAACTACTAGAGCTAATCAATGAATTTGGTAAAGTAGCAAGATACAAAATTAATGCACAGAAATCTCTTGCATTCCTATACACTAATGATGAAAAATCTGAAAGTGAAATTAAGAAAACACTCCCATTTACCACTGCATGAAAAAGAAAAAAATATCTAGGAATAAACGTACCTAAGGAGACAAAAGACCTGTATGCAGAAAATTATAAGACACTGATGAAAGAAATTAAAGATGACACAAATAGATGGAGAGATATACCATGTTCTTGGATTGGAAGAATCAACATTGTGAAAATAACTCTACTACCCAAAGCAATCTACAGATTCAATGCAATCCCTATCAAACTACCACTGGCATTTTTCACAGAACTAGAACAAAAAATTTCACAATTTGTATGGAAACACAAAAGACTCCCAAATAGCCAAAGCAATTTTGAGAAAGAAAAATGGAGCTGGAGGAATCAGGCTCCCTGACTTCAGACTATACTACAAAGCTACAGTAATCAAGGCAGTATGGTACTGACACAAAAACAGAAATATAGATCAATGGAAAGCCCAGATGGGTAGAAAGCCCAGAGATAAACCCACGCACATATGGTCACCTTATCTTTGATAAAGGAGGCAAGAATATACAGTGGAGAAAAGACAGCCTCTTCAATAAGTGGTGCTGGGAAAACTGGACAGGTACATGTAAAAGTATGAAATTAGAACACTCCCTAACACCATACACAAAAATAAACTCAAAATGGATTAAAGACCTAAATGTAAGGCCAGACACTATAAAACTCTTAGAGGAAACATAGGCAGAACACTCTGACATAAATCACAGCAAGATCCTTTTTGACCCACCTCCTAGAGAAATGGAAATAAAAACAAAAATAAACAAATGGGACCTAATGAAACTTAAAAGCTTTTGCACAGCAAAGGAAACCATAAACAAGACGAAAAGACAACCCTCAAAATGAGAGAAAATATTTGCAAATGAAGCAACTGACAAAGGATTAATCTCCAAAATTAACAAGCAGCTCATGAAGCTCAATATCAAAAAAACAAAGAACCCAATCCAAAAATGGGCAGAAGACCTAAATAGACATTTCTCCAAAGAAGATATACAGATTGTGAACAAACACATGAAAGAATGCTCAACATCACTAATCATTAGAGAAATGCAAATCAAAACTACAATGTGATATCATCTCACACCAGTCAGAATGGCCATCATCAAAAAATCTACAAACAATAAATGCTGGAGAGGGTGTGGAGAAAAGGGAACCCTCCTGCACTGTTGGTGGGAATGTAAATTGATACAGCCACTATGGAGAACAGTATGGAGGTTCCTTAAAAAACTAAAAGTAAAACTACCATACGACCCAGCAATCTCACTACTCGGCATATACCCTGAGAAAACCATAATTCAAAGAGTCATGTACCAAAATGTTCATTGCAGCTCTATTTACAATAGCCAGGACATGGAAGCAACCTAAGTGTCCATCAATAGATGAATAGATAAAGAAGATGTGGCACATATATACAATGGAATATTACTCAGTCATAAAAAGAAACGAAATTGAGTTATTTGTAGTGAGATGGATGGACCTAGAGCCTGTCATACAGAGTGAAGTAAGTCAGAAAGAGAAAAACAAATACCGTATGCTAACACATATATATGGAATCTAAAAAAAAAAAAAAAAGGTCATGAAGAACCTACACGCAAGACAGGAATAAAGACACAGACCTACTAGAGAATGGACTTGAGGATATGGGGAGGGGAAAGGGTAAGCTGTGACAAAGTGAGAGAGTGGTATGGACATATATACACTACCAAACATAAAATAGATAGCTAGTGGGAAGCAGCTGCATAGCACAGGGAGATCAGGTCGGTGCTTTGTGACCACCTAGAGGGGTGGGATAGGGAGGGTGGGAGGGAGGGAGACGCAAGAGGGAAGAGATATGGGAACATATGTATAAGTGATTCACTTTGTTATAAAGGAGAAACTAACAGACCACTGTAAAGCAATTAATCTCCAATAAAGATGTTAAAAAAGAAAGTATATGTACAAGGGGGTTCACTGGAGTATTGTTTATATGTGCAAAACATAGAACCAATCTGTATTTTCAGGATGAATTAAATAGAGTATATCTTTCAATGAAGAACTAAGCAATAATTCAAAATGACTCTGGAGAAGTATACTTATTAACAAATACTTATTTTAAGAGAATAAATCAATACGTGTTGTATTATATAAAACCACTTTTGTAAAAATACATATTTTAGGTGTCAATAATTATTATCACCATGTGAAAGTTTTTTTAAATTTTGGTTATCTGTGTTTTCTAATGTTTCTACAATTAACTTGTACATTGTATGTGTGTAATTAAAAAAAAGCGTTAACAAGAAAAATTAATTAATTAATTAATTAATTTTTAAAAAAGACACTTACAGTGGAATGACTTCTGAGTAGGAAGGCGTTTTATGGCACACCAACACTCAAAAAACTAGAAAAGCCAAATAAAAAAATAACATAAAAGCAAAAAACTGGCAACAATTTCAAATCCAGTAATAGAATATTGGTTGAATAATTATGTAACATACATTTATGGAATAATATGCTATTAATCAAATCTATTATTCTTACGACTATTTAGAGAGGAGTAGAAATACTCATGGTGTGAAGGGGTCACAGGACAGGATGTCATAGCAAATTTTAAAATACAGGAAAAAAGGTTTTTTTCACTTGTTAATATACAAGAATGTTAGGTGATTATCTGGTTGATGGAAAAGATATTTTTTCTGTCTTTCCCAATTTTCTAAAATAAAGTGCTACTTTTATAAATGACACGTTAAAATTAAAAAGAACAGAAGAGAGGGAGAAGTTTTTTTTATGCTGCTTGAAATATATACTGTTGTTAAAAAGGAGACAAACCGAAAATCAAGTCATTTGTGCTAGGCCACAGGGCAGCAAACCAAGACAATATCTAACCTCATTATAGACTCGACCTTCCCCAGGAATGTGACCTTTAATCAGCCAATCTGGAATTTCTTGGTCAGCACTAGGAGGAAATCCACTGATAGACCCTATCCATTCCCCTTAAAGAGGGTGACCTTGCCTAAAACAATGCATTTTTGCTAGTAATTTCCTTTTTTCTGTTCCCTGTCTTTAAAAACCTTTCCTTTTCTGAAGCTCAACAGAGCAGCTCTCTATTGCTGGAGGGGATGCTGCCTGATTCATGAATCATTTAATAAAGCCAATTAGAATCTTCAAATTAATCAGTTGAATCTTTGTTATTTAGCACTGTTTGTGTAAGACCATTCATTCTACTAACTAACGCTGAAACTCTATTTTATTAGCAGTTTTTATGTAAGCATACACACTGAGTTCAACGGCCCAACAGAGTAAAATTGCTAACACTTTTATATAGTAATCATTTAATTTTTTGAAAAGTAAACCTTTTATATCATGTTTGTAGTTATCTCAGGAAACAAGTTAGCAAACCTAATTTAATCTTTCCAGGAAAACTATAGGTCATTATTCTGATATATTATATTGGGCTGTAAACCAGTGATGCCCTCTAGAGTTATTGATGAATTTGCAGTTTACCTTCCCTGTCAGCTAAACGTTCCAGGACTGCTGTTTCAGGGGGCAGTACTTGTCTCCCACCTCAATACTAGCTTCTAGGGTCATGGTACTCAAAACATCATCAGAATAACCTAGGGGCTTTATAGACAAGTTCAGGACCCACTTCTGACCTACAGAATCAGAATCTGCATTTTAAAAAGATCCCAAGTGATTCATAAGCACATTAAATTTTGAGAAACTGCTCCAGGTTACGAAGGAGTAATTTCTTTGGCCCTTACATTTACATGAATGCTGGCTTTGCAGCTCTCCAGATGAAACCAAGTGCTTTTCCACACTGCCCTCACCATCTCTTACTTCCACCTTGCCCTTTGCACATTTTTCTGTGTCTCCAGATTAGAAGTAAAAGTTGCGTGGGAAATGAGATAATCAAATCCTGTACATAAAATTCAAATGTTTCCACGTTGACCCCATTTCACATAGAAGCAGAAGGGATAAACACCTCTAATGTTTAAGTTCCAGGGCTCCAAACACTTAGACATTCCAGGTACTTCTGAAGTTCTTCCATGTAGAGGTTATTGAAAATCTGATTGTCCACTGATGACATTTATAGGGCATGACCATACTGTAACTTATTTTTCTAATAAACATACCAGAATTTATATATCCAACTAATTTTTTCCCTCTTCAAAGGAGTCTCCCTAGAAAAGAAAATAAATACAATTTCCTTTGTTTAAAACCTATCACTTTTCTTTCAGAATTATTTGTAGTCAAGATAAAATACAAGCAATTCCTTCTTCTTGTGTCATTACTCTCTAGCTATATCTAAAGTCTGAAAAAAAAATTCCTAATTTAATCACTTTATCATTTTCTTATCATTCAGAATCATCTGGTTAGCTATTTGAGTAATTTCCACAAATTAAGTACATGAAAGTCTGCAGACTTATCACCCTAGTGGATATTCATAAGTACTCAAGGCCACTTTTTAAAAGTTACAGAAAAGCAAAAGGGTTTGAAATAAACATCTCCTTTGAAGAGAATATTCATTTAGGTATAGAATCTGTTCTATCTTTTACCAAAATAACATATATTCTAACTTTTTCATTTATAATACTTAAATTAAGAAAATGACAAGGCAGAAAAGCAAATTTCACATTAAAAAAATTACAAACACACTTTAAGAAATCTATTTTAATTCCAAGAGATTAATCTAGATTGAACAGTATTATTTTCTATTTCTACTTATACAGTAAAGCCAATAGTGAAACTTTCATAATACACGACACAGATTTTTATGTTTCTTTTATAAATGTTACCTTGTTATGTAATATATATTTTCATAAATTATTAATGACCTGGTTCCATTAAAAAAACGTTTCAGCAAATGTGAAAAGAAAATCATATTTGTCAATTCATGATGATTAAAAAAAAAGGGAGATGACACATCCTTCCACAGAAAAAAGTGGATTTACAGACCAGTTCTGACAGCATTTCACATGGTAAAGTATCAAAATGTCTGATAAGCAGCCCCCTTCTCAGGTGGAAAAAAAATTATTTCAACGTGTTCCTCCTTTAAACTGCTCAGTAACCCCAAGTGATTTTTAAATTGGGAGGCAGATTACTGGCAATAAGTTCATCAAATTTAGATCTATCCTGAACAGGCACATTATAGAAATCAAGAACATCTCTGACCCTGCACATCTGGTGAAGCCTGGAGTTAGGCACTGCATGGCCCAAGTCATCAGCTAAACGTGCCAAGAAGCTGAACTTCAGATGAACATCTTCCAGGGAGATGACCTGCCAATTGTTAGGAACAGATGAACCAAAAACTTCTTTGACATGAGATTCCAAACGACTCTGGAGATCTTCAGGTGGTATGTAAGTTTGGCTTCGTAAGGGTGGACACACCAGAATAGGTTCTTTCTTCACCTCTTCTACTGTCTCAGCCACCACTGGCTGTTTCTCTTTTCTGGAATGATCAAAAACAAATATGAGAATCTTTAGTTCACTGCATTAAAGAAGCTGACCAACAGAAGACCTAATTTTGCCCATCAATCTAAATCAATATACTGCACACTTACTACTCTTCTGGACACTGTTGAGAGAAGAGTTAGATAGGTCCCTGCCCTTGGAAGTTTATAGTTGAACTAAACTGGCACAAAGAGAAAACAAACACTAATTTCAGATTTTACATGCTATAAGAATTCCCAAGAATGGGTGAAGAAGGTAAATCCTCTGGGATTTCCGGTCCTCCCAGATCCAAACCCAATCTACCTCTCTAACCTCATCTCCCACTAATCTCCTATATACATTCTATGCCTTACCTAAACTAAACTACATTCTGTTTCCCACTTTCCTGATATCACATGTTAGCTCAAGTTATATCCTATCTGAAATAACTATCTTTCATCTCCACTTATAGAAATCTTATTTATCCTTTAAGTCCTGGGACAAAACTCTTCTCTGTCAAGCTTTACTTGATTTCCCCAATCAAGTATAACTGTAAGCTTCTCTGATCTCTCATAGTACTTATTTTTAGTTGAAGTATAATTGATTTACAATGTCATGTTAGTTTCAAGTGTACAGCACAGTGATTCAGTTATATATATATATATTCTCTTTCAGATTCTCCTCCTTATAGGTTATTACAAAATAGAGTTCCCTGTGCTACACATTACATCCTTGTTAGTTACCTATTTTATATATAGCAGTGTGTATATGTTAATCCCAACCTCCTAATTTATCCCTCTCCCTCACTTTCCCCTTTGGTAACCATAAGTTTGTTTTCTATGTCTGTAGGTCTATTTCTGCTTTGTAAGTAAGTTCATCTGTATCCTCTTTCTTTTTAAGATTCCACATATATCAGACCACTATATATTGCTCTCAGAGCATACTGCATCCTACCTGAGTTTTAATTTTATTTACATTCTACTTCTCTTACTAGATCAGGGTTTCTCAGCGCAAACATAACTGACATTTTGGACAGCTCTTTGCTGTGGGAAGCTGTCCTGTTCACTGTAGGTTGCTCAGCAGCATCCCTGGCCTCTACCCACTAAATGCCAGTAGCACTCCTGTCCTCCGGTCATAATAACCGAAAGACATGGTCAAATGTCCCCTGGTGGGCAAAACTGTCCCCGGTTAAGAACCACTGTGCCAGATTATAAACTCCTGAATACGGAGATCTGTTTTATTGATTTTGGGGTCCTTTAAAACTGCTTGTGTAACTATTATTGAGTACATGGGCCAATGTGAAGGAATCTGTCTTGACACATTATTTCAGTGCTTATTTGTTCATAAACTAACTCCTGTCTTCTATGGAGTTGGCATCTGATTGGGATTGGTCATCCCTACAGAAATTGGAGGGCACCAGAAATGAACAATGTCTAGCCAAGAAAATCGTTTGTAACACTATTCATCTGTGCCTACTCAAAGACTCTTCCAGCTATTTATCCCTCTTTCTGCATCAATTCTTTATCAATTTCTCCTTATCTACTAGAGTATCCCCATGACACACAAATATGCTGCAGGATCTCCCATCTTTCAAGGAAATTCTCCCCAGATTCCATGTTCCACTCCAGCTTCCTTTATAACAAAACTTCTCAAAAGAGTTGACTATGCTTATAGTCTCTACTTCCTCACCTCCCATTTTCTCCTCAAACTACTCCAGTCACATCTCATCATAATGAAATGTAATCTATTCCTTTCATCTCAGTAATCTCTTATACCGGCATACCTCATCTTATTGCACTTCGCAGATATTGTGTTTTTTTTAAAGCTGAAGGTTTGTCGCAACCCTGCATCAATCAAGTCTACAGGCGCCATTTTTCCAACAGCATTTGCTCACTTCGTGTCTGTCACATTTTGGGAATTCACAAAATACTTCAAACTTTTTTAATATTATTATATTTGTTATGGTGATGACCAATGATCTTTGATTTACTATTGTAACTGTTTTGGGGTGTCACAAACCATGCTGATACAGACAACAAACTTGATTGATAAATGTTGTGTGTGTTCTGACTGCTCCACCAACTGGTTGTTACCTGGTCTCTCTCCCTCTCCTTGACCTCCCTATTCTGAGTCACAACAATACTGAAATTAGGCCAATTAATAACGTTTCATCAGCCTATAAGTGTCCAAGTGAGAGGAATAGTTGCACATCTTTTACTTTAAATCAAAAGCTAGAATGATTAAGCTGAGTGAGGAAGGCATGCTGAAAGCCAAGACAGGCTGAAAGCTAGGCCTCTTGGCCAAACAGTTAGCCAAATTGTGAATGCAATGAAAAAGTTCTTGAAGGAAATTAAAAGTGTTACTCTAGTGAACACACAAATGTTAACAAAGCAAAACAGCCTTATTGCTGATGTGGAGAAAGTTTTAGTGGTCTGGATAGAAGATCAAACCAGCCACAATATTCCCTTAAGTCAAAGCCTAATCCAGAGCAAGGCCCCAACTCTATTCAATTCTATGAAGGCTGAGAAAGGTGAGGAAGCTGCAGAAGAAAAGTCTGACGCTAGCAGAGGCTGGTTCATGAGGCTTAAGGAAAGAAGCTGTCCCCATAACATAAAAGTGCAGGGTGAAGCAGCAAGTAGAAGTTGCAGCAAGTTATCCAGAAAATCTGGCTAAGATAATGAAGGTGGCTACACTAAACAACTGATTTTCCATGTAGACAAAACAGCCTTCTTTTGGAAAATGTCATCTAGGACTTTCATAGCTAGAGAGAAGAAAGTCAATGCCTGGCTTCAAAGCTTCAAAGGACAGGCTGACTCTTGTTAGAGACTCATGTAGCTGGTGACTTCAAGTTAAACCAACGTTCATTTACCATTCTGAAAATGCTAATGCCCTTAAGAATTATGCTAAATCTACTCTGCTTGTGCTCTATAAATGGAACAACAAAGCCTGGAAGACAGCACATCTGTTTACAACATGGTTTACTGTATATTTGAAGCCCACCGTTGAGACCTACCGCTCAGAAAAAAAGATTCCTTTCAAAATATTACTGCTCATTGACAATGCAACTGGTCACCCAAGAGCTCCCTGATGGAGACGTACGAGATTAATGCTGTTTTCATGTGTGCTAACACAACATCCATTCTGCAGTCCACGGAGCAAGGAGTAATTTTTACTTTCAAGTCTTATTATTTAAGAAACACATTTTGTAAGGCTACAGCTGCCATAGATAACGATTCCACTGATGGATCTGGTCAAAGTCAGTTGAAAACCTTCTGGAAATAATTCATCATTCTAGATGCCATTAAGAATATTCGTGATTCATGGGAAGAGGTAAAATATCAACATAAACAGGAGTTTGGAAGTTTCTAACCCCCACGGATGACTTTCAGGGGTTCAAGACATCAGTGAAGAAGTAATTGCAAATGTAGTAGAAATAGCAAGAGAACTAGAATTAGAAGTGGGCCCTAAAGATGTAACTGAATTGCTGCAATCTCATGATAAAACCCCATCATTGAAGAGTTGCTTCTTATGGATAAGGAAAGAAAATAGTTTCTTGGGATGGAATCTACTCCTGCTAAAGATACTGCGACAATTGCTGAAAAGACAATAAAGGATTTAGAATGTTACAAAAACTTAGTTGATAAAGAAGGCGTAGAGTTTGAGAGAATTGATTCCAATATTGAAAGACGTTCTACTGTGGGTAATATGCTATCAAACAGAATTGCATGCTACAGAAAAATCATCATTCAAGGAATAGTCAATCAATGCCGCCAACTTTGTTGTCTTATACTAAGAAATTGCAAGACACCCCACCCTTCAGCAACCACCACCCTGAACTATCATCAGCCATCAACATCAAGGCAAGACCCTCCACGAGCAAGAAGATTATGACTCTCTAAAGGCTCAGATGATGGTTAGCATTTTTTAGCAATAAAGTATTTTTTTAACTAAGGCATGTATATTGTTTTCTTAGACATAATGCTATTGCACATTAAACACACTACAGTACAGTGTAAGCATAACTTTATGTGCACTGGGAAACCAAAAAATTTGTATAACATGCTTTGAGATCCTCGCTTTATTACAGTGGTCTGAAAACAAACCGCAGTACCTCCAAGATACACACCTGTGCTCTAGTTTTCTTCATAATTTACCACTTTCTGAAATTATATTTGTGCATTTTTTCCTCCGCCATTACATACGCTCTATGAAGACAAAGATTTCGTTTGTCTTATTAACAACTGTATCCCTCACACCTAGATGCCCAGCATATAGTAGACACTCTAGAAATACTTGTTGAATGAGCAAATGAAACAAACTTGAAGGAGATTTGAGAGATAATAATAAATATTAACCAAAATAGAGGGGAAGCTAATAAATGCATAAGCTGATGATAAAAACCCTTTTGGATTGAAGGAGTTTTTGTTTGAAATCTAAGAGGGCATATATTGTTCCCTAAGGTTCCTACAAATTTTGATGTCCTAACACTGAGTCAAATAGACTTACCTTTACAAAACTCCACATGGTATTGTGGGAAAAGCAGTAGATGGGGAGTTAAGAGACCTGGGTTCCAGATCCAGCTCTGTCATAAACTTGCCTTCTGACTTTTAGCAAAATACTCCCTCTCTGTGCGGCCTCAGTTTCCTCTTGCCCAGAGTACTTACGCTCTGAGAAGGGACTTTGTTTCCGCTGCTGTATCCTACTTAGAGAAATACTGGGCCAGGACAGCTGTCTAAAAACCATTTGCTGAGTGAATCAATGAACGAACAAAACGAGGAGGTTACACTTCATCTCTGAATCTTGCTTGTGAAGAAATATACCCCGCAAATGAAGTTAGTTCATGGAGTACTTTCACATTCACGTTCCTGAGCTGCTCGTCCCAAATGAGTCACTTGTTTCCTGACACCACACTACACTCTGTGTCTGGAACACACGGTCAGTACGGTTTACTCAATAAATTAACGAGGGAAGTGGAAGGGTAAGGGGGTGGTATTTCGGTTCTAAGATGAGTAAACTGAGGCCAAAAGAAGTGACGGGACCCCACCGCTCGCGGAAACCAGCGCTGAAGCTTCTGAGCTCAGAACCCTAACTCACTTTCCTGCCCCTTCCCTGGTGGCGCAGGACCAGGGTCCCGTCTTAGTTCATCCTTCTCAGTTTCTCTCCTTACTTTCCGTTAGCATGACCCACCGTCTAACCTTCCACTTTACCTGAATCGAGACCAAAATTCTCTGCGTGGCGCCCCTGAGACTATCCACGTGAAGCTTCTTCTGGCAACGCCGGACACCCAGAGCGCCGCCATGTTCCATGAGAGCTTCAGGACAGCTCCGCCCCCAGCCGGCAGTGACGCCGCAAGATCAGCCAATCAAATGTAAGCTTAGTGGCAGGTGTTCCCTTTTTTCCTCGGTTAAGACTCACCAGCGGCTCCCTCACCCTTTGTACTCCGGGAAGTGTAGTTCGGTAGCCATTGCCAGGGGAGGCTGGACCCAGGAGCCCTCTCGTAGCATGACGGGAGTTGTAGTTGAGGGGCGTCCCGGGAAGGTTCCGGGTGACGCCTTCTGGTCCGGGGGCGGGCGAGCATAGCGCTCTTTGGCTGAAAGCAGCAGGAACGGGCAACCGGGAGGAGGCTCCAGCGAGGCCTGAAAGCGGCGCAGCCAGGCAGGGGAGGGGTTTCGGGGTGGGGGCGGCCAAGTAGCGCATCTGACATGCTGCTGGGGTCGTGACCGCTCGGGGACCGAGGCAGGACCTGGCCAGATCCAGCCTGGAGGCCTCGCCTTCTTCGGGCCTAATCTTCAGCGGCCGGGTAGGCCTTGCCAGAGGCTCCTTTTCGTGCGGCCACCCCGTATTCCTGCCCTGATTTTCTGTCCGAGAGATGGCCTCGCCTAGCCCCCCGCCAGAGCCAAAGGTAAGTCGCCCCTCAGGGTATCCCCGTTCTCTCGCCGTTCCGAGCTAGGCCACGCCACCGCCCCCCCACCTCTCGGGTCGCGGTCTTGAGGGCCAGCGCGGTGCGGTGAAGTACCCCCTGGTACACTGGGGTGCCGTTCGCGATCAAACTGCCCACTGGCTCCGTTTTTCAAGAGCGACTTGATAAATCAGCTAAAGAAAATTGGTAATGCTCCAAACTAGCGTTTTCATTTACGAATGTTTCCAGGTGAGGTATCTTTTTTGATCCTCGCCCGTGTCTTCTACACCTGCCGAGATGCCTGGACCCAAAGTAGACGCTTAGAGAAATTTGAATTGAAACGGGTCTCAAGGCAGTGCTTGTAGAGAATCGAGCGGGGCAATGAGGTGCAGGAAGCTTGGGAAGGCCTTGGGGCAGCTTACTAAGATTCAAATATTAGGGCATAATTAGTAAATCAGAAAGACTTATCCTTAGGTTCCTCACTACAGAGGACAAAGATCCAGCTCAGTTATCCTCTAAT